>NC_091980.1:231157113-231757113 GCF_044704955.1 Pristiophorus japonicus
CCTCCCCAACACCCCCCTCACCCCCTTCTCTCCCCCCCCTCCCCCATCCCTCCCTCCCCCTCTGCCTCCCTCCCTCCCCTCCCCCCCCTCTCTCCCTCTACCCTGCTCCTCCACCTCCCCTCACTGTCAGAAACACAGACACTGACAGACAGAGAGTGAGAGACGCAGACAGACGGACAGATAGAGAGATAGAGACACTGACAGAGACACACTGTGGGGCGGGGGGGGGGGGGGGGGGGGGGGGGAGGAGGGAGCATCTCAGCACGCTGTTGGAGGGCTCCCGGTGCTGCAGTCGGTAAGTAGAAAATGTTTTATTTATTGATTTAAAAAAAAAAATTCTTATTAATTTTTTTTGATTGATTTATTGGTTGATTTATTGATGTTTTTATCATTTATTATTGATGATGGCTCTTTATTTGTAAAACTGAAGTGTTTAATCTTTGTAAACTTCCCTACGCCTGATTTGTAACCTACGCCTGATTTTCTAAAGTGTAGACAAGGTTTTTTCGAGCGTACAAAAATCTTCACTTACTCCATTCTAAGTTAGTTTGGAGTAAGTTTTCACTGCCGAAACTTTGAAAACAGGCGTAAGTGGCCGGACACGCCCCCTTTTGAAAAAACAATTTGTTTCAAAGTGAAACTGTTCTAACTGACTAGAACTGGAGCAAACTAAATGCCGAGAATTTGAATTTCTAAGATACTCCGTTCTACACCAGTTGCTCCAAAAAATCAGGAGCAACTGAGGCCGAAACTTGGGCCCTTAATCCCTTGAACTCCAGTTAAGAATTCAGATCATGAAAACACTTCAGCCTCTTCTCATTAATAACTTAATAGACATGACTAAATAAATATGTTGTTTCCTGCTGCAAAAATTATAATTACCATGCTTCTGCAATTTTCTCCTTAAAACATGGAACATACCCTATGATATCCACATTTCCAGGGAAGTTCAAAGGTGTTGGCCTGACAATTTATCGTGAGAACATACAACAATAACCTGTATTTGAATTTATATAGCATCTTTAACAGACAACAAATCTTAGAGCACTTCACTGATAGGCATGAGGAAAACAGACACCAACCAGGAAGAGAGAGATTATGAGGGGTGGCCAAAAGCTTGGATGGAGGTGTGTTTTGAAAAGGTTTTTAAAGGAGGAGCTAGAGATAGAGGGGCTGAAATTGCCCTCAGCCCAAAACAGGGCACACCTACAGATTTAAAGTGTTCCGTCTGCCCCAATGCATGGGGCGGACAATCCGACGATTTTCAGCACTTTGTTTCTTATTTCTAGTCAGAGCGGTGTTGGTGTCGGGAAGAAGTGGAAGTGGGGGCGGATCGGAATGGCCGTCGCTCCGAATCATCAGCGCTTCACAATGTCGCTCCCCTTCAGTTAAAGGGGAGGGCCATTGTGAACTCTGCAGCCACTTTAGTGGCAAACACTGGTCCACCAGGGAGAGTTTCGGCCGGGTCAGTGGCCCGGTACCCAAAAGGAGTTTCCGGGCTGCCTTTTGGCGGCCCGGCCGAACATGTGGCCGCCATTGTCAGGCTGACCTGGCAGTCGGCTGACAATGAAAATAAAATGGTGGCCGCGGCAGTGCGCTCTCCCCTTTGGCACCGACTGGCAGCCGATCCACTCCCGCGAGGTAATTTCCCATGCCAGGCAGAAACGGGGTCGCTGCCGGTCAGTAAGGGGTCGACTTGGCAGCAACAAGGGCGGAGTGGAGACATTCACCGCTGGGAAAATTCACGAGGGCAATTTTCAAAATAGTGGCCCCTCCGCGCCGACCAAGCGGTGAGTGCTTATCGACCCATGGCCGCCGCTTTCAGGCAGCCACAGTTTTTATTGAAAGGGGCAATTTTGGCCCCAGAGTGTTTTAGGAAGGGAAATTCAGAGATAAGGATACAAGTGGCTGAAGGCTACCAATAGTGGGATAAAGGTAGAATTCACAAAAGGCCCCAGTCAGAGAAACAAGTTTTCGTAGGAGGATCTAGAGCTGGAGGAGTTTGTAGAAATAACATTAATTAATATTTTAAGTTCTTGCTCCCTCCCCAAAAAAACTAGAGACAATCCATGGGGGGTTGCAACATGTTAGTGTGTGGATGTGCAATAAAACACAGTGATAGGATGCAGGTTTACTCTCACTTTTCCCCATAAGGAAAATTCATAAACTAAATCAAGCTATCCAGAAAGGAGCCATGCAGACAAGGTGCTTCACCTGAGAGAAGGAAACACAATCCAAGTTGGGCTTATGCACATCCTGGAAACCTGATCAAGAGTGGCACTGATACAGGGACGGGAATGCGGTCTACCTCTGCGTCTACCTATTCAACCGCATCTCTCTCAACAACAACTTGCATTTATAAATCACCTTTAAGGAGCATTATAGATAAAAACATTCTTGACATCGAGCCACAAAAGAAGAAATCAGGACAGATGACCAAAAACTTGGTTTTATGGAGCATCTAAAAGGATAGAAGTTAAAAGTATGCGTGTGCGCGAATGGAAAGTCTAAGGAGGTGGGTGGAAATTATAAAAAGGGAGGAAAAACAGTTAACTTGTTGAAAAAAAAATTTGCAATTTTCTTGCTCTGGCAACAGAATGCAGGACTCTAGTCCAAATAATGTGGAGAAATGGTACAGCTACTATTTATGATGGGTTTCATAAATCCGAGGTAAATTCAGCAAGATGCAATATCTTTCAGTGGAAATCATTTTAAACATTGATCACAAGAGTCAGCGAATGTGAATATGCTGTTGCATTTTGCACAGTATTTGAAATACTTGGCAGAATTTGGTACAAACATGCTCACCCAACTATGGAGGCTCTTAATCTGTTTTGATCCTGGCAATGTATTGTATGAGTCAATGCCAAAGAATGTACTGCAAAATCAGTTGAGCTTAGGCACATTCTTTGTGCTGAAGTGTAAAATTCCAATTTGCACTTTGGATATTAATACTCGTTTGTTTCTGCCTGCTTTATTTGGTCTCTAAATGGCCATCTAGGGAACATGGAATTGGATGCTCGTGATACCCATAACATCTCAAAAGGTGAGCTTTTCTTTCTTTTTCTGAACACCTAATAGTGATATTGTTCGCACATCCAGTGTCAAGAGCTTAGGCTTCTGGGAAACCTTAAAATGAAACCAAAAACCCAGACAGATCAGTTCAGTGACAGAATCTCAGATATTCTGTTCATCTAATCTAACCTGCTTCTGTAGAGAAATTGGAGTCTTTTATCCTAAACTTTGATGACGTGCAAAGTAAAGACATTTTAGCTGGGCAAATATGAATGTGCAATGATGTAGGTCCGGATCTTTATGGCATTACCTATCTGCAATATCATGACACTATTTCCGCGACAATGCTCAGCACATGGTTTCCCCTGACTCTAGGGTATGTACTCCTAAAGTGTACTGAGGATGTGGTGTGAAGAAGAATAATAGGCCATTCAACTTTCCAAGTCTGACTCCTTCATAGATTACAAAAACATAGAAGTTTACAGCACAGAGGGATGCCACTCGGCACATTGAATCTCTGCTGGCTCTTTGCTAGAGCAATCCAGAACTATCTCCCCAAAGACCTGCATCTTTCTCTGCTTCAGATTTGTATCCACTTTTCTTTTAAAAGATGCAATGATCTGTGTATCAACTACTTCCAGTGGCCAAGTATTACAGGCACTAACAATTCTCTGTGTACAAATCTGCTCCATCTTGGAGTCTATTTAACCTATTTCTTTAAGGTTCTTTCCGTAAATCACAAAAGTAAACGGAACAAACCGCCAGGACACCTATCTAGCTCTCTAAACTAAACTATATACACTTGATATGATGATTGCAGCAGCTCAGGAACCATCATGCTCCATTCAATTATCTTTATGTATACTTATCTTTGTCGCTTAATGCATTCTCTAACTGGGGGTACAGTGTGGATTTTTCTGGGATTCTTCCACTTGTCTGGTGCTTACACCGTTTTCTGAGATTGTAGTGGCTCTTCTGCCGAAGTTAATTTAATGAGCAGGAGAACTTTCCCAGATGTTTCCCCAGTTATTTTAATAGGTGATAACTGGATTAACTACTTTAGCATGAGTCTATTTCAGATATGATTATTAACCATGAAGTAAAATTTGTATTTGTACAAGTGAAGCTGACTACATCATGATCAGTTCAGTCATTTTGATGAGTGGAAATACAAATTTTATTTTCTTATTATAATTGCCCGAATTTTGCGGTCAGCGGCGAAGGAAAGGGCTTTTGAGCGGAGACGTTGAGGGTGAAATTCCCCATTTGGGGGTGCTACCTTTTAAGTTTGAAAACTTGCACCAGGCACAAATGATTGCTAACTTCTGCCAAATTGGCCTTTAGCGCACCTGGAAGGAAGAGGGGTGGTAAATGAAGTGCTATTGATCTCAGTGGGGCGCTGCAGGAGCGCTAATTGCAGAGTGCTACACAATTTCAGGTGACTTGTATTCAACAATCATCCTTCAAACTTTCACACTGGTTGGTCCAGCTCTTAAAGGGGAGGTAATGATCCTGAAATTCCGATGTCCCGGGTCCGTACGAAGTTTCTACAGACCCGGGAAGGCATCGGAAAAGCCGGCTTTCAGCGCACAATGCGCATGCGCTGAAAACCAGCTTTTCCGATCTGTCGAGTTTCTGGCTTGACAGATCTCGCGCATATCGGGAGTGAGGACACTTGTAGGGCAATATTTACGCATTATCTTGCCCAGTAAATGTCCTCAAAAATCTTGCGCCTGAAAAAGCAGGCAGATAGCTTACTGTTATAGGTGCAAGTGTTTAAAAATATACAAAAACATTTTAAAATAAAGTTATAAAAACACATTTTATTGTTAAAAACCCTCCCCACTATGGTAAGTTTATTTTAAGGCATCTTTTAAAAAAAGTTGGGAAAGTATTTTTTTTCAATAAGAACTTTAATTTAAATGATTCTTAAATATGTAGTGTATTTTTCTATTTTTATTAGTGTTTTGTGTGTTTGGGATGGGGGGGGGTTGTCATTCATAATAATGGGAACTCCAACTTATGGAGTTCCCATTATTATGAATGAGAAAATACTGTACCTTGATTGGCTGGCCAGAGTCATGTGACTCCAGCTCCAGCCCTGCGCACGTCCTGACGTGCACGCGCTCCGATTCGTGTTGGGAAGTTCGAACGGGCGCAGCAGGAACAAGTAGGTGCGCATCTTTTTAAATTTTTCAGTCGATTGCCTGCGGGAAAACCTCGATCAGACTTTCAGGCCCATTAATATCAAGCTGCATCTGCTCATTTTCAGCATTGCATGGCGGAGCAGGCTCAAGGAGCCAAATGGCTTACTCCTATTTCTTATATAGCTGATCTCTTACTCACACAAGTTCCTTTCTTTTGCAGGCCAAGATGGCACATAACAGGCGGGAGCAGCAGAGGAGGGACGGGGGGTGGGGAGGAGGGGAAGAGGGTGAACCTCAACTGCAGGAGTTCTTTGACCTGGAGGAACGAATGCTGTGCCTCATTGGGCCGCAAGTGGTGGAGACGCCGGAGACATCGACCCCGCTGGGGCAACAACGGTATCTTTATCTCCTCCTTTTCTCATCTCACTTCCCGTCACACCATAAGGCTTTATCACTTTCCAGCTCCTTATAGTTTCTGCCTTCCTTGCTCCATTCCTGCTCCCCTGCTCTCACCTTAACGCGAGTCTTGTGCCATTTATGCTTTCAGATAATCAACAAGCAGATGTGCAGCCTGTACCTGAGACCCTCGTCATACTGAGGAGGGAGAAGGGGAGGAGGAGGAGGAGGAGGAGGAGGACTGCGTCATTGCATCTCTCACTTGCAGGCACCAGCTCAGAGACTGGCACTACGTAGTCCTTAGAGGTTAGCTTAGCAGAGGGATCTGCACTGGGTGATGCACCGGGGCCTAGCGGGCTGCAGCAAGGTCAAGGGAAAAGGGTAGCTCAGGAGTCAGCTCCCCGGAGGGAGAGTTTGCTCACCAGTTCTGCTGGACAGGACTCAGATGAGGACCTTCATAAGAAGGGTGATGGCCATGCACTCCGACCTGATAGGTACAATGTCAAGGGTGCCCGAGAGCCTCTCTGTTACGGTAAGGAGCATGGAGGAGTCCGCCTCCAGCATTGCATAGAGCTCGGCGCACATTATGGAGCCCAACATTTCCAGTCTGTAGACGATGGTAGATTCCCAGAGAGACCGTGCGGATCCAGACCTCATGATGCATATCACGGCCGATGCGGCAGCTTCCACTTCAGCACAGGCAGAAGCACCACAACATCTTAGTGCTGTAATGCAGACAATGGTTGGTGGCATCAAATCTCAGACTGCTCTCATGCAGTCTCAGCTGGATGCTATGCGTGCTTTGACTGCTGCCATTGTCGCTGGGTCCACCACAGTCCATCGGGGATCTCACTGTGTCGCAGCAGGCCACCAATCTGCGCTCCATCAGATTGGATAGGGATGCTGAGGTGCTGCCCCGGGGGAGTGGCAGTGGGTCAGTGGAGCAGGAACCTGCTGTCCTCTCTCAAGAGGACAGCATTCCTGATCCCATCACTGACACTCCACCATTGCACTTGTCGCTGCCTGTCACCCAGCGAGCCCAGACTGCCGCCGGCCAAGCTGAGATGGTGCAGTCTACAGCTGGGCCTTCCAGGCCCATAGCTGGTAGAGGGCATCCTGCAAGGCCATCTATCGTCTCTGGCCCTGACACACAGCAGCCATCCACCAGCTGTGCTGCAGCCACACAGGACACACTGCGGAGGAGCTGTAGAATAGTTAAACCGTGTTAAGAGGGGATATAAGGAAATGCACAGGGGTGATTGTTAAATATATTTGTTCTTTTTGATACTCTTAAATGTTATGACATAAATTTGAATTGGAATGCTTCATCTTTGGCAGTGTTGGGGCTGTGGTTTGGAAGGGCAAATTGATGTGCTGATGGGGACGTCCAGAAGATCCAGGAAATGGGATGGAATTCAGTGGAACCGAAATCTGATGAGACAGTCATGGACCGCCCTTGCAGAATCGCGATTGTTTGTCTGCCTCCTCTGTCGCTAGTGTTGCTGCTGCTGCTCCTCCTTGTCCTCCTCTTGCTGCTCCTCCTCCTGAGGTGATGGTGGCATTGCCTGGTGGCAATGGCTGCGCCCTCATAATGGCCAAGTTGTGCAGCATGCAGCAGATGACAACGAATAGGGACACCCGCTCAGCCGAGTACTGGACGACTTCTCCTGAGCGGTCAACGCAGCGGAACCATTGCTTCAACACTCCGATGGTCTGCTCAATGATGTTCCTGTTGGCGGCATGGCTCTTAGTATATGAGTGCAGGGCAGGAGGATTGCAGAGGGGTGTCATGAGGCAGGTGGAGAGCGGATAGTCCTCGTCTCCGACCAGCCAGCTGCGAGCCTTCAGGTGGCGCAGGATGAATGCATCATGGTCGCTTCCAGGATAGCAGGGCATTGACGGTGAGGATTCGGCACACACCAACTGCATACCTCAGGATTGTGATGTGGTGCCCGCAAAGCAACGTGGATGCAGTCAATGGCACTCTGCACTATGGAGAAGCCTGCTATCCTAACAAAACCACATGCATGCTCCAGCTGGTCATAGGGAAGGAAATGTATTCCCTTCTCCTTCTGTACAGGGCATATGTGACTTCGCGGATGGAGCAATGGACGGCAAACTAGGAGATGTTTCCCATTGGCGTAGAAATTGAGCACGATGGTGACCTTGACTGCCACTGAGAGCGCCGTACTCACCCTGGACTGAGGCTCGAGGTCTGGTTGCAGCAGATGGCAGAGCTCTGTGACCATGTCCTTGCTGAAGCACAGTCTTCGAACACACTGTTCCTCGGTGAAATTGATGTCGGAGAACTGCTGTCGGAATACCCTGAGAGGGTAAGGTCTCCTTTGGCCAGCCCTGATGGGCCTCCTCCCTCTGGCTACATTTTGCTGTCATTCTCTCTGTCTTTCAACTTGCCTTTCTCTCTGCCTAAGTTGCCTCCGATGATGACATCGGAGCACGAGGTCGAGTGCCAACACCAGCCCCCATGAAACGATATAAATGTTGTCATTTCAAATCTGCCCTCGATGAAAGAAAGGAATGTTTAAGAGCCAGAACACTCCTTCAACTGAAAAGCCCTCAGATCTGTCGAACAGCCTGTCTGCCGATGTGGAAGTAAGCTGCAAAAATGGCCGACTAAAATTTTTTCTAAAGATGGTGCCTTTAAATAGTGCTCCTACAGCTGACTCCCAACTATAACTCGACAGTGAAGCTGTCGTTGTCAGCGCCAAATGGTAAGCCAGGAGCGCGAGTGAACTTACTTCCAGGGCGGTAACAGGGCACTGCGCACAGCGATGATGAAAGCAGCCAATCGGGACGCTACCTGTTAGCTCTGCCGCAAACCCACCCCGCCCCCCCCTCGAGGCGCTGTTTCCGCTGTGCCGGGCGAAAACTCATTTGGGCCCCATTAGCAAAGTACCCGAATTTTGCCCCCTTGCTGTCATTGGGGGGGTCTGTGAGCAGGACAAGAGTCAGCATGGTCTTCACCAAACAAGTTGGCGCATCCTCACTGAGACACACAGAATCTAAACCAGGAAGTATAAAGCAGGAAGTACAAATTAGATTTAAATCATGTACAAAAGCAAAATAATCTATTTACAATCAATATCAATAATTTGGATGAGGGGACCAAATGTAATATATCCAAGTTTGCTGATGATACAAAGCTAGGTGGGAATGTAGCTGTGAGGAGGATGCAAAGAGGTTTCAAGGGGATATATACAGGCTAAGTGAATGGGCAAGAACATGGCAAATGGAATATAATGTGGAGAAATGTGAAGTTATCTACTTTGGTAGGAAAAATAGAAAGGCAGAGTATTTTTTAAATGGTGAGAGGTTGGGAAATGTTGTGTTCAGAGGGACCTGGGTGTCCTTTATACACGAATCACTGAAAGTTAACATGCAGGTACAGCAAGCAATTAAGAAAGCTAAATGTATGTTGGCTTTTATTACAAGAAGATTTGAGTCTGAGTAAAGACATCTTATTGCAATTATATTGGGCCCTGGTGAGACCGCACCTCGAGTATTGTGTACAGTTTTGGTCTCCTTGCCCAAGGAAGGATATACTTGCCATAGAGGGAGTGCAACGAAGGTTCACCAGACTAATTCCTGGGATGGGGGTGGGATTATCCTAAAAGGAGAGATTGAGCAGACTAAGCCTGTATTCTCTAGAGTTTAGAAGAATGAGAGTTGATCTCATTGAAACATACAAAATTTTTACAGGACAATCAGGGTAGATGCAGGTACTCTTCCCTTCCCCTCCTTAACTTCTCTGTCTCCATTTATGGGGATGGACCATTGACAAACACTCACTATAAGCCCACTGACTCCCACAGCTTCCTGGACTACACATTCTGCCACCCCGCATCCTGTAAGGATTCCATTCCATTCTCTCAGTTTCTCTGTCTCCGGCGCATCTACTCTGACGATGCTACCTTCCATACTAGTGCCTCTGATATGTCTTCCTTTTTCCTCAACCGAAAATTCCCCTCCGCCGTGGTTAACATGGTCCTCGACCGTGTCCGTTCTATTTCCCGCACTTCTGCTCTCACCCCTTCCCCTCCCTCTCAGAGCCACGACAGGTTCTCCTTGTCCTCACCTTTCACCCCACCACCTCCATGTACAACGGATCATCCTCCGCCGTCTCCAGTGTGATCCCACCACCAATCACATCTTCCCCTTCCCTCCCAGCATTCCTAAGGGACCGCTCCCTCCGCGACACCCTGGCCCGTTCCGCAGTCACCCACAGCACCGCTCCCCCCCTTCCAAAGGCACCCTCCCATGCAAGTGCCCTTTTACCTCATTCCTTCCCACTGTCCAGGGCCCCAAATACTCCTTACAGGTGAAACAGCGATTTACTTGTACTTCTACCAATTTAGTTTATACTGTATTCGCTGCTCACGATGTGGTCTTCTCTACATTGTGGAGACCAAACGCAGATTGTGTGACCGCTTTGTGGAACACCTCTGTTCAGTCCATAATCGTAACCCCGAGCTTCAGGTCGCCTGTCACTTAAATTCTTCTCCCACTCTGACCTCTCCATCCTCGGCCTCCTACACTGTTCCAATGAAGCTCAACCCAAGCTCAAGGAACAACACCTCATCTTTCATTTAGGCACTTTACAGCCTTCTGGACTCAACATTGAGTTCAACAATTTCAGACCGTAACCTATGCCCATTTTTTGTTCCCTTTCCTCCTGTTTTGTTTTTTTACAAACCACACCCACCTCCCCCCCCGATCTTACATTTTTTTCTGTTTCCAATGGCAGCGGGTAATTATTCCGCCATTCACACCCTATCCAGACTCATCTTTTGTTTCCTAACTTCTGCCATTACCATCTCAAGTTGGCCCAACATCCCATTTGTCTCTCAAATCTCTCTTGCCTTCCACCCCATCAGACCTTCCCATTTGTTCTTTCATCCCCTCCCCTTTTCACTGACCCTGCACTTCCTTAAGAATCTGTTAATTTCGAACTTTTGCCAGTTCTGACGAAGAGTCATCAACCTGAAACATTAACTCTGTTTCTCTCCACAGATGCTGCCTGACCCGCTGTGACTTCCAGCATTTTCTGTTTTTATTTTGAATTCCAGCATCCACAGTATTTTGCTTTTGTAGATGCAGGGAGGATGTTTCCTCTGGCTGGGGAGTCTAGAACCAAGGGTCACAGTCTCAGAATAAGGCTTTGGTCATTTAGGACTGAGATAAGGAGAAACTTCTTCACTCAGAGGGTAGTGAATATTTGGGATTCTCTACCCCAGCTCAGTCTTTGAGTATATTCAAGACAGAGATTGATAGATTTTTGAATATTAAAGGAATCTTGGGATATGGGGTCAGTGCAGGAAAATGGAGTTGAGGTAGAAGATCAGCCATGATCTCATTGAATGGTGGAGCAGGCTCAAGGGGCCGAATGGCCGACTCCTGCTCCTAATTCTTATATTCTTAAAGATAGGGAAAGAAAGATGAGAATAAGAGAAAGATATGAAAGGGATGGACAGAAAAAGTAAAAAACAATTAAAAAAAAATCTCCAACACTAATTAACTTCTCAAGGACTAAGACTCCACACTTGTAAAATTAAATTTTCAAGGCAGGAGAGGTTGTTTGGTAGTAATTATGACTGATCATGCCGTTAAAAATTCAGTTACACCCGAGTGCACCAGCCCTAACTTTTTCTGCCATGTTTATTGGGTAAATAGGGGGTAAGTACCGCAACTTCACACCCTTACATTGAGTTCAATGCCGAGTCTATCGGCGAGGTACTGGTATAGCGCAGTCTGTGGAGGAGCGGAGTAACTTGGACTGCAACTTCCAGATTTCTGCGTTTAACTGCGCATGTGCATACTCCAGAAGTTGCTGGCTGATTTACACCACAATAATAGTTAGCGCTGTAAGCCTCACATTTATTCTTAATGCAAAATTTGGGCCGATCTTTTCCACCCACTATTTTCATATAATTAATGAGAATTGCTATGAATGAGGAGAGTGACTTAATACCTCCTATCATGCACTCTGCATTGCCTCTCTTATTTTCCAGAGGTGGCTGGCTAGTCTTGAATTTCACTCAAGTGAGAATAAAGTATTAAATCCCCATATATTACTTGGCCCTAAACAGAACTGAAATACCAATGAATTACAGTTTCAATATCATTTGTTTTTGCTAACTAGATATAAACACACAAAAATGTTATTGTTACTGGCTGCTGGACATATATAGCTTGCGTTCTGTAATTGCAAGTGTACAGGGTTATGGAGTGTCATGAACAAGATGTGGGTAGTAGCATGCCTGAGTGATCTGTGCTGGGACATCTTTTGTTTTCCACATATATAAATGATTTGGACATACACACAAGAGGGATGAAATCGTAGTTTGCTAATGATAGTAAATTAAGGAGGCATGGCGGATGTTATGTTTGTAACTATGTAATACTTGCCACCAGAGGACGCGACTATTAGAGTCCTAATGGTCACCTGCACACACGTGCAGGGCCAGTATAAAAGGTTGGCTGCCATGTTGTTTAGGCACTCTGGAGTTGTAATAAAGAAGACTGTGGTCACACTAAGTTTAGCTCACAGTACTCAACCTCGTGGCGTTCTTCTATGCACAACAACTGGCGACGAGTAACAGAATACGAACCTTCTTGCAACCATGGCTGCCATTGGAATATTAGAGAGATTCGTAGAGGGTGACGACTGGGAAGCCTTCGGCGAGCGTCTCGACCAGTACTTTGTGGCCAATGAGCTGGAAGGAGACACTAACGCGGCCAAGCGCAGGGCGGTTCTCCTCACCGTCTATGGGCCTAAAATATACGGCCTCATCAAGAATCTTCTCGCACCGACAAAACCAACGGAGAAGGCATATACAGAGTTGTGCACGCTGGTTCGGGTGCACCTCAAGCCAAAGGAGAGTATTCTCATGGCCAGATATCGTTTTTACACGCACCATCACTCCGGGGGCCAGGATGTGGCGGATGATGGAGCCGACCTGAGACGCCTCGCGGGACCTTGTGATTTTGGAGCTGCATTGGGGCAAATGCTGCGGGACTTTTTCGTGCTGGACATCAGCCACAAAGTCATTCTTCGAAAGCTGTTGGCTGTCGAAACCCTAGACCTGAGCAGGGCCATCGCGATCGCTCAGGCATGCATGGCCGCGGACAATAACACCAAACAGATATCTTCTCAACATCGAAGCTCACCGGCAAGTACTGTGCATAAAATGACGTCGCTAGCAGGCCGAACTGCATATGGCAGGGCCTATACGTCTGTGGCTGCATGATCTGTGATGACTCAGAGTCCGCCATTGGGGGTGAATGTGAATCCATTAGCACCGTGTTGTCGCTGCGGGGGTAATCATCGGGCCCATCAATGTCGATTCAAGCACTACGTGTGCAAAGGCCGCGCAATGATGGGGCACCTCCAGCGAATGTGCAAACGTGCTGCGACATACCACGTGGCAGAGGATGATCGATCCGACGCGGATCACGCAGCACAGGCAACTCAACCCAAGGAAAAAGTGTATGGGGTACATGCCAAAGAAAAAGTGTATGGGGTGCATGCCTTCACTACCAAGAGTCCTCCTATAATGCTGAAAGTCAAATTAAATGGAATTCCAGTATCCATAGAGTTGGACACGGGTGCGAGTCAGTCAATAATGAGCCAGAAGGCTTTCGAGAAACTGTGGGGCAACAAAGCACAAAGGCCCAAACTGAGCCCGATTAATGCAAAGCTGCGACCCTACACCAAAGAGCTCATACCAGTCATTGGAAATGCGGCAGTGAAGGTATCGTATGATGGAGCTGTGCATGACCTATCATTGTGGAATGTTCCAGGCAATGGCCCAAAGCTGTTCGGCAGAAGCTAGCTAGAAAAGATTAGATGGAATTGAAACGACATCAAAGCACTATTTTCAGTGGATGACGCCTCGTGTGCTCAAGTGCTGAACAAGTTTCCCTCGCTATTCGAACCAGGCATTGGCAAATTCACAGGCGCCAAGGTACAGATCCATCTAGGCCCCGATGCACGGCCCGTCCATCACAAGGCTCAGGCAGTTCCGTACATGATGAGTGAGAAAGTCGAGATCGAACTGAACAGACTCCAACGCAAGGGAATCATATCGCCAGTCGAGTTCAACGAGTGGGCCAGTCCAATTGTTCCGATGTTGAAAAACGATGGCATAGTCAGAATCTGCGGAGACTACAAGGTAACGATTAACCGAGTCTCACTACAGGACCAGTATTCGCTGCTCAAGGCAGATGACCTGTTTGCAACGTTAGCAGGGAGGGAAGCCATTCACCAAGTTGGACCTAACCTCCGCCTACATGACACAGGAGCTGGCTGAATCTTTGAAAAGACTGATGTGCACCAACACACACAAAGGGCTGTTTATATATCACAGATGCCTTTTCGGATTTGCTCGGCTGCAGTCATTTTCCAGAGCAACATGGAGAGTTTGCTGAAATCTGTTCCGCGCACAGTTGTGTTTCAAGACGACATCCTGATCACTGGTCGTGACACCATCGAACACCTACACAATCTGGAAGAGGTTCTAAGTCATCTAGACAGAGTGGGACTCAGGCTGAAACGCTCCAAGTGTGTTTTCCTGGTACCAGAAGTCAAACTTTTGGGGAGAAGGATTGCAGCAGATGGCATCAGGCCCACGGACTCAAAGACAGAGGCCATCAAGAATGCACCCAGACCACAGAATGTGACGGAGCTGCGATTGTTCCTGGGACTCCTCAACTATTTCGGTAACTTTCTACCCGGGTTGAGCACGGGTTAGAGCCTTTGCACATGTTGCTACATAAGGGTGATGACTGGGTTTGGGGCAAATCTCAAGACACAGCCTTTGAGAAGGCCAGGAACCTGCTATGTTCAAATAAGTTACTTGTACACTATGACCCGTGTAAACGTTTAGTGCTAGCTTGTGATGCCTCATCGTACGGGGTCGGCTGTGCGTTACAGCAAGCCAATGTATCGGGCAACCTCCAACCGGTTGCATATGCGTCTAGAAGTCTGTCTAAGGCTGAGAGAGCGTCTATAGTATGGTCGAGAAAGAGGCATTAGCATGTGTATATGGGGTTAAGAAAATACACCAATAC
This sequence comes from Pristiophorus japonicus, assembly GCF_044704955.1. Classification (NCBI taxonomy): domain Eukaryota; kingdom Metazoa; phylum Chordata; class Chondrichthyes; family Pristiophoridae; genus Pristiophorus; species Pristiophorus japonicus. Next base: position 231,171,762 of record NC_091980.1, read on the forward strand.
CTATTTGGACTTCGGTTTGAGCTTGAAACTGACCACAAGCCGCTCATTTCGCTGTTTTCAGAGAGCAAAGGTATAAATACCAATGTTTCGTCCCGCATCCATAGATGGGCACGAACATTATCCACTTATGTCTATGTTATCCGCCACAGACCAGACACTGAAAACTGTGCAGATGCTCTCAGCCAGCTACCATTACCCACCACTGGGGTTGAAATGGTGCAGCCCGCAGACTTGCTACTAGTCATGGATGCTTTTGAGAGCGAAGGGTCACCCGTCACAGCTCGCCATATCTGCACCTGGACCAGCCAGAATCCTGTGCTATCATTAGTAAAGAGTTGCGTCCTAAATGGGAACTGGTCGGCCGTTCCCGGGGAAAGGCAAGATGAAATTAAGCCGTTTCACCGATGCAATGATTAAATGTCCATCCAGTCGGAGTGTCTCTTATGGGGTAATCGCATGGTTTTGCCAAAAAAAGGCAGGGAAACGTTTATACGCGACCTACACTGTACCCACCAAGGCATTGTCATGATGAAGGCAATTGCCAGGTCGCATGTTTGGCGGCCCGGCATTGACTTGGACTTGGAGTCACGCGTGCATCAGTGCAACACTTGCTCGCAACTGAGCAATGCACCAAGGGAGGCTCCAGTGAGTCTGTGGTCATGGCCCTCCAAATCGTGGTCCAGGATCCACGTAGATTTTGCCGGTCCCTTTCTGGAAAGATGTTTTTAGCAGTTGTGGATGCTTACTCCAAATGGATTGAATGCGTAATCATGTTATCCAGCACGTCCACAGCCACCATTGAAAGCTTCCGGGCCATGTTCGCCACCCATGGCTTGCCCGACGTCCTTGTCAGCGACAATGGACCGTGTTTCACCAGCTCGGAATTCAACGAGTTTATGATCCACAATGGCATCAAGCATGTCAGGTCTTCTCCGTTTAAGCCCGCGTCTAACGATCAAGCAGAGCGGGCAATCCAAACAATCAAGCAGAACATTAAACGCGTGATGGACGGCTCCCTGCAGACCCGCTTGTCTCGCATTCTGCTCAGTTACCGGACGCAACCCCACTCGCTCACCGGGATTCCCCCGGCAGAATTATTAATGAAGTGAGCCCTCAAAAGCAGGCTCTCCCTAGTCCACCCGGATCTTAATGATCACGCGGAAACCCGGCGACACCGGCAGAACATGTACCACGATCGCGCGGCTGTTTCACATGACATTGATGTTAACGACCCTGTGTTTGTCCTGAATTATGGTCATGGTCCCAAGTGGGTTGCTGGCACTGTTTTGGCCAAGGAAGGGAATAGGGTGTTTATAATCAAACTGTTAAATGGCCAAACGTGCAGAAAGCATTTAGATCAGACCAAATTGCGATTTATTGACAACCAGGAACGACTTGAAGAGGACATCACCATCGACGATCCACCAACACACACTCAACCAGCAATCGACCTCGCTGCCAATCACGAGGATGAACCCACCGTTCCTGACAGTCCGGTCAGACCAGCCGCGGTGCAGTGCAGCAATGGTCCAACCAACTCACACACGCCAGGGTTTGAACTTAGACGATTAACCAGGGAGCGAAAGGCTCCGGATCGCCTCAACTTGTAAATAACTTGTACCGAAGACTTTGGGGCGAGTGATGTTATGTATGTAACTATGTAATACTTGCCACCAGAGGGTGTGACTGTTGGAGTCCTAATGGTCACCTGTACACACCTGCAGGGCCAGTATAAAAGGTTGGCTGCCATGTTGTTTAGGCACTCTGGAGTTGCAATAAAGAAGACTAAGGTCACACTAAGTTTAGCTCACAGTACTCAGCCTCGAGGAGTTCTTCTATACACAACAGCAACAGTGAGGCAAATTGCAGGACATTGGTAGCTTAGCAGAGTGAGCAGATAGGTGGCTGATGCACTACAATGCAGAGAAATAATAAAAACAATAAAACAAAGTATATGCCAAATGGTTTATGGTCTAAGGGTGTAGATACTTAGATATTCAAAGATGGGAGTGCAGATAGAAAAGATAATTTAAAAAAATGATTCTAGGGCATTGAATATAAAAGCAAGGAATTGAATGTAAATTTGTACAAGACATTTGTTAGGCCACAGTGCATGTAGTGTTGGGCACCCCAATACAGGAAGGATATTAAAGGGTACTGTGAAGATTCACTGCTATTATATTAGGAATGAGAGGATACCATTTTTTAAAAGCCTTTTTCAATGGAACAGAGCAAGTTAACGAGGATCTAACAGAGGGTTTCAAGATTATGAAAGATTTTGAGAGAAGGATTATTTTCAGTGAATTGGCAACAAGGAACATAGATTTAAGATTATCACTGGAAGAATCTTGGGGTAGTTGAAACATTTTTTTTGCACACGGGCTTACCAGGACATGGAATACTTTACCACAAGTGGTTATTGAGGCCGGGTCTATAGCATCATTTCGAATACAGGAAAAAGGCTGGAAAATGGGACTACCTTTGCAGTTCTGCTATTTTAATAATGGTACTGAGGCAGGTGGAGGTGGAAGATTGTGTGTGGACCTCTCATGCAGATCTCTAGTTTCCTAGCATTGTTTTTGCTGAATGCCACAACTATTCACCCAAATGCAAGCGGGTGCATTTAAATTAGGCAATATTGACTGAGTGACATCATACGTTACATTTCCTATTATCGTCACCTCAGCAACCCTGGACACTAAGAATACTGGAATAGAACAAGCATCCAGCATTGCTAAGTCAGGCACAATGCAGGCAAATGTTTAAATGGCCAGAATAGGATTGGCAATCGATGAATTTTAAACACTGTTTCGGAGGCTGCCAAATTTTTCCTCTTCAAGGTTGCCTGCCCCTTTTAAGCTGCTGCAGGTCTTTAACTCCCTCAGCAGAAGTCATCTCCTGCTGATCCGTCCTCCCACTGCTGAGTTCCCAAGTGCAGGCAACAATATTACTGGCAGCCTGACAAAAATATTTACTTGATGCCAACCCCAGACACTTCATCAAGGTCAGTGCTGCCAACTATCATGGGACCACATTTCCACTGGCGATTGTACTGGGAAGGAAAATCTAGGCCAACAGCTCAGATGACGAGCCAGCAGCAGCACAGGCATGATGGGCTAAATGGTTAACTTTTGGTGTTGTGCTTTCTATGATACATATGCAAAGGTCCTGCAGTATAAAATAAAACTGAGGCAGTGAACAGTAATTTTAATTCTCTGGAATGCCGAACATACATTCGTTATTAGAATGCGTTTGCATGGAACAATGGAGTTAAAATTCACTCTAGCTCCATGATTCACCGCTGAAACTAGCTGTAGTTTGAGTTGAGATAGCCCATCTATTACAGCTGTCTTGAGGCTGGATTTCAGTTACTGGAGTTTGGGACTAATTGGAATAGTCTCTGTGTTCACAGGAGAATTCTAATGTCAGAAGAGTGAAAATATGGCACCTATTTTTACAGTTCTCAGAACAAAATAAAAATGTGGAGTAACTAAAAAGCATTAAGCGAAAATGGGAGGGCGCGACAAGTTTATCCAATGAATAAGTGAGCCATATTGACCAAGAAGGTTGCAGATTTGATCACCAGTCTGTTCTGAGTTGGCTGATCTGAGCTGCGATGGTTGTATGGGTACCACAACTGGCCTCAGTTGCGGAGGAGAAAATTGGCCAGAATTTCTGGTGCTGGTTGCTATCAGGCTGGGATAGTAACAGAATTGGCTGTAATGTCCCATGCAGTTGAATGAACTGCTGAAATTTACCATCAAGATTCACGCATGAACATTGGCTATTTGGGCAAGTTATTGGAGGCCACTGGAACCCCCTGGAACCATACCTCTAGCGAGGAGTGAATGATTTCAGGAGAGGAAGGGTGAAATTTGCAGGAGAAATAAATATATATCTTGTTAGATTAATTGTCGTTAATAGATTAGCAGGCTGCTGGAAGTGAAAACTTAAAAATAAAAGTTTTGAGGGCATATTTTAAAAATACTTCGCTTAGTAGAGTGTTTAACAGGCTAATAGTGTGAAATAATTCATCTGCTACTTCTCTAAGGAGATAGAAGAATGATTTGTGAATCAGGATTACAAAAGCAAAATACTGCGGATGCTGGAAATCTGAAATTAAAAACATAAAATTCTGGAAATACTCAGCAGATCAGGCAGCATCTGTGAAGAGAGAAACAGAGTTAGCGTTTCAGGTTGATGACCTTTCGTCGAGTTCTGATGAAAAGTATCGACCTGAAACGTTAACTTTATTTCTCTCTCCACAGATGCTGCCTGACACCTGTTGAGTATTTGCAGAATTTTATGTTTTTATTTGTGGGATTTATTGGGTGGGAAAACAAGAAGGAGCTTCTTCTTGGAACTAACTCATTGACATGTCATCATTAATGATATCACAGATTAACAACTTGCAAAATGGGCACATCCCACATCCTGTAGGATGGAAAAATCAAATATATATTTTAAACGCTAATGTACTTTTCTTTTATGCTCACATTAGCACAGTCTTGTGTGTAAGCTTTACTAACACGTTTTTTTCCTGGAATCTACTCTTAACGATAAATATTAGAAAATAAATGCCTAATTTCAAAGCTGAAAGATTTTAATCAAAGCTACCTTATGAAAATTAGATGACATAAATAATGTCAAGATAACACATCTGTTTAAATAAACAAATGATAATAATATTGACAGAAAAATAAAATAAGTGCTTGCAGCCCACAGGCAGCATTATAAAGCCAAAACAATTTAAATTTAAATTGACCAAAATGATCAGATAATTCTAGAAACATAAGAAATGAGTAATTAAAGTTTGTATGTGTTATACAGTAGTTAGAAAGATTTACTTACTTGTAATTAAAAATGAAAATATATTCAAGTAGAAAATAATTATATCTGGAAAAATGTTTTTTTTTCCCTTAGTTCATTGAAATGAGCTACTTGAATTATCAGTCAGCATCTAGAATTTAACAAAAAGGATCACCTGACTGAACATTCAGCATTCATAGGTAATGACTGAAGTAGTGTGATGTATGCAATATTCAGATGTACTAACTGCTGCTTCATTCGTTCTAACACTGGACTTCTGAAATTATTCAGGGGTGTAAAAACCAGACAAGCATAATATTTTATCCCGCACACCAATTAACAGAATCATTTCAGAATAAATTCAAGTCCTTTTGTAAACCTATCTTAAAAAAAATTAAGAGAGAATTTTTCATTAACTGTAGGTTACTTCAAGACAAAATTACAGCAATGAAATCACGGTTGCTAATCTTCCTGTGTGAACACCATTAGGCAACAGGTATATGAACTTATAGATAACTGCTATCCACTTGAACAGCCATTGCAAGCACAGAAATTAAATCCATACTCAACACCACCCTTCCCCACCCCAACTCACAACTCCACATGATCTCTCTCTCTCTCTCACACACACATATTATAACCTCGTATCAGAAACAATAATAGTGCCAGGGAATGAATCTTGGGTTCAAGTGATGGTTTTAAATTGCTTATCTTTCACCCTGTGATTTATGATAGTAACCTCTTGATTAGATTACTGTGTTGTAATCACTCTCTGGTATTCATTATCCTCTATGTAATATCCTCCATTTAATATATGCTGACTGTGTTACTTCCTAGAAATCAACTGCAGATTATCACTTGATAAACTTGCAATGATTATGTCGCAACTATTAATACTTCCGTGTGCAGCAACATTAAGGAGGTGGTACATGGAGTGCTCTAGGTAATATCTGTCATGACATCAAATGCTGGGCGGGGGGCCAGGGGGGAATAAAACAGAATAAACTGGTCCTGTAGTGCCACTGTTTACATAAATATCCACTAACAGATGTCCCATGGCATTGCTTATTGTGAATGAGAGCTTATAAGTTATTGCAACTTTGTCTTGATGCCTCTCAATATTAGGCAACCAGATGTGGTTGAAACAAATAATTTTATTCTGCCACAGAGGTGGTTTCATCAAGGTCAGCTATAATATTAAATCATCAAAAATTCAGATGCAATCTACATTCATTTGATTTGTATTGCATAAACTAAAATCCCTCTCTCTCCATTCATATAGACGGTCGAGTACAGCACTATTCAAAATAGAGTAGGATGTGATCCGGTGTCCTGACCAACATTCATTTATCTCACTTGCTGTTTATGGATCTTGCTGGGGCAACTTGGCTGCCACATTTTCTTACAATACAAAAGTCCCACAATCCTCTTTACCAATCCAGCACCCACTTGCTGCAGGATTGAGCTGGAAGTGGCACTTCAGGGGTGGGGCAGGGAGGAGAATGCGAGCATTAACTGAGGGAGTAAAGAGATAAAGGGCTCAAGCTTCCCCAGGAGTTGCTCCGCTTTTTTTGGAGCAACTAGATTTTTTTGGAGTATCTTAAAAATCGCAATTCTGCCCATTTAATTTGTGCCAGTGTAAGGGAGTTAGTTAGTTTTTTTTTAGTTTCGTTTTTTTTTCAAAAGGGAGCATTACCGGCCACTTACACCTGTTTTGGCCATTTAAGCAAGTTTAGACAGCTAAAAGTTACTCCAAACTAAGTTAGGTCAGCATATGTGGCCACTTGTGTCCGCACAGAAAAACCTTGCGGTGAACTAAGAAATCAGCGCAGGTAGCCAGAGATGGGGGGGGAAAGAGAAGTGAGAGGACCTTGCAAAGCACTAAACACCTTCACAACAACATTAAAGAAGCATAAATACATTTAAAGCACCAAGCACTAAACAAAGCACAAAAAGTAATAAGCAATTAATTAACAAATAAAAAATAGAAGGAACCCTGCACCTAAAGCACCAAGGCCAAAGTAATAAGCAATCAATCAATCAATAAGTAATAAAAAATAGTAGTCCTACCTTAGGATACGCAGTGGGCCACCGATGAGGGAGCCCATTCTGCCAGGGCTAGGGGCAGCATGCTTTGGGCCCCTCCCACATAGCCTGCAGAGTGTCGCAGAGATTCAGGCTGTGAGGAGCTACTGCACATGCGCGTACACTCTAGCGCGCATGTGCAGAGGTCCCGGCACTGTTTTCAGTGCCGGGACCTGGCTCTGCCCCCCCACTGGATGGCTGCGCCACGCCGAGGCCGAAGACGTCCTGAGGAGCGGGGAGAATTGGAAGGTAACTTTTCAGCGCCCTTTTTAGTCTCGAAAGTCATCGCACCTCATGGAGGTGCGCCATTTTTACAGGGGGGAAAACTTGGGCCCAAAGTGTTGGCGGGGTAATAAAGTAACAGCTTGAATGGGGGAGAGTGGAGGAAGAGTATCAGTTTAATTAGACTGGAGGAGAAGTGTTCCAGGTTGACTTGGCGAGGGAGAAGGAATAGGAGGATAGTCCTAGTGTGACCCTGTAAGGTTGGAGGAGACAGTATTTTTGTGAAAAGTTAGGGAGTTGGGATTTGTTGCAGTGTCTGGATGGGGTCGAGTGCCTTTGTCAACTGGGGCAATGAAATGGGAGGTTAGCCTTGGCACAGTGACTGTTCAGGTAACTTTTGAGTAAGTGACAGTTTGATTGGTCTATTAAAAATCCAATTGTCACTTTGTTTTTCCTTTTTAAAATTAAAAATCTATCAAATGTGAAGTAGAAAAGTGCACAAAAATAACCAGAATGCATAACTTTAATGTAAAAATTCAACATCTTCCAGAACAGCATGTACCCAGACCCCTTAGAACTAACTCTACTAGCAATTTTGCGCCTTCAACTTTTGGATTTGCCCTTCATGCCCACTACCACAAGTGAAGGAAAGTTGTGCATACCCATTGCTTTAATTACAAAGTCTCTGCAACTAGCTGCTTTCACATTTTGAGTCCATTTCTGATCATCAGCTTTTGCTAGTTTTCCAGGTTGGCATGTATGGTTGTTAAAGTGGTAAATTTAAATAATCCCAATTCAATTACCATTTGGAATAATTTAACTTACCATCAACATTATGATCAGAAACTTGCATTTTTTTGATTCGAAGTAGCAGAGCATAATTGACTCCTTACCAGCTATGTATTTTAATGTGTCCAATCCAAAACTACACAATACATCTTTCAGCAATCTGCTTTCTGGTTAAATACATTTGGTCCTTTTTCAATGGTGTCTATACAGCAAGCATGTCATTTAGTCAGAGAAGATAACATTCTTTATTTGCAAGACAGCCGTAAATAGTGTGCTTAAAATAGTAAAAGGCTGCACTATTACATTTGTGCCTGCTGATAATACAAAGTAATCAGTGCACACTAATGTTGTCTGGATTGATTTTTTTTTTTGAAAACTTTCTTAGCAAACAATTTGTAATACAATTGCAACTAACACATTAAGGGCTGGCTTTTCACTATGTTGCCACCTCTGTTCGCGCCCCGGAGGGGCAGTAATGAAGGTGGCAATGGTTTCCGAGTGGCTGGCCAGCTCCCAGCGCCCAGCCAGGAAATTAGTTGCCGGATTTGCGGGGGCGCAGAGCAGCACCGCCCGGGAGCCGGTGTGCAATACCGCCGGTTTCGACAGCACTTTGAAATTTGTTGTGCGCTGAACCTATAGCGCCCCGTAGTGGGACCGCCTGCAGATATGTCCCGGCGGCGGTAAGTGATGGAATTGGTGAATGAGGTAAGTTTGATTGTTTTGTTTAGTTGTATTTTTGTGATGTAACTTATTGTGGGTTGTTTTAAGGTATTGGAATGTTTGTAGTGTTTTTAGGTGCAAATTTTTTTTGCCACAGAATCCTCTCTTCAGGCACTCCGAGGCCGGCTCTTTAGCAACAGATTTTCAGTTGCTCAGTCGGCCTTGCACCCTAAAAGAGGTGTGTAGCGCCTCCCTTAGCACTCCAACCCACACTCAGGGCCCAGCTGCTGAATTTTGCTGACTGAGGCGCAAACTGTTCCCAAGTGCAAACTTTACCCCCTCACCGCCATTACCGCCCCGGAATCAGCAGAACCGAAAATCCAGCCCAAAATCTTCTCATTTCATTTTAACCCAACTTCAGTTTTTTCAAAACCAAGAACTGAGGAATTCTCTTGGCAACCTACCATTGACCTCAAATTTCCTCAGGGGTTTCCTGGACCCTTGCCCTAACTCCAGCAGAACCTATCCAAAAATGTTAGGGACCCGGTTGTGCCAGGTCGCCGACATTTCCAACATTTTCCAGCCTTCTTTGTAAGGGACAGAACCTCTGCCTGCCCTTACAAGGCAAATGTTGTCATAACTGCTGTGGGGGTGTGGACTTCTTACACCAGGAGTTCCTGCTTTCTTGACTCAAATGGGGCCTGGCGTATTACTGGAGGCTGGTTCACCCAATAAGATGAGACTCCATCAGAGGATCCAGGTCAGGAAAGCAGCCCCCAAAGAATGGACATTAAAAAACAAGCTTTATCCTTACATGAGACGAGGACGGGGATGGTGGAGGTGGGCAGAAGGGAAATGTCTGGGTTTGAGGACCTGGCCAATGACCCTCAAAATGGCAGGGAGGCGCCAGATTTTTTGGCTGCTTGGGACAGGCAGGAACTGGATTCACCTGTAATAGCGCAAGCTGCTCCTTGGAAATTAGGTGCCCTTGAATTGATCCTGTAAACTCTGATGAAGCCAACACTGGAAGGTACTGGCGAGTGTAACTGCTGCAGTCACAGCACGTGGATTTTCAAGGCCATTATATTCAATTTGCATAGGTGACAGGGTCGCTATCATGTTTTCCACGACACTTGACCTTGGATGCCTACAGAGGACACGTGGAACAACTGAAGCTTTATTTGAAGAGGACCTATTTTCTTGAAAGGTACTATCGGAAGAATCTTTTTTGTAGTTCAATATGGTTAATCAGGACAACTGTAACTACCTAACCCAGTTTTGTTGTTGCAGGTGGTGCAATGCAAAGAGCCCACATTTTTTGGCTTATTGTCAATATTTTAACCCTTTCCCTTCTATCCTGCATATGTTGATCTGTTGCTGAGGCACACATCTATGGGCACCGGATGTCTTCTTATACTTGGCCCAAGTGCCTGCTATTCATGTACAAGCCTCAACAGTGTGTGTTGGCAGGCTACCCTACTGTGGGAGCATCACAGCTGAGGCTGTTCCTGTTCTCACATACACTTCCAGCAAAGCCTGGGTAGTGATCTGGAGCAGGAACCCCAGCTGATTTCCCCTCACTAACTCAGGAACACTGTGGCCAATTGTAGCATTCCCCTACCTCTGCCCTGCCTGAGGTTGGCTAACTCAGCACATTATTGTACCCAATACCATCCTGATTTTTCATAATCATGTTCTTTGGATAAACTCTTTCAACTATCAGGAGGCCTGCGTAACCTAATTTTCTACTTTCAAATCATTTAAAAAACGGTAATACTTACATTACCTAAATAGCTCATTCGAAGCATTTATTCAATACTCGTCATTTACCAAAGCTTTACTTGGCAGTAGAGAGCTGCATTTTCCAATCTTTCCAATTTAGTCAAGCTCTGAAATTAAATCTGTGTTAAGTTGAATCACAATTCTTCCTGAACTCTGAAAATCTTGCTCAAAGTATTTGATATGAAGGTTGAAATATATAAAGCAACCGTTGAATCATATGAAATTAGAAGATACTGCAAAACGGAATATTAAAAATAAGTCTCCTTCCCCAGTGGCTGAGTTGCAGACTGAAGTAGGTTGTTAGCTCATGCAGTTTGGCATTACTCCTGACTTCAGCAAAAAGGAAAAGGAAATGATCTGCATTTGTAGAAAAGAGGTGGACTTCAGCTAATTCACTTAGCACAGCCAATTTTATGAAATACATTTAAATGTAGTGTGACTGGCCATATAAATTACACATCTCACACACGGTGGTGGGGAAAGTGAGGCACCTTTCCACAGGAAGAGAATACTAGATGGGCAGGGGAGGGGAGGGGAGGGGAGGGGAGGGGAGAGGAGGGGAGAGGCCTTAAAAGCAAAGAAAGGTACATTTAAAAAATGGGGAAAGAAATTTTAAAGAAAGCTCATCACATAAAACTTAATTGATTAAATGCCATCTGCTGCTTGAATATTCCTGTTTGAAACTGGTTTCTTTTTCAGCCTCCTCTCATTTACACTTGAGATTGAGGTTGAGGTTTTTGCTTCATCAGCCACGTCCTCACTAAGGCATGGGGTGTACGTTGGATTGATACCCACATGTTAATGAGGGGAGTTCTGCACATTGTGATGAAGTAATAATTGGGACTGCTAATTGAACTCACTATGCACTTAATTCTGGCAGACTTGTAATTATCACTATGCAGCTGCATGCCAGAGCCCTTTGGAAACTCTTACGGGCTGTCATGTTGAAACATATACCTAATGAGTTAAACCTTAGATAACCTGTTTTTAAAAAAGGGCATATCATCACAAGTTACAAAGAAACTAATGAGTCATCATACTAACAGCTACATACACTATTTTTTCAATTAACAACACATTTCAAAGCACAATAGCTTGGTTCCACAATCAGTGCATTTTCAAGCTAAAAGCAAACCCTCCAGTTGTTAATTATGCCTGTCCCAAGTACAGGAAACCAGTCTGGCCAACACCCCATTTTTTTTTCTATGCAGTGGTTGTGATTAATGCACTGCAGATGAGAGACCACCCCAAGGGCTATCTGGAACAAAGCCAGCAGGAAAGGAAAAATAGATTTCTACTGTATTTAAAGCCAGCATGTCTGTATTTGGGAGAACATGTTATTCTGTTAAAAATGGAACAGCACCACACTATATACATAAATCAGTCGATTAGCCAATCATGTAAAATGAAATATAGGTGATGCATCAAAGCTGCAATACAATCTATAAACAAATTGCTTTTTGCTTGAATATTCCATTTGGTTTAAGCACACAGAATTATGTTTTAAGGGAGAAAATTGAGAAGCATAAATCAATATATAAAAACAGTCATGGTTGCAAATGAACATAGAATAAGAAAGTCATGTAACGTGGGCCGCTTTACAGAATAACACCTTGTCCTCTTTCTGTCTGAGAGGAATCATATCGTAATTCGATATCCTTAATGTTGACCATTCACTTTCCTTCATTTCAATTCATGGAAATGTTAAACTCTTGCTTAATTCAATTAATTTTTTTTGGGGGGGGCGGTGGTGAAGAGGAATGCAAATGGATATTTTTGTTAAATTCTAATTAAAGGTTTCCTTAGTGTTCCCTTTAGTTTACACATCAATATTGTAGCTTCTGACAAACTCATAGAATAATGGATAGCGAGAGTGATTACAAGGAAGCATTCTCATTGAGCAGTTCAGATGACATCATAGACCATCACAGCAAAGCTCAAGCAGTTTTTCGCTCAGCTGCATCCTAAGATAAGATCACTGCATTGAAATATCTCCCAGGTATCCTTGTAAAATACTATATATTCACATTCATGATTTACAGTTGCAACAGTAGTAAAAGACTTTTGAGTGATGATTTGCAGTTAGTTACCAAAAGATAATCAATAGATATTAGTGCAGAAATTGCAGTCGGAGGCTTCCCGTGGGCGGATGCCTCCGACCTGAAAAGTATCTACGAACTTACTTGGTGGTCCGGGAGACCTTGATCCTGTGCCTCTACGCGAAGTCCTGCGTTGAGACCCACGTATCCCAGGGAAGCAGGCGTTTTGCACGCGTCCCTGAGATCATGTGGGCCGGCCCAACCAATCGAAGTAGGGGTATTCTCATTCATACTTGTGGTGAGTTCTGTATACGGAATCATCATAAGTATGAATGGGAATACCCCCAAAATTACACAAACACTCAAAATAAATTTTAAAAACATCACATATTTAAAATTAATCAAAATGGAATTTAATTAATTAAAAATAAACATGTATTTTAAAGACTAAAAATAAATGTACATTATTTCACAGTTTTTTAAATGTTTAAATTATTGAAAATGTTTTATTTTTCTGTCCTTTAATAGTCTTATGCTGATAAAAGCTGATAATAGTCTTATGCTGATAAAAGCAGCTTGCTTTTATCAGTCGTAAGAATTTCACAGGCATTTGCAGGGCAGAAGTTGGGCAAATAGCCCAACTCTCGGCCAGCGAAGGCCCTTCTCTTCCTGATGTGTGCGATCTGTCAAGAGGATGCTTGGCAGATCGCAAGTTCTGGGTTTAGGTGCACACCTCGTATGTGCCCCTAGGAGCCGCGAATTCAGGACCATAATGATAATTGTAATTATATTCATAAAGTTTCTGGGTCAGAAAAAATCAGATCCAATCTTCTGAACTGTGCTGCTTATCCACACCCATCTCCATTAGATGTGTGAAACTAGGTAAAGTCCTATTTGATTGGAAAGTTATCAATGTTGGTCCTTTCTCCAACCATAACTATTGTCCCATTTTACTGGTTCCAGCTGTTTTCAAATGATGGAACAGACATTGTCGTCATCATTGTACAGGGCCTTATCCTGAAGAGGACAATGCCTCCACCAGTTTCTTCCAACTGTTAAGAGTTCCAAGATCTCACTTGTTATTCTTTGGCAGTAAGGCCAATTCTGTTAAAGAGCACTTTAATGTTTTCAGCCCATCTTTTTCTGGAATTGCATTGTGACCTTTGTCATGTTGGTGGTGGTTTGTTGGTGAATGCCCTGGCAGGCTCAAATTTATGTGGCGTATGAGGTGTTCACACCAGAGTAGTTGGTAACAACGAATAACAGCAGTGGTTGATACAAACAGTTTAAGATTTTGTCCTGAGGCAGAAAATTTGGTAACAGCAGCGAGATGGAGTTCCTGTGCCAGGCATGGAAGTCCCTCCCTGCGAGCTATATTGGACTTACCGCTTGCCCCCTCCCCTCCCCCAAGAGGAAATGAAGCACAAAATATCGCACGCCACTTCCTCTCGGGGACGGGACCGGGGCGCAAAGGGACGCGAAGTTTCCAGCGCTACGCGGTGGGACGCGTTGCACTGGTGGGAATACAGGGCTCTCCCCTTCAATTAAAGGGGAGGACCAAGCTGCCCCTCTGCGGGAGGGAAACGGGTCCATTGTTGGACCACCAGGGAGCGGGATGCCGTGGCTGCAAGATCAAGGCACGGATTTCGTGGTCTACAATCAAGAAGGCCGCAACCGGTAAGTCGGCCATTTAAAACATTTTTTACTGCTGCACCTCCCCTTTAATTTTTGCCCCGTAAGCGGCCTACAGTCCGGTATGCACCCCGTAAAGCTTTCGCAGGCACTGCCCACAGCAGCTGCACAGGGCACTTCCGAATTTTCGCTCTGGGGCGAAAACGGTCGCTGAGCATGGTGATGACGTTGTCATCGCCAGCGCAGTGGCCCGGGGTGCTACCGGTTAGAGTGGGATGCTACCGGTTAGCGCCACCGCTAAACTCCCGCGAGAGTCGGTAGCGGAGTCGCGAATGGGTGAAAAGTGGGGGGCGCAAACCATCCGAATTTTTCCCTTTAATCTTTGTAGAGAGGGCTTTAAACTAAATAATGGGGGGGGGTTCAGATGAGCGAAAATGTAAAAAGTCAGAGAAAGGAGAAGGCAATAGAGCAGGGTAGCGATGGGGGAAATGATAACCAGCGTGTGACAGGAAGGGGCAGAATGTAGAAAAATAAGAGGGTATCAGAAAATGGGGTCAAAGCAAGGAAGAATGGTAAAAAGACAAAATTAAAAGCTCTTTATCTGAATGCACGAAGCATTCACAACAAAATAGATGAGTTGACAGCACAAATAGATATAAATGGGTATGATTTGATAGCCATTACAGAGATGTGGTTGCAATGTGACCAAGGCCAGAAATTGAATATTCAGGGCTACCTGTCAATTCATAAGGATAGACAAATGGGAAAAGGAGGTGGGGTAGCTCTGTTAATAAAGGATGAGATCAGAGCAGGAGTGAGAAATCATATAGGCTCAGAAGATCAAGATGTTGAATCAGTTTGGATGGAGAGAAGAAATAATAAGGGGAAAAAGTCACTGGTGGGCATAGTCTATAGGCCCCCTAATAGTAGCTACACTATTGGATGGAGTATAAATCAAGAGATAATGGAGAAAGGTACGGCAATAATCATGGGTGACTTTAATTTTCATATTGATTGGGCAAATCTAATTGGCCAAGTTAAACCTTGAGGAAGAGTTAATGGAGTGTATCTGGAATGGTTTCCTTGAACAGTATGTTGCGGAACCAATCAGGGAGTAGGCTAACTTGGATCTGGTTACTGTGTAATGAGACAGGATTAATAAATGATCTCATAGTTGAGGTAAGAGTGAGAATAGCACAGTTGAATTTCAAATTCGGTTGGAGGGTGAGAAAGTTTGATCTCAAACCAATGTCCTCAGCTTAAATAAAGGCGATTACAAAGGTATGAAGGCAGAGTTGGCTAAAGTGGACTGGGAAAATAGATTAAAGTGTAAGCCTGTTGATAAGCAGTGGCAGATATTTAAGGAGATATTTCATAACTTTCAACAGAAATATATTCCAGTGAGAAGGAAAGACTTTAAGAGAAGGGAATACCATCCGTGGCTAACTAAGGAAGTAAAGGATGATATCAAACTGAAAACAATGGCATACAAAGTGGCCAAGATTAGTGGGAGGACAGAAGATGGAGACATTTTTTAAAAAACAGCAAAAGACGACTAACAAAATATTAAAGAGAGGGAAGATAGATTATGAGAGTAAACTAGCAAGAAATATAAAAACAGATAGTAAGAGCTTCTACAGGTATATAAAAAGGAAGAGAGTAGCTAAAATAAACATTGGTCCCTTAGAGGATGAGATTGGGGAATTAATAATGGGGAACAGGGAAATGGCAGAGACTTTGAACAAATATTTTGTATCGGTCTTCACGGTAGAAGACACTAAAAACATCTCAATAATGGATAATCAGGGCACTATAGGGAGGAACTTAAAACAATCACTATCACTAAAGAAAAAGTACTCGGAAAAATGACTTGCATCCCAGGGTCTTAAAAGTGGTTGCAGAGATAGTGGATGCATTGGTTGTAATCTACCAAAGTTCTCTGGATTTTGGAGAGATCCCAGTAGATTTGAATACCGCAAATGTAACGCCCCTATTTAAAAAAGGAGGCAGACAGAAAGCAGGAAACGATAGACCAGTTAGCCTAACATCTGTTGTTGGTAAAATGCTGGAATCCATTATTAAGGAAGCAGTAGCAGGACATTTAAAAAATCATAATACAGTCAAGCAGAGTCAGCATGGTTTTATGAAAGGGAAATCATGTTTGACAAATTTGCTGAAGTTCTTTGAGGATGTAACGAGCAGCATGGATAAAGGGGAACCAGTGATTGTGGTGTATTTGGATTTCCAGAAGGCATTCGATAAGGTACCACATAAAAGGTTACTGCACAAGATAAAAACTAATGGGGTTGGGGGTAATATTAGCATGGATAGCGGACTGGCGAACGAACAGAAAACAGAGAGTTGGGATAAATGGGTCATTTTTCGGTTGGCAAACGGTAACTAGTGGGGTGACACAGGGATTGGTGCTGGGGCATCAATTATTTACAATCTATATTAATGACTTGGATGAAGGGACTGAGTGTAATGTAACCAAGTTTGCTGATGATACAAAGATGGGTGGGAAAGCAAGTTGTGAGGAAGACACAAAGAGTCTGCAAAGGGATATAGACAGGCTAAGTGAGTGGGCAAACATTTGGCAGATGGAGTATAACGTGGGAAAGTGTGAGGTTATTCACATTGGCAGGAAACATAAAAAAGTAAATTAGTATTTAAATGGAGAGAAATTACAAAATGCTGCAGTACAGAGGGATCTGGGGGTCCTTGTGCATGAAACACAAAAAGTTAGTATGCAGGTGTAGCAAGTAATCAGGAAGGCAAATGGAATGTTGGCCTTTATTGCAAGAGGGATGCAGTATAAAAGCAGAGAAGTCCTGCTACAACTGTACAGGGTATTGCTGAGACCACACCTGAAGTACTGCGTACAGTTTTGATCTCCTTATTTAAGGACGGATCAACTTGCATTGGAGGCAGTTCAGAGAAGGTTCACTAGGTTGATTCCTGAGATGAGGGGGTTGACTTACGAAGATAAGTTGAATAGGTTCGGCCTATACTCATTGAAGTTTAGAGAAGTCTGGAGTAAAAATAAAACGGGGAAGGTGGCTCAACCGTGGCTAACAAGGGAAAATTAAGGATAGTGTTAAATCCAAGGAAGAGGCATATAAATTGGCCAGAAAAAGTAGCAAACCTGAAGACTGGGAGAATTTTATAATTTAGCAGAGGAGGACAAAGGGTTTAATTAGGAGAGGGAAAATAGAGTATGAGAGGGAGCTTGCTGGGAACATAAAAACTGACTGCAAAAGCTTCTATAGATATGTGAAGAGAAAAAGATTAGTGAAGACAAACGTAGGTCCCTTGCAGTCAGATTTAGGTGAATTTATAATGGGGAACAAATACTTTGGTTCTGTCTTCACGAAGGAAGAGACAAAAATATTAGGGGACTAAGGGTCTAGCGAGAAGGAGGAACTGAAGGATATCCTTATTAGGCGGGAAATTGTGTTCGGGAAATTGATGGGATTGAAAGCCGGTAAATCCCCGGGGCCTGATAGTCTGCATCCCAGAGTACTTAAGGAAGTGGCCCTAGAAATAGTGGATGCATTGGTGATCATTTTCCAACAGTCTATTGACTCTGGATCAGTTCCTATGGACTGGAGGATAGCTAATGTAACACCACTTTTTAAGAAAGGAGGGAGAGAAAAAACAGGTAATTATAGACCGGTTAGCCTGACATCAGTAATGGGAAAAAAGTTGGAATCAATTATTAAAGGAAGACAGAATATTATCTGAATGGTGACAGATTAGGAAAAGGGGAGGTGCAACGAGACCTGGATGTCATGGTACATCAGTCATTGAAGGTTGGCATACAGGTACAGCAGACGGTGAAGAAGGTAAATGGCATGTTGGCCTTCATAGCTAGAGGATTTGAGTATAGGAGCAGGGAGGTCTTACTGCAGTTCTACAGAGCGTTGGTGAGGCCACACCTAGAATATTGTGTTCAGTTTTGGTCTCCTAATCTGAGGAAGGACATTCTTGCTATTGAGGGAGTACAGCGAAGGTTCACCAGACTGATTCCCGGGATGGCAGGACTGACATATGAGGAGAGACTGGATCAACTGGGCTTGTATCTACTGGAGTTTAGAAGAATGAGAGGGGATCTCATAGAAACATATAAAATTCTAACGGGATTCGACAGGTTAGAGGCAAGAAGAATGTTCCTGTTGCTGGGGAGTTTCAGAACCAGGGGTCACAGTCTAAGAATAAGGGGTAAGTCATTTTGGATCGAGATGAGGAGAAACTTCTTCACTCAGAGAGTGGTTAACCTGTGGAATTCTCTACCGCAGAAAGTTGTTGAGGCCAGTTCACTTGATATATTCAAAAGGGAGTTAGATATGGCCCTTAAGGCCAAAGGGATCAAGGGGTTTGGAGAGAAAGCAGGAAAGGGGTACTGAGGTTGAATGATCAGTCATGATCTTATTGAATGGCGGTGCAGGCTCGAAGGGCCAAATGGCCTGCTCCTGCACCTAATTTCTATGTTTCTATGTTAAAGATGAAATAGCAGTGCATTTGGAAAGCAGTGACAGGATTAGTCCAAGTCAGCATGGATTTATGAAAGGGAAATCATGCTTGACAAATCTTCTATAATTTTTTGAGGATGTAACTAGTAGAGTGGACAAAGGAGAACCAGTGGGTGTGGTGTATTTGGACTTTCAAAAGGCTTTTGACAAGGTCCTACACAAGAGATTGGTGTGCAAAATTAAAGCACATGGTATTGGGGGTAATGTACTGACGTGGATAGAGAACTGGTTGGCAGACAAAAGGCAGAGAGTCGGGATAAACGGGTCCTTTTCAGAATGGCAGGCCGTGACTAGTGGAGTGCCGCAGGGCTCAGTGCTGGGACTCCAGCTATTTACAATATACATTAACGATTTAGGTGAAGGAATTGAGTGTAATATCTCCAAGTTTGCAGAGGAAATAAGCTGGGTGGTCGTGTGAGCTGTGAGGAGGACGCTAAGAGGCTGCAGGGTGACTTGGACAGGTTAGGTGAGTGGGCAAATGCATCGCAGATGCAGTATAATGTGGATAAATGTGAGGTTATCCACTTTGGTGGCAAAAACACGAAGGCAGAATATTATCTGAATGGCGGCAGATTAGGGAAAGGGGAGGTGCAACGAGACCTGGGTGTTATAGTACATCAGTCATTGAAAGTTGGCATGCAGGTACAGCAGGCAGTGAAGAAGGCAAATGGCATGTTGGCCTTCATAGCTAGGGGATTAGAGTATAGGAGCAGGGAGGTCTTACTGCAGTTGTACTGGGCCTTAGTGAGGCCTCACCTGGAATACTGTGTTCAGTTTTGGTCTCCTAATCTGAGGAAGGACGTTCTTGCTATTGAGGGAGTGCAGCGAAGGTTCACCAGACTGATTACCGGGATGGCAGGACTGACATATGAGGAGAGACTGGATCGACTGGTGATTAGAAGGATGAGAGGGGATCTCATAGAAACATAGAAAATTCTGACGGGACTGGACAGGTTAGATGCAGGAAGAATGTTCCCGATGTTGGGAAAGTCCAGAACCAGGGGACATAGTCTAAGGATAAGGGCTAAGCCATTTAGGACTGAGATGAGGAGAAACTTCTTCACTCAGAGAGTTTGTTAACCTGTGGAACTCCCTACCACAGAGAGTTGTTGATGCCAGTCCATTGGATATATTCAAGAGGGAGTTAGATATGGCCCTTACGGCTAAAGGGATCAAGGGGTATGGAGAGAAAGCAGGAAAGGGGTAGAGGTGAATGATCAGCCATGATCTTATTGAATGGTGGTGCAGGCTCGAAGGGCCGAATGGCCTACTCCTGCACCTATTCTCTATGTTTCTATGTAGAATGAGAGGGGATATTATTGAAACATAAGATACTGAGGGGGCTCGACAATATAGATGCAGAGAGGATGTTTGCACTCATGACGGAATCTAGAACTAAGGGGCATAGTTTAAGAATAAGGGTTTGCCCATTTATAAATGAGATGAGGAGGAATTTCTTCTTTCAGAGGGTTGTAAATCTGTGGAATTCTCTGCCTCAGAGAGCTGTGGAGGCTGGGTCATTGAATATTTTTAAGGTGGATATCGACAGATTTTTGAAAGATAAGGGAGGGAAGGGTTATGGGGAGAGGGCAGGGAAGTGGAGCTGAGCCCAAGATCAGATCAGCCATGATCTTATAGAATGGCAGAGCAGGCTTGAGGGGCCGAATGGCCTACTCCTGCTCCTATTTCCTATGTTCCTATGTTAATAATGTACAAAGTGACCTAGATGCAAATCCATCAATTCACGCATTCACTACGTTTCTGAGCCATATTTAAATATGGATGCTTCTAATGCGTGGTAGAGCTGTACCTTGAGACTGCAACTTATCTTCGAACTCCATATATGCGATATAGTGTTTGTTGCAGAGCTCGCAAGTGTAATGCGCATATCGCTCAGGGAAACAGTCCCCATTGCAGGAAATCATGCTACCTAAGTAAAAAAATTTGTCTTGGATGGATCATCATCTATTATGAAGATAACTGGAATTATATTCCATCCTAGTAATTGCACTTTCGTCTTGTTCCAGCTGATTTGAAGGCTAGATGCACCTTGGTCAAAATTTCGTAGAGCTTTGGTGAGGGTGTCCACAGTTTCAGTCTAGGTCACTATGTTGTTAGCAAAGTCCAGATCTGTCCACATATAGTCATTACCTAGGCTGGTCCCATATCCATGGTTTTATATTGTTACCTTGATGATGCAGTCAACACCTGGTAAGAATCAGGTGGGGACGAGAACACAGCCCTGCTGTACTCCCATATTAAACTTGAAAAGTTTAGAAAGCTTTCCATCAATACACACCCACTGCTTATGTGGGCATAAAGCTCTCTGATTAATGCTATAATGTTGCTGGAATACCTAGAAATTGTAACAGGAGCCATAGGCATTTTCTATTCAGTGAGTTAAAAGCTTTTTTCAAATCAATATAGGCGACATTTAGTGCTTATTGTATTTACATTGTTTGACTGCCACCTGCCACAGTGTAAATATCTGTTCAAAGTTGGATCTATTCTCTGTGAAGCTAGCCTGTTGTTTACAGTAATTGTCTTTTATAGGGTTGTTGGGTGTGAGCATCACCCAAGCAAATATTTCAGCCATTATTGACAGTAGGGCACGACCCCGGCAGTTCCTGCAGTCTGTTTTGGATCTCTTGCCTTGGGTGATTTTCTATTCTTCAATGTGGCTAAAGTTTCTTTAATCTAGTCAAGAGTGGGGGGCTCGCTAGATAGCAATGTGTCAATTGTTGCATTTTTGGCTCTATCGACAAGCTCCTGAGGTGGAACCGTGGGTATGGATGTGAGTAGCTCATGGTTCTGTTCTCACCATCACTCGAGTTGGTCATTACAATCAGTCAACAAGACTCCATTGGTGGCTGCTATGGGGCCACTAGGCATCTTTTTTCCGCAGTCCCTTTACCATTGCATATTTTTTTGGATGACGTTGTGCTGCGTTGCTGTTTCTGCCATAGTCATGTCAGGTAGACACCCATGTCCCTCTTGATGATTGTCTTTTAATGTCATCTTAGCTCCCTGAGTTGCCAATCTGGATGTGTTTTGCCTTCCTACAGTGCTCAGCCACTTTGACTGTCTCATTAGTGATCCATTTGGAGTGCCTAGAGCATCTAACTCCTAAAAGGTTTTCTGCAGAGTTGCTGAGCTGATTTCTAACATTTTGATTGTTAGAAATCAGGGGTGTACAAAATGTATATGGTTCTGCGAATAAAACTGTGATGCGAAGAATGCTATGTTTACGTGGTTGTGTTGAACTGGAGACGAGATAGATGCTTAGAAATGCTAATGTTTTGTTCCCTGCTGAGATGTTATCACATTCTGCACTGTGATAACTCGAGGGGCCAACTGGCCTACTTCTGCTCCTATTTCTTATATTATTATGTAACCATTATCTGTTGTTTTCAAGTTAAGACTTCAACTTTGTTTATGTATCTATGTATCTTTAATTTACTAAGCTTTATATTATTATTGGCATTCAAGTTATAATGCTAAAGTAGGGATTGAGGTTAGCTTACCAGAACACTTACGAAGATAAGTAAAGGTTAATGTGTTATAGAAAGACTTAGAATGGATGGAAGTTGGGGAAGTTAATGTAAACAATTTGCTACGTCATAAAGGAGATAACAACCCCGAAGCGAGCAGATTTTTGGTTTGGGCCTCATGATTGTACCAGAGAGGATAGGGACGAGAGAGATAAGACGAATTCCAATGAAAAAACCCTGAGTAAGTATAAACAGAAAAGACATGTGAACAAGATCATGAGACATCTTTAGGGAGGGCTTTGACACAAGAATCAAAGCAAAGAACTCGAAAGCCTCATTGGGTATTGAGCTTTATGGGGAACTTCTATAGGTCAAAAGGTCTTGTCAATATCCCATTTCAGGCACACCCCTAAAAAGAGAATAAAAGTAACCTCCTCAAGGCTGTTCGCACAGACAGTGGAGATGAGAGCGATACAGAAGTTGGGCTGGTCGAATACTTTTCAAGAGTGATCCCTTGCTTACTGAAGGAAGCTCTAGACAAAAGATAGAGAGGCCGCAAGCCAGAGAACTGCTCACGTGCGCCAGCCGTTTGTCCGATCGGATCTGTATCAGTTACTTATCACAGTCGTATGTTTTTGCTCCATAACTAATTTTATATTCCGTCTTAAACTCTGATTAAACACATTATACCCACCAGATTGGTTTACAGTCGATCGTGATTATTAAAGTGACCAGAGATAGCCTTAACTTGGCTATTTTTAAACAGACTCCAGCGATTGAAAGTGGTTGGACAGTTCAAATTTGAACTCTCTCCTCCTTTATGACGCTCCTTAAAACCTACGGGGGGAATTTTCACAGGTTAAAAACAGCTGGGTTGGAGGTGGGGGACTGAAGTGAAAGTTGGAAAAATCTAAAAGCCGACCCCAACCTACCTCCAATCCAATGCCAGTAGGCTGTATGGCATTTTAAATATGATAATGAGGCCTGAAGCCTCTACTTTTCAGGGTTAACTGCAGGTGGCCTGGGGCTTGGGATTCCTGATGGCCGCAATGAGGCGGCCAAAGCCTCAGGGAGCAATCCTTGTGGGTCAGGAGGAGCAGGAGTGCTTCCTCCCGGCCCCTCAAGCTCCCCCACCAGCAGCCCATACCCCCGGGGTCGGGAATCGGGCCCCTCCCGGGGATCGTGGCTCAGCCCTGGAGTCGGAGAATGGACCCTCGCCGTGTGTTTGGACCCCCCCTCCTTGAATCGCGGATCAGACCACACCCGGGGATCGATCAAAACCCTCTGGGGTCGAGGATCAGATCTCTCCCGAGTCGAGGATCGGACCCTTCCTGGGGATCGATCTCACTCCCCTGAGGCCGGCGATCAGATCCCTCTCGGGGAACTTCCCCCACTCCGGGCTTGCCCTTCCACAGGCTTGGACTCCCCCTGGGCTTGGAACCTCATCCCCACCCCCAGGACTAAGTTTCTACCTGTTGCTGCGGTGTCCAGCCTGCGCTCCCAACCCGACTGGAAGCTAGCCTGTCAATCAGGCTGACCTCCGGACGGGGAACCCGCCCATTACATCACACACATGATTACATCACATTGTGGAGTTGAAACTTCACAAACTCCCCTCGCAACCGCCCCTCCCCCCCCCCCCCCCCTACTCCGCACTGTGCGGGTGGGAAACTTGGAAATTACCGGCCTACCTCTTCAACCAAATTTTTAGTCACCTGTTCTAGCATCTCCTTATGTGGCTTGCTAACACTCCTGTGAAGCGCCTTGGGATGTTTTACTACATTAAATGCACTATATAAATGCAAGTTGTTGTTGTATATACCTTCATATTGTCGACAACTACATGTATTTTAATAGTATTCCTCAGGTAGTAAGCAGCAAGGTTGAGTGCTTAAAACTATCTGGATAGTATTTCATGATGTTTACATCAGTCTTTGCTATCTAACATATTTGCTGCACAATTGATAGAAATGTTTTCTGTTGCGCCATATAACTTCTTTCATATAAATCCAATGGTAAATGATTTAATAATTGTCAGTCTTTGGCTTTAAATTTCCAAATAAATTGTTGAATATAGGCCGATTTCATATTTTAAAATATTTAATCTTTAGTGAAAATGTATAACTGTTAATATTTTAAAATATATCTCATGCATTTATATATCAGGGATAATCTGTTCATCGACTACAACTAAAAACAGTTTAATGTAAAAAAAACAATACAACTGATCCAAAGCCTGCTCAGCCATGCTAAACTCAACGTGAAGAACCTGAATTACAGCATCACATCGTATCACTGTTACCATAGAAACTAACAAATATGCTAATTATGCCTTGCAGCATAAATTGGTCAGCCACATAACAGACAAAGCGGGGAGGGAGAGAGGGAGGGGGGAGAGAGGGAGGGGGGAGAGAGGGAGAGAGAGGGAGGGGGGGAGGGAAGGCAGGGAGGGAGGGAGGGAAGGAAGGCAGGGAGGGAGGGAGAGAGGGCAGGAGGAGAGAGAGAGGGAGGAGGGAGGGAGGACATCAGCGTTGCTTCTATAGACGAAGATGATGATAACAGTCTGAACAAGTCATCATCAGAGGCGGTCCCTTGAACAAGGATGACTTGCTTCCACATGAGTTCACACATGTTTCAATGAAGGACCCGATGTTCCAGTCCTGAACTCCAATTGAGTGGGTGGAAGATGCCTGTGCGTGGATTTTTTTAACTTGTGGTGACCGTTGCACACCAGCCACCACATGGGCTTGACAAAGCTAGGCCTTTATCCAGTGGCAAGGGTTAACCAGGACGACTGGAGACCTGCTCTGCTGCATGGACCAAGTACTCTTGCAATAAAGATACTAATTTGACCGCAAATGTTTTGCGGGTCTCTGCTAGTTTTTAAAGATTTTATACGTTTTTATATAAATATGCACGCAAATATATACAACTTGTTTATACGCAACTTTGTTGATATTAGAAATATTGTACATAGCAGCATGGAGAGATTGGAAGAAACCATCGGTCCATTTAGCTGCTTTCCTGCTGTCTTGCAGTTGTTTTCGATAATGTGTTTCTCTTCAAGATGCTTGTCCAATTGCAGAAATTTAAGTTACTTGCCTCTGCAACCTCCAGCTGTTCTAAAAATCGACCACCAGCTCAGTAATGTTTGTATACATCCCACCTGAATCTGCCACTTTTCAGTTTGTGTTCACATCCCCTCATTCTATTGTGTCATACCAATACAAATATCCTTGACTGATCCTGTACATCAGCGAGGCTCTGACCTGCGAGGAACCATCTGCGGCAGGGTCAGGGCATAAAAGAAGTGGAGGCATACCATTACAAGGTACTGTGCGAGCTGGTTCAGGAGGGTGAAGACTTGAAGGAGGGCGACTGGATTGGTTGTCACCAAAATCCAGGTCGCTGTTTGGAGCTTGGGCAGGTACAGCAGGAGAGGCGGCAAGCAGCAGAGGAACGCCGAGGTCAGGGTGAAGGAGCAGCGAGAGATTGCAGAGCAACGTGATCAGGGCCCAGAAGAGACAAAGGCTCAGGGGCAGCACGGGCTAGCCCACACTGTGATATGTGTGCGCACTCGGTCCATGCAGCAGAACTGATCTCCAGTAGTCTTGGCCCTCAATACTTGCCCCTCAATCTTAGCCTGTCCAATAAGAAGTGCCAGTTCTTTGGGCCCAAGTTTCCACATGATTTGCGCCTGATTTTTAGGAGCAATTGGTGGAGAACGGACTATCTTAGAAATCGCAATTCTCCACATTTTTTTTTCTGCAGTTCAAGTCAGGTAGAACAGTTCTACTTTGGAACAGAATTTTTTCTTCAAAAGGGGGTGCGTCCGGCCACTGACGCCTGATTTCAAAGTTTCCACAGTGAAAACGTACTCCAAACTAACTTAGAATGGAGCAAGTGAAGATTTTTGTAGAACTGAAAAAAATCAGGCGCAGGTTACAAATTAGGCGTCCAGAACGAGGTGGGGGGGGGGAGGGGGGGAGAAGGAAAGTCATTAAATTCTACAATAAATCCTGATTTATACTTCTACAAATATTATACAAATAAATCCAACCTGAATAAACATTTATAAGCAAAGAAAAGATTAAATAAACCATCTTCCTACCTGTGTGAAAGTGCTTCAGCCAGGGAGAATTCTGCAGTCAGCCTCACAAGTTGAGGCACTCGTTCGTTCCCGCGGGGTGGGGGGGGGGTGGGAGGAGGCGCCCGTTCGTTCCTGCGGGGTGGGGGGGGGGGGTGGGAGGAGGCGCCCGTTCGTTCCTGCGGGGGGGGGAGGGAGGAGGCGCCCGTTCGTTCCTGCGGGGGGGGGGAGGGAGGAGGCGCCCGTTCGTTCCCGCGGGGGGGGGGGAGGAGGCGCCCGTTCGTTCCTGCGGGGGGGGGAGGGAGGAGGCGCCCGTTCGTTCCCGCGGGGGGGGGGGAGGAGGCGCCCGTTCGTTCCCGCGGGGGGGGGGGGGGGGGGGAAGGAGACAGTGAGAAGGCTGCAAGTGCTGATGTGCTGATGGCAATGTGCTTTTATTAAAAAATGTTCAAAAATTAAACAGCTACAAAGAACTACAAAAATGGCTGAGTGCCAATGTTTCCTTCACACTGAGCATGCGCGAACACTCCAACGCACACGCGCAGCGTTGCCGGCAGGAAAAAAACTAATTTAAATGGTACCCGCCCCCTC
Organism: Pristiophorus japonicus; assembly: GCF_044704955.1. NCBI lineage: Eukaryota > Metazoa > Chordata > Chondrichthyes > Pristiophoridae > Pristiophorus > Pristiophorus japonicus. Next base: position 231,198,478 of record NC_091980.1, read on the forward strand.
CCACTTACAAAATCGGCGCGAGTGTAGGCTCCGCCCCCCTGGGCGCCGCGCCAAACAGACAAGAAGCTGCAAAGCGCTCCAGAATCGCGCGTTTTTTTTCCGGCGCCGTTTTAGGCGCGAAAAACGGGCGCCCAGCTCAGAGGGGCGCCCGTTTTTTATCGCGTGGAAACTTGGGCCCTTTGAGTCTTCCTTCATATATTTTAACTTCTAGCCCCCTTATAATTTTAGTTGTTCTTCTCTGTATCTTTTCTAAGTCAACTTCATCTTTTCTGTAGTATGGATTCCAGTACTGTGCACAATACTCTAGGTGGGGTCTGGCCAATGTTCGATATATCAGAAACAGTTCTTTTTTTGATAGCAGCCAACATAGATTCATTAAGCTCAATTTTCCCAAATTATCAGCACGGTATTTTTGGCACTCACCGCTTTTTTTGGCGTAAATTAAAATATCCAAGTTTCCGCACCAGCGTAACTCAGTTAGTTACGATTTTTTTAGGTTACGATTTTTTTGTGTAATCTGATGTCTACGCCAGTTTTACGCATTTAAGCAAGCCAACTTACATTTCTACATGGACCACTCCCAAAAAACCTCCTGGGCACTTAAGAAAAACCAGCGCACATTAAAAAATCGTCGCAAAGAGACGCCACTGTTTTTATGCGAAGTTTTGGAGGGAGTCAAGAAGACAAAGAATATGCATCATGAAGCTTAATTTTTTCAAACTCAAAAGGGAGAAAATAGAAGTCTAATGCAATTGTTTAATTTTTGATTTTTTTCAAAGTGCCACGCCACCACCGAACATCATCTTACCGGGCTGGAAGGTCGGAACGTCGGCCGGCAGAATTGCTCCCTTGCCCGGAAATGGGCTCGGCTTCAAAAGAAGCTCAGGAGGGTAGGTGGAAGCCGAACTGAAGGGATGAGAAGCCTTATACTATACATCAGCTTCAAAAGAAGCCCGGGGGAGGTGGGGAGGGTTGGAAGCCGAACTGAAGGACTGAAAACCCTTATATTCTACGGCAGCTTCAAAAGAAGCCTGGGGGGTGGATGCCGAGCCCCTATGTCTGGACAGGGAGTGATTCTGCCGGCCGACCCTCGAGCCAGGTGAGGAGACGTTTGGTCGGTACTTGGAAAAAAATCTAAAATTAAAAAATTGCATTTGACTTTGTTGCCCCAAATGTCCTCATTGAATGCCTAACTTCCTGTTATAAGCAAGCCTATTGCGCATGTGCAGACCAGGGTGTGGTCCATACTAGGGCGTCGACCTGGGGGGAGGGGGGCGGGGAGAGAGGAGAGAAGCTTTAACTCCTTGTCCTGCTGTTTTGAGCTTCTTGCAAAGGTACAATTTAATTATGGGGGCAATATTGACGATGCCATACCTTGTGCAAGCCTTCTGCATGATGGTGCTGCAGAGGAGACAATTGATTCGATGTCATCGCATGATGAACTTCAAAGCACATAGGATGATGGGTAGGAGGCCTTACCCACATTGGGTATATCGAGATAGGCATTCATACCTCCACCTGAGTGATGCAGACTGTGTGAAAAGGCTGCGTTTCAACAAATAAGTTGTAACCAAGATCTGAGAGTTAATAAAAGCAGACCTGCACCCTAGAAGCGTCAGGAGGACTGCTTTGTCAGTTGAAGTGAAGGTTACAGCTGCACTTTCATTTTATGCATCTGGATCATTCCAGGCCACAAGTGGGGATGTGTGCGCCAGTTCTCAACATGCAACATATATCTGCATTCGGCAGGTGACGTCTGCACTACATGCCGGGAGGAATGACGACATAACGTTCCTCATGACCACCAGGTAATGCGTGACAAGGCTGTGGGCTTCTCCAGGATTGTTGGCTTCCCAAAGGTACAGGGCTGCATTGGTTGTACGCACATCGCCTTGTGAGCACCTTTGGAGGATTCTGAGATGTACAGGAACAGAAAAGGCTTGCACTCCGTTAATGTGCAGCTCGTCTGTGACGACATGCATCGCATCATGTCAGTTGATGTGAGATACCCTGGGAGCAACCACGATGCGTTCACCCTACGCGAGAATGTTACATCTGCCGTGTTTCAGCAGCAGCCAGAAGGGCAGAGCTGGCTGCTGGGAGACAAAGGGTACGGCCTCGCCACCTGGCTCATGACCCCCCTTCCTTGTAACCCGGACGAAAGCTGACCGGGAATACAACATGTCACACATTGCAACATGCAGCATAATAGAGAGGACCATTGGCATTTTGAAACAGCGTTTCCGATGCTTGGACCATTCTGGAGGCTACTTGCAATACTCCCCTGAGATTGTCGGTCAGTTCACTGTTGTGTGCTGCATGCTGCATAACTTAGCCATCATGAGGCAGCAGCAGCTGGTAGTGGAAGATCCACCTGAGGTGAGAGAGGCTGATGATGAGGAGGAAGAGGCAGATGATGAGGAGGAGGAAGCCATGCAAATACTTGAACCCGGAGCACGACGGTGGAGGAGGGCAGGTTGTCGTGCCCCTTTAACGATTGCTTGAGCCTTGCGCCAGCAGCTCATCCCTGAACGCTTTTCTGCCTGAAGGCTCAACAGCAACTATTCCAAATGGACCATGTTTACTGTTTGGACCTGTTCCGTAATGTGTTGAGTTAATGGAACAAATAATGGAAATGATTCTTCTTTAGTTCAAAAAGTTGTGTTAATAATGGAACAAATAATGGAAATTATTCAGTTATAATTGAAAATATATTTTATTCAAAACTTTAACACTTGTTTGTACTTAACTTAACTTTAATAAAAAATATTCTTGTATCAAACTTTAAAGTTTTCAATTAAGATCACTTACAAACTTTAAGATCACTTACAAAACGTTAAACTTGTAAATTTACATCACTTACAAAAAACGTTTAATTTGAGAACAGTTACAACAGTAATAACAATAATAACAGCAGCAGCAGCAAAGAAAGGCTGCACCCGTCGTTCCTCCACCTTATTCTAAGACCGCCTGTTGCGTTTGGTCTTGTTCACTCCACCCTGCCCGCAGGTGGTGGTGCAGCATTTCTCTGATTGGTACCAAGCCTATTCTTTCGAGCATCTTGAGTAATGCGCACTTCTTGATGGGGGGGCGTGGCAGGCGGTAATGTGGAAGGCCCGGCTTGGGCCTCTTCAGAGGCTGGTCTGGGGATTGGAGTAGGAGTGACAGTTGATTCTGTCAATGGCCGCGGGGTCTGGGCGTGTTCCCATATTGCAGCAGCTAACTCCGACATTCCCTCCCTCATGTGCCCTGACAGTTTCTCAATTACCTGCAACATTCCCTCCCTCATGTGCCCGGACAATGTTCCCATTTCTCGTGAGAATGTTGTTACTTCTCCCAACAGTCCCGATACATCATCACCCACCCCACTGATGGTGTCCAGGAGTGATTGTGTAAGGCCAATGCTCTCCGCACTCAGTGCCATCATCTGAACCACATCTGAGACATCTTGCACCTCAAAAGAGCACTGTTGAGCTCTCCTTCCCCTCCTCACCCTGGGTGTGGCTCGCTGCATCCCACTGGGACCCACAGCCTCAGACGGTGGGGTCCTGGGTGTGCCTCGCTGCACTCGACTGGAACCCGCAGCATTGGACTGTGCGAAACCATGGAATATCCCAACACTCATACCACTCAGGAAGGGGGCTGGCACCACAATGGGCAGCACCTGCACCTCCTCTAGAGTGAGTACAACAGTGGGGGCTTCATCCTCCCCCTCACCCCCATGCTCTTGGTCTGGAAGCTGGGATTGAAAGATGTTCTCTTCAGGCTCGTCCGCATCTGAATCTTCTTCTGCATCGGCTTCATCCTAGTCAGGATTGGCCTCAAGTTCTGCAAAAAATATAATAGAACAGACAAATGGTTAGCAGCAGAGGAGGGGGCAGAGTGGCATAAGTAGGCTCACACAACGCAGGCAGCAGGCTCACTTGAAGGATGACGATGAATGATAGCACATTGCATCAACCGAAGCATAGCTGACGGAGACATCTGGCTAGCCCGCGCAGTACTTGACTTTTAGCAAAGCCAGACTGTGGAATTTGCAGGACTTACCCTCTCCCTCGAGTGTGGGCCCAACTTGTGCAGTGGTGGTTGCTTTTCTCCAGGCAGGACCCATCAAAGCAGCGACCCTGCCTTCCAAATGTGTCAGTGGGTGCAGATTTGCCAGGCCTCCTCCTTCGAGTTCTCTCTCTTTTGTTGTGTGCCACCTTTCTCTGCAAAGACAAAAATATAACTTTTTAGAGAGGGTGTCTTTCTGCTGGGTGGGACATACAGATTTACAATTGCAATTCCAGTGAATAAATGAAAATATTACTTACACTAACTACTTGACCAAGGTCCTGCCACTTCTTTTTGCACTGGCCTCCAGACCTCGGGGTGGTCACCAGTGCACAGTAATCTTCTGCAAGTTGGTTCCAGCGTTTCTTCACTTCTTTTGGTGAAACTTTTATGTGACCTCTGCTGGCGTCCAGCTCGTGTCATCTGGCCTCAATTACAGTAACTAGTGCCTCCACTTCCTCTTGTGAGAAATTCTTGGTCCTTGAGCTGCATTGCATATTGCAGCTCTGATTTTTTCCACTGAAAATTAAAGTTCTCACACACAACTGGTTCTTTAAAAATGGCCGAATGCAGACCGGGAGCTGTACTGGGCATGCGCGCCCATAGCAGTCACCTAAAAAAATGTCTTTTTTTTTGCGCATGCGCAGAAGGTGGGGGGCATCCTTTTTTCGGCGCAGACATGAGGCTCCAGCATCTGAAGCTAAAGGACAGGCTGCGCAGTGCCAATTAAAAAAATTAGAACAGGGAAACTTTCAAGTTTTTTTTTGTAGTAGTCGGGGCCAAAAGAAACAGGCACAACTCTTGAAATACGCAAAAAAACGGCATTGGGGAAAATTGAGCCCATTGACTTGAGTGTACAGAGCATAATTTCAAAATTTGCAGTTGACACAAAACTTGGAAGTAAGGTGAACAGTGAGGAGAATAGTGATAAACTTCAAGAAGACATAGACAGGATGGTGGAATGGGTGGACACGTGGCAGATGAAATTTAACGCAGAAAAGTGTGAAGTGATACATTTTGGTAGGAAGAAAGAGAGGAAATATAAACTAAAGGGTACAATTTTAAAGGGAGTACAGGAACAGAGATCTGGGGGTATATGTGCACAAATCGTTGAAGGTGGCAGGGCAGGTTGAGAAAGCGATTAAAAATGCTTACAGGATCCTTGGGTTCATAAATAGAGGCATAGAGTACAAAAGCAAGGAAATTACGATGAACCTTTATAAAACACTGGTTTGGCCTCAACTAGACACTGCACTTTAGGAAGTCCTTAGAGAGGGTGCAGAAAAGATTTACAAGAATGGTTCCAGGGATGAGGGATTTAAGTTACATGGATAGACTGGAGAAGCTGGGGTTGTTCACCTTCGAGAGGAAAAGGTTGAGAGGAGATTTCATAGATGTGTTCAATATCATGAGGAGTCTAGACAGAGTAGAGAGAAACTATTCCCATTGGCAGAAGGGTTGCGAAGCAGAGGACACAGATTTAAGGTGATTGGCAGAAGAACCAAAGGAGACATGAGGAAAAAATTTTTTTACACAGCGAGTGGTTAGGATCTGGAAATCACAGCTTGAAAGAGTGGTGGAGGCAGATTCAATTGAGGCTTTCAAAAGGGAATTGGATAAGTACCTGAAGGGAAACAAAAATTGCAGGACTACGGGGAAAGGGCAGTGTAGTGGGACTAGCTGAAGTGCTCTTGCACAGGCTCAATGGGCTGACTGTCCCCTTTCTCCTTCACAGTGTCAGCTGTGGCTCAGTGGGTAGCATGCTTGCCTATGAGTCAGAAAGTCAGGGGCTCAAATCCCACTCCAGGAACTTGAGCACATAAATCTAGGCCGACACTCCAGTGCATGGCTGAGGGAGTGCTGCACAGGCGGAGGTGCCGTCTTTCAGGTGAGACGTTAAACGGAGGCCCTGCCTGCCATCTCAGGTGGATGTAAAAGATCCCACGGCACTATTTCGAAGAAGAGCTAGTGAGTGTCCTGGCCAATATTTATCCCTCAATCAACATAACAAAAACAGATTATCTGGTCATCATCACATGGCAGTTGGCTGTGCACAAGTTGGCTGCCACGTTTCCCACATTACAACATTGACTACACTCTAAAAGTACTTCATTGGCTGTAAAGCACTTTGAAATGTCCGGTGGTTGTGAAATCTGATATGGAAATGCAGGTCTTTCTTCTGTGCTGTAACCATCTATGATTCTATGATAACAGGTTCAGTTTGCACAATTTCCAAATTAAGACTGAAGGTTCCAGACTGCCTTGTTGTTTTGTTTCGTAAGAATTCAACAAATATCGAATGAGAAAAGGCCCATCAAATCAGTACCTTGCTCAACTCTTAACATGAGTTCTATCTAACCAATTCAGTCTGAGGAGAAAGTTTCTTTCTGTCATGAAAAGTACATCAATCATACTCCAAAATATTAACCTTACATTCTACATTATTCATCCACTGCTGATTGCCTTTCCCGTCATAACATTCCTACAGTGCCAGCAGCTCAGGAACTATAATGTCCAACACACCATACAGTCATCTGAAGCTGTAATTATTCTTACAACACTCAATCAGGTTCCAGGATATTCACCCAGCTCATTATTAAAGGTGTCAACTGCTTCCGGTTGGAGTCTGTTCCATGTATCCACTATTTTGCATACATGCCAACCATCCACGTTTGCAGGCGAACAACATTTTGGTAATCCAGTCTGCAGATAAAAATCAATGCAGACCAGTTTACTTTTCCTCAGCATCACTTTCCAAATCCTGCTGCTAAATGGAAGTGGTTCTAGCCTCTGCATATTGTGGACAGCAATTCCCATCTACACTATGCAGTGACTGGATTCATTTCAAATAATAGCAGAACTCTGGTAGGGAAGGTGGAGGAATTAGGAGAAAGGGGAAAGGGGAAAGAAGAGCAGCCAGGAATAGTGCTTGGGAGGGGAGAACTGGGAGTGATACTTTTGGGTGTGATGTGACCGGCCAGTCTGTTGAAAGTCTAAGGGGTCGAAATTCGGTACCGCCGATTTTGAGGCGGCGTCATCGGCTGAGACGATTTTTTAACAGCAGGCGTTAGGCGTGGCACCAAAACGCAAAATTCAGTTTTGCTGTCTGAAAAGTGGATTGCAGTGTAAAATCATGGCATTGCACACTTACCTGACGGAGGTAAGCGGCATTGAATGGGCCGTTAAGCGGGGCCTCACCATCTGGGCGTTAGGCAGTATTTGGAGCTGCGCCACATAGTGGCACCATCTGGATTCCATTGAGGCGTTGATTTGGCGCCTCAACACCTCGGGGTTATATTCGCTTCCTACGCACTCACTCAGACAGTGAGGATGGCAGACCTAGCAGCAGCAGCTCACCAGCATGCTCACCGGTTCTCGGACGCCGCCCTGGATGCACTCCTTGATGCCCTAGCGAGGGGGCGGGAGTTGCTCAGGACAGAGACTGGGAGGAGACCACAACCACACACACAGAGGGCTATGGAGGGAAATCGCAGGTGTCTACGAGTGACATGGTGGTCAGGACAGCCACTCAATGCTGAAAAAAGTGGAACAAGATGACACGCCTCGTGAGGATGAGTAACTTAAATTTGAAATGCCAAAATGCTGTGCTCTGAACTCAATGTGCACTCTCTGCTCAATGGGGAAAAGCTAACTTGGCTAAGTTGAGGAGTGATTTGGCCACAGAGGACTGGAAACAGCTACTTGTGGGTAAATCAGTGTCGGAACAGTGGGAGACATTCAAGGAGGAGATCCGGAAGGCTCAGGGCAAACATGTGCCCTTCAAGAAAAAGGGTGGGAATAACAATTCTAGAGCCCTCTGGATGTCTAGGGACTTACAGGGGAGGATAAAGAAAAAAAGGGAAGCTTATGTTCTATACCGACAGCTAAATACTATAGAATCTTTGGAGGAATATCGAAAGTTAGAGGTAAAATTAAAAAGGATATTAGGGAGGGAGCATGAAACATTCTTGGCTAGTAAAATGAAGGAAAACCCAAAGATGTTCTATAAATATATTAAGAGCAAGAGGATAACTAAAGAAAGGGTAGGGCCTATTAGAGACCATGAGGGTAATGTGTGTGTGGAGGCGGAAGATATGGGTATGGTTCTCAATGAATGCTTTGCGTCTGTTTTCACAAAGGAAAGGGGCAATGCAGATTCTGTTATCGAGGAGGAGTGTGAAATTCTGGATGAAATAAAAATATAGCGAGAGAGGAGGTATTAAGGGGTTTAGCAGCTTTGAAAGTGGTAAGTCCCCAGGTCTGGATGAAATGCATCCCAGGCTGTTGAGCGAAGCAAAAAAGGAAATAACAGAGACCTTGACCATCATTTTCCAGTCCTCTTTGGATTTGGGCACGATGCCGGAGGACTGCTAATGTGGTATCCTTGTTTAAGAAGGGAGAAAGCGATAGGCCGAGTAATTACAGGCCTGTCAGCCTAACCTCGGTGCTGGGAAAATTATTGGAAAAAATCCTGAAAGACAGGATAAATCTACATTTGGAAAGGCAAGGATTAATTCGGGACAGTCAGCATACATTTGTTAAGGGAAGATCGTGTTTGACTCAGCTGATTAAATTTTTTGAGGAAGCAACCAGGAGGGTCGATGAGGGTAGTGCGTACGATGTAGTATATATGGACTTTAGCAAAGCTTTTGATAAGGTCCCACATGGTAGACTGGTCACTAAGGTTAAAGCCCATGGGATCCAGGGCAAAGTGGCAAGTTGGAGCCAAAATTGGCTTAGAGGTAGGAAGCAAAGGGTTGATGGATGTTGACTGGAAGGATGTTTCCAGTGGGGTTCTGCAGGGCTCAGTACTGGGTCTCTAGCTTTTTGTGGTATACATCAATGATCTAGATTTGAATATAGGGAGTATGATTAAGAAGCTGCAGATGACACTAAAATTGGCTGTGTGGTTGATAATGAAGAGGAAAATCATGGACTGCAGGAGGATATCAATCTACTGGTGGGCAGAACAGTGGCAAATGAAATTATATTCGGAGAAGTGTGAGGTAATGCACTTTTGGAGGGCTAATAAGAAAAGGGTATACACATTAAGCGGTAGGCCACCTAAAAGAGTAGATGACAAAGGGACATTGTGCTTGTTCACGGATCCCTGAAAGTAGTAGGCCAGGTAGATAAGGTGGTTAAGAAGGCGTACAGAATGCTTGCCTTTATTGACCGAGGACTAGAATACAAGGTTATGCTTAAATTGTATAATACATCATCATCATCATCATTGGCGCTCCCTTGAACGAGGAGGACTTGCTTCCACGAGTTCACAGGTGTTTCAATGAAGGCCCCAATGTTGCAGTCCTGAACCCCAATTGAGGGGGTGGAAGATGCCTGTAAGTGAATTTTTTTAACGTATGGTGACCGTTGCACACCAGCCATCATACGAGCTTGAGAGAGCTAGGCTTTTATCCAGTGGCAAGTATAATACACTGGTTAGGTCACAGCTGGAGTACTGCATGCAGTTCTGGTCGCCGTATTATAGGAAGGACGTGATTCCACTAGAGAGGGTGCAGAGGAGATTTATTAGGATGCTGCCTGGAATGGAGAATCTTAGCTATGAGGACAGATTGGATAGGCTGGGTTTGTTCTCATCGGAACAGAGGATGTTGAAAGGAGACTTCATTGAGGTGTACAAAATTTTGAGGGGCTGGATATAGTGGATAGCAAGAGCCTATTTTCCTTGGTGGAGGGCTCAATTACAAAGGGGCATAATTTTAAGGTGGTTGGTGGAAGGTTCAGAGGGGATTTGAAGGGAGGCTTCTTCACACAGAGGGCTGTGGGGATCTGTAACTCACTGCCTGGAAGGGTGGTGGATTCAGGAACAGTCACCACATTTAAAAGGTGCTTGGATGAGCCCGTAACCCTTAATTCCCTTATTGGTTCAAAATCTATCTATCTGTGACTTGAATACATTCAATGAGCTAGCCTCAACTGCTTCCTTGGGCAGAGAATTCCACAGATTCACAACCCTCTAGGAGAAGAAATTCCTTCTCAACTCGGTTTTAAATTGGCTCCCCCGTATTTTGAACATGCGCTATTATCCTTGCGACTCGGTTCTGCAGATCCACCCCTCATGTTCTTAACTCCTGAATCTTCATATGCTTCTCGAAGATGGTAGCCTCCCCATTACCGTTAGGTCCTGACCCCCTAATTCAAGCATTGCCACAGCAAATCCATGCAGCAAATGGAAGTTACATCGAACTGTGAAGACTCTCATACAGTTAACATCTACTAAACTATGTAAGGCACTTGGGGCACACTGATAGAAGGTGTGTAACTCAGATGTTCTCTAATCTTACAGGAGAAGCTCGCCCACAACCGCAGGGAGCAGATGAGGACTGGAGGAGGGGACTCTGAACTCCAAGAACTGACTCCGTTGGAGGAAATCGTCTTGGCCGTGATGGGCGTTCAAGTTGGTGCCATGGCAGTGGGTGAGGCCGACCCCCCCGGGGACAGTGACGGTATGTTGAGTTCTTTTGCAACATCCGGCAGGCCACTTAGGTCGGACACCACAATCCTTTAGCTCTTTCCATGAGACTGGCATTCCTGAATGCCTTTGACGCTCCTGGCCCCCTTCCTTGCAGATAACCACTCTTCTCTGGTTTTGTGCTTTCAGATGGTGACTCAGACAGCCGGGGGCCTGCTCGAGCATTCCACTGCGGGTGACGGTGGAGAGCACGAGGAAGTGGAGAACACTTCTCTGTACATGACAGAGGATTCAGCATCCTCACAGAGCGAGGCCAGCAGCTTTTTGTCAGGAGGTATGGTCGGGGAGATGGAGCTGGGTGATGCTCGAGGACCCAGTGGCCTGCAGCAACGCTACGGGGGAGGGGAGATCAGGGTTCCAGCGCCCCGACGGTGAGTGCGCGCCTCAGTGATGCTCAGCAGCACTCTGATGATGAGGCCAAATTAGAGGATCTTGCAAGACAGTCATTGCGGATGCACAAGAATGTCAATGCACTTGCTTCGAGTGTGGTGGAGGTCGCCTCAACTATTGCCTTTGTGTCTCAGCAGCCCATCGGGCCCATCCTTGGTAGATACCAACGGATATTGGATGCTTCAAGTAACCATGGGATCCGAGACATGGTGGCATGGGCTATGGCTGACATGGCAGGAGCCACTGAGCACCAGGCCGACGCTATGGTAGGCCTGCAGACTGTCATATCGTCAGTGTTTGGTGGCATCAATCAACTCTGTGGTCTGCTGCAGTCAGTCTGCCGTGATGCAGAGCCAACTTGAATCCACGCAGGCACTGACTGTTGCCATCGAGTCTGGGGCCCCATCAGTTGCACTGGGAATTAACATTGGCGAAGCACGGCAGTAAGCTGTGCTCAGCCAGATAGCTCCAGATGCTGAGGCTCTGTCCCAGGGGCGCAGCAGTGTGCCGTGCCTGTTGGAACATGATGTCCTCTCTCAGGACGACATAATTCTGCCCTTGCCCCTGCCGCTCTTTGCAACCCATCCACCACAGAGTGCTGCCGCCCATGCTGAGGTGATGCAGTCTGCAGCCGGGCCTTCCAGGGCCCGAGCTGGTGCGAATTTCCTGCTAGGCCATCAGCAGCACCAACACAGTGACCTTCTACCAGTCTTGCTGCAGGCACTGAGACTCCATTGAGGAGGAGCAAGAGGCCTGGGAGGGTGGGAAAGCACTGAGAAAGAGGCGCTAAATGTGTGCGCTAGTGGCCAGAAATAGTGACTTTGCTCGAATATGAACTCATGTCAAAAGTTCCACTTGCATGAGCCATTAAAGAATTTTGTGATGCTGGCCAGAGATGCTGTCCTTATTCCATTATGAATAATGTTGGGGAAGTCCAGAACCAGGGGTCACAGTCTAAGGATAAGGGGTAAGCCATTTAGGACCGAGATGAGGAGAAACTTCTTCACCCAGAGAGTGGTGAACCTGTGGAATTCTCTACCACACAAAGTAGTTGAGGCCAATTCCCTAAATATATTCAAAAGGGAGTTAGATGAAGTCCTTACTACTAGGGGGATCAAGGGGTATGGCGAGAAAGCAGGAATGGGGTACTGAAGTTGCATGTTCAGCCATGAACTCATTGAATGGCGGTGCAGGCTAGAAGGGCCGAATGGCCTACTCCTGCACCTATTTTCTATGTTTCTATGAAGTAATGTGAATACTTGCATGTGGATGTGGGTGATAATGTTTGAAGGGATCCGGTTTGAATTATCGTTTGCTGTGGACGATGGCATCCTTTAGTGCTTCTTTACAGCACACTCTGTTTTTTTGTCAATAAAAATTAGTTTAATCTGTCACAATCTTGTCTTGCCATTTGAATGCACGGAGGCTTGGAGGGTGGGGCGCAATGTCTTCAGCAGATGGCCAGGTGAGGCGGGGTCCGCAATGCCACATGCATACAATCAATGGCCCCCGAACCAAGGGGAAGCCCGTGCTCCTGGCGAAGCCATGGGAGTGCTCATCCAGGTCTTCCCTGGACATGCTGAACTTGATGTAGTCCATTCGTTTGCTGTTGAGAACATCGATCCCCTGGCGAATGCAGCAATGTACTGCAAACTGCGAGATGTTGCATATATTGCCTACAAGAGATTGGAAGGAGCCGGTAGCATAGAAGTTGAGGGCTGCTTTTACTTTCATTGCCACTGACAGCGAGATCCTGGTGCCGATGTCAGCTGCCAGGTATCTCTACAGGAGGTGGCAGAGCTCCATCACCACCTCTTTGTGGAACCTCAGCCTTCTTAGGCATTGGTCCTCGGATATCTTAAGGTAAGAATAAAGCGCAGGATAAACCCTGCGAATGTACAGCCTCCTGCCCCGCCATCTGGGATCTCTCCTCTGGCGAGCATCCACATTTACAACTCTGTAGCCGGTGTCTTTGAAATCCTCGCCACAGGACGACGTGGTGTGTACCTTCATTAGGACGGTGCATTCTTGTACCCTGTTGAAAATAGGACTGAAACCTGTATGTATCAGCCTCATCTCTTTGAGACTTCTTATCAGCTGCAGACCTCCTGTCTACAACCTGGTCTATTTTAAAACAAGGGAATATGTTTTGCTGAAGGAATGACTGTTCCCCAGCGACACCAGGTCTTCCTGTTGGGAGGTGTTAATGTTGAAGTAGAAACTGCCAGATCAAGCTTGGCTAAGACTACTGGAGCATGTGGCCATGGACTACAAAATTACAATGGTGAGCGACTTGCTGACTTTTATGTTGCCCACAAATTCAAAGATGGAGCAACTTGTTTCCCGGCAAAGACATCCAGATACACATGGTACAGCAATGATGGAACTACCCGAAAGGAAATAGACTCAATGTTACAAACACCAGTTGGTATATAGCTGATAATGTCTTGGGGGTTGGCGGGGGGGAGAGAAATTGCCCCCTTCTCTAAGAGGTGGTAAGGGGGCGGTAAGGCCTTTCCAACCAGGGGGCAGGCAGATGGTTCGACCCATCTGAAATTGTCCCTGAACGGGTTTACGCCGCGCCCCGTGTTTCGACCCCACCCAGCGCTCCGACCCATAGTCGGGCACCCTTTCCGCCCTGCGAGGGAAATTATCCCAAGAAAGCCTCACTAGGCCTCGCAGCGTCCCTCCCCTTTAAGTGAAAGGGAGGGACATTGCTACGCGCCAGCGCAACGCGGCATGTCCGCGTCGCAATGACATCATCAGCATTGCACTGACACCCCTTGTCTTCCACCCTGCTCCCGACTCGCTTTCGCCCCTGTGCCGTCCCAAAAATCGACCTCGAAGATTTTTTTTTAAAAAAAGGGCAATTTCCCTCCATTCTCGCCCATTATCATCAGATAATTCAAATTATCCACCCCAAAAAGGGCGGAGGGCAATTTTGGACCCTAGGTCTTCAGAAGTGCGGAGAGTGGGAACTCGGACCACTGTCTTCTTGCAGCTCTGAAGTTGATGAAAAATTCTGATCCCCCAAATGCTCAGTCATCAAAAGTTTTGATGTCGAGAAGCTCAAGTCACCATCAGTAAAATATATCAACAAATTACATTCATATAACACCTTTAACGTAGTAAAACGTCCCAAGGTGCTTCATAGCAGCATTATCAAACAAAACTTGACGTTGAGCCACATAATGAGATATTTGAACAGGTGACCAAACATTTGGTTAAAGAGGTACCTTTTAAGGAGCGTCTTGAAGGAGGAAAGAGAGGTAGACAAGTTTAGTGAGGGAAATTCCAGAACTCAGGGCTTCGGCAGCTGAAGGCACGGCTGCCAATGGTGGAATGATTAAAATTTTGGATGAGCAAGAGGTAAGAATTGGAAGAGCACAGATATCTTGGAGGATTGTAGGGCGGGAGCAGGTTACATAGATAGGGAGGGGTGAAGCCATGGAGGGATTTGAAAACAAGGATGAGAATTTTAAAATCGAGGCATTGCTCAACCGGGAACCAATGTAGGTCAGCGAGCATAGAGGTGGTGGGCAAACAGGACGGTGCAAGTTAGAATACAGGCAGCAGAGTTTTGAATGAGCTTAAGTTTATGGAGGGTGGAATATGGGAGGCGGGCCAGGAGTGCTTTGGAATAGTCAAGTCTAGAGGTAGCAAAGGCTTGGATGAGGGTTTCAGCAGCGGATGAGCTGAGTCCAATGTTCCCTCTAAACTGCGCAGCTGTCTACCGGTCCCACACATCCTGGGACCAGCTTTTCCCAATGTGAAATTTCGTGAAGCTTTGAATAGGCCACGCAGCCTGTTAAAGGAGTCGTGCACCCAAAAGAAATTAGGGGGAACATTGGCTGAGGCAGGGGCAGACTCGGGTGGAAGTAGGCGGTCTTGATGATGGCGTTTTGATGTGGTTCGAAGCTCAGTTCAGGGTCAAATACGACACCAAGTTTGCAAACATTCTGGTTCAGCCTCAGATAGGGAGAGAGATGGAGTTGGTGGATAGGGAATGGCATTTGTGGCGGGATCCAAAGACAATGGCTTCAGTTTTCCCAATATTTAGTTGAAGGACATTTCTAGTCATCTACTATTGGATGTTGGACAAGCAGCAAGCAGTGTGACATTTTAGAGACTTTGGCCCCAAGTTTCCACATGATTTGTTCCTGATTTTTAGTAACAACTGGTGTAGAACGGAGTATCTTAGAAATCGGAATTCTCCACATTTAGTTTGCTCCAGTTCTAGTCAGGTAGAACAGTTTCACTTTGTAACAGAATTTTTTTTTCAAAAGGGGGCGTGTCCGGCCACTTACGCCTGTTTTCAAAGTTTCGTCAGTGAAAACTTACTCCAAACTAACTTAGAATGGAGTAAGTGAAGATTTTTATACGCTCGAAAAAACCTTGTCTACACTTTAGAAAATCAGGCGTAGGTTACAAATTAGGCGTAGGGAACGAGGTGGGGGGGGAGGGAAGTCATTAAATTCTACAATCAATCCTTAGTTATACTTATACAAATATTATACAAATAAATCCAACCTGAATAAAAATTTATAATCAAAGAAAAGATTAAATAAACCATGTGAAATAGCATCAGCCTTTGAGCTGCTGTGCTTCAGGCAGGCCTTTCATGTTGGAGACAGGCAGGGGTGTGGCGTCAGTGTCTCGACGGCAGCGGCAGCAAGCTTCGAGCTGAGCTGCGGTGCTTGAGGCAGGCCTTAATTGTTTTCGTGGCTGGCTGCGAAGAAGCAGCACCGGACGGACCCGAGGCCATTCGGCCATGAGATATCAGCGGCGTCAGTGGCTGGCCGGCAGCCGAAGAATCAGCAGCGGACCGACGTGAGGCCATTCGGCCATGAGATAGCAGCGGCGTCAGTGGCTGGCTGGCAGCCGAAGAATCAACGCAGGACACACGCAGCTCATTAAGGTTCTTGAGGCCATTCGGCCACGCTTTAGGGGCGCGTCAGTGGCTGGCCGGCAGCCAAAGAATCAGCAGTGGACGGACGTGAGGCCATTCGGCCATAGGATATCAGCGGCGTCAGTGGCTGGCCGGCAGCCGAAGATACAGCAGCAGCCTTCGAGCTGTGAGGGGGACTGAGGCCATTTGGACAGGGAGAGGCAGCCACATCGACAGTTTTATATTTAAATTTGCAGAATGGGTGCTGCATTATCAACACCACATACTTAATTTGCATGCACCAATGCAGCACTGGTTCTGCAAGTTTAGCAGTGAAAAGCTGAACTCACTGATTTCAGCAGGTGATTTATTCAGCAGTGCTGCTAAAAGCACTCCCTCACACACAGAAATATATAAAAAAAATTAAATTACAAGCCTTTGCAGGGGTCCAAGAAACAAATCTTCACTTTTTCTGCAGTCCTTTTAAAAATGGGCGAGTGCCAATGTTTGTGTGAGACTGCGCATGCGCGCACGCTCCAACGCGCACGGTTGCCGTCACCACGAAGTCTAATTTAAATTGTACCCGCCCCCTGCTACTTAGAAAATCGGGGCGAGTGTTAGGCTCCGCCCCCTGCTACGAAGAGCGCGCCGCGCCAAGCAGACATCGAGCTCCAAGCTCGAGAATATCGGACTTTTTTTTAGGTGCCGTTTTCGGCGCGAAAAACCGGCGCCCAGTTCGGAGGTGCGCCGTTTTCGCCGCGGGACGAAACTTGGGGCCAATGGAGGGGTCGAGAGAGGTGGTGGTGAGGTAAGAGAGAAAGTGGAACTCATAAGGGAGTTCTCAAAGTAATTATAATCTCTAAATTTTCATTCTGTATAGCTGTATGCTATAGTTTATTACACTGAACCTTTTATGAAGATGGTGTGTGATTTCTTAGTATTATTTAGAGGTTGTGTACATTTATACCTGAGGAACGTGCATATTTTTAAAAGTGTAACACCGCTCCATTTACTTCACTGTTTTGTGCAAGATTGTCTCTGTGTACTGATTCAATGTTGCCAAGAATCAGCTTCATTTTTAAATAGTTAATGCATACTGCATGTTGTTTTACCAGTGCTCCAGTTCTAAAAAAAAATGCCATAGGCTGCTGCTGCTGCCTGATGTGGTGTATTTCAAATCTGCTTAAGTGCACCAGCCTGCTGGATAAAGATAATTGAACACAGCTGCCAGCCGTCTGATTTCAACACATGAAGGGAAAAATAGTTACAAGCTACATCACTAAAACTGCTCACCATGCAGAATTTTCAACAGGGCATATTTGTATTTATCTGTAAAAATCTAAAAAGAAAAAAAGTTCTAACAAGTGATATTCACAATTGATCCTCGTTTTCTCTGCAAGCTACAAAAAGCATTTTCGGTAAGTAAGCCATGTGTATTTTCAAAATAAAAAGTGTTGACACATAGTGGCTCATTTAACAGTGATATTATCCTCAAAATGGTAGTCATGCAAAAGTATCTGATTTGCGTTTGCGGTAACAACATTCAACAATTCTGTTGACATGTTTTTATTTGGGTTATTACACCCAGTCAGAGGCAACTGCTTTCTACTCCTCTCCTACATATTAAATCTACCAAACACGATGGGTAAATCATTAGCTCCAGGATTCTCACAATTAGAGTGTTTAACAAATGAATAATACTAGCAATTGATTTTGAACAATAACATTTTGTCTCACAGTTTACAACTAGTAACACAACTGATATTAAAAAAATTAATTTTGAAAGCACATCTATTTCAGAGTTTAGAGTTATGATAGCACTTTGCAATTATTCTAAAGATAAAGATAACACCTTTGAAGAATGTAACATGTCCTCATACGAGCCCAGTTAGAGTAGTAACATTCAATGCCATGCTTAGTACTCAATTTGTGTTGTATTAAGTAGAGAGCTGCTGGGCAAAGGTGTCTTTCCATAAAGGCTGGCTCATGTATGTGTGCCTCTTGGCAGTTTTCCCAAATCAGGAATTAGTAGAGGTCCAGACACATGCTGCCAGTCTGCCCTATTGACAGCAGAAGTACAGGACCGGGGTGGAAGATATGGATATATTGGGGGGCGGGGGGGGGGGTGGTAATCAAAGTATGTCCTCTTCTGAGGAAAGTAAATACACTCAGAAAAAAACACTTCACAAAAAAATGGTCACAGACAATGAAGAATTCCATTTACATAAGTGTTCCCACTTGTTGTATTTAGATACTTGCATTTAGCAAATGGAAGGAAAAAAGATCTTTGTTAGATTCTCTGTGCAATCTTATAATTTTTGCTATGCAAAAAAGAATTCGCATAGCATGTAAAAACAATCTATCTGGTAAAATCAACTATTCCCCAACATTTTCAATTTACTGAAGCAAGTAAGCAGCTAACTGAATGCTTTTATTACTAGTCCCTACAAAATGTTTACTGCCCCCATATGCAAAGTCACTTCTGGTTTGAATTAGTGGGGGAAATTGACATTTACAACTTCATTGTGTAATATGCCATGATAATTCCAGTTTCTGAATGGAGATTTTCTGTATGAAATATACTTAGTTAGGGCTTTTTTTGCCATGATCAGATATAGTAGGAAGCCTCTTATCTAACTTGTACAATGTACTAAGTTTAGCATAAGAAATGGATCAGGCTAGGTTGGAACACACTGCATCCAGCACAGGGATAAACTATGGTCTGTGGATTTTCAGAATTTTTCTTTGGCTCCATATTTTAAATATAGCATGGTTAATTGTTAACAATAGCAATTAGATAATTGCATTTGACAGGACAGCTCTTTTGAAATGGAAAAAAATTACCAAAACATTCCACATAGCTCTTCCAATGGCTTGGTTGGTTAATTGTCTGGTACTGAAGCATGCAGTTCAATCACCAGTCTGTGCTGTTAGCTGAACTGAACTGTGGCATCAGGAGGATGATAGAACTTGCCACGGCTTTCTTGGGTGTGCAAGAGAAAAATCAATCAAGATTATCATTCCTAATCACTATCCAGTGACGTCTGCTGAAAAGTACATTTGTGCGGATAGGTAACAATAGTAATTGGGCTAAGGTGTTTAGCGCCACTCCCATTCAAATCGCTTGCAGGCTCTTATTGTCAAGACTCGCACATTAAGAACAGTAGCAGGGGAACTGTCCTCCAGCACCTTCAAAAGAGGAGGAGAGATATGAGGAAAATTTTGGTTAAAAAAAACTTCTCGGTTTTGATGTAACGTACAGTCACCTTTCAGCTTTCAATGTTACAAATAAAGTCAGGAACAAAGCCTCCGGGAGGTGCTACCGGAGTGCAATGGCCTTTTTGCCCGTGGGCAGGCGGCGGTAGCGCCTTGGGTGAAATTGCCCCAGAGATTTTGGGGGCGATTTGTCGGTAGCATAGTGCGTGACCCCATTGTGGCCTGTGGGGGAAATTGCACCAGCTTCGTGGGGCACTGACATCCGCCCCTTAAAAGGGAAGCTATGTGCGCCCCGGGCCGCCATTTATTTTATTGACCGACCCTATGGTCGGATCAAAAATGGCGGCTTTCGCCTCGACCTGGTCGCCATCATGCAGCCCGGCACTCCCTTTTGGATGCTGGGCCGTTGGTCCGGTCATGCGCATCCCTGGTGGCCCAGTGGCGGCCACCAAAGGGCCTGCTGAGTACGCAGCGTCCTTCGCCTTTAACTGAAGGGAAGGGGCGTTGTAGCGCATCAGCTCCGCATCGTTTGAGGGACGTAAAGCCCAATTGCATGTCGGGGGCGTGACCTCTGGCCCGGGAGGTAAAAGTCCCGGGCCGAGAGGGTTACCGCCCCCAAATGGGGCGCGGGGCAATTTCAGCCCCTTTGTGTTTTGTACGGAATAGAAATCTTTTTGTCGGACAGATGAAAACTGATAGAAACACAACAGTTGCATGCACCCAATTTTATATGAAAACATGCAGGGAAAAAAAAAATCACACATTAAAAGTACCATTGGCACATCTAAACAGTGGAAAACAAATTTTAAAAGTTAACCCAAAAGCCACAGGAGGCAGACACTCAGGTTAAGATCACACAATGCAACAAATTGAGATTGAATAAACATTCCAGTATGCTTAGAGGTGCCAAGACTAAAGATAAGTATCTCTGTACTGATATAAAAAAGAATATTGAAAATTATGGCGTCCTTTTCTGCATTGACTTGCCTATATTGGTTGAATGCTACATCATTGGGGGAGAAATCAGCCTGGTTTGCACCTCGAGGAGGGGCCGTAACAGGACGCTAAGGGGTCACAGACCAGGCGCGGCAAATTCACCGACGCCTGCGAAATTCCCTGGCGCTTTTGCACTGGAACTACCACTTACCGCCTCACTCTCAAGCACCCCGTAGATTGTGATGTCATCTGGTGTGTAGCGCCCCGTTACCACCCCGGTGCAATATTTGCTCCTGCCACCGCAGCATTGCTGGGCCTCAACAACCGCAGCTGCAGGAAGCGTTGTCACCTCGGCTGGCCACTTGGGGAGCGCTATTTAAAGGCAGTGGTGGTCAGGTAGGACAAAATTTATGAATCTCCTCCGTCTTGTGTCTTTTGGTTTGTTTGTACCCCCCGCTTTGTCAGCCAAGCACTCTTTTAGTGTGATTTGGGCGGTTATGCACCTAGCACAGTCCCCACAGAGATATGAAGAAGATTGAATGAATCCAACATTAGCCCTTCCCTTTAAGTGAGGGAAGAAGCCTCCAAAGATGGCAACGCTGCACGGAACATTGTGCAGCGCTCTGCCACTACCGCCTCTCTCACTCCCTTTAACACTTTAAGGGAAGTGATATCGCTTGATTTAGTGCTTCACTTCCCTCTTGGAGTGCTAAAGCGTAAGTTTCCGTCAGCTGCAAATCTTTTTCGCCCAGTGATACTTCTGCACTCCCGCAAAAGTTATCACCTCAAGCACGCCGCTATGCAATTTATAGCCCATTAATTTTAGTAAGATGTACAAAGAATGATTTTTACATATGTTACTGAACAGATATGCCCATGTGTATTGAAAAGCTGCAAAGGACTTCCAGTATTAACATTTTCCCTACATTTTTCCAATCGGGACATAAAACTACATAGAAATATTGAAATCTACAGCGCAGAAGGAGGCCATTTCAGCCCACCGTGTCCACGCCGGCCGACAAACAGCCACACGGCCCTTGGTCAGCAGCCCTGAAGTTACATATAAACCTATGAACAATGGCGTAAAGGTAAAGAGCACCCAGCCCAACCAGTCTGCCCCACACAACTGCGACACCCCTTATACTGAAACATTCTACACTCCACCTCAACCGGAGTCATGTGATCTCCTGGGAGAGGCAAAAACCAGATAAAAACCCAGGCCAATTGGAGAAAAAAATCTGGGAAAATTCCTCTCCGACCCATCCAGGCGATTAAAACTAGTCCAGAAGATCACCCTGGCCGTATTCGATTATCTGCAGTACTTACCATCATATCTGCACCAGCCAACAAGAGTATCAGGAGTGGAAGCAAGTCTTCCTCGAGTCCGAGAGACTGCCTATGATGATGATCCAGTCTAATCCCAATTACCAGCTCTAAATCCGTAACCCTGCAACTTACGGCACTTACGTGCCCATCCCCCATCATCATAGGCAGTCCCTCGGAATCAAGGAAGACTTGCTTCCACTCCTGAAGTGAGTTCTTTGGTGGCTGAACAGTCCAATAGAGAGCCACAGACTCTGTCACAGGTAGGACAGATAGTCGTTGAGGGAAGGGATAGGTGGGACAGGTTTGCCGCATGCTCGTTCCGCTGTATGCGCTTGATTTCTGCATGCTTTCGGCGATGAGACTCGAGGTGCTCCAACCATCTTTTAAATGTGGTGAGAGTTTCTGCATTCACCACCCTTCCAGGCAGTGAGTTCCACACCCCCACAAACTTCTGCGTGAAGAAGCCCCCCCTCAAAACCTTCTACCAACCACCTTAAAACAATTACCCCTTTTAATAGACCCCTCCACCAATGGAAATAGGCCCTTGCTATCCACTATACCCAAGCCCTCAAAATTTTGTACACCTCAAGAGGTCTCTTCTCAATCTCCTCTGTTCCAACGAGAACAAACCCAGCCTATCCAAGTACATTTTTTATAAAATCCCGATGACAATATTGTAAGAGTGTGCTATTTTACTGAGAAAAAATAAAAGCACTTTGGAAAATAAAATAAAAACAAACATGAGAAAGGAAGAACCAGTGACCAATTTACCTCTAAAAGTCAAATGTTAGCAGTTTGCTCAGCAGGCTTGTGAAATGAGTTTGAGTAGTTTTAACCCAGATCTTGCTGGGCATGTGCCCACAGTGCAAGATTCCCCGAACTTGGTATAAATGGGAATCTCATCCAGAGATCTCATAGGGATGACTGCTGTAGAAAAGAGAAAATGTCACACTAGTACAATTAGGCACACCCTTCTGAGGTCAGGGATGAGACACCTTTTTACTACAAAGGAAGTCTAATTCTATCTAAATGTTCTCTATCTGACCTGGTAATACTTAATGTTGACAGAGGACATCTGAAATTGGTATTTCATTTCCCAGTACTTAACATCTCTCACATTGATGAACATTTGGGAAAAAATGCAGAAAAAATTGTTCAGCTGGAAAATAAGGACCATATATACGAATATTCCAGCTTATTCCACTTTCACCATTATTCAGGAACTGCTAATTTGATTATAACCTTTATTTCTTTGGCCTTGGTTTAATAGCATTTGCAGGAAAAGTTCCATACTTCTTCCAGTATTGGCATACAGCTGCCAGGGCTGGTTTAGTGCCTTTTCTGTTGAAGCGCCTATCTTGGACCGTTACTCACTGACACAAAGAATGGACAATGCATTTACACAGGGATGCTCAGTTAGCTACAGCCTGTTACACAAAAAAAACGTATTTGTTGTTATAGATATACTGTGATGGAAAACATCTTTTGCACTGCAGTGTCAATAAAGTGAAGGGTTAATTATGAGCAATCCATTGATACCAAATCCAAACAGCATGTTTGTTCTTAGGCCAGTAATTGCTTTTCAAAAAAAAAGTGGAATGTCTGAAAACGTTGGTGTCGATCCAATTTAGTGATGACTAATACTGATTCAAAGAGCACAATAACAATGAATAGGAACCAGGATATGCAATTTACTGTATTGAAGAAACTCACAGGCAGATTCAGGGACAACTTTAGGCTGTCCAGATGAAAATGAAACAGAATGATTCGGTATATATTTGTGATCCAATTAAAAGTTAAGGGTTTAGCAATGTTAATTTCTTCATGTTCTTAATCATCACTATAGATTGACAAACCTGTGATCAAATTTCACCAGTACATTATTGTCCATAAATGATTAGAAATGCTTATGTCATGTACTCCATTAGCAGAACATTGATTGGAAATATGGAACTATACCAGGTGACAAATTACCCTGGTAACAGTTTTGTGAAAATCTGGTCATCAGAGATGATTTAGACTTGCACTACCAAAGCAAAACATATATTATATAATAAAGCACTTTTTATTGCACAAGAATATCTCTGAAGATCTTTTTTCCATATCTTTAGTTATTCTTATAGATTTTGAATAGCTTTGGATGTATTCATCAAATATATGCAGTTTTTTACTCTAGTTACAATACATATACATATGGGTTGTGAAAAATGTATGAACTCTCATCATGATAAACCAAGGATCCTTTCATTAGTTCTAGGACAATGAAAAGATTGAGTGCACTTGTGTTTGTGATATTACAAATCATTTGAGCAGTACTGGGAATGTGTAGTAAGTTACAGTAAATAGAATCAAAGGACTTCAGACAGAGTCAATGTTGCAATATGGTACACTGCCAAACATCTGGTCCAACACTGCCTCGTAAAAAACTGAAATCCACTAAAACAACAAAAAAAGCTGCAGAGAATTCAAAACATAATAAGGTCACCTCGTTTTAACTCTGACTCAAAGTTTTCTTCTAAATTTTAAAAATGGCTGATCTGCTCTGCTTTTTAATTCTCATCAGTTTAATGAATTTTTAACAAATTAATATCTAGCTTGACCACAAAAAATAATTAATCTTGTGAAGATTATGATAAAATCTCTGTACAGTATCAGAAACATATGCTGAAGCTAAGATTATAAAATATGTTCTGTGTGTTCATAAACACTTTAACAATATGTAAGGAAAATAAATATTAAGTAACTGACTATCTGTTTGCATTTGGAACAAAATGATTTCAACACTCAAAGTGTTGACTCTTGTAAATTGAGTTAGTATTGCATAAATTTCCAAAATCTGATTCACATTTTTGAATCATTTACATTACCACTAATCTCACCCAATTGGTAAGTGCACTTCACATACCATAACTATCAATCCCAACCAAGAAAAAGAAACTATAGCTTTCAAATATGCTTTCCTTTTTCATGTGTTCCATGATATTTCTGTCTAGTGGCCAGGAAGTAGACAGGAATGAGGAACGCTGAACCTGCATTCCAATAGGAATCGTACAACACAAGATGTCATGAGATAGTGAAATGGCCCCATATGGCTCATCTCATGTGATTGAAATGCTGGTCAGATTTCATTTGGGTATTACTTTTCTGGTTTGATATGACTAATCTTTTTTCTCTTACAGCTCAGTTCACAGCTAACATATCTCTCTAACATATCAGTGCTCTAAGATACATTTCCCCTTTTGCTTCCTCATGGGGTTGCTCAGTAACCTTAACCAAGAAAAATAAATATGCTTACTCTTTTGATAAAAATGATTTCAATGGACATCATGATCCCAAGTGCTCTTTCAGGTAAGATCCGTCAGGATAGCAATAGGGGCGCTACAATTTAAGGCACAGACACAATGGGCTAAATGGCCTCCTTCAGTGCTGTATGATTCTATGAATTGGATTTCATGGCTCTGAGCTATGGCGGGGGTAGAAACAAGTTCCCACTCCTAATCACTATCCAGTGATTTCTGCTGGAAAATGTGAATGTAGGGTGCTAGGTGAGTACTAGACTGGGCTTGGCTTTGATGGACCTGATGGGCTTGATGGTTGAATTACCTGTCAACACTTGCTATCCAAACTCACACGTGAAGAATGACCATTTGGATGAAGTAGTGTAGGGTGACTCTACATCTTAGTACAAGTCAGAGCTTTCAGGAGAAGAGAAAAAAAATATCACAGGAAAAAACATAACCACTGATGCACACTTTTCTATAAGGTTGTAGCAAAATCCATGTACAGTGAACTAAGATAGTGAAACTTCGCTTATAATGAAAATGTTCCCTATTCTTATGTTTAAATGAAGCAAATAAAATTCCTGTGATACAGTGAACTTTTTACCCATATTGTAATGTGTATTCTTTAGCTGCTAAGAATCAGTAGGATGCATCTCACAGACGTATAGAAACCAGTGCCTGCAGTCATAAAGCACTTGAACATTGTGAAGAGTGCACTGCCTGAATCGCCTAATTGCACTTTGCGGAAGTATCCATTCTAGTTCGGTTACAGGAAATCGCCATGCTCAGGTTGATAATCTTTTAATGATGTCTGAAATCAGTTTCTCATCGGAATCCTGACCTGCAGGTATGATGAGTGCCACTGACTCCAGTCAGACAATACCCTCTGGCTCTCGTCACACCCAAGTGATCGACTGACCTGTCTAGAAATAAGTAAATAAATAGGACCACACTCCCTGGCTAACTTCAAATTGCTTTAAAACAAATACAGAAAAGGATGGAAACACTCAACAGGTCAGTCAGTATCTGTGAAGAGAACAGATAAGTGAGCATTTCAGGTGTAGACCCGTCATCAGAATTGGAAGAAATACAGATGAGCAGCATTTAAAAAGGAACAGAATGAAGGGAAGGGGGAGGACAATACAGACACACACACACGCAAGGAAATATAATGACCTGTATAGTGGTTAAATAGAAAACAAGATGTTTAATGGTTCAAGTAATTATAGCATGAGACAATTGGAGGCATAATGAGAGAAATTAAAGACATTACACGTCTTGCTGTCACAGGTTAATATTACTTCAGCCATTTAACCATCTCCTGTTGTCTGTTTAACCATTTACAAGTGTGTGTGTTTATATTTCCCTTTCCCTTCCCTTTGTTCTGTTGCTTATTCTGCGATGTCTTCGAGTTCTGATGAAGAGTTATAGCTGAAATGTTATCTTGTCTGTTCTCTCCACAGATGCTGACTGACCTGCTGAATGTTTCCAGCATTTTCAGTTTTTGTTTAAGATTTCCGACATCTGAAGCTTTTTTGCATTTTGTTCAAAATGTTTTATCTCAGTAATTAATTAGGAACTCTTGAAGGCTATCTTGGTTTTTTTTTAGTTGTCTTGAGTAACAGAGACTTGCTCTGTAACGTGCCGAATACAGAGATGTGTTGCGTATTGAGAGATCCAGGACTGGATTTTCGACTTTTGTGATTTTAGGGCGGTTAATGGTGGCGGGGCGGTCCTCATACTGCCTGGAAAAAGTTTGTGCCCTCATCTGCAAATTTTGCCAAAAAATGAGTTTCCATGATCGGGGGTGCAAAATCAGGCGTTACACAAGGAAGTTTATGCGCCCCAGCCAAAAATCGCGCCGTTAAAAAAGTTTGCCATTCAGTACTTTAGGGCGCGGCAGTTTCCTGCGCACATGTGCAGATGACCCAGCCCACTTCAGAGACTTCGGGAGAGATGGTGCAGCAAGAGGACAGGCAGCATGCGAGATGATTCTCTGCAGAGGCTGCTGAGGCCTTAGTGCAGGCCGTTGAAAGGAGGTGGTCTGCACTCCATCTGGTTGGAGGAGGGAGGCCGTTGCCCAGCATATTTAAGAGAATCTGGCGGGAGATAGCACAGGAGGTGTCAGCGGCAGACATGGTGGCCAGAACTGGCACACAATGCTGCAAGAAGTTCAATGACCTCACGAGTGTTGTCAGGGTGAGTACCCTTCACATTTATGTAGGCTGCCATGCTTGCAAGATCAATGTCTCACACAATGTTAAGTCTTTGATGGAGCTGCCCCTTCTCAATGTGTTGCTTGCCATGGTGTGGGTTGTAGAATGCAGCAGAAAGCTGAAGGCTCACTTCTCCAGCCATTGCCTCTGCATTCAGGGTGCAC
This sequence comes from Pristiophorus japonicus, assembly GCF_044704955.1. Taxonomy (NCBI): domain Eukaryota; kingdom Metazoa; phylum Chordata; class Chondrichthyes; family Pristiophoridae; genus Pristiophorus; species Pristiophorus japonicus. The sequence continues at coordinate 231,225,444 of NC_091980.1, forward strand.
CTACCCTCTTGTACCCTAACCACTGTCAAGTCTCCTCGCACACCACCTCCACTGCTGATATGCGTTTTATAAACATCACCCTGAGCTGCTATGCTACCTGCCTCTCACCTCCTCCCATCTTTGAAAAACCTCGGTGACCAGCTACACACCTTGAAGTGAATACATCTGCATATCCACACAGTGGCAGCTATTGAACTATGGAAGACACGTGTGACACAACAGAAGGTGAATCCTTACTGAACCCTTCTTATTGCCTGCCAAGCTCTCCTATAACAGAAAGGACCAACGACGAACTGGACAGCCGGAGCTGCTGGAGCTCACTGATGTGGAACAGCGAGTCCCGGCCCTCATGGGCACCCCAGTTCGCATAGTGGCTGGGAGCGATGCCGCGCCCCTTTCGGGTAGTGAGGGTATGTAAATGGAACACGCGACTGATGTGACTTCATTGACCTCTAATATGAAGTGGCCTAGCCCCTTTTCATGTACATGTCCAATGCTACCTTCCTGCTATCATCCTGCCCCCTCCCCTGGTGTCTGTTGTGTTCTGCTTGCAGATAACCAGCCACAAGCGCGCCAGCCTTCTCGGGAGCCATCTACATCTGGCCACGGGGGAAGACGTTGAGGGAGAAGTTGAAAGTATGCTGCATGAAACTCACAGCCCAACAGTCGCACCGTCTGCCGACACTACATCTGGGGACGAAGGCGATTTTCCGAGTTTCGAGAATTCGGACGCTCCTGGCCCCAGTGGCCTACATCAATGTCGAGCGGGATGGGAAGCTCAGAGGCCAGCTCTCCGGAGGGTGAGTCGGCACAGTGGTCCTGCTGAAGATCAGGCAGACATGGACTGGACTTGGTGGCAATGTCCAGGGAGAACACTGAAATGCACCGCAACTTCATGGGTGCATTGGGTAGGATCCCCCGGTGCATTGACAAACTTGCCTGGATGTGCTGAGTGTGGTTGCACACCAGCTGGACATTTAGGCTGCCTCTCGCATTGTCCATGCATCTGAGGACTCCAGTGAGGCCATGCTTGCCCACTCAGAGGCAGGTGGCCTCCAGCAACGATAGTGGCGTGCCAGAGTGTGTAGTGCATGCCATGGATAATGTCGCAGCAGTGATCACATCGCAGGCACAAGCTACGCTCCAGCTTGGTGATGTCATGTGGTCACTGACTGGTGCCATTCTCTCTGTCGTCCCCCACTGTCCAACGGAGAAGTGACGGTGCCAAAGCAGGCCAGCAAGTTGTGGTGACACATCGTGCTCTGGATGCTGAGGCCCAGCCCTGTCTGAGTGTCAGTGGTTCCCAGGAAATGAAAGCTGCTGTCCTTTCTCAGGATGACAACATTCCGGCTCCCACCACTTATTCTCCCACCATGCATCTTAGGCGGTCTACACCCGAGTCATCAGAGACTGCTTCCACCGATGCTGAGGTGCAGCAGTCCGTAGCCGAGCCTTCCAGGCCCAGAGCTGGTCCAGGGTGTCGTCTTACGCCATCTGCCCCCCCGCCGTCGCCCCCCCCCCTCTAAACACAGCAGCCCTCAAGCAGCCTTGCTGTAGGCACCGAGGCCTCATTGAAGTGGTGCAGCAGGCGTGGGAGTGGGATGAAGGGAAGGGGGGAGTGGTGGAAATCTCAGAGGAAGTCCCATTAAGGGGTGGGACAACCTTGTGCAGGTGCCTTGATGTATTCTGAGTACGCATGTAAATAGTTGTTTTTCATGAATGCACTTGTTGTTGAGTTACTTGCAGCAGAACACGGTTTATTGAATTATTTGGTTTTGGTGGCGGGAATTGTTACTTTTTTGGATAAAAATGTCACTCTGACCCTTTGCCGTTGGTGTAGTATCATTCCAAAGTTCAGTGTAGATGTGCCTTTATGGTGGCACATAGCATGGCCAGTATTAGATGCATCCCTCAGCTTCCTTCATTCAAGAAAACCGGTCCATTATGACCTGGCGACGTGCGGCTCTTGCTCTGGCAGCAGCTCCACACTGCCTTCCCTATGGATTGGGTGGCTGTCCAATCGGTGCCTCGCCAGGCTCCTCCTCGTTGTTCTGAGGTGGGCCTGCAATCCCCACTGGCAATGCCTGGCCCCTCATAATGGCCAAGTTGTGTAGCATGCAGCACACCATAATGAATTCAGAGACCTGTTGAGGGGAGTATTGAAGGCTGCCTGCAGAGCGGTCGAGGAATCGGAAGCGCTGCTTGAGCACCCCAATTGTCTGTTCGATGATGTTGTGGGTGGCCGCATGGCTCTCATTGTGACGCTCCTCAGCTTCTGTGGTGGGGTTGCGGAGTCATGAGTCAGGTGGCTGGGCCGTATTCTTTGTCCCCGGTCAGCCAGCCGCGCCCTTCCCTTTGCTGCTGAAACATTCGTGAGACACTGCTCTCACACAAGATGAAAGCATCATGTGCACTCACTGGATAGAGGGCATTCACTTCGTGGATGTGCTGAGTGTGGTCGCACATCATCTGAACATTTAGGGAGTGGTATCCCTTTTGGTTTCTGAATAACTCTGCCTTGTGGAATGGTGCTCGCAAGGCCACACGTGCACAGTCAATGTCTCCTTGCACCCTCGGGAAGCCCGCGATTCTGCCAAATCGAAATGCCCACTCATTCTGGATGTCCCTGCTCATTGGGAACATAATGAAGTCCATTCTGCGGGCGTACAGAGCCTTTGTAATGTGCCGAATGCAGAGATGTGTAGCGTATTGAGAGATGATGCATATGTCCCGTGCTGCTGCCTGGAAGGAGCCAGAGGCATAGAAGGCCAACGCCACAATCACCTTCACCACGATGGGCACTGCAGTCCTGTTGGGGCTGGTAGGCTGTAGGTCTGCCTGTAGGAGATGGAGATATGATTGTTGGTGCCTGTAAACTCGTGGGGGTAAGACCTCCTCCCCAGATGTCTTTGGCCTCTCCTCATCCGTGGGCTGACATGGCCAAGAGCCCTTCTTCTAGCTTCGCGCCGCCTGACAATAGCATGCAGCATGATACCCTGGTGAACTAGTAGTGCCCCCATTCAATTCTCTCACCTTGTAAGAACACTGTAATGGCAGATAAAACTGCCATTTTCATCATGCAGCGTGCTATGCGCAACCGTTGCTGTCAATGTGACCTGTGATGTAGGATCCTCCTCCCTCCAATGAAATATGCCGCCAATATCGCCTGCTGCACCTTGGCAACCCCTGATTTTTCAGACGTTTCCTGAGGCGGGCGTTTAATGAGGCAGTTGGGCCTAATTTTGCATCCGGGGCGCTAGCGCACCATTGCACGATGATTGACGTCATGATCTCAGTGAAACTAGAGGTCGGGGCGGGAAGCTTTTGCGCTGCCGCAAACCATGAGTCAATTTTGCCAGGCAGGCGCTAAAAGCTGGACACCCACCGTAATGCCTAGAAACACCCTTTACCACCCTCCGGGCTGCTAATAGAGACGCAAGCGAGCCGAAAATCCAGCCCAAAGAAAGTTCAGAGGAGCTGAAAAAGAAAATAAGAGGGGCAAAGAGAGGGTATGCGAATAGAATGGCAGCTAACATTAGAGGTAATCCAAAGTCTTCTATAGGCATATAAATAGTAAACGGGCAGTAAGAGGTGGGGTGGAGCGGATTAGGGACCAAAAAGGAGAGCTATGTATGGAGGCAGAGGGTATGGCTGAGGTACCAAATGAGTACTTTGCATCTGTCTTCACCAAGGAAGAAGATGATGCCATAGATATAGTAAAGGAGGAGGTAGAGGAAATACTGAATGGGATAAAAATTGATAAAGCCAAGGTACTAGAAAGACTGGCTGTACTTAAAAGTAGATAAGTTGCCAGGACCGGATGGGATGCATCCTAGGATGCTGAGGGAAGTGAAGAAATCGCGGAGATACTGGCCACACTCTTCCAATCCTCCTTAGAAACGGAGGTGGTGCCAGAAGACTGGAGACTTGCAAACGTTACACCCTTGTTCAAAAAAGGGTGTAAAGATAAACCCAACAACTATAGGCCGGTCAGTTTAACATTGGTAGTGGGAAAGCTTTTAGAAACAATAATCAGGGTCAAAATTAACAGTCACTTGGACAAGTATGAATTAATTAAGGAAAACCAGCACGGATTTGTTAAAGGTAAATCGTGCTTAACCAACTAGATCGAGTTTTTTGATGAGGTTAATAGAGAGGGTAGATGTGGGCACTGCGGTTGATAGAAACATAGAAAATAGGTGCAGGAGTAGGCCATTCGGCCCTTCTAGCCTGCACCGCCATTCAATGAGTTCATGGCTGAACATGCAACTTCAGTACCCCATTCCTGCTTTCTCAATAGAATGTGGTATACATGGATTTCCAAAAGGCATTCGACAAAGTGCCACATAATAGACTTACCAGCAAAGTGACAGGAAACAGAGAGTAGTGGTGAACAGTTGTATTTCAGACTGGAGGAAGGTATACAGTGGTGTTCCCCAGGAGTCAGTAATATGACCACTGCTTTTTTGATATACATTAATGATTTGGATGTGGGTGTACAGGCACAATTTCAAAATTTGCAGATAATACAAAACTTGGAAGTGTAGTGAACAGTGAGGAGGTCAGTGATAGATTTCAAGAGGACACAAACAGGCTCGTGGAATGGGCAGACACGTGGCAGATTGAATTTAACCGCAGAAAAGTGTGAAATGATACATTTTGGTAGGAAGAATGAGGAGAGGAAATATAAACGAAAGGGTATAATCTTAAAAGGTCTGCAGGGACAGAGAAACCTAGGGGTATATGTGCACAAATCGTCGAAGGTGGCAGGGCAGGTTGAGAAAGCGGTTAAAAAAGCTTACGGGATCCTGGGCTTCATGAATAGAGGTAGGGAGTACAAAAGCGTGAAAATCATGATAAACCTGTATTCTGGGCACTGCACTTTAGGAAGGGTATGAAGGCCTAGAGACGGTGCAGAAAAAATTTACAAGAATGATTCCAAGGATGAGGGACTTAAGTTACGTGGATAGACTGGAGAAACTGGGGTTGTTCTCCTTAGAGCAGAGAAAATTGAGAGGAGATCTGATAGAGGTGTTCAAAATCATGAGGAGTATGGACAGAGTAGATAGAGAGAAACTGTTCCTATTGGCAGAAGGGTCGAGAAACAGAGGACACAGATTTAAGGTGATTAGCAAAAGAAGCAAAGGCGACATAAGAAAAAACTTTTTTTATGCAGCGAGTAGTTAGGATCTGGAATGCACTGCCTGAAAGGGTGGTGGAGACAGACTCAATCACTGCTTTCAAAAGGGAGTTGGCCAAGTACCTGAAAGAAAAAAAATTGCAGGGCTGCAGGGAAAGGGCGGGGGAGTAGGACTAGCTAAGCATTCTCTGCCCCAGAGAACTGTGGAGGCTAGGTCACTGAATATATTTCAGGCAGAGATAGACAGATTTTTGAGCGATAAGGGAGTAAAGGGTTATGGGGAGCGGGCAGGGAAGTGGAGCTGTGCCCATGATCAGAGCAGCCAGATCAGAGCTGAATGACGGAGCAGGCTCGAGGGATCAAATGGCCTACTCCTGTTCCTATTTCTTATGTTCTTATGTTCTTACGATGGTTTAAAATTATATATTAGTCCAGCACAGAAAATATACACAAAGAAGAATGACCTTCTTTAGCCCTAATTATATTAGAGCAGTAAAAACGACCAGCAACCCTGCAGCTTTCAACAGCAAGGCAACAGTGAAAAAAAACAAGTAGCAAGCAGATATATAGAGAAAGAGAGCAATACGTTTTAATATGTTTTCCGCCCTCCAGACACAACTACCTTTAAACATATTTTCAAAGGTTTTGGATACATGACATCAAAAAAAATCTTTAACTGTTTGCCTGAAGCATTCTGTTTCTCTGCCTTCTTTTATCAAAGTCTATGTTGGCAGAAATAGTTTAAATTAAGTCCTTACCCAGTAAAATAAGGACTGTACATAAAAGGCAAGAATCAGATGAAAAGCCATGGTGATTAAATGTATAATCAATCATCCTTCATTCCCTCTAGATGAAGCATCGGTTAACTGGTATTTTAGTTACTAAGGACACCATATGCAGCAGAAACTTGCAGGTTCAATATGAACAGTAAATCAGATTGTCATATTGGAGTATAGGTACTATGTCTACATTGTATCTAGCATGCACGACAAATACTATACATTCATACACCCAAATCATGAGCAGTAGGCAAATGTTACAAATTCCACACCACCATGGAAGAAGAGCACTGGAGAAGCTTTTATGAAAGAGGTACACTACTGCATATAGTCTGATTTTGATCTCACTAAAGGGGTTGATTTTAAACCCCAGCAGGGTTCGGGCGGACGGGGATGAGGCGAGTCCAAAATGCATTTGCAGGCCTAAGTTTGAGACGTGGAGTATTTTAATTCCCGGGCCTCATCTGCATACTGCAAGTCAGCTGCACCCTGCAACGGCAGAAAGCGGCCGCTAGCTGAGAGAGCAAGTTCGGCGGCAAGAGGCCACCAGCTGGCACCAAAGGAAGGCTTGACCACAAGCAGGTAAGTCGCAGGGAGAGGTTTCCGGAAGGATTTGTGTGAGGGAAGGGGTGGAGAGAGTCTGGGCAGGGGATGCCGTAACCTCTCTTGAGGGGCCTGGAGGAATATTCCTGCTCCTCCAGGTTCCTACAAAGGAAAGTTCTTCACTTACCTTAAGGGGGTCTCTTCCTCCTTCCCGACAACTGCCGACACGCATTCACCTGATGGGAAAGCAGCGGCTGCCTTAACAACAACAACTTGTATTTATATAGTGCCTTTAACGTAGTGAAACATCCCAAGGCGCTTCACAGGAGTATTATGCGATAAAAAATTGACATCGAGCTACATAAGTAGAAATTAGCGCAGGTGACCAAAAGCTTGGTCAAAGAAGTATGTTTTAAGGAGCGTCTTGAAGGAGAAAAAAGAGATAGAGAGGTGGAGAGTTTTACGGAGGGAGTTCCAGAGGTTGAGTCCTTGGCAACAGAAGTCACGGTCACCAATGGTTGAGCAATTATACTCAGGGATGCTCAGGTAGGCAGAATTAGAGGGGCGAGGCAATGGAGGGATCTGAAAATAAGGATGAGAATTTTGAAATTGAGGCATTGTTTAACCGGAAGCCAATGTAGGTCAACAAGCACAGGGGTGATGGGTGAGCGGAACTTGGTGCGAGTTAGGACATGGGCAGCAAGTTTTGGATCACCTCTCGTTTACGTAGGGTAGAATGTGGGAGGCCAGCCAGGAGTGCGTTGGAATAGTCAAGTCTAGAGGTAACAAAGGCATGGATAAGGACTTCAGCAACGGATGAGCTGAGACAAGGGTGGACACGGGCAATGTTACGCAGGTGGAAATAGGCGGTCTTAGTTATGCTGCGGATATGTGATCGAAAGCTAATTTCAGGGACAAATATGACACCAAAGTTGCAAACATACTGGTTCAGCCTGAGACAGGAGTTGGGGAGAGGGATGGAGTCAGTGGCTAGGGAACGGAGTTTGTGGTGGGGACTGAAAATAATGGTCTTCCGTGTTCAGGCCTGGGTTAAAATGCAATTGGGATCTCATTTGGAGGCCACATCTGGAATACTGCGTACAGTTTTGGTTTCCATATTTAAGAAAGGATATACTTGCTTTGGAGGTAGTTCAGAGAATGTTCACTAAGTTGATTCTGGAGATGAGGGGGTTGACTAATGAGGAAAGGTTGAGTAGGTTGGGCTTCTACTCATTGGAATTCAGAAGAATGAGAGGTGATCTTATCGAAACATATAAGATTATGAGGGGACTTGACAAGATGGATGCAGAGAGGATGTTTCCACTGATAGGGGAGACTAGAACTAGGGGGCATAATCTTAGAATTATGGGCCGCCCATTAAAAACTGAGATGAGAAGGAATTTCTTCTCTCAGAGGGTTGCAAATCTGTGGCATTCGCTGCCTCAGAGAGCTGTGGAAGCTGGGACACTGAATAAATTTAAGACAGAGATAGACAGTTTCTTAACCGATAAGGGAATAAGGGGTTATGAGGAGCAAGCAGGGAAGTGAGAAGTGAGTTCATGATCGGATCAGCCATGATCGTATTAAATGGCAGAGCAGGCTCGAGGGGCGATGTGGCCTACTCCTGCTTCTATTTCTTATGTTCTTATTGATATAAATTGTAAATAGTTGAGGACCCAGCACCGATCCCTGCGGCACCCCACTAGTCACTGTTTGCCAACCGGAAAATAACCCATTTATCCCGACTCTCTGTTTTCTGTTAGTTAGCCAATCCTCTATCCATGCTGATATGTTACCCCCAACCCTGTGAGCTTTTAACTTGTGCAGTAACCTCTTATGTGGCACCTTATCGAATGCCTTCTGGAAATAAAATACACCACATCCACTGGTTCCTCCTTATCCACCCTGCTCGTTACATCCTCAAGGAACTCCAGCAAATTTGTCAAATATGATTTCCCTTTCATAAAACCATGCTGACTCTGCTTGATTGAATCATGTTTTTCTAAATGTCCGTGACGACCGATGCAAAATATTCAACGTCTCTGCCCTTTCCCTGTTCTCCATTATTAATTCCTCAGTCGCATCCTCCAGGGGGCCAACATTTACTTTAGCCACTCTTTTCCTTTTGATGTACATGAGAAACTCTTACTATCTGTTTTTATATTTTGTGCTAGTTTACTTTTATAAATATCTATCTTCCCTCTCAATCATTTTTTTAGTTGTTCTCTGCTGGCCTTTAAAAATTTCCCAATCCTCTGGCCTCCCACTAGTCTTGCCCATATTGTAAGCCTTTGTTTTCAATTTGATATCCTCCCTTATTTGCTTAGTTAGCCACAGATGGTTATCACTTCTCTTACAGTCTTTCCTTCTCATTGGGATATATTTTTGTTGCGAGTTATGAAATATCTCCTTAAATGTCTGCCACTGCTCATCAACCGTCCCATACTTTAATCTATTTTCCCAGTCCACTTTAGCCAACTCTGCCCTCATACCTCTGTAGTCTTGTTTATTCAATCTTAGGACCCTGGTTTGAGAACCGACTTTATCACCTTCCAACTGAATTTGAAATTCAACCATATTATGGTCACTCATTCCTAGAGGATCTTTTACTACGAGATCATTTATTAATCCTGCCTCATTACACAGTACCAGATCTAAGCTAGCCTGCTCCCTGGTTGGTTCTGCATCGTACTGTTCAAGGAAACTATTCCTGATACAATCTATGAACTCCTCCTCAAGGCTACCCTGGCCAATTTGCTTTATCCAATCAATGCCATTCCTATATTACAAGCCTCCATTATTTATTGATTTATACTCCGCCCAACCATGTAGCTACTGTTAGGGGGCCTATAGACTACGCCCACCAGCAACTTTTTCCCCTTATTATTCCTTATCTCCACCCAAATTGATTCAACATCTTGATCCTCTGAGCCAATATCGTTTCTCACTAATGCACTGGTACACTTCTTTAGTGAAGTCCCCCACATAAGGACATGGATTAAATGGGGTATGGTGTTTGTTCATGAGGATAGTGACACTAAACTCACTTATTTTATGGTTCGTTGCACGCTGCTTGTGAAGAGTTCTTGGACCAAACCTGCACTTGTCAGTTGTTTCATGACCAACTAACAACTATGCTCATCCAATACCAGAGCCAAGTAGATATCCAGAACACTAATAATGATTGACCATCTGGCCTGAATCATTAATGGGGCTTGAAGGAGTAGATCCATCACTGGGGGATTTGTCCCACTTGATATCAGATAACTCTTCTTCAATGTCCTGATGAGTAGGATAGGCCTACCTGTGCATGTAAGATGCAGAATTTTAACTGGTTAAATCCCAGCATTATTACAGATCACACTTGAGGGTGGGGGGTCCTAAGCCTTGGGTCTTGTCAACCTGTACCTAAGCTCTCCAGATTTTGATAAATGGGTGTATCTCTAAGGGAAATGTGTGTGCAGTCAATATTAGGCAAACAGAAATTCAGTAGCTTGGTCACGTTCTCTTCATGATGGGTTTCATGGCCAGCCCACCAGAATGTTACTAAGAGCTTCAAGCTGCTCTTTTGCCACTTGCATCCAATGTCAATGAAGTCTTACATCACCCCCTCCTGCTTGGCCTAAACATGCCTACCAAGAGGCAACTTCCAGATGCTATCAGTGACTGCTCGTGACCTTAAGTAAAATGTCTTCCAAATATGGATTCTAATGAAATATTTATAAAAGGAAAGTGGAAAGACCACAGGACGTACTCATTATACAAGTTGATCTGGACTATTCCTTTAATCAAAAAGGAAAACATCTAAACGTACTGATAACAAAGATACCTGTATCAGAGTGTGTGAAGGATGGGGCATCATCTGCTGATCAGGACTTGGTGATCTCTGGCTTGTTGCCGGACTGATACTGGGAAGGCTATCAATATCCACATTTGGCAGTACCTGAAGACAAACAAAATTATTTTTCATTATGAGTTATAAGAATAAAAGATAAATGACAAATATGATAGTCCGTCAATGTCTGATTTCACAAATAAGATTTTTCTCGAAAATGTGTGTTCCAAGTTAAAAGAGTTACTGAAGGTTTTGTTATTTTGAAAGAGGTTTTTTAAGTTAGATTTAGACAAGAAAACTTTTTTTATTTGTTCTTGGGATGTGGGCGACACGGGCAATGCAGTATTTATTGCCCATCCCTAGTTGCCTAAAGGCATTGAGAGCAAACCACAATGGTGTGACTGGAGTAGACCAGACCAGACGAGGTCGATGTGGTAACCTTCCTTTGGCAGCTTTCATGGTCTTTTATGTGCTAGCCCACAATTTTACAAAGAATTACATAGAATACACAGCACAGAAACAGATCATTCAGTCCAACCAGTCCATGCCATGTCCACCTGATCAGTTTCCCTGGTAAATACTGAAGCAAAATCATTATTTAATATTTCTGCCATTTTGCTATTGCCTCTGATCTTATCCTGTCCGTCCCTTAGTGGCCCTATTCCCGACTTTTCTTTTTGTATTTATGTGCCTGCAGGATATTTTACTATTTTGTTTTATGATAATTTAATCTCATAGTTCTTCTTTGCCTTCCGAATTGTTTTCTCAATTTCTCCATTATATCTTTATTCATCCATGGTGTCTCATTAGTGTTTAGTTTGTTCTTGTATTTTTTAAGCAGAATATATTTTTCCTGGACTCTGTTGAATATCATTTAAAATGTCTCCCATTGCTGTTCTACATCATTGTTTGCCAATGTTCTTGTCTATTTTATTTACCCAGGTTCTATTCTCAACTTTTTTACAATCTATATCCTGGTCTTTGTCATGCTTATGTCCGTCTCAATTATTATCTTAAACCGTATTATGTTATGGTCACTATTGCCTAAATGTTCCCCTACTTTTACTTCTCTTATCTGCTCTGGTTCATTCCCCATTACTAGATCCAGTAGCGAATTCTCCCTTGTTGGGTTTCTTACATATTGGGTTATAAAGGAGTCCTGTACACATTGTAGGAATTCCATTCCCTTATTTACCAGATTTATTTAGTTCAATTTTACAACTTGCCATGGTCGGTTTCAGCTCAATGTGGTCGATATTAACCCCCCCCCCCACAATGGGCGGGACACGGTCGGGGGTTATAAAATTTAAAATTCCCAAAATGCGACACTAACCCGCTGCCTGTGTCATTTTTACAGCGGCGGGTTGTTTGCCATTGGGAGCCTGATTTAAATTTAACGCTGGCCGACTGGGTTTCCAGAGCTCCCAATGGTGATGGGAGCAGTCAGACCAAGCAGGTATGCATTTTCCCATACTCCTTGTGAGGTAGGAGGATCAGGAGAGTGCCAGCGGCCCCCAAAGTAAACCTTCTGCCGATTGTGGCTTCTCCTCACTGCCACGATTGGCCAACCCCCCTCTAAACCCGTGATTCCGAGCCTTCTGCCCCACGATCTGCCGACCCCCCCTTCTGTAGCGCAATCTGCCAACCCCCATTCCCCCTCTGCCCATGATCTGTGAAACCCTCTTTAACCCATGACCTCTCTCGATTGGTTGTCCAACACCTCCCTTCAACCTGCGTTCCCTTCCTTACTCCCAATTGCAGGTCAGACCCTTCCCCCTCCCCCATCCCTGCCTCAACCTGTAATATTTTCCGATTGCCAGGGACCGTTCCCAATCACAGGTTTTCCCGCCCTCAGCAGGCCAGCCTATTAATCTGGCTGGCTGTCGGGCAGGAAATGGAAAAAACATTACAATGAGCTCCTGCCTTTAAATTCGTCAGGGCTTCCATGTCCCGGGGATTTCTGGGATTCCCCGCGCAAACAAGCTCTCCTGCTACCTCCCCATAAATGCTCTGGATTACTAGACCAGTACTATACTGGGTTACCATACCCATTGTTAATTTTTGTGCCACTAGTGAATGGGCGAATGACAGCTTGCATTCTCATTTAGAACGGTTTTTGGATTTGAACTATGATCTGCTTGAGTAAACCTGTGTTTTGTTAGTGTAATGCCATTAACTAAATATCATTACTAGTTAACAAAAACCATTACTAAACTGGAAGAAAAGTGTTACTGTAGCATTTATATGGCAGTTTAATTTTACTTTAGTCAATTTGTTATGCAGTTGGCATTTGCCACTGTCGACAAATTCAGGATTAGAAAGAAAAAATGTTAATTTGCATATTCATGAAGGGTTGCAGATACTTAATTTAATGAGCCTAGTAGCTTTCTGTTAAGTGTATTGTATGTTTACTAAATACTTTTATTCATGGTATTTGCATTAAAGTGATGGCATTCTGCACCAAATAAAATGGCAAATCTAACTGGAATAAACAGAAGCACAATAATACTAATGGTTATAGACTGTTATTGTATGTATAAAACACACTACAGATGCCGCTCAGGAGACTAGTAGATTGCTACACTAATGCAATGTGCCGTAGCGTGCAGGGTGTAAATATTTGTCCACAATTAGCCTAAGAAGTTTCAAATCTGTCAGGCTATCCAAAAATAAGCACTGACAGGAAACTGGGCATTCCTTCACAAGAAGGAAGCAAGGGAATGAAGTGGCTCTAGGCTCCCTGTCTGCATCTCTGAGTAGCTGGCTACAGTTCGACATTGACAGAGTCCTCAGAGAAGGCTGCCTACCATCTCATTCCACTGAGGATCGGTACATATGGAGGTAGAGAATGGGCAAAGGGAAGATAACTTAAAACGGTCAAATTAAAGAAATGTACAGAAATAAAGAACATTTGTTTATTCATATTATTCTCTGACTAAACAACAAAGCTGGAGATATCTTATTTTTGCACAGCTAAGCTCCAGCCATCCTGAAAAGGTTAACATCTGTGGAAGATGAAACACCAGAAGGGCAGCCATTTAAGCATTCAGATTTCCCAAATCCTTTTAGTTGCTTCCATATATAAACAGGTTTACGGACAGCACCAACATTCATCACCACCTGATTAAAAATTCATACAAATTAATTAATGATACAAAAAATATCAGACACAAAGCCAGTAATTAAATGTTATCTGATTCAGTAGTTCCCAACTTCATTGATTTAGTATAACATTACTAAATCGCACAACCAAAGAAAAAGTATCCAGTTCAAGAGAAGTCAAAATGGATGAGATTTTTTAGTCCTACTGACATATAGGGGGGAAATTTATTCCCCAGGCTCAGGTGGGTTGGGGGAAGGTGCGAAGTAAAAAATTTTAAAGATGTCAATCTTGACCTCTACCCACCCACTTCCGGTTTTAATGGACCACTCTCAAGAGGTGGGTTGGTCATAAAAAGCTTTTAAGGACGTTGCGTGCCTCCATTTAAATAGGAAATTTAATTTTAACCCATGGAGGCTGGATTTCCTGGGGCTTGGGATTCCCGGCTGGTAAAAGGAGCTGGGAAGCGCCAGATCCATGAGATAAGTGCAATTACATCTCTGCTTGTGGTCCAGGAGGAGCAGGAGTATTTCCTTTAAGTCCAACAAGCTAACCTCTTTACACACCGGCAACCCCACCACCTCCCGTGATCTCAGACTCCTCCCAATTCCCCGATCTCCGACTCCCCTTCCCCTAATCTCCGACTCCCCCCACTCGATCTCACCCAATCTGTGACTACCCCCCACCTGATCTCCTACTCCCCCATCCGATCTCCAATGCTTCCCACCCGATCTCCGACTTCCCCACCCGATCTCTGACTCACCCCCACTAGATCTCTCCAAATCTTCGACTTCCTCACCCTGTGGTTAATGTCCAAGAAACAATTACTTCTGGGTTTCCCATTCGGAAATCCATCACTCCCCCAGTACTCTCTTCACCATCCCATGTAAGTATTGGAGCCATAGTTACTATTCAGCATTTTGTATAGCACCACACCTGTACAGTTAGCTTGATTGGATCCTTTTTTTCAGATTTCATGTGTACAACTGCTACGTTGGGCTTTTTCACCTGAGACTGTAGTTTTGGAGGAGACGGAGGAACAGTGGTTGTTACTGTGATAGGATGTGCATTGCTGATAATCAAACCTGCGCTTTGTGGAACACCACCATCAATCCGCGGCTCACCTAGAAATGCAAAAGAAAATTTATTGGTGAGGATGCCAAGGAAACATCTGTACTGATTAGTTTGGAAAGTAAGTCATATTTCTACAGTGGTTGTTAAGCTCATGGATGACAGTACTAGGAAGTATTTACCACGTTTGCATGTAGTTAGAACACCAAAGTCCAGTTTTTCACAAGTTAGGCTGGAGTTGTACTGTAGCCAATGTGAGACAATCTCTTGCAGAGGGTCTCATGCTGCTTTGCTTAAGAGCACTCTATTATCAGATTGGGACCGAGAATGCAAGCTTACTTCTACTTTTTCATCAATATACACCCAAGATTCCTTTATACTAATGTGGTGAAAACGGTCTAATTGCACCCCGCAGATGCAAAACAGACGTTCCAATATAACACCCAGTGATAATATGGCAGCTTCTGCAACAAAAAACGTTATTAAAATTGGAAAACCTTAAAGATAAACTGATACCCAGTGCATCATACTCTGGGAAGCTACATGTGCTTTCACATTTATTCATCTACTTGCCAACATTGTTTTATGTTGAGAATACAAAATAAATACCACCCTGATAAACCACACAGACCAAGAAGATTCCAGGTTTGTGCTGAGAAAGTGGATTTTGGTTGTGTGGAGACTACTGTTAGCCTCAGCTTCACTGGACAAGTGAGATGGGGATAAATAAATTAGTCGGGATTCCCGCTTACTATGCAATGTCATTTGTGGATATTGGATAAGTCAAAATACACCATGTATTTAGTCATTGATGAGACTGGAACAAAGAAATAAGAACAAGAAATAGGAACAAGAGTCGGCCATTTGGCCTTTCGAGCCTGCTCCGCCATTCAATAAGATCATGGCTGATCTGATCATGGCCTCAACTCCACTTCCCTGCTCGCTCCCCATAACCCTTGACTCCTTCATTATTCAAAAATCTGTCTATCTCCACCTTAAATATATTCAATGACCCAGCCTCCACAGCTCTCTGGGGTAGAGAACTCCAAAGATTCACAACCCGCTGAGAGAAGAAATTCCTCCTTATTTCTGTTTTAAATGGGCCACCCCTTATTCTGAAACTATGGCCCCTAGTTCTAGAGGGAGTCGGGAGGCGGAGCGGCAGCGGGGTGAGGCCGACAATAGGCCAGCGTTCGCCGAGGAGGCCCAGCAGGGAGTCAGGAGGCGGAGCGGCAGCGTGGTGAGGCCTACAAGAGGCCAGCTGGTGCAGCTGCAGCAGGGAGGCAAAAAAGTAGAAAGAAATTGAAAGGTTTCGTCACAGCCAAGGGGGTAAGTGATTGGTAAGTAGTTTTTCTTTTTCTTTTCGATATCAGTAAGTAACCTTTAGCATTGTTGTTGGCAATTTAAGTTTATCGAAGGGTTAAGTCATGCCAGGACAGCTCAGAGACATGTTATGCTCCTCCTGTACTATGTGGGAAGTCAGGGACGCTTCTGGTGTCCCTGACGACTACGTGTGCTGGAAGTGCATCCACCTGCAGCTCCTGACGGACCGCAATGCAGCACTGGAGCTGTGGGTGGATTCACTTTGGAGCATCCATGATGCTGAGAATGACGTGAATAGCACGTTTAGTGAGTTGGTCTTACCGCAGGTAAAGGGTACACAGTCAGATGGGGAATGGATGACCAACAGGAAGAGCAGTGCAAGGAGGGTAGTGCAGGGTCCCTTGTGGTCATCCCCCTGCAAAACAGATACACCGCTTTGGGTACGGTTGAGGGGGATGACTCATCAGGGGAGGGCAGCAGCAGCCAAGTTCATGGCACCATGGGTGACTCTGCTGCACAGGAGGGCAGGAAAAAGAGTGAGAGAGCTATAGTGATAGGGGATTCAATTGTAAGGGGAATAGATAGACGTTTCTGCGGCTGCAACCGAGACTCCAGTATGGTATGTTGCCTCCATGGTGCAAGGGTCGAGGATGTCTCGGAGTTGGTGCAGGGCGTTCTGAAAGGGGAGGGTGAACAGCCAGTTGTCGTGGTGCACATTGGTACCAACGATATAGGTAAAAAACGGGATGAGGTCCTACAAGATGAATTTAGGGAGCTAGGAGCTAAATTTAAAAAGTAGGACCTCAAAAGTAGTAATCTCAGGATTTCTACCAGTGCCACGTGCTAGTCAGAGTAGGAATCGCAGGATAGTTCAGATGAATATGTGGCTTGAGGAGTGGTGCAGAAGAGAGGGATTCAAATTCCTGGGGCATTGGAACCGGTTCTGGGGGAGGTGGGACCAGTACAAACCGGACGGTCTGCACCTGGGCAGGACCGGAACCAATGTCCTAGGGGGACTGTTGGCTAGTGCTGTTGGGGAGGAGTTAAACTAATATGGCAGGGGGATGGGAACCTATGCAGGGAGACAGAGGGAAGTAGAATGGGGTCAGAAGCAAAAGATAGAAAGAAGAAAAGTAAAAGTGGAGGGCAGAGAAACCGAAGGCAAAAAGCAAAAAGGGCCACATTACACCAAAATTCTAAAGGAGCAAAGTGTGTTAGAAAGACAAGCCTGAAGGCCCTGTGCCTCAATGCGAGGAGTATTCCGAATAAGGTGGACGAATTAACTGCGCAGTTAGCAGTTATAAGAACATAAGAATTAGGAACAGGAGTAGGCCATCTAGCCCCTCGAGCCTGCTCCGCCATTTAACAAGATCATGGCTGATCTGGCCGTGGACTCAACTCCCCTTACCCGCCCGCTCCCCGTAACCCTTAATTCCCTTATTGGTTCAAAATCTATCCATCTGTGACTTGAATACATTCAATGAGCTAGCCTCAACTGCTTCCTTGGGCAGAGAATTCCACAGATTCACAACCCTCTGGGAGAAGAAATTCCTTCTCATCTCGGTTTTAAATTGGCTCCCCCGTATTTTGAGGCTGTGCCCCGAGTTCTAGTCTCCCCGACCAGTGGAAACAACCTCTCTGCCTCTATCTTGTCTATCCATTTCATTATTTTAAATGTTTCTATAAGATCACCCCTCATCCTTCTGAACTCCAACGAGTAAAGACCCAGTCTACTCAATCTATCATCATAAGGTAACCCCCGCATATCCGGAATCAGCCTAGTGAATCGTCTCTGTACCCCCTCCAAAGCTAGTATATCCTTCCTTAAGTAAGGTGACCAAAACTGCATGCAGTACTCCAGGTGCGGCCTCACCAATATCCTGTACAGTTGCAGAAGGACCTCCCTGCTTTTAAACTCCATCCCACTCGCAATGAAGGCCAACATTCCATTCGCCTTCCTGATTACCTACTGCACCTGCAAACTAACTTTTTGGGATTCATGCACAAGGACTCTTACATCCGGTCCAGGGTGTCCTTGGAGATGGAGCACGCGGTGTCCACCGGTACGCTCGCGGCCTTCCGCGAGAGGTGGGCACCGGAGGGACTGGAGTGCTTCATCACGCCCGGCAACCAAATTTTAATTTGATTTTACGTTTTAAAGTTTAATTTGTTTTAATTGCCGGTGCTTTTAGTGTCCCCTTTCCCTTTTATAGGGGGCACTGGGGAAAAATTGTGATTTTAGTGCCCCAAAAAAAACCAAAAAAAAGAAAAACACAAAAAAAAAAAGGAAAAAAAGGGCATTGTAAATGTCTGGTGTGTCACCCAGTTCGGGTGGCACGGTTTAATGTTTTGTTTTACAAATAAACTCTAAAAGAGTTTCATGCACAAGGATCCCCAGGTCCCTCTGCACTGCAGCATGTTGTAATTTCTCTCCATTCAAATAATATTCCCTTTTACTGTTTTTTTTCCCCAAGGTGGATGACCTCACATTTTCCGACATTGTATTCCATCTGCCAAACCTTAGTCCATTTGCTTAACCTATCTAAATCTCTTTGCAGCCTCTCTGTGTCCTCTACACAACCCGCTTTCCCACTAATCTTTGTGTCATCTGCAAATTTTGATACACTACACTCTGTCCCCTCTTCCAGGTCATCAATGTATATTGTAACGGGTATGATGTAATTGGCATCATGGAGACATGGCTCTAGGGTGACCAAGGCTGAGAACTCAACATCCACGGGTATTCAACATTTAGGAAGGATAGACAGAAAGAAAAAGGAGGCGGGGTGGCATTGCTGGTTAAAGAGGAAATTAGTGCAATAGTAAGAAAGGACATTAGCTTGGATGATGTGGAATCGGTATGGGTGGAACTACGGAATACCAAGGGGCAGAAAACACTAGTGGGAGTTGTGTACAGACCACCAAACAGTAGTAGTACGGTTGGGGACAGCATCAAACAAGAAATTAGGGATGCATGCAATAAACGTACAACAGTTATCATGGGTGACTTTAATCTACATATTAATTGGGCTAACCAAACTGGTATCAATGCGGTGGAGGAGGATTTCCTAGAGTGTATTAGGGATGGTTTTCTAGACCAATATGTCAAGGAACCAACTCGGGAATTGGCCATCCTAGACTGGGTGATGTGTAATGAGAAAGGACTAATTAGCAATCTTGTTGTGCGAGGCCCCTTGGGGAAGACTGACCATAACATGGTAGAATTCTTTATTAAGATGTAGAGTGACACCGTTAATTCAGAAACTAAGGTCCTGAACTTAAGGAAAAATAACTTCGATGGTTTGAGGCGTGAATTGGCTAAAATAGACTGGCAAATGATACCAGGGGACATCGTCTTAGGATAGGGGTAGGCCGTTTAGGACTGAGATTTGGAAAAACTTCTTCACTCAGAGAGATGTTAACCTGTGGAATTCCCTGCCGCAGAGAGTTGTTTATGCCAGTTCATTGGATATATTCAAGAGAGAGTTAGATATGGCCCTTATGGCTAAGGGGATCAGGGGTATGGAGAGAAAGCACGAAAGGGGTACTGAGGGAATGATCAGCCATGATCTTATTGAATAGTGGTGCAGGCTCAAAGGGCTGAATGGCCTACTCCTGCACCTATTTTCTATGTTTCTCTGTTTCTATGTTGGCCTTCATAGCGAGAGGATTTGAGTATAGGAGCAAGGAGGTCTTACTGCAGTTGCACAGGGCCTTGGTGAGGCCACACTTTGAATATTGTGCACAGTTTTGGTCTCCTAATCTGAGGAAGGATATTCTTGCTATTGACAGAGTGCAGCAAAGGTTCACCAGACTGATTCCTGGGATGGCAGGACTGACATATGAAGAAAGATTGGATCGACTAGACTTTTATTCACTGGAATTTAGAAGAATGAGAGGGGATCTCATAGAAACATATAAAATTCTGACGGGACTGGACAGGTTAGATGCAGGAAGAATGTTCCCGATGTTGGGGAAGTCCAGAACCAGGGGTCACAGTCTGAGGATAAGGGGTAAGCCATTTAGGACCGAGATGAGGAGAAAGTTCTTCACTCAGAAAATTGTGAACCTGTGGAATTCTCTACCACAGAAAGTTGTTGAGGCCAGTTCGTTAGATATATTCAAAAGGGAGTTAGATGTGGCCCTTACGGCTAAAGGGATCAAGGGATATGGAGAGAAAGCAGGAAAGGGGTACTGAAGTTTCATGATCATATTGAATGGTGGTGCAGCCTCGAAGGGCCGAATGGCCTGCTCCTGCACCTATTTTCTATGGCCCCAAGTTTCATCCCGCGGAGAAAACGGCGCACCTCCGAGCTGGGCGTCTGTTTTTCGCGCCGAAAACTGCGCTTAAAAAAAAGTCCGATATTCTCGAGCTCCTTGGAGCTCGATGTCTGTTTGGCGCGGCGCGCTCTTCGCAGCAGGGGGCGGAGCCTAACACTCGCGCCGATTTTCTAAGTAGCAGGGGGCGGGTACAATTTAAATTAGCCTTCGTGGTGCCGGCAACCTTGCATGTGCGCGTTGGAGTGTGCGCACATGCGCAGTCTCACACAAACATTGGCACTCGCCCATTTTTAAAAGGACTGCAGAAAAAGTGAAGATTTGTTTCTTGGACCCCTGCAAAGGCTTGTAATGTAATTTTTTAAAATATTTCTGTGTGTGAGGGAGTGCTTTTAGCAGCACTGCTGAATAAATCACCTGCTGAAATCAGTGAGTTCAGCTTTTCACTGCTAAACTTGCAGAACTGGTGCTGCATTGGTGCATGCAAATTAAGGACTGTGTGTTTGGAGAAATAAGAGTGCCAATTCAACTTTGCAAATTTAAATATAAAACTGTTGATGTGGCTGCCTCTCCCTGTCCAAATGGCCTCAGTCCCCCCTCACAGCTCGAAGGCTGCTGCTGTATCTTCGGCTGCCGTCGAGCCACTGACGCCGCCCCTAAAGCGTGGCCGAATGGCCTCAAGCACCATAAAGAGCTGTGTGTGTCAGGTGTTGATTCTTCGGCTGCCGGCCAGCCACTGACGCTGCTGATATCTCATGGCCGAATGGTCTCGGGTCCGTCCGGTGTTGCTTCTTCGCGGCCAGCCACGAAGAGAATGAAGGCCTGCCTCAAGCACCGCAGCTCAGCTCGAAGCTTGCTGCCGCTGCCATCGAGACACTGACGCCACACCGCTGCCTGTCTCCAACATGAAAGGCCTGCCTGAAGCACAGCAGCTCGAAGGCTGATGCTATTTCACACAGGTAGGAACATGGTTTATTTAATCTTTTCTTTGCTTATAAATTTTTATTCAGGTTGGATTTATTTGTATAATATTTGTATAAGTATAACTAAGGATTGATTGTAGAATTTAATGACTTCCCTTCCCCCCCCTCCCCCCCACCACCTCATTCCCTACGCCAAATTTGTAACCTATGCCTGATTTTCTAAAGTGTAGACAAGGTTTTTTCGAGCGTACAAAAATCTTCACTCACTTCATCCTAAGTTAGTTTGGAGTAAGTTTTCACTGACGAAACTTTGAAAACAGGCGTAAGTGGCCGGACACGCCCCCTTTTGAAAAAAAAATTCTGTTCCAAAGTGAAACTGTTCTAACTGACTAGAACTGGAGCAAACTAAATGTTGAGAATTCCGATTTCTAAGATACTCCGTTCTACACCAGTTGCTCCTAAAAATCAGGAGCAAATCATGTCGAAACTTGGGGCCTATGTTTCTATGTCTACGAGAGGAAACTTCCTCTCTGCATCTACCCTTTCAAGCCTTCTCAGAATCTTATGGGCTGGATTTTTGGCTTTTCCAATTTCGGTGCGTTAATCACAGCGGGGACGGTAAAGATACCGCCTGAAAAAAGTTTGAGCCATTGACTGGAAGATTCGGCAAAAAATTAAGATGCATGAGCGGTGGTGTTAAATCAGGCGTTACACAATGGACTTTGTGCACCCCAGCCACATGTGTTTTAGCCAATGTTCATGTGAACTTTCTGTTCATGTGCTGTCAAACATTGAAATCTTTATTTTCAACACTTTGTGTTCTTGGGTAGATATGTGTGAACCTTTGGAAGTGGCTTATGAGTTGCAGTGAATGGTGAGACATAACGGTACCCGCTGCAATGCTGATCAGTGTGAAAGGAATGGCTTGGGTATTTTAGGGATGCTTTATGGTGTTGATGTGGGGTGGTGCCAACCTGGCGCATCACATGGCAGCCACAGTGTGCAGCGTCAAGTAAAGTAAATCTGGCCACGGTGAGGCCATCCCTGATGTCCGAGGCAGCAATGTGCTCGGGTACTGATGTCCTTTGTCCTGTACAGCATCAGTTGATGGCGGAGAAGGTTGGTTGTGTTGTTGGTGCTGCTGATGTTGGGGCTGATTATGGTGGGATTCTGAGGACCAAGGTGAGACAGTATAAATTGTACCCATTCTGATGTATTAGATGGCAGCTGAACTTGAGATAACAGAAGCAATCTGTCAATGGTGAGAAAGGTTGTTCCAATGAGGTGACACTGGATAGAGAGTTTGCTCCAAACACTTGCAACCTGCATAAAGCTCAATCTGTCTTCCAAATGCAGTAAGCAACAACTGTGAAATAGGAGCTTTTATAGCACTTTTCCAGCTATCAAGTAATGAGATGATTTTATGGCCATTCATCCCTGCTTACCTGTTGTGATGCCAGAGCAGCTTGGACCCCGTGAGGGACCTGGTAAACTCTGAAGGTGATCTGAAAATAGTTCTTAATCCTCGGTTAACAAGGTCATAATGACCTGAATTGCCTCCCCCGCCGCTGCGTGTCCGATTTGCTCAGCATTGACAGACCCGACATTAGGGAAAGGCGCGTGGCAGCAGGTTGACAGCGGGGTCCCAACTTGGTTGAAAAAAAGATTTTGCCCAACCTGCCACAGATCGCTCCTGCTGACCCCCCTCAAAATTTCCCCCACATGGCTGATGGAAGAAATGCAGTAGATGTGGTCTACATTGATTTTCAGAAAACCATTGACAAGATGTGACCCAAGTGAGTATTAAGGATAATTAGGAACTATGGAATTAGGAGAGGGATAGTAAATTTGTTTTAAAATTAGTTAGAGGGAGGCAACAGAGAGTAGGAATTACAAGTAGTTTCTCAGACTGGTTGGAAGTGGATAACAATGCATGGGATTCTGTTTGTTCTGAGACCACTTCTGTTCATTGCGTACGTCAATAATTTGGGTAACGGCCTAGAGGGAGTATTTGCCTAAATTTGCACAAGATACTAAAACATAAGGCATGGTAAATAATTCTGAGGACAAAAGGAAACTGCATTGAGTATTAAGAAGAGTATTAAGATGGTGGAAAAGGCAAATAATTAGCAGATTTCACTAAGTATGATGTGGTACATTTTGTAAAAGAAAATAATTATACTTTGAATGGGGGAAGGCTGTGTTATATGCAAGAGCAAAGGGATTTGGAAGTTCAGATTTACAAGATATTAAAATCAGAACCTCAAGTCGAAATGGGCATTAAAAAAGTTAATGGAATACTCGGTTTTATGGCAAGAGATACAGATTATAAAAATCAAGAAGTAAATCTATTTAAAACTTTACTAAGGTAACAATTGGCATACTGCATGCTGTTCTAGGCTTCACACTATTGGAAGGATGTTAAGTCAACAGAGAGGATAGAATGCAGATTCACCAAGATGCTGTGTGTAATGAGGAAATACAGATGTGAAGAAAGGCGTGTAAATTGTTGCTGTTTTCATTAGAAGAGAGGCAACTATGGGGTGATTTAATAGAGATGTTTAAATTTGTGAAGGGATAGGACAGGGTCGATATAAACAGACTGTTTTTAGTGGTTGAGAGGTAGAACAAAAGGTGACATAGATATAAGATTAAATGAAAGAGATTTACAACATAGAGCAGGAGAAATCACTTTTTAACAGCACTGTAAAGCTGTGGAATACATTACTGGAGTTACTGATTGAAGCAGAGATCATGTCAGCATTAAGAATAAATTAGATAAGTGGTTGAAGGAAAGGGGGATAAAGGGAATGGGAACATGGTGGGCACGTGGGATTAGGAGTACTGTTTGTGTGGAGGATAAATACCAACATAAAGTGGTTGGGCCAAATGGCCTGATTTTGTGTTATAATTTCTATATCATTCTATGACCTGAAGGGCCGGATTTTCGAGAAGTTTGTGACCGGGTTTTTGCCGTGATTTGACCCTCCAGGTCGAAAACCCAGTCGCAAAGCCCGGGTGGGATAATTGGGTACCTGTTTGCGGCGGCGCTGCCAAGTACCGCCGGGGAGAGGTGCACCGACGTGCAATGACTCGGCTCTCTCCTGACCCTTACGCCACGCCCAGAATAGCGACAGGTCAAACCTGTCGGTGCAGCCCTGCCAGCAACAGTAAGTATGAAAACCTGCAGAAAAGGTAAGTTAACATTTTTATTTTTTTACATTTTTTGCAGCGATTAAATAGTTAAGGATCTTGTAAATGTTTTTGGAATGTTTTTTGGAATTTTGCTTCTCCCCCCCCCCCCCCGCCGCCCCCCTCCCAAGGCCTCTCTCGCAGCACTCCCGGCCCTGGACTAAATTTGGCGAAACTCGCGTTTTTGCGGCGCGAATGCTTGTGCAATGCCCCCCTTACCGATGCGCAGATGTAAAGGCCGAAAGTTCGAGCTAAAAACGGTAGCGCAGCACAAACGGCAAGTTTCATGTATCGCTACCATTTTTGCCGAGAAACCCCGAAAGCTAAAAATCCAGCCCATTCTGTACGTCCCTGCGTCATATTAACTTGAAAACCTCAATCATATCCACCTTCATTCTTCTGTTCTCTAATGAGAAGAATCCTAATTTATTAAGCCCATCTTGGTATGAAAGGGCCAAATCTAAATTATGATGTATAAATATGAATGCTAGAAGCATTAGAAATAAGATGCTGGATCTGGAGACTGCAGGAGCAGCAGGGAACTATGATCTATTATCAATATCAGAAACCTGACCAATTCTAGAGGATGGGAAGTAATATACCAGAGAGACCGGAAGAAGCGGGAGCAAAGTGGAGCGGCATAAAAAGAGCGGGGAGACAGGAGGCCCGAGACCGGAAGGAGCGGGAGCAGTGCGGGAGCAGAGCGGCATGAATAGAGAGGAGAGACAGGAGGTCCGAGACCGAAAGAAGCGGGAGCAGTGCGCTGAGGCTCCGATTCAAAAACAAAAACAAAAAAATCTGAGAGTGGCATCAGTAGATCGAAGAGTGGAGCAGGTAGGTGATTGGTTGGTGAGTATTATAGTTTTTCTTTGCTATCTCAGTTAGGGAAGGGGATTAAATTAAGAGTTGAGAAACTGTAACTTGCTAGTTCGACCCTGCACCACCATTCAATAGGTTCATGGCTGATCATTCCTTCAGTACCCCGTTCCTGCTTTCTCTCCATACCCCTTGATCCCCTTAACCATAAGGGCCATATCTAACTCTCTCTTGAATATATCCAATGAACTGGCATCAACAACTCCCTGCGGCAGGGAATTCCACAGGTTAACAACTCTCTGAGTGAAGAAGTTTCTCCTCATCTCAGTCCTAAATGGCCTACCTCTTATCCTAAGACTATGTCCCCTGGTTCTGGACTTCCCCAACATCGAGAACATTCTTCCCGCATCTAACCTGTCCAGTCCCGTCAGAATCTTATATGTTTCTATGAGATCCCCTCTCATCCTTCTAAATGCCAGTGAATAAAGGCCCAATTGACCCAGTCTCTCCTCATATGACAGCCCAGCTATCCCTCGAATCAGTCTGATGAACTTTCGCTGCACTCCCTCAATAGCAAGAACGTCCTAACTCAGACTAGGAGACCAAACCGAACACAATATTCCAGGTGAGGCCTCACTAAGGCCCTGTACAACTGCAGTAAGACCTCCCTGCTCCTATATTCAAATCCGCTAGCTATGAAGGCCAACATACCATTTGCCTTCTTTACCGCCTGCGGTACCTGCGTGCCCACTTTCAGTAACTGATGAACCATGACACCCAGGTCTCATTGCACCTCCCCTTTTTCTAGTCTGCTGCCATTCAGATAATATTCTGCCTTCGTGTTTTTGCCCCCAAAATGGATAACCTCACATTTATCCACATTATAATGCATCTGCCATGTATTTGCCCACTCACCTAATTTGTCCAAGTCACCCTGCAGCCTCTTAGCATCCTCCTCACAACTCACTCCACCACCCAGTTTAGTGTCATCCGAAAACTTGGAGATATTACACTCTATTCCTTCATCCAAATTGTTAATGTATATTGTAACGAGCTGGGATCCCAGCACTGAGCCCTGCAACACTCCACTAGTCACTGCCTGCCATTCCGAAAAGGACCCGGTTATCCCGACTCTCTGCTTCCTGTCTGCCAACCAGTTCTCTATCCATGTCACTACATTACCCCTAATACCATGCGCTTTGATTTTGTACACCAATCTCTTGTTCGGGACCTTGTCAAAAGCCTTTTGAAAGTCCAAATACACCACATCCACTGGTTCTCCCTTGTCCACTCTACTAGTTACATCCTCAAGAAAGTCCAAAAGATTTGTCAAGCATGATTTCCCTTTCATAAATCCATGCTGACTCGGTCCGATCCTGTCACTGCTTTCCAAATGGGCTGCTATTTCATCCTTAATGATTGATTCCAACATTTTCCCCACTACTGATGTCAGGCTAACCGGATTATAATTACCCGCTTTCTCTCTCCCTCCTTTTTTAAAAAGTGGCGTTACATTAACTACCCTCCAGTCCATAGGAACTGATCCAGAGTCGATAGATTGTTGGAAAATGATCACCAATGCATCCACTATTTCTAGGGCCACTTCCTTAAGTACTCTGGGATGCAGACTATCAGGACCCGGGGATTTATCGGCCTTTAATCCCATCAATTTCCTTAACACAATTTCCCGCCTAATAAGGATATCTTTCAGTTCCTCATTCTCACGAGACATACTCTCCCCTAGTACATTCGGAAGGTTATTTGTATCTTTCTTTGTGAAGAGAGAACCGAAGTATTGGTTCAATTGGTCTGCCATTTCTTTGTTCCCCATTATAAATTCACCTGAATCCGATTGCAAGGGACCTACGTTTGTCTTTAATAATCTTTTTCTCTTCACATATTTATAGAAGCTTTTGCAGTCAGTTTTTATGTTCCCTGCAAGCTTCCTCTCGTACTCTATTTTCCCCTTCTTAATTAAACCCTTCGTCCTCCTCTGTTGAATTCTAAATTTCTCCCAGTCCTCAGGTTTGTTACTGTTTCTATCAATTTATATGCCTCTTCCTTGGTTTTAACACAAACCTTAATTTCCCTTGTTAGCCACGGTTGAGCCACCTTCCCGGTTTTATTTTTACTCCAGACAGGGATGTACAATTGCTGAAGTTCATCCATGTGATCTTTAAATGTTTGCCATTGCTTATCCACCGTCAACCCTTTAAGTATCCTTTGCCAGTATATTCTAGCCAATTCATGCCTCATACCGTCGAAGTTACCTTTCCTTAAGTTCAGGACCCTAGTTTCCAAATGTGTCACTCTCCACCTTAATAAAGAATTCTACCATATTATGGTCACTCTTCCCCAAGGGGCCTCGCACAACAAGACTGCTAATTAGTCCCTTCTCATTACACAACACCCAGTCTAGGATGGCCAGCTCTCTAGTTGGTTCCTCGACATATTGGTCAAGAAAACCATCCCTAATACACTCCAGGAAATCCTCCTCCACCGCATTACTACCAGTTTGCTTAGCCCAATCATTCTGTAGATTAAAGTCGCCCATGATAACTGCTGTATCTTTATTGCACATATCCCTTATTTCTTGTTTGATGCTGTCCCCAACCTCACTACTACTGTTTGGTGGTCTGTATAGAACTCCCACTAGCGTTTTCTGCCCTTTGGTATTCCGCAGCTCCACCCATACCAATTCCACATCATCCAAGCTAATGTCCCTCCTTACTATTGCATTAATTTCCTCTTTAACCAGCAACGCCACCCCGCCTCCTTTTCCTCTCTGCCTATCCTTCCTAAATGTTGAATACCCTGGATGTTGAGTAGCCTTGGTCACCCTGGAGCCATGTCTCCGTGATGCCAATTACATCATATCCGTTAACTGCTGTCTGCGCAGTTAATTCATCCACCTTATTCCGAATACACCTCGCATTGAGGCACAGAGCCTTCAGGCTTGTCTTTTTAACACACTTTGCCCCTTTATAATTTTGCTGTCATGTGGCCCTTTTTGTTTTTCGCCTTGGGTTTCTCTGCCCTCCACTTTTACTATTCTCCTTTCTATCTTTTGCTTCTGCCTCCATTTTATTTCCCTCTGTCTTCCCTGCATAGGTTCCCACCCCCCCTGCCATGTTAGTTTAACTCCTCCCCAATAGCACTAGCAAACACTCCCCCCAGGACATTGATTCCGGTCCTGCCCAGGTCCAGACCGTCCGGTCTGTACTGGTCCCACCTCCCCCAGAACCAGTTCCTTTTGTCGGGCCTTTTGTCAGCCTCCGACGTACCCGGACTCCCTGCAGCTCGCACTCACGCCTCTCCGACGCGTTGGGCCTTTTGTAGGCCTCCGACGTCCCCGAAGTCCCTGCTGCTCGCACTGTCACAATTTGTCTACTCTGCGCACTGCCGGCACACCCACGTACCTACCACCCGCGCTATCACCCTCACCAAGATGACGAACTGCACGTGCTGCGCTAGAAGTGAGCGGAAGCAAGGCAGATGCCATTTTCTTTTTAAATGGCTAAACTACCAGCGCAACAGGGTTGAATTTCACAGCCAATATCCTTTTGTTTTACTCAATATGATTTGAATACAAGGATTATTCATTGTTTAAATAATACAAAACAAAGTTAGAAGTTGGAATATTCTCCTTTTCAACTAATTATCAGTGATTGATATAAAAACTAAAAGAAAAAACAACAGAACAATTCAAAGAATATCAATACTGAAAAAAGATTTTTTACGTCCTCGAGAAGGAAGATGGGGTCCCGATTTAACGTCTCATCCGAAAAATGGCACCTCCGACAGTGCAGCACTCCCTCAGTACTGCACTGGAATGTTAGCTTAGATTTTGTACTCAAGTCTCTTATGTGGGACTTGAGCCCACAACCTTCTGATTAAGAGGCAAGAGTGCTACCCACTGAGCCACAGCTGACAGTAATAGACAGCCAAGTATCAATATTTTTCTTCAAAGTTGTGAAAATAAGATGCAAAATAATTAATTTTATTAATAGGTAATTTCCTGAGTACACAACCAATGTTTCTAACAACATTATATTGATACAGCACCTTTAAAGTTGAAAGTCCCAAAGTTCTTCACAGAGGTGTAATAAAAAATAAAACATATGAACATATAGAACTGGAAATGTTTTCGCAGTCCATCTGGCTAGTGCCAAATTGAGAATTTTTTTTTTTGATCCTTTCTTTTGCTATCGTTAATTATTTTTGCTCCTTCCTGTTTCCCCACTGTCTGACAAGATGCTGATTAAAGGTAATTGCAAGCCTCTGCCTATAGCAGAGATGACAATGGCATATGTAATATCTGCCTACTATTTGTGATCTTGTTCATCTATTTGCAATCACTTTTATATCCAATTGATCATATTCTAAGTTCCATGGCAGAAGGCAGAGCTACCAAAAGTGGGGCAAAGACAGGAACAATGCACAATCAGAGAAAGAGAGCCTGGTGTGGTGGTGGAGGAGGGATGAAGGGGGTTATGGAGAATTGGAGAGCTATAAAGACAAGACTCAGTTTTAAATTTTAGGTGTTGGGGGGCTGGGAACGGATGTAGGAGGATGGCAGTGATGAGCAAGCGTTTTTTTGTTGAGCTGTATTTCATGGAGGGTGGAGATAGTAGGTCAGCACAGAGAGCACTGGAATAGTCAAGTCTGGAGGTAACAAAGGCATGGATGATGGACCGAGATGGTTGCTTCCTTATCTAAAGGTAGACAGAACAATCCTGAATTTCCTCAGTGGTTGTCCCGATCTCCTGCCATAAATTCAGCGGGAGCTTAGTGGAGCCCCCAGAAAAATGACATAAACAGATGAAAGCAGCAAAAGTTACGGCAGAAAATCAGGAAGAGTGGAACCAAGCAAAGGCAGTCTTATGGAGTTGGACAATGCAGGGGAGGCTTTGGATGATGGTATGGTAGCAGCTCTCAATGCTACAGAGAGGTCGGGTGGACAAGGAGGGATAATACACCATAGTCACAATCACAAAGAAAGTTGGTTGTGTCTTTGGTTTCGGTGCTGTGGGACGGTCAGAAACTGCAGTGAAGAGATTCAAATAAGTAGGTGCAGGAGACATAGGCAAGGAGTTGGGACCTCGGAGAGGATTGGAGAGTTTGAAGATGCAGCAGTAATTAGTGAAGACAGAGGGGTTAATGGTGTTTTTTTTGAGGAGGAGGTGATGGTGGCACATGAGGATAAGGAACAATTTACAATTAAAAATATACCTTCTAATTTGCTATCTTCCCTTGTCACTAACAATCCCATCAATTAAATCATAGGGGGAGAAATTGGGCTCCTTCGCGCCTCCCGTTTGCGTCTCCGAAGGTTTGCGACCGAGCGGGGCAAGATCAGCGACTCCCGTTAAATTCGGCGGAGTTTTGTGGAGGCGATAAGACATTGCGCCTCGATCGCCTGCACTCGAAGATCGTGACGTCATTGCCGTGCACAACGCCCCGGATGAAAAATTCCCTTTCACCCCCTGCTTGTGCGCCTGCCGTTAACAACGACAGAAAGAGGAGGCGGCTTTCAGTCGGATGTCCGCTACAGGAGCGCTAGTTAAAGGCGCCAACATCCAGATTAGTTTTAGTCAGCCAACAATGCTACCTTGTTAGTTTCACATTGGCAAACAGGCCTTTTGACTGATTTGAGCGTTTTGGAGTGCATTGAATGTTCTGGCTCATAAACATTCTTGAGTTTCATTGAGGGGAGATTTGCAACTGCAATATTTGGATCCTTTCTTGGGAGCTGTACTAGCACTGGACCTCACCCTCCAATATCACCGTCAGAGGCAACTGGGGCACAGAGAAAGAGTGCAAAATGTGGCCAAAGGTCGGAGAGCCAACAGACCTCTCAACAGGAGGCCTTACCAACCCAGGGTATTCCAGCAGCAGTTCTTCGACATGAATTTCACTGTGGAACAGTATGTTCGAAGGCTCCGCTTCAGCAAGGAGGTAGTCACAGAGCTCTGCCACCTCGTGCAGCCACACCTTGAGCCTCAGACCAGGGTGACCACGGCTCTCTCAGTGGCAGTCAAGGTCACCATCGCGCTCAATTTCTACTCCAGTGGACCTTTCCAGTGTGCAACAGGTGACATCTCCAACATCTCCCAGTTTGCCATCCGTTGCTCCTCTGCCAGGTCACAGATGCTCTTTACATAAGGAGAAGGGACTACATTTTGTTCCCCATGACCAGAGAGAAGCAGCACGAGCGTGCATGTGGCTTTGCCAGGATCGTGGGATTCCCCATGGTGCAGGGCGCTTTGCGGGCATCTCATAACAATCCTGAGGCATTCCGTAACCGCATAGGCTACCACTCACTTAATGTACAATTGGTATGTGACCACACACGGTGAATCCTCACTGTCAATGCCCGCTATCTTGGCAGTAACCATGATGCTTTCATCCTGCACCAGACCAGTGTGCCAGCTCTCTTCCAGCCACCACAGTGAAGCTTGCGGCTGGCTGCTGGGAGACAAGGGCTATCCGCTCTCCATCTGGTTCATGACTCCGCAACCTCAACACTCATGCCCAGCACTCATATAATGAAAGCCATGCTGCCCCCAGGAACATCATTGAGCAGACCATTGGAGTGCTGAAGCAACAGTTTCGTTGCTTTGACCACTCGTGAAGAGCCCGCCAGTACTCGGCTGAGCGGATGTCACTTTGCGTCGTCGTCTGTTGCATGCTGCACAACCTGGCCATTATTAAGATGCAGCCATTGCCACCAGGCATAGCTACATCACATGAGGAGGAGGAGGACGAGGACGAGAAAGAAGAGGACAAGCAGTAGCGACGGAGGGGGCAGCCACTTAATCGGATTTCTGGAAGATCAGTCCGTGGCCGCCGCATCAGACTTCGTTTCCAGTGACTTTGAGGCCACTTTCCGGTTGCTGAGCACGTCCCCATCGTTCTATCAATTTGTCAAACCATACCACACACCAAAACTGAAATGAGATAGCGCAAATCTGCAGCATTCCAGTAATAAATTTATCAAAAACCATTAACCACATATATACAACAATATTGACTAATTGCCCTTGTGCAAAGCCTTACCTCCCCTCTTTACAGTCCCTTTTCCTAATCTACTGCACCTACATAGTGTTATGTATGTAAACCTGTAAATACCATGTCTAACTACCAGAGGGCTTACCCCTGGTGTCCCAAGGGATCCCACAATCCCTTGGGAGCACCTGTATATAAGGAGGCCTCACAGGCTGGAGAGGCACTCTGAGATCTGCAATAAAGGACTACGGTCACACCTTACTTTGAGCTTGCAGTATCTAATCTGACTCTTTATTGAAGACGTAACAACTGGCGACGAGATACAAATGACAAACCCCACCGCAACAATGCAGAGAACCGTGGGCATTCTGGAGAAATTTTCGGATGGAGATGATTGGGAAACCTTCGTGGAGCGACTCAACCAATACTTTGTGGCCAACGAGCTGGAAGGAGAAGCGAATGCTGCCAAACGAAGGGTGATCCTCCTCACCGTTTGCGGGGCACCAACGTATGGCCTCATGAAAAATCTGCTCGCTCCAGCGAAACCCACAGACAAGTCGTACGATGAGCGGTGCACACTGGTCCGGGAGCATTTAAACCCGAAGGAAAGTGTTCTGATGGTGAGGTACCAGTTCTACACGTACAAGAGGTCTGAAGGCCAGGAAGTGGCGAGCTACGTCGCCGAGCTAAGGCGCCTTGCAGGACACTGCGAATTTGAAGGACACTTGGAGCACATGCTCAAGGACTTCTTTGTACTTGGCATTGGCCATGAAGTAATACTTTGCAAATTTTTGACTGTAGAGACCCCAACCTTGAGTAAAGCCATAGCGATAGCCCAGGCATTTATTACAACCAGTGACAATACCAAACAAATATCTCAGCACATGAATGCCGCTGCAAGTACTGTGAACAAAGTAACGTTTTCGAATCGAAATGTACAGGGCAGGACTTGCACGCCTGCAGCTGCACGTCCGCAGATGACTCAGAGTCCACCATCAAGGGTGGTGAATACAAGGCCATTAACACCTTGTTGGCACAGCGGGGGTGATCATCGTTTCCATTCATGCCGCTTCAAAGGATACATTTGCAAGGGCTGTGGAACAATGAACACCTCTAACGTATGTGCAGGCGAGCTGCAAACCCTGCAAACCATCATGTTGCAGAGAACAGATCCACGGTGGATCATGACGAACCAGAGCCTCAGACCTAGGAGGCAGAGATATATGGGGTGCACACATTTACCACAAAGTGTCCCCCGATAATGCTGAAGGTTGAATTAAATGGACTCCCGGTGTCCATGGAGCTGGACACGGGCGCGAGCCAGTCCATAATGAGCAAAAAGATTTTCGATAAATTGTGGTGCAGCAAGGGCTCAAGGCCAGTCCTGACCCCCATTCGTACTAAACTGAGAATGTACACAAAGGAACTGATTCCCGTAATCAGCAGTACTACCATAAAGGTCTCCTACAATGGAGCCGTGCACAAGTTACCACTCTGGGTAGTAACGGGCGATGGCCCCATGCTGTTCGGCAGGAGCTGGCTGGGAAAGATACGCTGGAACTGGGACGACGTCCGAGCGCTTTCGTCCGTCGACGACACCTCATGTGCCCAGGTCCTAAACAAGTTCCCCTCGCTGTTCGAACCAGGCATCGGGAAGTTCTAAGGAGCAAAAGTGAAGGTCCATTTGATTCCGGGGGCGCAACGCATCCATCACAAGGCGAGAGCGGTACCATACATGATGAGAGAGAGGGTGGAGATCGAGGCTGCAACGAGAGGGCATCATTTCGCTGATCGAATTCAATGAGTGGGTCAGTCCGATTGTTCCAGTCCTCAAGGGAGAAGACACCGTCAGAATCTGTGGTGATTACAAAGTAACTATCAATCGTTTCTCACTGCAGGATCAATACCCGCTACCGAAAGCAGACGACTTATTTGCGACATTGGCGGAAGGAAAAGCATTCACGAAGCTGGACTTGACCTCAGTCTACATGACGCAGGAGCTGGAAGAATCAACAAAAGGCCTCACCTGCATCAACATGCAGAAAGGTCTCTTCATTTACAAACAGGTGCCCGTTTGGGATTCGATCGGCCACAGCGATATTCCAGAGGAACATGAAAAGCTTGCTGAAGTCGGTCCCACGCACCGTGGTCTTCCAGGACGACATCTTGGTTACAGG
Organism: Pristiophorus japonicus; assembly: GCF_044704955.1. Taxonomy (NCBI): domain Eukaryota; kingdom Metazoa; phylum Chordata; class Chondrichthyes; family Pristiophoridae; genus Pristiophorus; species Pristiophorus japonicus. The sequence goes on from NC_091980.1 coordinate 231,259,629, forward strand.
TCGGGACACCGTCGAGCACCTACAGAACCTGGAGGAGGTTCTTAGTCGGCTTAATCGTGTGGGGTTCAGGCTAAAACGCTTGAACCTGGCACCTGAACTGGAGTTCCTGGGGAGAAGAATCGCGGCGGACAGCATCGGGCCCATCGATTCGAAGACGGAGGAAATCAAAAACGCACGAAGACCACAGAACGTGACGGAGCTGCGGTCGTTTCTAGGACTCCTGAACTATTTTGGTAACTTCTTACCAGGTCTTAGAACCCCTGCACTCTTTACTGCGTAAAGGAGATGAATGCGTATGAGGTAAAAGCCAAGAAAATGCCTTTGAGAAAGCTAGGAAGCTGTTAGCTTTAATCAAATTGCTTGTGTTGTATGATCCATATAAGCGTTTGGTACTAGCATGTGATGCGTCGTCGTACGGGGTCAGGTGTGTATTGCAACAAGCTAATGAATTTGGGAAATTGCAACCGGTTGTTCTGTCTAACCAGAAGTCTGTCTAAGGTCGACAGGGCCTACAGTTTGATCGAAAAAGAAGCATTAGCGTGTGTTTATGAGGTAAAGAAAATGCATCAATATCTCTTCAGGCCCAAATTTGAATTGGAAACCGACCATAAGCTGCTTATATCCATCTTTTCTGAAAGCAAGGGGATACATAGAAACATAGAAAATAGGTGCAGGAGTAGGCCATTCGGCCCTTTGAGCCTGCACCACCATTCAATAAGATTATGGCTGATCATTCACCTTATTACCCCTTTCCTGTTTTCTCTCCATACCCCTTGATCCCTTTAGCTGTAAGGGCCATTATCTAATTCCCTCTTGAATATATCCAATGAACTGGCATCAACAACTCTCTGCGGTAGGGAATTCCACAGATTAACAACTCTCTGAGTGAAGAAGTTTCTCCTCATCTCAGCCCTAAATGGCTTACCCCTTATCCTTAAACTATGTCCCCTGGTTCTGGACTTCCCCAACATCAGGAACATTCTTCCTGCATCTAACCTGTCCAGTCCCGTCACAATTTTATATATTTCTATGAGATCCCCTCTCATCCTTCTAAACTCCAGTGAATACAGGCCCAGTCGATCCATTCTCTCCTCATGTGTCAGTCCTGCCATCCCGGGAATCAGTCTGGTGAACCTTCGCTGCACTCCCTCAATAGCAAGAACGTCCTTCCTCAGATTAGGAGACAAAAACTGAACACAATATTCCAGGTGAGGCCTCACTAAGGCCCTGTACAATTGCACTAAGACCTCCCTGCTTCTATACTCAAATCCCCTAGCTATGAAGGCCAACATACCATGTGCCTTCTTCACCGCCTGCTATACTTGCATGCCAACTTTCAATGACTGATAAACCATGACACCCAGGTCTTGTTGCATCTCCCCTTTTCCTAATCTGCCGCCATTCAGATAATATTCTGCCCTCATGTTTTTGCCACCAAAGTGGATAACCTCACATTTATCCACATTATACTGCATCTGCCACTTGTTTGCCCACTCACCTAACATGTCCAAGTCACCCTGCAGCCTCTTAGCGTCCTCCTCACAGCTCACGCCACCACCCAGTTTAGTGTCATCTGCAAACTTGGAGATATTACACTCAATTCCCGCATCGAAATCATTAATGTATATAGTAAATAGCTGGGGTCCCAGCACTGAGCCCTGCGGCACCCCACTAGTCACTGTCTGAAAAAGACCCGTTTATCCCGACTTTCTGCTTCCTCTCTGCCAACCAGTTCTCTATCCACGTCAGTACATTATCCCCAATACCATGTGCTTTAATTTTGCACACCGATCTCTTGTGGGGGACCTTGTCAAAAGCCTTTTGAAAATCCAAATACATCACATCCCCAGGTTCTCCCTTGTCCACTTTACCAATTACATCCTCAAAAAATTCTAGAAGATTTGTCAAGCAGGATTTCCCTTTCTTAAATCCATGCTGACTTGGACCGATCCCATCACTGCTTTCCAAATGTGCTGCTATTTCTTCTTTATTAATTGATTCCAACATTTTCCCCACTACTGATGTCAGGCTAACCGGTCTATAATTACCCATTTTTTCTTGTCCTCCTTTCTTAAAAAATGGTGTTACATTAGCTACACTCCAGTCCATAGGAACCAATCCCGAGTCGATAGACTGTTGGAAAATGATCACCAATGCATCCACTATTTCTAGGGCCACTTCCTTAAGTACTCTGGGATGCAGACTATCAGGCTCCGGGGATTTATCGGCTTTCAATCCCATCAATTTCCCGAACACAATTTCCCACCTAATAAGGATTTCCTTCAGTTCTTCCTTCTCACTAGACCTTCGGTCACTTAGTATTTCCGGAGGGTTATTTGTGTCTTCCTTCGTGAAGACAGAACCAAAGTATTTGTTTAACTGGTCAGCCATTTCTTCGTTCCCCATTATAAATTCACCTGATTCTGACTGCAAGAGACCTACGTTTGTCTTCACTAATCTTTTTCTCTTCACATATCTATAGAAGCTTTTGCAGTCAGTTTTTATGTTCCCGGCAAGCTTCCTCTCATACTCTATTTTGCCCCTCCTAATTAAACCCTTTGTCCTCCTCTGCTGAATTATAAAATTCTGCCAGTTCTCAGGTTTGCTGCCTTTTCTGGCCAATTTATATGCCTCTTCCTTGGATTTAACACTATGCTTAATTTTCCTTGTTAGCCACGGTTGAGCTACCTTCCCCGTTTTATTTTTACTCCAGACAGGTAAGTTCATCCATGTGATCTTTAAATGTTTGCCATTACCTATCCGCCGTCAACCCTTTAAGTATCACTCGCCAGTCTATTCCAGCCAATTCACGTCTCATACCATCGAAGTTACCTTTCCTTAAGTTCAGGACCCCAGTCTCTGAATTAACTGTGTCACTCTCCATCTTGATAAAGAATTCTACCATATTATGGTCACTCTTCCCCAAGGGACCTCGCACAACAAGATTGCTAATTAGTCCTTTCTCATTACACATCACCCAGTCTAGGATGGCCAGCCCTCTAGTTCACTCCTCAACATATTGGTCTAGAAAACCATCCCTAATACCCTCCAGGAAATGCTCCACCCCCGCATTGCTACCAGTTTGGTTAGCCCAATCAATATGTAAATTAAAGTCGCCCATAATAACTGCAGTACCTTTATTGCACGCATCCCTAATTTCTTGTTTGATGCTGTCTCCAACCTCACTACTACTGTTTGGTGGTCTATACACAATTCCCACTAGCGTTTCCTGTCCTTTGGTATTCCGTAGCTCCACCCATACCGATTCCGCATCATACAAGCTAATGGCCTTCCTTATTATTGCATTAATTTCCTCTTTAACCAGCAATGCCACCCCACCTCCTTTTCCTTTCTGTCTATCCTTCCTGAATGTTGAATACCCCTGGATGTTGAGTTCCCAGCCTTGGTCTCGCTGGAGCCATGTCTCTGTGATACCAATTACATCAGATCCGTTCACTGCTATCTGCGCAGTTAATTCGTCCAACTTATTGGGAATACTCCTCGCATTGAGGCACAGAGCCTTCAGGCTTGTCATTTTAACACCCTTCGCCCCTTTAGAATTTTGCTGTAATGTGGCCCTTTTTGCTTTTTGCCTTGGGTTTCTCTGCCCTCCACTTTTACTTTTCTTCTTTCTATCTTTTGCTTTTGCCCCCATTCTACTTTCCTGTGTGTCCCTGCATAGGTTCCCATCCCACTGCCATGTTAGTTTAACCTCTCCCCAACAGCACTGGCAAACACTCCCCCGAGGACATTGGTACCGGTCCTGCCCAGGTGCAGACCGTCCAGTTCGTACTGGTCCCACCTCCCCCAGAACCGGTTCCAATGTCCCAGGAATTTGACAGAACCGATTCCAATGTCCCAGGAATTTGAATCCCTCCCTTCTGCACCACTCCTCAAGCCACATATTCATCTGAGCTATCCTGCGATTCCTATTCTGACTAGCACGTGGCACTGGTAGCAATCCTGAGATTACTACTTTTGAGGTCCTCCTTCTTAATTTAGCTCCTAGCTCCCTAAATTTGTCTTGTAGGACCTCATCCCATTTTTTACCTATATCGTTGGTACCTATATGTACCACGACAACCTACTGTTTACCCTCCCCCTTCAAAATGTCCTGCACCCGCTCCGCGACATCCTTGACCCTTGCACCAGGGAGGCAACATACCATCCTGGAGTCTCGGTTGCGGCCGCAGAAACGTCTATCTATTCCCCTTACAATAGAATCCCCTATCACTATAGCTCTCCCACTCTGACTGCATACGAATGCATCGGCCCGCATCCAGAGATAGGCACTCAACGTTGTCCGCATACAACTACACCATCCGCCACAGGCTAGGCACAGAAAACTGTGCCGATGCTCTCAGAAGGCTGCCATTGCCCACCACAGCCTGCAGATTTAGTCATGGTAATGGAAACATTCGAGAGTGAGCAATCACCTGTTACCGCCCGACAGATTAGAACCTGGATGAGCCAGGACCCCTTACTGTCCTTAGTAAAAAATTGTGTGCTCCACGGGAGTTGGCCGAGTGTCCCGTTCGAGATGCACGAAGAAATAAAGCCGTACCAGTGGTGCAAAGATGAAATGTCTATACAGGCAGACTGCCCTATGGGGTAATCGGGTAGTGGTGCCAAAAAAGGGCAGGGACACTTTCATTAGTGATCTCCACAGCATCCACCCAGGCATCGTAATGATGAAAGCGATAGCCAGATCCCACGTTTGGTGGCCCGGTATCGATGCAGACTTAAGAGTCCTGCGTGCACAAATGTAATACATGTTCACAGTTAAGCAATGCACCCAGGGAGGCGCCACTAAGTTTATGGTCCTGGCCCTCCAAACCGTGGACCAGGGTCCATGTCGACTATGCAGGCCCATTCTTGGGAAAAATGTTCTTAGTGGTTGTAGATGCGTACTCCAAATGGATTGAATGTGTGATAATGTTGGCAAGCACGTCCGCTGCCACCATTGAAAGCCTACAGGCCATGTTTGCCACGCATGGCCAGCCTGATGTCCTTGTAAGTGACAATGGGCCGTGCTTTACCAGTGCCGAGTTCAAGGAGTTCATGACCTGAAATGAGATCAAACATGTCACATCTGTCCCGTTTAAACCAGCGTCCAACGGTCAGGCAGAATGAGCAGTTCAAACAATCAAGCAGAGCTTGAAAAGGGTAACTGAAGGCTCACTTCAGACTCGCTTATCCCAAGTCCTGCTCAGTTACCGCACAAGACCGCCCTCGCTCACTGGGGTGCCTCCCGCTGAACTGCTCATGAAAAGGGCACTTAAGACAAGGCTCTTGTTAGTCCACCCTGATCTACACAAACAGGTAGAGAGCAGGCGGCTTCAACAGAATACATATCATGATCGTGCAAATGTGTCAGGCGAAATTGAGATAAATGATCCTGTATTTGTGTTGAACTATGGACAAGGTCGCAACTGGCTTCCTGGCACTGTTCTGGCCAAAGAGGGGAGTAGGGTGTTTGTGGTCAAACTTTCAAATGGACTCACCTGCAGGAAACACTTGGACCAAACCAAACTCAGATTCACGGACTATCCAGAACAACCCACAAAAGACTCCACCTTTTTCGACCCTCCAACATACACATAAGTGGCAACCGACCCAGCGGTTGACCACGAAGCAGAACCCATCACCCGCAGCAGCCCAGCAGGACTCACCACTACCAGTAGCCCAGCAAGACCAGCTGCGCAGCAGCCCAGCAAGGCCCTAACAAATGCCTCGCCAAAACCAGCATTTGCACCGAGACGATCAACCAGGGAAAGGAAGGCCCCAGATCGACTCACATTGTAAATAGTTACACTCTTGACTTTTGTTGGGGGAGTGTTGTTATGTATGTAAACCTGTAAATACCATGTCTAACCACCAGAGGGTTTATCCCCTGGAATCCCAAGGGATCCCACAATCCCTTGGGAGCACCTGTATATAAGGAAGCCTCACCGGCTGGAGAGGCTCTCTGAGATCTGTAATAAAGGACTATGATCACACCTTACTTTGAGCTTGCAGTATCTAGTCTGCCTCTTTATTCAAGACGTAACACTTAGTATCTCCCCAATGGCTGCAGCAGGGCTGGTGGAAGGCTGCTGAGTGTCGCAGCCAGAGACTACACATGGCCTTGTAGGATGCCCTCGGCCAGCTCTGGGTCTGGAAGGCTCGGTTGTACACTTCACCACCTCAGGCTGGGTGGCGGCAGTCTGGGCTGGCTGGATGATAGGCAGCAACAAGTGCAATGGCGGAGTGGCAGTGGTGGGATCAGGAATGCTGTCATCCTCAGAGAGAACAACAGGCTCCCACTCCACTCACCCACTGCCACTCCCCCAGGGCAACACCTCATCATCCCTATCAATCTGCTGAAGCACAGATTGGTGGCCTGCTGTGACACTGTGAGATCCCTGGTGGACTGTGGTGGACTCAGAGATGAAGGCAGCAGTCAGAACTTGCATGGCATCCAGCTCAGGCTGCATGAGAGGAGTCTGAGATTTGATGCCCGCAACCATTGTCTGCAATACAGCACGAAGACATTGCATCGCTTCCGCCTGTGCTGCAATGGAAGCTGCCACATCGCCCATGACATGCAGCATGAATTCTGAATCTGCAGTCTCTCTGGGAGTTCACCATCCTCTGCAGAGTAGAAATGTTGGGTTCCATGCTGTGCGCAGAGCGCTGTGCAATGTTGGAGGCGGATGCCTCCACACACCTTACTATTGTCGAGAGGCTCTCAGGCACCCTTGCCATTGCACCTATCATCTCGGAGTGCATTGCCATCACCTTTCTTGTGAATGCCTCCCCAGTGAGGTCCTCAGCTGAGTCCTGTGCAGCAGGACTCGCGCGTGAACTCGCCCTCTGGGGAGCTGGCTTTCCCCTTTGCCTTGCTGCAGCCCGCTCGTCCCTGGTGCATCACCCAGTGCAAACCCCTCTCCTAAACTACCTCTAAAGATCGCGTCGTACCAGTATGTGTGAGAGATGCTGTGACGGGGTGCTTTGCTCCTCTTCCTTCACTCTCAGTGAGGGGGCTCAGCGATAGGCTGGTCATCTGGTTGCTGATTATTTGAAAGCTTAAAGGCACAAGACTCCCATTAAGGTGAGGGCAAGGGGCTGGAATGGAGCAAGGAATGCAGAGATCAAGATCTGGAATGTGATAAAGGCTTGTGGTGTGAGAAGGAAGTGGGATGAGAAAAGGAGGGGATGAAGATATCATTGTTGCCTCCAATGGGGTCGACGTCCCCCTCACCTGCTGCCCAGTCAGTTGCAGCACTCGCTCCTCAAGGTCTGAGAGCTGCTGGAGACGCGCATTATCCCCGCCCGTTTTTGCTGCTCCCACCTATTGTGGACCATCTTGGCCTGCAAAATAAATGAATGTGTGTGAGTCAGAGTCCAGCTATGTGTTTGGGAGATATGCCTGCTGTCGCTGAATAGCTGTGATTGTAGCCAAGGCGTGAGCTGTGGCTGTGAGTTTGAGTAGGTGCAGATGTTTGGTGGGTGAGTGGTGAGGGTGTGGTGCTTTGCGCAGTGTGCACAGACTGAGGTTCAGATGCTGGTACTCACCTTGACCACCCAACAGAGGTCGCTGAATTTCTTCCGGCACTGTGTCAAGCTGTGTTGCACTACACTAGTGGCCAAGACCTCCTAGGCCGTTTCCCTCCACAGGGGCAATGGCCTCCTTCCAATGGTCAGGAACAGCACTGCCCTCCTTTGTTCCACTTCAGCCATCAATGCCATGTCTGTGAAACGACAAGCTCTGGGAGTGAGATCAGCCAGACATCAGGGGATTTAGTTGCTCGCAGGTCGCCTTCAGAGCCAGCAATGCTGAAAATGACGAATTGCACAATAATACAACCTCCCCTTTAAGAGCTGGAAGGAGCCCGTGTAAAGGATCATTGCTGAATGCATTGCACTTGAAATTCATTATCGCTCTGCTGGTAGCCCCCTCTTTGTCCCTATAGCCCTGTAAACGTTTTCCCGCAAGTATTTATCCAAATCCCTTTTGAAATTTACAATTGAATCTGCGTCCATCATCCTTTCCATACAATGCATTCCAGGTCACAACAACACGTTGCGCAAAAATAAAATGTCCTCATAACGCCTCTTGTTCCTTGACCTATCATTTTAAAACTGTTCTCTGGTTACTGATGCTTTTGCCAGTTAAAACAGTTTCTCCTGATTTACTCTTATCAAAGCCCTTCATGATTTTGAACACCTCTATCAAATCTCTTAACCTTATCTGCTCCAAGGAGAACAACCTCAGTTTCTCTAGTCTCTCCATATAACTGAAGTCCCTCAACCCTGCTCAATCAATCAATCATAGGCGGTCCCTCGAACGAGGATGACTTGTTTCCATGCCAATAAAAGGACGAGTTCACAGGTATTTCAATGAAGGACCCGAACTACATCTTGAAGGGTGGAAGATGCCTGTGCGTGGATTTTTTTAACATGAGGTGGCTGTTACACACCAGCCACCACACGGGCTTGACAGAATTAGGTCTTGGTCCAGTGGCAAGGATTACCCAAGACAACTGGAGACCAGCTCTGCTGCATGGACCTAGTGTGCACACATATCGCAGTGTGGGCTGGTCCGTGCTGCCCCTGGGCCCCTGGCCCCGAACTCGCGCCTCCCCTGGGCCCCGATCATGTCCCTCAACAGTCTCTCTCCGCTCCTTCGCCCCGACTTCGCTGCTCCTGCTGTATCTGCCCACGCTCCAATCACCGACCTGAATCTTGATGACTGCTACCATTCGAGTAAATTGCCTCTGCACCCTTTCTAAGGCCATAACATCTTTCCTAAAATGTGGTGCCCAGAATTAAACACAATACTCCAACTGAGGTCAAACCAGTGCTTTATAAAGGTTTAGCATAACTTGTAAGAACATAGGAAACTTCCTTGCTTTTGTACTCTATGCCTCTATTATTAAAGCCAAGGACTGCCTTCTCAACTTGTCCTGCCACCTTCAAAGATTTGTCTACATACCCCCAGATCTCTCTGTTCCTGCAGCCCCCTTTAAATTGTACCATTTAGCTAACATTGTTTCTTCTCATTATTCCTACCAAAATGTATCACTTCACACTTCTCTGCGTTAAATTTCATCTCCCTCATGTACTACCCATATCACCAGTCTGTCTACGTCCTAAAGTCTGTTCCTATCCTCCTCATTATTTACAACATTTCTGTGCGTTGTGCCATCTGAAAACTTTGAATTTATGCCCGGTATACCCAAATCCAGGTCATTAACATATATATCAAAAAGAGCCACTGTATACGACCCTCTGAAAAACAATCATTCACCGCTACTCTTTGTTTTCTGTCACTTGGCCAACTTTAGCCAATCCCATGGGCTTTATTTTGCTTACAAGTCCATTATATGTACTTTGTCAAACGGCTTTTGAAAGTCCTTATACGCAATATCAACCGCACTACCCTCATCAACTCTCTCCATTTCTTCATGGCCACTTTAATCTACATATCGATTGGGCCAACCAAACTGGTAGCAATGTGGTGGTTGAATTCTTTATTAAGATGGAGAGTGACACAGTTAATTCAGAAACTAGGGCCCTGAACTTAAGGAAAGGTAACTTCGATGGTATGAGGTGTGAATTGGCTAGAATAGACTGGCAAAGGACACTTAAAGGGTTGACGGTGGATAAGCAATGGCAAACATTTAAAGATCACATGGATGAACTTCAGCAATTGTACATCCCTGTCTGGAGTAAAAATAAAACGGGGAAGGTGGCTCAACTGTGGCTAACAAAGGAAATTAAGGATAGTGTTAAAACCAAGGAAGAGGCATATAAATTGGCTTAAAAAAGCAACAAACCTGAGGACTGGGAGAAATTTAGAATTCAACAGAGGAGGACTAAGGGTTTAATTAAGAGAGGGAAAATAGAGTACTAGAGGAAGCTTGCAGGGAACATAAAAACTGACTGCAAAAGCTTCTATAAATATGTGAAGAGAACAAGATTAGTGAAGACAAACGTAGGTCCCTTGCAGTCGGATTCAGGTGAATTTATAATGGGGAACAAAGAAATGGCAGACCAATTGAATAAATACTTCGGTTCTGTCTTCACGAAGGAAGACACAAATAACCTTCCGAATGTACTAGGGGTCAATGGGTAGTGAGACGGAGGAACTAAAGGATATCATTATTAGGCGGGAAATTGTGTTAGGAAAATTGATGGGATTGAAGGCCGATAAATCCCCGGGACCTGATTGTCTGCATCCCAGAGTACTTAAGGAAGTGGCCCTAGAAATAGTGGATGCATTTGTGGTCATTTTCCAAAAGTCTATCGAGTCTGGATCAGTTCCTATGGACTGGAGGGTATCTAATGTAACACCACTTTTTAAAAAGGGAGAGAGAAAACGGGTAATTATAGACCGGTTAGCCTGACATCAGTATTGAGGAAAAAGTTGGAATCAATCATTAAGGACAAAATAGCAGCGCATTTGGAAAGCAGTAACAGGATCGGTCCAAGTCAGCATGGATTTATGAAAGGAAATCATGCTTGATGAATCTTCTGGAATTTTTTGAGGATGTAACTAGCAGAGTGGACAAGGGAGAACCAGTAGATGTGATGTATTTGGACTTTCAAATGGCTTTTGACAAGGTCCCGCACAAGAGATTGGTGTGCAAAATCAAAGCGCCATGGTATTGGGGGTAATCTACTGATGTGGATAAAGAACCGGTTGGCAGACAGGAAGCAGAGAGTCGGGATAAATGGGTCGTTTTCAGAATGGCAGGCAGTGACTAGTGGAGTGCCGCAGGGTTCAGTGCTGGGACCCCAGCTCTTTACAATATACATTAACGATTTAGATGAAGGAATTGAGTGTAATATCTCCAAGTTTGCAGATGACACTAAACTGGGTGGCGGTGTGAGCTGTGAGGAGAACGCCAAGAGGCTGCAGGGTGACTTGGACAGGTTAGGTGAGTGGGCAAATGCATGGCAGATGCAGTATAATGTGGATAAATGTGAGATTATCCATTTTGGGGGCAAAGAACACGAAGGCAGAATATTATCTGAATGGCGGCAGATTAGGGGAGGTGCAATGAGTCCTGGGTATCATGGTTCATCAGTCATTGAAAGTTGGCATGTAGGTACAGCAGGCAGTGAAAAAGGCACATGGTATGTTGGCCTTCAAGCTAGGGGATTTGAGTATAGGATCAGGGAGGTCTTACTGCAGTTGTACAGGGCCTTAGTGAGGTCTCACCTGGAATATTGTGTTCAGTTTTGGTCTCTTATCTGAGGAACGACGTTCTTGCTATTGAGGGAGTGCAGCGAAGGTTCACCAGACTGATTCCAGGGATGGCTCGACTGTCATTTGAGGAGAGACTGGATCAACTGGGCCTTTATTGACTGGAGTTTCGAAGGATGAGAGGGGATCTCATAGAAACGTATAAGATTCTGACGGGACTGGACAGGTTAGATGCAGGAAGAGTGTTTCCGATGTTGGGGAAGTCCAGAACCAGGGGACATAGTCTTAGGATAAGGGGTAGGCCATTTAGGACTGAGATGAGAAGAAACTTCTTCACTCAGAGAGTTGTTAAACTGTGGAATTCCTTGCCGCAGAGAGTTGTTGATGCCAGTTCATTGGATATATTCAAGAGGTAGTTAGATATGGCCCTTACGGCTAAAGGGATCAAGGGGTATGGAGAGAAAGTAGGAAAGGAGTACTGAGGGAATGATCAGCCATGATCTTATTGAATGGCGGTGCAGGCTTGAAGGGCTGAATGGCCTACTCCTGCACCTATTTTCTATGTTTCTATGTTTCATCAAAGAACTCGCTCAAGTTTTTCAAACATGACTTGCCTTTAACAAAACCATGGAGACTTTCATAATTAGCCCGTACTTTTCCAAGTGCCAATTAATTTTGTCCTGAATTAATGTCTCTAAAAGTTTCTGCACCACTGACATTAGGTTGACTCGTCTGTAGTTGTCGGATTTATCCCTCTTCCCTATTTTGAATAGAAGTATAACATTTGCACTCCTCCAGTCATTTGGCACCACCTTCACGAAGAGACATTTCTTCATTCAGAGGGTTGTGAATCTTTGGAATTCTCTACCCCAGAAGGCTGTGGAAACTCAGTTGTTGAGCATATTCAAGACAGAGATCGATAGATTTTTGGATATTAAGGGAATCAAGGGATATGGGGAGTGTGCAGGCAAGTGGAGTTGAGGTAGAAGATCAGCCATGATCTCATTGAATGGCGGAGCAGGCTCGAGGGGCCAAATGACCGACTCTTGCTTCTATTTCTTATGTTCTTATGTTCATATCTAAGATGGACTGGAAGATTATGGCCATAGCCTCCATAATTTCTGCCTCAGTAACCTTACTTCCCTTAGTAACCTAGGATGCATTCCATCTGGAATGTATAACTTTTCTACTTTGAAGACTGCCAACCTTTTAAGTACCTCCTCTTTATCTATTTTGATCCTATCCCAATATTGCTACTGGCTCCTCCTTTTCTGCCTCATTGGCAGCATCCTCTTCTCTGGTGAAGACAGATGCAAAGTATTAATTTAGTATCTCAGCTATGCCCTCTGCCTCCACAAGAAGATTTCCTTTTTGATCCCTAATCGGTCCTACATTTTTACTGTTGATATGTTAATAAAATACTTTTGGGTTCCCTTGTACGTTAGCCGCTAATCTAGCCTTATACTCTATTTTTGCCATTCTTAATATCTTTTTTAAGAACACAAGAAAATAAGGAATAGGAGCAGGAGTAGGCCATTCGGCCCTTCGAGCCTGCTCTGCCATTCAATAAGAACATGGCTGATCTTCTACCTCAACTCCACCTTCTGCACTAGCCCCATATCCCATTACTGTGAATGACAACACTACATTTTCATTGGTGGTCCAGGCCCACATGATCCCAGGAAGTGCTTACGCTCTTGGGATGCATAGACTGCTGCGTTAGGCTGCGCAGCTAGGCCTGGGACCCGAAGTCTACGTTGGAGCGGGACCACCAGGTATTTTCGGGGGGTTTTTTGTGGTTGGAGGCATTCACCTGGGAATCCTCCGACCGCAATTTTTGGCCCTCTGTCTCTGATCCGTCCACTACACCATCCCTTTCCAGTGCTATAACAGTTTATTTGACTAATACGGTCAACCTTCCTCCTTTTCTTCCTTCTCTATCTTTCCTGAATACCTTGTAGCCTGAAATATTAAGTTCCCAATCCTTCCCTTCTTAGAGCCAGGTCTCTGTTATTGCCACTATATCATAGTTCCATGTGGCAACTCGTGCCTGCAGCTCATCAACCTTATTTAGCATGCTATGTGCATTTGTGCACATGCACGTCAAACTCATCTTAGATTGCCTCGCATTTGCCTTCCTATTTCTGAACTATTCTTTACTCGAATGCTATTTGTGTCTCCCAGTCCTCTGTGCACCTTGTTTCTTCTTTCAAATGTTTCAACCTGGTGACCAACCTCCTGCCAAGTTAGTTTAATTCCACCCCCACAGCACTAGTTAACCCCCTCGCGAGGACATTGGTGCCAGCTGAAGAGAAGTCTGATCTTTAAATCTTAATCAATAATGGAACTGTTTTTACTTAATATTTAAATCTAAAATCAAATTCAACAATGCTCTCTTTTTATTCTAATTTTCTCACTCATTCACTGTTAATAAGTACAAATTGGCTTAGGTGTTCCTGACCACCTGAAAAACCAATCTTTTTTGGGTGAAATTTCACTACAACACTGAAAGTTTGTTGAAGAAAATGATTAGAAGAATCAATTAGATGAAGTAATATTGTCAATTAGATAACATAATACCTTCAAAATAGGTCCTGCGCTGCTGATTAAAACAATGGTATCCACACACTAGCCTACACCAAGGCCAGAACAAAAAGCCCTTGACTGGTGCTACACTTCATTACACCTGACAAGCCAAGGGATGGCGTGAATTCACATAACTGGGATACGATAGCCTGCAGGGGGTTTTGCTTTGTGAGAATACAGTTCATTATTTTACAATGACTATAATACTGCTTTTTTTGGGACATGTTTCAACATTCTCTGCTCTGTATGAAAACCAGTTGCATTTAATGTAACACATCTATCTAATAGTAATGTTTCATAATGGTCATTTCCTAGCTTTCTATGTAGGCAGAGCATTGCTTTAATGTCTAAATATAGCCCAGTACAAAATAATAAATTAAGTGTTTCATTATGCCAGGAGATGGCTGCCTGAAAGCTGTCATCGCCATCAACCACAGAACTGTCAACAGTGACACCGTGGCAACTGCTAACTAATGATATCCTGACTGCATTGCAGATATAATTATAGGCTGGCAATGGGTTACTACCACAATTGATTATAATTGGTTAAAATTTCAGTCTTTATGTTATGTTGTGTAGCTTTACTACCCCGAGCTTCTACAGATAGCACAGTATTTAGTAAAACTTTGTGAAAAGTCTACAATGGATATTGCACAATTACAGTGGTTCATTTGCTATTTTTTTTAAACTCAAAAGATTACAAAGGTTGTTTCTTTTTGCATTGTGCCATAAACATGCCATTTTAAACTTAAATCAACTGAATAGCAGACCAAAATACTGTCTTGGCCATTCCAAATAGAAAAATCATTCATTCAGTGCTTAATGGATCGACTAAAACACAAACATTTGCTAGTAAGAAATAAAGAATGGTGATAAATACATAATTGTACAAAATAATGATAATTGTTCAATCCAAAGGTTAAGAGTATTATGTCAAGATTTTTTTCAAAATGTAACTAATTTTTTTCCCTAAAGACATTTTAACATATAAATATTTAGCACAGGAGGAGGCCCTTCTTGCCAGCGCTGAATTTAGTCCCCTTAGTGGCTACCTTTAGACACTCCCAGTTTCCTGCTTTCTCTCAACTAATCTTATTTTCCTACTTTTTCCAAATACCCTACTGAATTCTTTTTTTAAGTAATCATCCAATATCGTTTAATTTTATTCCTTTTCTAAGGCTACCGATATGCCATAAATAGATTCATAACTGTAGTATTTCTGTAGTTGCAGAATGCTCTACAATTAGTTTGCACATTTAATGCAGATTATGTCATGCAAAAATGTAATAGCAACTTGTTCTGGAGTTTGAGTTATTGCAAACCAAAATGAATTCTCGGAATATGAATTGTTACTTGCGCTTTTACTTCATGGAAATGACCTAAACTATGGGGCTCAATTTTCCCCAAAGCTGTTTTTAGGTGTACTTGAAGAGTTACGCCCGTTTTTTGGGGGCCCCAAGTACGGCAAAAAAAAATCTTCAACGTTTCCCCGTTTGATTTCTTCATTTTGGTGCCACCTAGCCTGTTGTTTAGTTTTGGGGGTGAAGCCTTGATCTGCACCAAAAAGATCGGGTAGCCACGGTAACCAGGACACAATGTGGGCTAAAGCCACCTCACAGCAACCTGCACAAACATATTAAAACACATTGCAGCAACTTACCAAGCACAAGCACATTACAGCAACTTATCTCCATTAAATTATTAAAGTGCCCCCCCCCCCCTTCCCGATGCCAGTCCCCGCTCCTATTCCAGGGCCTCCCGGTGCCGATCCCCGCACCTAACCCAGGCCGAATGGCCTCCCTATGCCGGTCCCAACACCTATCCCTGGCCGAATGGCCTCCCGATGCCAGTCCCTGCACCTATCTCTGGCCGAATGGCCTCCTACCTCCAGATTCCCGCACCGATCCCTGGCCGAATGGCGTCCTTCCTCCTGATCCCCGCACCTATCCCAGGCCGAATGGCCTCTTCCTTCTATATCCCCAAACCAACTATACCCAACAGGCTTCCCCACTCTCCCACTCTCTCTTACCCCTCTTGCTGCTGTGGTTCGGGTATCTGTTGCGCTGATTTGCTTACCTGCGCCGATTTCCTTAACTCACCAGAAGGTTTTTCTACAGAGGCCACATACGCTGACCTAAGAAGAACTGGAGTAACTCTGAGCTGGCCAAACTTGCCTAACTGTCCAGAATTGGCGCGACTGGCAGGATACGCCCCCTTTGACTGAAAAAAAACAAACCTAAAAAAATCGTAACTAACTAAGATACGCTGGTGCAAATTGATTGGGGAAACTTGTATTTTTTAAACTTTGGCCAAAAAAGCGGCTTGCGCCAAAAATAACGGCGCAAACCACTGGGGAAAATTGAGCCCATGGAAACTAAACAAAATGGTTTCTTTCCCAAAGATTTTACAGTTGATACTATGGTACAGTAGTATAGTTTGCTATGCACTCATCTGTAACAGAATTCTTAAGTACAAAAGAAATTAATAATGCAAGGATTTCTTACTCATAAACATCTGCCATTAGTATCACATTTGGCATTTCAACATGCCTCCTCCAATTTTCTTCACTTAAAGCTTCATTTGCTTCCACTGCCCTTTATGAATTTCGAGTGTATGTGCAGGGAGCCTGCTTATTAATGCTGAGGACTAAAGTTCAATGCCTCTTCAATGAGCCTCACCAGCAGGGTAGCTGAATGACCTTCAATGGCACAGCATTAGCCGGAACTAGCAGCATTTTACCAGTATATTTAATGAGGTCACAGCCTCAACAGGGCTCTCCTAAATACACTGCAGTTCCACTTTATTTGTCTAAATAAGATATGTGCCAAGGTACCACATGGGTTGCTTTCCACAACTAGAAATGACTATTGCATTGTGCACTTCCCCATCAGATTTAGCAACCTCTAGATTATATACTTTAACAATGACTGCTGCTTGCATTGCAGCAGTATTTCAATGAGAAGGGTAGTAGAATTTGAACTACAGTTTACATGGTTGAGTTGTTACTATTTTAGATTTTCAGTACAAGGTAATTGTTGTATTACAATGTAATACGAACTGTTAAAATGATTTCTGTTAATCTGTTTAAGATTTCTAAATTGAAACATTCAATTCAGCATTATGACTCTTTGAAAATGAATTGTACTATAGTAATATGAACATTTAAAGAAACATCAATAAGCTACAAAGTATCGAGAATGTGAAAAGCAGTGTCATTATGAAAACAAATGCTAGAAATGCAGTCTTACACATACGGCCTCAATTTTGGCCCAACCCGTTTTTCGGCGCACTTACTGGAGTTGCACCGCTTTTCCCCATTCCGAAGTGCCCCGAAAAATGTCCTTCCCACTTTGGCCGCTGTCCGGCCTCATCCCTGTAGTGGCGCAGCGTGGCCAGTTGAGTCAGGGGTGGAGCTAGCGTTCTGCGCCGAAAACTGTGCCGGGATGTCTGCACATGCGCAGTGGAGTATCCGCGCATGCGCAGTAGCTCCCCGTCCCCAGCCTCTCCGTGTCTTGCTGCAGCCGCTCTGTGGGACCCGATGCCGGCCACTGGAATTGCTCCTTGCCCCCAGCCTCTCCGTATCTTGCTGCAGCCGCTCTGTGGGACCCGATCCCGGCCACTGGAATTGCTCCCGCCCCTAGCCCAGGCCGAGTGGCCTCCCGGTGCGATTTCTAAGAGATCGATCGCACCGGGAGGCCACTCGGCTAAGGCTAGGGGCGGGCGGGCAGGAGAACTGATAGAAATCATCCAGGCAGGAGCACTATCAGTTCTCCTGCATGCACCAGCCCTGGCCGAGAAGCCTCCCACACCGGCTGGCCCACTGCCTTCCCGGGCCGAGTTTGAAGATGAAGATAGGACTTCAATTTTTTATTTCTTATTGAATTCTTATTACTTTTTGTTTGTAAGGCTTGGTGGTTTAGGTGCAGGCAGGTCCTCTCCGCTTCCCGCCCCTATCCCAGGCCGAATGGCCTCCAATGTACCTACCTGCGCCGATTTCTTTAACTCTCCACAAGGGTTTTCTGAAGTGGCCACATACGCTGGCCTAAGAAGATTTGGAGTAACTATTAGCTGGCCAAAGTTGCCTAAATGGGCAGAACTGGCATAAGTGGCTGATAACGCCCCATTTTGAGAAAAAAAAACTAAACTAAAAAAAATCGTAACTAACTCAGTTGCACTGGTGCAAACTGATTGGGCAAAACGGGGAT
Source organism: Pristiophorus japonicus (assembly GCF_044704955.1). Classification (NCBI taxonomy): domain Eukaryota; kingdom Metazoa; phylum Chordata; class Chondrichthyes; family Pristiophoridae; genus Pristiophorus; species Pristiophorus japonicus. Next base: position 231,277,614 of record NC_091980.1, read on the forward strand.
TTTTAAATTACGCCAGAAAAACCAAGTTGCTCCAAAAAAAAACGGAGCAACTCCTGGCCAAAATTGAGCCCATACATCAGTGGAAAACAGACTGATGAAGGGGGTATCAATTCCATTGGGGTTTTTACACCATAACTTTGGCAGAAACCCTGAAGAAACAGACATATGTGGGTCATTTCTCCAGAGTTTCTGCCAATCTTTCATTGAAGGGGTTAATTCCTCCGTTTCTGGATTTATTAGCAGTTGTTTACAATAAATTAACAGCCTCCGGCGGAACTTGGATGCAGCCTGAGTCATTTTCTGAGCAAAATCTATCTTATTGTGCTGTTCAGGGCCATAGCGGGAAAAAAAATCAGTGCAGGGGAGATTAGGCATCTATTCAGTACCCTAGCAGCCCTAATCACTGTGTTAAAATGGCCTGACACGAGTGATTTTGGCTGCTACCTGTGCAAGGAAAGAATAATTTACGGATTGTGCTGTATTTGTATTTGTGAATGAAGTGCAGACTTATCAGCAGCAAATGTTTTGGGTGGTGGGTTACACAACTAAAGCTCACTACTTTCATGCATGAGAAGAGATGACAGTGTTGAAATTCAGAAGCATCATGGAAGTGCAGAAGACTTTTTGTGACATCAGCAAAGTCACCAAGATTAAGTGGCTAAAATGGAAACTATACTCTGCACAGTACAGCTTCACATTTTGTTCACCCAATAGGGTGAGAGGAGTCTTATTGCTATAGTCACAGCTGTAATCTCAAATGGACATATTAAGAAATGGATTTGGTATTTATGAATGGGTGAGCCAATAAGTAATGGGAACCTGCAGCAAGGAACAGCTGAGACAATAGAATGACAACATTGGTACAAAGCAGCTAATGTTTTCATTCCTGTGTGGCATTTCCATAATTGTAACTGACAAAAAGGAACCATGTGAGCGGATGCAAGATGACTGGGCAAAGCAGAACACATTACTAAATTTATGCAAACTTCAACCTGTGTACCATAATATGCATTATAAATCTGCTCATCACTGGCTAAGGCCACACACAGTGCCACAATGCGGGCAGGAACTAGAGGTTTTGCAAAGGCTACGAAGTGAGTCAGGTTTTTACTCAGAAAGCTGCAAGGGCAAGCGTTCATCAGGCACAGTTTAGGAGAAGAAGGGTAGTTAACAGTATATTGCTTATTTCAAGTAAGATGAGCTACTGGTGTGGGGAAGAGTAATGTCTTAATTATTTTGTATTATTATGCAGACAAGTTGTACTGAGTGAATTAAGTGGGTCTGAACATAATGGATGCTCTGTATGTTCACTTACTGTGAAATAAAGCAAATTAAATGAGAAATTTGAGACTTGACATATGATAAGTGTAGCATGCTTGGGAGGAACAGGTGACTTTAGACCTATAATTCCCAAAGCTTTCCACCACTGGGGGTTTTCCTCACCTCATGTCTTGAGTCTGTTGCAGACTAACTGATAGAGATTGATTAGTCAACAACTCCATTATTGTTTCATGCGACTACCAGGATGGCAGAAGGTGAATTAGATGGACTGTGGTCTTTTTTTTCTTGCAATTTCTATGTTCCTATGTTTAATGATCCACATCTGGCCTCAACTTATGAGCTGCTTTCAAAGAGTAGCAAGCAAAAAGACTGGAGACACACATGGGGGCAGATGTGAAAGACACAAATACCTGATTCAGATCACTCGCGGTACCAATGTTACGCTGTCATGTAAGTAGATATTCGGCAGTGAGAGTCTGCTCCAGCATGCAAGTGTGTGGGATCCACTTCTAGGAGCAACTAATGCTACTGACCCGAAAAGATATCGATAGTAGACCCAAGCTTCTAACAGTGCCATGAGCAACATGAGCCATATTAGTTAATCCACAGTGCATAGATAAAGCAAACGATGGCTGTTTTGCTGATTGCACTTACCTCCTGGATCTGAGGCCTGGGAAACCCGGCAAGCCAGAGTTAAATTTAAAATTGTGCTTCCAAATGAGGCCTCATCATGATATTTAAAGTGCCAGCCCGCCTCCTGCGAGTGGGTTGGCCGCATGTCCTCACCACCCCCCACCCGCGTCAAAACCGGAAGCGAGCTGGTTGGAGCAGGGATTCAGATTTCTAACACTTTATCCTCTCACTCCACCCAAACCCACCCATTTTTGGGGGTTAAATTCCCCCTTTCTGTATGTGTGGCTCTGTGCTATTGATGGTGACTTTACCCACTAGACCATCAGAGAGCACCCCATCTTTCAACATCAACCTGCATCTTACCTTTAAAGGAACCACTGTTGTTTTTATAACCTAAATTCAGGTCCCCACTTTCTTCTTGAGCAGCACAGAGATCTCGGAGGGTTGTACTGCTGGAGGAAGCTACAGAGATAGTGAGGGATGAGGCCAGTGAGGGATTTGAAAACAACAAGAGCAAACATTGATGATGAGATCCAACACCGCCTGCAGTGCACTAGTGCAGTCTTCGGCCCCCTGAGGAAAAGATTGTTTGAAGACCAGGCTCTCAAATCTACCACCAAGCTCATGGTCTACAGAGCTGTAGTAACACCCTCCCCACTGTATGGCTCAGAGACATGGACCGTGTACAGTAGACATCTCAAGTCGCTGGAGAAATACCACCAATGATGTCGCCGCGAGATCCTACAAATCAACTGGGAGGACAGATGCACCAACATTAGCGTCCTCGACCAGGCCAACATCCCCAGCACTGAAGCACTGACCACACTTGATCAGCTCTGCTGGGCAGGCCACATTGTCCACATGCCAGACACAAGACTCCCAAAGCAAGCGCTCTACTCCGAACTCCTTCAAGGCAAACGAGCCAAAGGTGGGCAGAGGAAACGTTACAAGGACACCCTCAAAGCCTCCCTGATAAAGTGCAACATCCCCATCGACACCTGGGAGTCCGTGGCCAAAGACCGCCCTAAGTGGAGGAAGTGCATCCTGGAGTGCGCTGAGCACCTCGAGTCTCATCGCCAAGAGCATGCAGAAATCAAGCGCAGGTAGCGGAAAGTGCGGAAAATCTGTCCCACCCTCTCTTACCCTCAACGACGATCTGTCCCACCTGTGTCTCTTACCCTCAACGACTATCTGTCCCACCTGTGACGGGGACTGTGGCTCTCGTATTGGACTGTTCAGCCACCTAAGGACTCATTTTAAGTGTGGAAGCAAGTCTTCCTCGATTCCGAGGGACAGCCTATGATGATGATGAAGAAGTTTTAAATTGAGATGTTGTTGGACCGGGAGCAAATGTAGGTCAACATCCAAAGGGATGATGGGTGAACATAACTTGGTGCGAGTTAAGATACATGCAGCAGAGTTTTTGATGGGGTCAACGTTATGGAAGATGGGAGGCCGGCCAGGAGAGCATTGGAATATTCAAGTATCAAAGGCATGATTGAGGGTTTCAGCAGATGAGATGAGGCAGGGACGGAGACGGGCATTGTTACGGAGGGGAAGTAGGTGGTCTTGGTAATGGCACATATGTGTGGTCAGAAGTTCATCTCTGGGTCAAATACGACACCAAGGTTGCAAATGGTCTGGTTCAGCCTCAGACAGATTCCAAGGAGAGGGATGGAGTCGGTGGCTAAGTTTGTGGCGGGGACCGAAGACAATGGCTTTGATCTTCCCAATATTTAGTTGGGAGGAAATTTCTGCTCATCCAGCACTGGGAAAGCAGTCTGACAATTTAGAGACAGTGGAGGTCTCGAGAGACAGAGAGAGAGAGGTGGTGGTGAGGTAGAGCTGGGTGTTATTAGTGTACATGTAGAACCTTTTTTTTTATTCATTCATGGGATGCGGGCATCACTGACAAGGCCAGCATTTATTGCCCATCCATAATTGCCCTTGAGAAGGTGGTGGTGAGCCACCTTCTTGAACCGCTGCAGTCTGCGTGGTGAAGGCATTCCCACAGTGCTGTTAGGGAGGGAATTCCAAGATTTTGACCCAGCGACGATGAAGGAACGGCGATATACATCCAAGTCAGGATGGTGTGCGATTTGGAGGGGAACGTGGAGGTGGTGGTGTTCCCATGCGTCTGCTACCCTTGTCCTTCTAGGTGGTAGAGGTCGCAGGTTTGGGAGGTGCTGCAGGAGAAGCCTTGGCGAGTTGCTGCAGTGTAAAAAACATAGAAACATAGAAAATAGGTGCAGGAGTAGGCCATTTGGCCCTTCTAGCCTGCACCGCCATTCAATGAGTTCATGGCTGAACATGCAACTTCAGTACCCCATTCCTGCTTTCTCACCATACCCCTTGATCCCCCTAGTATTAAGGACTACATCTAACTCTTTTTTGAATATATTTAGTGAATTGACCTCAACAACTTTCTGTGGTAGAGAATTCCACAGGTTCACCACTCTCTGGGTGAAGAAGTTCCTCCTCATCTCGGTCCTAAATGGCTTACCCCTTATCCTTAGACTGTGACCCCTGGTTCTGGACTTCCCCAACATTGGGAACATTCTTCCTGCATCTAACCTGTCTAAACTCATTAGAATTTTAAATGTTTCTATGAGGTCCCCTCTCATTCTTCTGAACTCCAGTGACTACAAGCCCAGTTGATCCAGTCTTTCTTGATAGGTCAGTCCCGCCATCCCGGGAATCAGTCTGGTGAACCTTCGCTGCACTCCCTCAATAGCAAGAATGTCCTTCCTCAGGTTAGGAGACCAAAACTGTACACAATACTCCAGGTGTGGCCTCACCAATGCCCTGTACAACTGTAGCAACACCTCCCTGCCCCTGTACTCAAATCCCCTCGCTATGAAGACCAACATGCCATTTGCTTTCTTAACCGCCTGCTGTACCTGCATGCTAACCTTCAATAACTGATGTACCATGACACCCAGGTCTCGTTGCACCTCCCCTTTTCCTAATCTGTCACCATTCAGATAATAATCTGTCTCTCTGTTTTTACCACCAAAGTGGATAACCTCACATTTATCCACATTATACTTCATCTGCCATGCATTTGCCCACTCACCTAACCTATCCAAGTCGCTCTGCAGCCTCATAGCATCCTCCTCGCAGCTCACACTGCCACCTAACTTAGTGTTATCCGCAAATTTGGAAATACTACATTTAATCCCCTCATCTAAATCATTAATGTACAGTGTAAACAGCTGGGGTCCCAGCACAGAAACTTACGGTACCCCACTAGTCACCGCCTGCCATTCTGAAAAGTACCCATTTACTCCTACTCTTTGCTTCCTGTCTGACAACCAGTTCTCAATCCATGTCAGCACACTACCCCCAATCCCATGTGCTTTAACTTTACACATTAATCTTTTGTGTGGGACTTTGTCGAAAGCCTTCTGAAAGTCCAAATATACCACAACAACTGGTTCTGCCTTGTCCACTCTACTGGAAACATCCTCAAAAAATTCCAGATCATTTGTCAAGCATGATTTCTCTTTCACAAATCCATGTTGACTTGGACCTATCATGTCACCTCTTTCCAAATGCGCTGCTATGACATCCTTAATAATTGATTCCATCATCTTACCCACTACCGATGTCAGGCTGACCGGTCTATAATTCCCTGTTTTCTCTCTCCCTCCTTTTTTAAAAAGTGGGGTTACATTGGCTACCCTCCACTCCATAGGAACTGATCCAGAGTCAATGGAATGTTGGAAAATGACTGTCAATGCATCCGTATTTCCAAGGCTACCTCCTTAAGTACTCTGGGATGCAGTCCATCAGGCCCTGGGGATTTCTCGACCTTCAATCCCATTAATTTCCCCAACACAATTTCCCGACTAATAAGGATTTCCCTCAGTTCCTCCTCCTTACTAGACCCTCTGACCCCTCTTATATCCGGAAGGTTGTTAGTGTCCTCCTTAGTGAATACCGAACCAAAGTACTTGTTCAATTGGTCCGCCATTTCTTTGTTCCCCGTTATGACTTCCCTTGATTCTGACTGCAGGGGACCTACGTTTGTCTTTACTAACCTTTTTCTCTTTACATATCTATAGAAACTTTTGCAATACGTCTTAATGTTCCCTGCAAGCTTTTTCTCGTACTCCATTTTCCCTGCCCTAATCAAACCCTTTGTCCTCCTCTGCTGAGTTCTAAATTTCTCCCAGTCTCCGGGTTCACTGCTATTTGTAGATGGTACACACTGTAGTCACGGTAGGTCGGTGATGAAGTGAATGTTTAAGGTGGTGGATAAGGTGCCAATCAAACAGGCTGCTTTGTTCTGTATGGTGTCGAGCTTCTTGAGTGTTGTTGGAATTGTATTCAGCGAGGAAAGTGGAGAGTATTCCATCATACTCCTGACTTGTGCCTTGTAGATGGTGGAAAGGCTTTGGGGAATCGGGTGGTAAGACACTCACCGCAGAATACCCAGCCTCTGACCTGCTCTTGTTGCCACAGTATTTACGTGGCTGGTCCAGTTAAGTTTCTGGTCAATGGTGAACCCTAGGATGTTGATGGTGGGGGATTCGGCGATGGTAATGCCGTTGAATGTCATGGAATGGTGGTGAGACTCTCGTTTGTTGGAGATAGTCATTGCCTGGCACTTGTGCGGCACGAAAGTGACTTGTCACTTATCAGCCCAAGCCTGAATGTTGTCCAGGTCTTGCTGTATGGGGGCATGGACTGCTCCATTGTCTGAGGAGATGCGATGGGCACTGAATACTGTGCAGTCATCAGCGATCATCCCCACTTCTGACCTTCTGATGGCAGGAAGGTCATTGATGAAGCAACTGAAGATGGTTGGGCCTAGGACACTGCCCTGAGGAACACCTGCAGCGATGTCCTGGGGCTGTGATGATTGACCTCCAACCACCATAACCATCTTCCTTTGTGCTTGCAATGACTCCAGCCAGTGGAGAGTTTTCTCCCTGATTCCCATTGACTTCAGTTTTACTAGGGCTCCTTGATTCCACACTTGGTCAAATGCTACCTTGATGGCAAGGACAGTCAATCTCAGCTCACCTCTGGAATTCAGCTCTTTTGTCTATGTTTAGACCAAGGCTGTAATGAGGTTTGGAGCCGAATGGTCCTGACGGAACCCAAAATGGGCATCGGTGAGCAGGTTATTAATGCGTAAGTGCCGTTTGATAGCACTTGACGACACCTTCCATCGCTTTGCTGATGATTGAGAGTAGACTGATGGGGCAGTAATTGGCAGGATTGGATTTGTCCTGCATTTTGTAGACAGGACAAACCTGGGCCTTTTTCCACATTGTTGGAATAATGCCAGTGTTGTAGCTGTACTGGAACAGCTTGGCTAGAGGCGCAGCTAGTTCTGGAGCACGATTCTTCAGCACAACAGCTGGAATGTTGTCAGGGCCCATAGCCTTTGCTGTATCCAGTGCGCTCAGCTGTTTCTTGATATCACGTGGAGTGAATCGAATTGGCTGAAGACTGGCTTCTGTGATGGTAGGGTCCTCAGGAGGAGGCCGATATGGATCATCCACTTGGCACTTCTGGCTGAAGATGGTTGTAAATGCTTCAGTTTTTTCTTTTGCACTCTCATGCTGGGCTTCATCATCATTGAGGATGGGGATATTCATGGCGCCTCCTCCTCCCGTTAGATGTTTAATTGTCCACCACCATTCACGACTGGATGTGGCAGGACTACAGAGCTTTAATCTGATCCATTGGTTGTGGGATCGCTTAACCTTCTATATAGCATGCTGCTTCCGCTTTTCAGCGTGCATGTAGTCCTGTATTGCAGCTTCCCCATTTTCCCCTCATTTTCAGGTATGCCTGGTGCTGCTCCTGACATGCTCTTCTATACTCTTCATTGAACCAAGGTTAGTCCCCTGGCTTGATGGTAATGGTAGAGTGAGGGATATGCCGGGATATGAGGTTACAGATTTTGCTGGAATACGATTCTGCTGCTGCTGATGGCCCACAGCGCCTCATGGATGCCCAGTTTTGAGCTGCTAGATCTGTTCTGAATCTGTCCCATTTAGCATGGTGGTAGTGCCATACAACACGAAGGATGAACTTCATCTCCACAATGACTGTGCTAACAATGCTGTCATGGGCAGATGCAACTGCGACAGGTAGATTGGTGAGGACGAGGTCAAATAGGTTTTTCCCTCATGTTGTTTCTCTCACTACCTGCTGCAGGCCCAGTCTGGCAGCTATGTCCTCTGGACTCGGCAGCTCGGTCAGTAGTGGTGCTACCGAGCCACTCTTGGTAATGGACATTGAAGTCCCCCACCCAGAGTTAATTCTGTGCCCTTGCAACCCTCAGTACTTCTTCCAAGTGGTGTTCAACATGGAGGAAACATAGAAAATAGGTGCAGGAGGAGGTCATTCAGCCCTTCGAGCCTGCACCACCATTCAATAAGATCATGGCTGATCGTTCATCTCATTACCCCTTTTCTGCTTTCTCTCCATACCCCTTGATCCCTTTAGCCGTAAGGGCCATATCTAACTCCCTCTTGAATATATCCAATGAACTGGCATCAACAACTCTCTGCGGTAGGGAATTCCATAGGTTAACAACTCTCTGAGTGAAGAAGTTCTTCCTCATCTCAGTCCTAAATGGCTTACCCCTTATCCTTAGACTAAGTCCCCTGGTTCTGGAATTCCCCAACATCGGGAACATTCTTCCTGCATCTAACCTGTCCAGTCCCGTCAGAATTTTATATGTTTCTATGCGATCTCCTCTCATCCTTCTAAACTCCAGTGAATACAGGCCCAGTCGATCCAGTCTCTCCTCATATGTCAGTCCAGCCATCATGGGAATCAGTCTGATGAACTTTCGAAGGCAGAATATTATCTGAATGGCGCCAGATTAGGAAAAGGGGAGGTGCAACGAGACCTGGGTGTCATGGTTCATCAGTCATTGAAAGTTGGCATGCAGGTACAAGAGGCAGTGAAGAAGGCAAATGATATGTTGGCCTTCATAGCTAGGACATTTGAGTATAGGAGCAGGGAGATCTTACTGCAGTTGTACAGGGCCTTGGTGAGGCCTCACCTGGAATATTGTGTTCAGTTTTGGTCTCCTAATCTGAGGAAGGACATTCTTGCTATTGAGGGATAACCTCACATTTATCCACATTATACTGCATCTGCCATGCGTTTGCCCACTCACCTAACCTGTCCAAATCACCCTGCAGCCTCTTAGCGTCCTCCTCACAGCTCACACCGCCACCCAGCTTAGTGTCATCTGCAAACTTGGAGATATTACGCTCAATTCCTTCATCTAAATCATTCATGTATATTGTAAAGAGCTGGGGTCCCAGCACTGAGCCCTGCGGCACCCCATTAGTCACTGCCTTCCATTCTGAAAAGGACCCGATTATCCCAACTCTCTGCTTCCTGTCTGCCAACGAGTTCTCTATCCACGTCAGTACTTTACCCCAATACCATGTGCTTTAATTTTGCACACCAATCTCTTGTGTGGGACCTTGTAAAAAGCTTTTTGAAAGTCCAAATACACCACATCAACTGGTTCTCCCTTGTCCACTCTACTGGAAACATCCTCAAAAAATTCCAGAAGATTTGTCAAGCATGATTTCCCTTTCATAAATCCATGCTAACTTGGACCGATCCCTGTCACCGCTTTCCAAATGCGTTGCTATTTCATCTTTAATAATTGATTCCAACATTTTCCCCACTACTGATGTCAGGCTAACCAGTCTATAATTACCCGTTTTCTCTCTCCCTCCTTTCTTAAAAAGTGGTGTTACATTAACTACCCTCCAGTCCATAGGAACTGATTCAGAGTCGATAGACTGTTGGAAAATGAACACTAATGCATCCACTATTTCTAGGGCCACTTCCTTAAGTACTCTGGGATGCTGATTATCAGGCCCCGGGGATTTATCGGCCTTCAATCCAATCAATTTCCCGAACACAATTTCCCACCTAATAAGGATTTCCTTCAGTTCTTCCTTCTCACTAGACCCTCAGTCCCTAGTATTTCCGGAAGGTTATTTGTGTCTTCATTCGTGAAGACAGAACCAAAGTATTTGTTCAACTGGTCAGCCATTTCTTTGTTCCCCATTATAAATTTACCTGAATCTGACTGCAAGGAACCTACGTTTGTCTTCACTAATCTTTTTCTCTTCACATATCTATAGAAGCTTTTGCAGTCAGTTTTTATGATTCCAGCAAGCTTCCTCTTGTACTCTATTTCCCCCCTCCTAATTAAACCCTTTGTCCTCTTCTGCTGAATTATAAAATTCTCCCAGTCCTCAGGTTTGCTGCTTTTTCTGGCCAATTTATATGCCTCTTCCTTGGATTTAACACTATCCTTAATTTCCACGGTTGAGCCACCTTCCCAGTTTTATTTTTACTCCAGACAGGGATGTACAATTGTTGAAGTACATCCATGTGATCGTTAAATGTTTCCCATTGCCTATCGACCGTCAATCCTTTAAGTATCATTCGCCAGTCTATTCCAGCCAATTCACGTCTCATACCATCAAAGTTACCTTTCCTTAAGTTCAGGATCCTAGTCTCTGAATTAACTGTGTCACTCTCCATCTTAATAAAGAATTCTACCATATTATGGTCACTCTTCCCCAAGGGCCTCGCACAACAAGATTGCTAATTAGTCCTTTCTCATTACACATCACCCAGTCTAGGATGGCCAGCCCTCTAGTTGATTCCTCAACATATTGGTCTAGAAAACCATCCCTAATACACTTCAGGAAATCCTCCTTCACCACATTGCTACCAGTTTGGTTAGCCCAATCAATATGTAGATTAAAGTTGCCCATGATAACTGCTGTACCTTTATTGCACGCATCCCTAATTTCTTGTTTGATGCTGTCCCCAACCTCACTACTACTGTTTGGTGGTCTGTACACAACTCTCACTCGCGTTTTCTGCCCTTTGGTATTCCGTAGCTCCACCCGTACCGATTCCACATCACCCAAGCTAATGTCCTTCCTTACTATTACGTTAATCTCCTCTTTAACCAGCAACCGCCTCCTTTTCCTTTCTGTCTATCCTTCCTGAATGTTGAATACCCCTGGATGTTGAGTTCCCAGCCTTGGTCACCCTGGAGCCATATCTCCATGATGCCAATTATATCATATTCGTTACTTGCTGCCTGCGCAGTTAATTCGTCCACCTTATTACGAATACTCCTCACATTGAGGCACAGAGCCTTCAGGCTTGTCTTTTTAACACACTTTGCCCCTTTAGAATTTTGCTGTAATGTGGCCCTTTTTGTTTTTTGCCTTGGGTTTCTCTGCCCTCCACTTTTACTTTTCTTCTTTCTATCTTTTGCTTCTGCCCCCATTCTACTTCCCTCTGTCTCCCTGCATAGGTTCCCATCCCTCTGCCATATTAGTTTAACCCCTTCCCAACAGCACTAGCACACACTCCCCCTAGGACATTGGTTCCGATTCTGCCCAGGTGCAGACCATCCGGTTTGTATTGGTCCCACCGCCCGCAGAACCGGTTCCAATGTCGCAGGAATTTGAATCCCTCCCTTCTGCACCACTCCTCAAGCCACGTATTCATCTGAGCTATCCTGCTATTCCTACTCTGACTAGCATGTGGCACTGGTAGCAATCCTGAGATTACTGCCTTTGAGGTCCTACTTTTTAATTTAGCTCCTAGCTCCCTAAATTCGTCTTGTAGGACCTCATCCCGTGTTTTACCTATATCGTTGGTACTGATTCATCTGCTGAGGGAGGGCGGTAGGTGGTAATCAGCAAGAAGTTTCTTTGCCCATACTTGACCTGATGCCATGAGACTTCATGGGGTCCGAAGTCAATGTTGAGGACTCCCAAGGTCAGTCCCTCCCAATTGTATACCACTCTGCTGCCACCTCTGGTGGGTCTGTCCTGCCGGTGAGACAGGACCTACCCAGGGATGGTGATGGAGGAGTCTGAGACATTGGCTGAAAGGTATGATTCTGTGAGTATGACTATGCTAGGCTGTTGCTTGACTCGTCTGTGGGTCAGTTCTCCCAATTTTGGCACAGTTCACAGATGTTAGTGAGAAGGACTTTGCAGGATCGATTGGGCTGGGTGTGCTGTGGGGTTTTATTCTTATTATTGTTTTTCATAGCAGTTGTGAACAACTGAGTGGCTTGCTAGGTCATTTGAGAGGGCAGTTAAGAGTCAACCACATTGCTGTGGGTCTGGAGTCACATATAGGCCAGACTGGGTAAGGACGGCAGATTTCCTTCCCTGATATTATGTTTTCGGATGGTGTTGCCGAGGGGCAGCATGTAGATGAGATATAGGAGGGTGCCAAGGATAGATCCTTGGGGGACACCAGAGGTAACAGTGCGAGTGGGATGAGAAGCTATTGCAGGTGATCCTCTGGCTACGATTGGATAGATAAGAATGGAACCAGATGAGTGCAGTCCTACCCAGGTGGACGACGGAGGAGAGGCATTGGAGGAGGATGGAGTGGTCAATCGTGTCAAAGGCTGCAGACAGGTCAAGAAGGACGAAGAGGGATAGTTTACCATTGTCACAGTCACATAGGACATAATTTGTGACTTGATGAACGGCGTTTCAGTACTGGCTGAGATAAATAATAGCACCTATACCACAATTCCTTCTGAGGTCAGCACAATGTAAAGATCATAACTGGGAATTTACTGGTCTGTGTGGCTCGATTAGTCCCTGTGTAAAACCACTAAGCCATTGGGAACATGAATAGAATTTTGTAAGGGTATAGAGGTTGGTATACTGAGAATAGTGGTGTGATGAAAATGGTGCGGTTTAATCGAAGATTTAGTATGATATTGGCTTTTTTAATACTGTCGTGGTACATTAAGCGTTAATAACCAGCTTCACTCACAGAAACTATATTCCAGCCTAACTTGGTGTAACTATTACAGATTTCAACTAGTTTGTCTGTACCCGGTGTCCAGGGGGGAAGCCACACCATTCAATTCAATTCCAAATGTCCTCTGGGATTTGTTCAATTATGTGTTTGGTTGACAGCTTAAAAAAAAGATTTTTTACTTAAATCTGCTTGGTCCTGGTTCTTTTATGAAGGTATTTATTCATCATAACCACTGATCCCATTTTTTTGGGCAGCAGGTGATGGTAATGGTTCTGCTGTTGCCTTTACAGCTCCTCGAGACCCATCTTTTGTTTCTTTACTTGCCCTATTACCATCTCCTTTTACCTCGCACCATCATCCCTTTTACCATTTAATCACTTCTGCCTTCCACCCCATCACAGACCTTCCCTTTTGTTTTCTCCTCCCCTTACCCCATTTCCCTGCCTCTGTACTTGCTTAAAACCTAACTGTTGTCAGTTATGATGAAAGGTCATCGACTTGAAACATTTACTCTGTTTCTCTCTCCATGGTTGCTGCCTGAGCTGCTGAGTATTTCCAGCATTTTCTCTTTTTATATGTGATTTCCAGCATCCACAGTCTTTTGCTTTTGTATTTATTCATCTGGCTTACTCAAAGCAGAAAATCTATCTGAAACCTTTGGAGCGAGCTATCTCTTAGATAGCTTCTGTACAAAGAGAAAAGTACTGTTATGTAAGAATATGAAATTATATCATAGTTTAGTTCAACGATCGCAAAATATGCATTACTTTCTATTACTCGAGGAGCTAGCTAATGTTAAGAACTACTGTAAAAGATATGCTGTATTACTGATATTATTTTCTTGTTATTTTACTGTTTGTTAAATTTGTTTGGCAGTTCAAGCTTAAGTTAAGGTTTATCGTAGTATCATTCTGCTGCCTTCTGAAGATCATGGAAATGTATGAGATAAAAGCAGCAGCTAAGATAAATTGAAGAGACTTGTTTGTTCCCTGAGCATGTGACAAACTTACCTAGTTATCTAGGCAAGTGAAAACAGTCTTCAGAACATAGGGAGCTAAGGAACACATGTAACAGTAGTCTGAGACACAGAAGTCAACAAACGGGAGTAAAGAAACCCCGAAATGTCACAAATGGGTATTATTAACCTGTGCAGGACTGTAGCTAGGCTGCAGTTGGAGTATTGTATAAGGTTTTGGATACTCCATATACAAAGGATGCAAAAGCAGAGAAAAGATTGTAGCATAGATTCATTAAGATGTTACCAGAGATAAAGGGTTGCACTTATTAACAGAAACTTGAAAAGGTGGGGCTTTGGCACGGGAGCAGAGAAGATTAAGGCGTGACCTGATACAGGTTTTCAAGATTATGATGATTAGTGATCGTCTGCTTCCACTGGTTGGCGTTATAGTAACAAGAGGGCAAAATTTAAGATAATCACAAAAAGAATTAAGGGGAAAGTCAGAAAACAATTCTTTATGCAGAGCGTGGTTAGAATGTAAAATACTCTGCCACAACATAATTTTTTTTTAAATGGAATTCTATCGTTGTTTGAAAAAGAGGAATATTAAATAGTATAGGAAGTGAACAGAAGAGTGGTATTAGACTAGGTAGCTCATGTGGAGTAAACACTGGCAGACTTGATGGGCTAAATGGGCTGTGTCTGTGCTGTAACTTTCGATAATTCTATCACAGCTCCTAGTACCTTAAGCTTGTAAACTGTGTCACAAACCAGTAGAACATGCAATTGCTGTTCACAAATTTCCAGACAAAACACCATATCGTAACATAAACAAGTCATCTTATCTTGTGCACGGTGTGTCCCACATTACTCTACCATAACAAACACTTCTGCCTTGGTTTATATATCCTCATTCATGACAGAAAGACACCAAATGGTGCAATTTCCTCTGTAGCACCACAGACCACATCACCTGTCTATCTACATAGCCCAGTGTAAATATTATAATCACTGTTGGGACTCATTTCCTGCACATTTCCACTTTCAGCATATTTAGTTATTGGTGTGTAAACCAACTGTCAATAGGCAATTCATGGACAGACTTCAGCATTACAATTTTGACCAGAGTGATTATTGTTAACTGAAAGCAGATTCTGCAATCTGAGCATGTGCAGTGTGCACAATTTCTCAGGAGGCATCAGCAGCATTTAACCTTGCCAAATTATAGAATTTCAATCTCAAACAAAATCTATTTGATTGTTTCTCAAAATTATTTGGAGAACAACTAGAGGAGAAATTTCAAAAGCTTTGTTCAGGTAAAATTTGTGTCAGTGTTTTTTCTAAACAGAGAAGCTGTTTGTGCCTGTGACAGTGAGAGAAAGCGAGAGATGACAATCTGAACTGATTACACACCTGTTGTAGCCTTAGTTGGTATTAGAATGAATTCTGCTATAAACTCGAGAAAGCATTAAGATGAGAGGAATAGAATCAGAAGATAGAAGAAATAACTCATTTATATAGCGCCTTTTACAAACATCAGGATGTTGCAAACTGTTATCAGCCAATGAAGTACTTCTGAAGTGTATCACAGTTGTAATATAAGCAAATTCACCAGCCAATTTGTGCAAAACAAGGTCCGAGAAACAGCAATCAGATAATGACTAGCTAAGCTTTTTTAGTAATGCTGGTTGAGGGATAAATGTTGGCCAGAACATCAGGAGAACACACAAATTCTCCTTCAAATATTGCCATGGGATCCTTTACGTCCACCTGAGATGGCAGACAGGGCTCCAGTTTAATGTCTCATCCGAAAGACAGCACCACTGACAGTACAGTACTCCTTCAGTACTGCACTGAATAGTCAGTCTCGATTATGTGCTGAAGTTACTGGAGAGTAGCTTGACCCCACAACCTTCTGATTTAGAGGTGAGAGTGCTACCACTGAGTGGAGGCTGACACAAACTGTGACTTTCCTCCTGCGAATTTGAACTTTTTAAAAAAGAAACAAAGGTATTATATTTTAAAGCAAGCATAAACTAAATGGTACAATTTTAAAGGGGGTGCAGGAACAGAGAGACTTGCGGGTTTGAGTACAGATACCTTAAGGCCGGAATTTTGTTCGACGAAGTAGGTTGGGTGCGGGGGCGGTCTGAGGCGTGTGGGAAATCCTGGAGGCCGGGTTTCCCACAGGCCCTGCCGATTTTGCTGGCAGGGCCTAATTTGAATGCGAGGCCTCGGTGTTCCACTCGCAGCCAGCCAGCTTGAGAGACCTCAGTTGCGAGGGGTAGGTCTGGCGGAGAGATCGCGGGAGGGGGATTGTGGATCAGCGGAAGGGGGTCGAGATCGGCAATTGCGAGAAGGGGGTTGTCAATCGGGGCGGGGGGGTGGGAAAAGAGAGAATTGGCAGGGGTTGTCAATCAAGAGGGGATCGGCAATCGGGAGTGGGTTGGCAATCGGGAGAGGTGAGAAAGGATCGGTGGGGGGGTTGCAGGATCAGCAGGCGATTGGGGGGGGGGGGGGGGATGGTCGGTGATCGGGAATCTCGGAGTTGGATCAGGGATAGAATCGGAGATCATGGGGGTGGAGCATCGATCAGGGGAGGCGCAGAGATTTGGCAGGGGAGCCAGAGGATCGGGGCCAGCCACCGGAGGATCGTAGCAGGCCTCATAATCATCGTTTGGGGGTGGCGGCCTGGAAATGCGATCGGAGCACTCGTGGGGGGGGGGGGGTCTCCGATCACGAAGGGAGGTATGGTTGGGTCCCTGGATCCAGGAGGTACAGCAGTCCCCATCTCTGTTTAACTGGCAGATTGGACGAATTGTGTGAAACCCGTCCACAGTCAGCTAAATTCAAAATGGAGGGGAAAATAGAGGCTTCCAGCCTCGTTACAATATATAAATTGAGGTAATGCCCCCTGGGAACAGGTTGGTTGCCCGCTGTCCCATCCCGCCTTCGGCAAAACCAGAAGTGGCCAGGTTAGGATCAGGATTCACATTTTTTAATATTTAACTGCCCCCACGCTCCAAACCCACCCGTTTTTTTTAAATGTAAAAATTCTGGGTGGCAGGTCAAGTTGATAAAGCTGTTAAAGAAGTATACGGGATCCTTGGCTTTATAAATAGAGGCATAGAGTACAAAAGGAAGGAAGTTATGCTAAACCTTTATAAATCATTAGTTAGATTGCAGCTGGTATACTGTGTTAACTCTGGGCACCAAACTTTAGGGAGCATTTTAAGGCCTTTGAAAGGGTGCAGAGGAGATTTACCAGAATAGTGGTACAGGGATGAGGGACTTCATCTATGTGGAGAGACTAGTGAAGCTGGGATTATTCTCCTTAGAGCGGAGAAGGTTAAGGGAATATTTAATAATGCAAAATCATGACGGGTTTTTATAGAGTAAATAAGGAGAAACTGTTTTAACTGGCTGAAGGGTCGGTACCCAGAGGACTCAGATTTAAGTTGACTGGCAAAAGAGCCAAAGATGAGATGAGGAGAATTTTTAGGTAGTGAGTTGCTATGATCTGGAGTGCATTGCCTGAAAGGGGAGTGGAAACAGATTCATTGGTAACTTTGAAAAAGGAATTAGATAAATACTTGACGATCGAGCAGGAGCTCAAACTCGCGCCGGTGTCGCAACCAGGGACATTGAGTACCCAGTGCAGCTCTTCCCGGTGGTACTGCTCAGCGCTGCAAAACCCGACCGGAGGATCATGACGGGGTGCCGGAGACCTCACCACCGCCTTTCACGCCGCTCCAGGGCAAAACCCGGAGCGCAAAGGCCTGTACCATTCAGCCCGAAATCTGGCAATTTTTACTTTATCTTCTTCTTTCATTTAATATTAGTTTTCCCTCAGTTCCTCCACATTTTACTTAATTAATTCACGCTACAGATGAATTATGAATCTCCTTTTTGAAGTAGTTTTTCAACTTAGTCAATTTTCAGTTGTTACTTACACAGGGTAACCTTGTTGTTTGTCTGCTTGGCTGCCTCCACATAACAGCAAATTATTTCATTGGAACCTATTTTCCTAAATTGTTTCTATATTATAGAATAATGCACTATGTTACACCATTGCAATCCACTTAGCAGACAGCGCACCAATATTTAAGGTTAAGTGCGAGTAAAATATTGAATTCCCCAATTTAGTATTACCAGGAAAGATAAGCAGAAATGTCGTACTCAGTTAGATAGTGCGGTCGGTGGAAACATTTCAAATCTGCTTCAAGATGCTGCCAAACATAGCCAAATGTAGTGCAGTTAAATTCACAGGTGCTTGTAGTGGCACAGTATTAACGGCCCCAATTCTCTGGAATAAAAACAGAAAATGCTGGAAATTTCAGCAGGTCAGGCAGCATCTGTGGAGAGGAAGCAGTGTTAACGTTTCAGGTCAATGACCCTTCATCAACTGGAGAGTGTTCGGAAAGAACAGATTCTCTGGTTGCGGTGGCCTGCTCAGACATACAGCACAGCCCATGGAAGAGTATTAAATAGGACCAGCATGGAATAGAGTAGCCAACAGTACCGCATTAGGGTTTAACTGTTAGCAATGTCATGGGACATCTACTAGTATATTATTAGAGGCAGCGACTGCTGCCAACAAAGTTGAAGTAGTTGCGCATGTGCAGACTAAGTGTTTTTTGGGTTGTTCGCTTCGCGAATCACGGGTTCTGGAGAAGAAAAGCCGGGAATGGAGCGGGCCTTCAGGACTACAGGAAAAAAAGCTAGGAACGGAGTGGGTCTTCGGGACTGTAGGGAAAAAAATCCGGAAAGGGAGCAGGCTCTATGAAAAAAAGCCAGGAATGGAGCGGGCTCTGTGGGGGAAAAAAAAGCAGAAACATCATCAATATCAGCTTCCAAATTAATGCGCAGAACGCTTCTGTGCAGCTTCCGGTCATTGGCAGCAGTCACTCCGATTATTAAAAATCTTGTGTACGTGCACACTTCCTGAACAACTTCCTGTTGTCGTAATTTTTGATCACCATTTCACATAATACTGCCAATGTAAACATTTGGGATGGAAATTCTGTCAACATTTGTCTGCAATAATCTAGAGATTCTGGTTAGTAAGAGGAGTGATTTTCTGAAGTCTCTTTCCCAATTCTATCGCCATCTTGTATATAAATATATTCATCATCTGACCAAGTTGTCCTGAAAAATGGAGAACTAATCTTTTGCAGGAACACTACACAAGGGAGCACAATGATTAAATCTAGACTTTAACATTTTGGAATAGCAATATCACACATTATAGTTAAGTTTAATTTTGAACATACCTAAGGCAATAGCCATTGGGACAAGCTGCCCTTCAACTGGGCCTGACATGAGTGATGCAGATGTTATCTGATGTGATGGACTAAACAGGTATTGGTTGTTCTGTAAATTTGGAGTAGAGAGAGTCCGCTGCCTTATTGGGCTGGTTATGGCTGCAAAAGGAGTGGTTTGTGTTCTAGCAGATTTCATCTTGACACCTAATAAAATAAGAACAAAAAAGCTTTGAGATATCAGAAATAATTTTGTGACACAAGTTATGGAGAAGTCCTTTTCCACGAGAGTTATAGGTGCTCGATCATTAAAACCAGCGAAATCTCGTGGAAGCAAGTCATCCTCATTCGAGGGACCCTTATGATGATGGATGATGGTTCCAGATAAGGGAGTTCTGGATAAGGGAGGTTCAACCTGTACGTATTATTTAAATTAAAAACGCAAAGAAAAGTGAACTACAACTCGATCTTATGAAGCTCAACAACATATGGCTAGCTTGCTTCTGCTCAAGTTTCCTTTGAGGTAAACTTGGTAGGGTTTTCCCTCCTCAAAACACATATACATGATTAGGAATAAAATTAATAAATTATTGCAGATATCTCCATGTATTATGAAGCCATTCATTGTTGCTGTAATTAAACACATTTGGTAATGACCTACTTAATGGTAAATCAGCATCATTATGGTCTCTTCATTTAATTAAATGCAGATTCAAATTGGAGGTAGAATCAGATTAAAATGTGCAAGTCTTGCCTGACTGATTAAACAGAACCAGACATGAGAGACATTTCCTAAAGCCACAAAAGCAGAACAAATCTGAGGAACAATGTAAGTGGTAAAACATGAAACACAATTTCCATTGAAACAAATCACTCACCCTTAATATTCTCAATCATTTTTGGCCTCTGAGGTTTGGATTTAGGTGCAGGAGAGTTCATCCTCAGATATGGACCTTTTTTATATGTACTGCGATGTCCCTGATAAATTGCCTTTCCATACACTCTTTGAAGGTAATCTTCACTTTGCAACACTTGTTCAGTGGAAATAATCCCATCCAGATTTGCAGATATCTGTATTACAAAATTAGCTTTATGCATGTTTGTCAGATTCAAGGTTGGATTATTCACACACATCATAAGCACAAAAGTTAACCAGTCTGTACTTTTGTCAGACCCCCATTGCTACTTCCAGAGGGGAGTGCATGTGTGGGGCGTGTGGTGCGGCTATGGGGCAGGATGGGTGATGTGGGTGGAGACCTCCTGTTGAATCTCCATCCCCAAAATTGTCCCCCGACATTTTCCTCCTCCCCATCACCACCAATGTTGGCTGCCCACTCACTGCCCATCCTGCTGCAGGTAAATGATGGCAAGGAAGAAGGGATTGGGATTATGGCCAATTTCTTTCTGTCTCTACCACTGCACCACTGATAGAGGAGATAGACAGAAGGAAGGAGGCTTTAGAGGTACAGTGGTTGTGGGAGGCAGGAGCAATGAGTTTATTGGCTGCAAGTTAAGAAATCTGACCACCACTCCCTCCCAGAACTACCCCAACTGTCTGTTCCTTGGCTTCAGGGTTCTCTCAGGGTCAATTCAAAATTTGGTACTGCCACATTTAAAAAACATCTGCCCCCTTTAGCATTTGTCCTGTCCATTTCATGTGCTGCAAGTGATCCTCTGAAGCATCAAGTCATTTCCCTCCCCACAGTGGCGGATACCCACTGGGATAGCATAACTAGTTGACCACAACCCAGGTTTCTGCTGAGCTGCGCAGCGGTCTGGAGGTCCCGTGCAGACTGCTCACCGGCTTTTGCATAAAAGACACCGTGCATGCGTGAAAATTTGAATGGGCCACGCAACCAGTCAAAGGGACTGTGCACGGAAAAAAAATTAGAGTGAACATTAACCATGACCCAGAAAAATGTGACGCTCCAACAGAGGAGCTGGCAGAAGACCCATCCCAACCCACTTCTTGCAGCAATGGCCTCCTTATGGAAAATTCCTCATCTCTTTGAATCACAACGTTCAGTCTATCATGATTGTCGATATCTTGAGCAAACATGTTAATTAAATTTAAATGCTCAAATGATTTGAAAAACCTGTATGTAACAAAATAAATTTGAAATACTGTATTACCTAGTTATATTAAATATATGTAAGAGAATAAGGCCCATTGGTAATAAAGTGAGAGATTGGAAGTGTAGTGCGAATGTTTTGTGGCGGAGGAGCAGCGAGAGATTGTGGCGGAGGTGCGGCGCCCAGAAGAGCCTTGGGCCCAGGGGCAGCACGGGCCAGCCCACACTGCGATATGTGTGGGCACTCGGTTCGTGCAGCAGAGCAGGTCTCCAGTCATCCTGGTTAACCCTTGCCACTGGATAAAAGCCTAACTCTGTCAAGTCCGTGTGGTGGCTGATGTGCAACGGCCACCACACGTTAAAAAAATCCACGCAGGCATCTTCCACCCCTTCAATTGGAGTTCAGGACTGTAATATCTAGGCCTTCATTGAAACATCTGTGAACTCATCCCTTTTGGTGTGGAAGCAAGCCATCCTCTTTCGAGGGACCGCCTATGATGATGATGATGAATGTGATCTGCTTCACTAAGTATATCTCTGTTAAATATATACTCTGCCTAATTCCTATTTTTTTTTTTAAATCCCCAAATTCCCCTCCCTATTATCTGTTCTGATAAATATGTATTAAAAACTCCCCAATTTTCAACTGAATACTTTCATAGTTTGCAAATGCATGTAGCAGAGATGAATGTCATCAATTCTCATCTGAAAGTGTAAATCTATGATTTGTTTCTGGAATGGATCAATTTAAAATCTTATTCAATAATGTAAATCCATCAAATTTCACATTCTGGAAAGCTTTAATGAAGGCTTAGCTGATATGCTCAGTATGAAACCAGTGCTTAGTTAGCTGATCCCAGTGCCTCTGGTCGAGGTCAAAAGAAATTATGGTTCACCTTTGCTGGAAACGACATGTGTGAACATTAAAAAGAGTTTCATTTACATAGTGCTTTATTGAGTCTGTCAAACATTCTTAAAGCACTTCATATGCAGTGAATTACTTTGAAGTGTAGTGATTTATGCAAATACAGTAACCATTTTGGTACAACAAAATCCCACCACGCCAATGACATAAGTGATCAGATAATCTATGTTTGTTGGTGGTGATTGGGCCATGACACCTAGAAAACTCTCTGCTGTTCTTTAAATAACGCTATGGGATCTTTAATAGCCACCTGAACTGCAAGGAGAAAACAATAGAACCTCAGTTTAATGTCTCATTCAAAGGACAATACCTCTAACAGTGCAGCACTCCCTCAATACTGCACTAAAGTGCCTGTTGCATTACATGTGTAAATCCTTAAGGGATGGAAATTCGTAAAATACCGCTATCACCGGTTTGCTGCCAAAAAAAAGGCTATGACTACGCTATGATTTCAAGGCGGAAGATTCGGGGAAAAAATCCGGCCGGCAGGAAAAATCGGCGTTGCATGAAGATTCACGACGTAAACCACAAATGTTCTGCAACTTGTCCCCAAGGCTGACACCGCTGCGAGTTGGGCCCAGGGAGGGGGGAGGGGGGGTGTGCGGGGACAAACACAAAAAATATTTTTCCAAAAAATAGCAAAACGTTCACAAGACCCTTTTCTTGTGAATCGCTGCAAAAGAATTTAAAAATAAACTTTAACTTACTTTTTTTGCAGGTTTTCATACCTACTGCCGTTTCTAAGGGCTGCACCAACAGATTTTTTCTCATCGTTTTTTTTTTACTTTATCTATGGGTCACTGCAGTAACTAATCTCGGGCGAAAGCGCTTTTTCCAGTCTTGCACACTGTAGGTCCACTCCCCAGTGGTATTTCAAAACCACCGGCGCAAGACTTCAGGGAATTTCCCGCCGCACCATTTTTCGTCTAAAACGGCGAAACACTGCTGAAAAACGCGGCAGAAAGCTGATGAATTTCCAGCCCTTAGTATTTCCAGTAAGATTAGCATTAGGCTCAGTTGTAATGCTCCCCACGTTAAAATAGTCTGCTGACATCAACTGTCTAGGCTCAATCATTAAATAGGTGAGGTTGGTACTCATGGAACCATGCAAGTTATCTATAATTGGAAATGTAAAAAAGTTTTCCAAAATAATTCAGTTAAAATTATATTTTTCACTATTACATAATTTATATACACAGAACTTCACTTAACTTAATGTCTTAGAAGTATTGTGAAACAAATTGAGATAAGGCACTGACACTTAAGATGACAGGACTACATTGTATTCCGATGATGTGTTTCTGTAAAAAACAAATTAAACTGGGTCTTTGAATGAAATTTTCTTAACAAAGATTGAAAATTGAACGAGAACGTCTTATAATAGTTATAACCTTCACCTTTGACTTCTGCTCTTTCTGTTGCGATGACTGCCAAATAGCCTTGCTTCTCAGATTTTTATTTTCACAAGGCTCCTTGAGCTGCTTCTGCAAAGGTCTTGCTGTGCTCAAGGACCTCTTTGTTGTTGACTCTAGCTTATTTTGTGTTTTATCCTTCACATCTTTGTTAAATTTGATAGCCTTGACATCACATCCTTTCCTCATAAAACTTAGCTCCTGTTCTTTTTGCTTTGATGTACAGGTAATTTGCTGAAGAAAACTTTGTTTTGCACTTTCATCCTAAATGAGAAATTGTATATTTATGGATAAGTGATAAAGTGTTAGGACAAAAACACAAATACAACCATCGATAATTTCAGACTTATTTCTAACAAAAACAATGATCCTGTACAAGGTATTTAAATATTCTGATGTGCAGTTTTCAATATTTTATCAAGCATGAAACTTAAACAAGAATATAAATATGTGAAGAGAAAAAGATTAGTGAAGATAAACATAGGTCCCTGCAGTCGGACTCAGGTGAATTTATAATGGGGAACAAAGAAATGGCAGATGAATTGAACAAATACTTTGGTTCTGTCTTCACGAAGGAAGACACAAATAACCTTCAGAATGTACTAGGGGACCGAGGGTCTAGTGAGAAGGAGGAACTGGAGGATATCCTTATTAGGCGGGAAATTGTGTTGGGGAAATTGATGGGATTAAAGGCCGATAAATCCCCGGGGCCAGCTTACTCTGGGATGCAGACACTTAAGGAAGAGGCCCTAGAAATAGTGGATGCATTGGTGATCATTTTCCAACAGTCTATCGACTCTGGATCAGTTCCTATGGACTGGAGGGTAGCTAATGTAACACCACTTTTTAAAAAAGGAGAGACAAAATGGCTAATTATAGACCGGTTAGCCTGACATCAGTAGTGGGGAAAATGTTAGAATCAATTATTAAGGATGAAATAGCAGCACATTTGGAAAGCAGTGACAGGATCGGTCCAAGTCAGCATGGATTTATGAAAGGGAAATCATGCTTGACAAATCTTCTGGAATCTTTTGAGGATGTAACTAGTAGAGTGGACAAGGGAGAACCAGTGGATGTGGTGTATTTGGACTTTCAAAAGGCCTTTGACAAGGTCCCACATAAGAGATTGGTGTGCAAAATCAAAGCACATGGTATTGGGGGTAATGTATTGGCGTGGATAGAGAACTGGTTGGCAGACAGGAAGCAGAGAGTCGGGATAAACGGGTCCTTTTCGGAATGGGAGGCAGTGACTAGTGGAGTGCGGCAGGGCTTAGTGCTGGGACCCCAGCTCTTTACAATATACATTAATGATTTGAATGAAGGAATTGAGTAATATCTCCAAGTTTGCAGATGACACTAAACTGGGTGGCAGTGTGAGCTGTGAGGAGGATGCTCAGAGGCTGCAGGGTGAGTTGGACAGGGTAGGTGAGTGGGCAAATGCATGGTAGACGCAGTATAATGTGGATAAATGTGAGGTTATCCACTTTGGTGGCAAAAACACAAAGGCAGAATATTATCTGAATGGCGTCAGATTAGGAAAAGGGGAGGTGCAACAAGACCCGGGTGTCATGGTTCATCAGTCATTGAAAGTTGGCATGCAGGTATAGCAGGCGGTGAAGAAGGCAAATAGCATGTTGGCCTTCATAGCTAGGGGATTTGAGTATAGGAGCAGGGAGGTCTTACTGCAATTGTACAGGGCATTGGTGAGGCCTCACCTGGAATATTGTGCTCAGTTTTGGTCTCCTAATCTGAGGAAGGACGTTCTTGCTATTGAGGGAGTGCAGCGAAGGTTCACCAGACTGATTCCAGGGATGGCTGGACTGACAGATGAGGAGAGACTGGATCAATTGGGCCTTTAGACGCTGGAGTTTAGAAGGATGAGAGGGGATTTCACTGAAACATATAAGATTTTGACGGGATGGGACAGGTTAGATGCGGGAAGAATGTTCCCGATGTTGGGGCAGTCCAGAACCAGGGGACACAGTCTTAGGATAACATAGAAATATAGAAACATAGAAAATAGGTGCAGGAGTAGGCCATTCGGCCCTTCGAGCCTGCACCGCCATTCAATGAGTTCATGGCTGAACATGCAACCTCAGTACCCCATTCCTGCTTTCTCGCCATACCCCTTGATCCCCCGTGTAGTAAGGACTATATCTAACTCCTTTTTGAATATATTTAGTTAATTGGCCTCAACAACTTTCTGTGGTAGAGAATTCCACAGGTTCACCACTCTCTGGGTGAAGAAGTTTCTCCTCATCTCAGTCCTAAATGGCTTACCCCTTATCCTTAGACTGTGACCCTTGGTTCTGGAGTTCCCCAACATTGGGAACATTCTTCCTGCATCTAACCTGTCTAAACCCGTCAGAATTTTAAACGTTTTTATGAGATCCCCTCAAGTTAGGAGACCAAAACTGTACACAATACTCCAGGTGTGGCCTCACCAAGGCCCTGTACAACTGTAGCAACACCTCCCTGCCCCTGTACTCAAATCCCCTCACTATGAAGGCCAACATGCCATTTGCTTTCTTAACCGCCTGCTGTACCTGCATGCCAACCTTCAATAACTGATGTACCATGACACCCAGGTCTCGTTGCACCTCCCCTTTTCCTAATCTGTCACCATTTAGATAATAGTCTGTCTCTCTGTTTTTACCACCAAAGTGGATAACCTCACATTTATCCACATTATACTTCATCTGCCATGCATTTGCCCACTCACCTAACCTATCCAAGTCGCTCTGCAGCCTCATAGCATCCTCCTCGCAGCTCACACTGCCACCTAACTTAGTGTCATCCGCAAATTTGGAGATACTACATTTAATCCCCTCGTCTAAATCATTAATGTACAATGTAAACAGCTGGGGCCCCAGCACAGAACCTTGCGGTATCCCACTAGTCACTGCCTGCCATTCTGAAAAGTACCCATTTACTCCTACTCTTTGCTTCCTATCTGACAACCAGTTCTCAATCCATGTCAGCACACTACCCCCAATCCCATGTGCTTTAACTTTGCACATTAATCTCTTGTGTATAACCTTGTCGAAAGCCTTCTGAAAGTCCAAATATACCACATCAACTGGTTCTTCTTTGTCCACTCTACTGGAAACATCCTCAAAAAATTCCAGAAGATTTGTCAAACATGATTTCTCTTTCACAAATCCATGCTGACTTGGACCTATCATGTCACCTCTTTCCAAATGCGCTGCTATGACATCCTTAATAATTGATTCCATCATTTTACCCACCACTGGTGTCAGGCTGACCGGTCTATAATTCCCTGTTTTCTCTCTCCCTCCTTTTTTAAAAAGTGGGGTTACATTGGCTACCCTCCACTCGATAGGAACTGATCCAGAGTCTATGGAATGTTGGAAAATGACTGTCAATGCATCCGCTATTTCCAAGGCCACCTCCTTAAGTACTCTTGGATGCAGTCCATCAGGCCCTGCCGATTTATCGGCCTTCAATCCCATCAATTTCCCCAACACAATTTCCCGACTAATAAGGATTTCCCTCAGTTCCTCCTTCTTACTAGACCCTCTGACCCCTTTTATATCCGGAAGGTTATTTGTGTCCTCCTTAGTGAATACCGAACCAAAGTACTTGTTCAATTGGCCCGCCATTTCTTTGTTCCCCGTTATGACTTCCCCTGATTCTGACTGCAGGGGACCTACGTTTGTCTTTACTAACCTTTTTCTCTTTACATATCTATAGAAACTTTTGCAATCCGTCTTAATGTTCCCTGCAAGCTTCTTCTCGTACTCCATTTTCCCTGCCCTAATCAAACCCTTTGTCCTCTTCTGCTGAGTTCTAAATTTCTCCCAGTCCCCGGGTTCGCTGCTATTTCTGGCCAATTTGTATGCCACTTCCTTGGCTTTAATACTATCCCTGATTTCCCTTGATAGCCACGGTTGAGCCACCTTCCCTTTTTTATTTTTACGCCAGACAGGAATGTACAATTGTTGTAGTTCATCCATGCGTTCTCTAAATGTCTGCCATTGCCCATCCACAGTCAACCCCTTCAGTATCACTCGCCAATCTATCCTAGCCAATTCACGCCTCACACCTTCAAAGTTACCCTTCTTTAAGTTCTGGACTATGGTCTCCGAATTAACTGTTTCATTCTCCATCCTAATGTAGAATTCCACCATATTATGGCCACTCTTCCCCAAGATGCCTCGCACAACGAGATTGCTAATTAATCCTCTCTCATTACACAACACCCAGTCTAAGATGGCCTCCCCACTAGTTGGTTCCTCGACATATTGGTCTAGAAAACCATCCCTTATGCACTCCAGGAAATCCTCCTCCACCGTATTGCTTCCAGTTTGGTTAGCCCAATCTATATGCATATTAAAGTCACCCATGATAACTGCTGCACCTTTATTGCATGCACCCCATATTTCCTGTTTGATGCCCTCCCCAACATCACTACTATTGTTTGGAGGTCTCTACACAGCTCCCACTAACGTTTTTTGCCCTTTGGTGTTCTGCAGCTCTACCCATATAGATTCCACATCATCCAAGCTAATGTCCTTCCTAACTATTGCATTAATCTCCTCTTTAACCAGCAATGCTACCCCACCTCCTTTTCCTTTTATTCTATCCTTCCTGAATGTTGAATATCCCTGGATGTTGAGTTCCCAGCCCTGATCATCCTGGAGCCACGTCTCTGTAATTCCAATCACATCATATTTGTTAATATCTATTTGCACATCTTTCTTCACCTTATTACGGATACTCCCTGCATTAAGTCACAAAGCCTTCAGGCTTGTTTTTTTTAACACCCTTTGTCCTTTTAGAATTTTGCTGTACAGTGGCCCTTTTTGTTCTTTGCCTTGTGTTTTTCTGCCCTCCACTTTTCCTCATCTCCTTTCTGTCTTTTGCTTTTGTCTCCTTTTTGTTTCCCTCTGTCTCCCTGCATTGGTTCCCATCCCGCTGCCATATTAGTTTAACTCCTCCCCAACAGCACTAGCAAACACTCCCCCAAGGACATTGGTTCCGGTCCTGCCCAGGTGCAGACCGTCCGGTTTGTACTGGTCCCACCTCCACCAGAACCTTCCCCATGTACGCAATATTCCAGATGTGGCCTTACCAATACCCTGTGTAACTGATCCAAAGGCAAATGGGTCATGAACGACTGTAACGTGAACCAGAAGAAAACAAGGTTTTAAATATACAGATTTCCAGACTCTGAAGTATTTTGCTTTTGTTTAAATATACATTTTTGTCTCTAGTGAGCTAATGGAATTCTGTCACTGCTTATTTCCATGATGTTCAAGAATCAGGACGAATCTAATCCATTATCCAATTATCGCCCCATCAGCATACTCTCAATCATCAGCAAAGTGATGGAAGGTGTGGTCGACAGTGCTATGAAGCGGCACTTACTCACCAATAACCTGCTCACTGATGCTCAGTTGGGTTCCGCCCAGGACCACTCGGCTCCAGACCTCATTACAGCCTTGGCCCAAACATGGACAAAAGAGCTGAATTCCAGGGGTCAGATGACTGACTGCCCTTAACATCAAGGCAGAAGTGTGATGAAATACACTTGCCTGGAAGAGCGCAGCTCCAACAACACTCAAGAAGCTCGACACCATCCAGGACAAAGCAGCCCGCTTGATTGGCACCCCATCGACCAGCTTAAACCTTCACTCCCTCTACCACTGGCGCACCGTGGCTACAGTGTGTACCATCTACAAGATGCAATGCAGCAATTCACCAAGGTTTCTTCAACGGCACCTCCAAGTTTCCCTTCAAGTCACACATCATCCTGACTTGGATGTACATCGCCATTCCTTCATTGTTGCTGGGTCAAGATCTTGGAACTCCCTCCCTAACAGCACTGTGGGAGTGCCTTCACCACACGGACTGCAGCGGTTCAAGACGGTGGCTCACCACTGCCTTCTCAAGGGCAATTAGGGATGGGCAATAAAGGCTGGCCTTGCCAGTGGTGCCCACATTCCAGGAACAATTTTTTTTTAATCATAGCTTGTGGGGAAAATAATAGGTTATTAGTATGACTTTTGCTCTATCTAGCCATATCTTTTGAATTACCCATGAGATTGTGGAAAATGAGAAAACACATGTAGAAATCTTTGGATCCATGAAAAGGAGAGACCATCCATTCTCCAATTTGATGTGGCCTCTGTCACTGAGCACAAACATGTGAGCTAATGGTTATTTTGAGGCAAAAGTTATCGCTCTGAATGCCGCAATTCCTAAAAATGAACCTGTAGTGGTTGGAGTTAGTTTAATTCTGGACACAGTAGATGTCATGAAGTACTCCAGTCACAGGGTGGTGTTTTTCCGATTGGACAGAAAAGAACAAAGAGAAACCAAAACAAAAGAGAAAATCAGCTGCAGCAGA
Source organism: Pristiophorus japonicus (assembly GCF_044704955.1). Lineage (NCBI taxonomy): Eukaryota > Metazoa > Chordata > Chondrichthyes > Pristiophoridae > Pristiophorus > Pristiophorus japonicus. Next base: position 231,307,347 of record NC_091980.1, read on the forward strand.
GAAGCCACAAATGTCCATTTTAGCTTATACTGTCTGTAGTTTTAGTGATTAAAAATGAACCTCCTGCTGTATTAAACGTTCCCAGAAGTACAGTGATGTAAGTAATGTTTTCTCATCCAATTGTTCTGGAATTGTTGTATTTATATGTGATGTACAGAAAGAGATAAGTAACTTCTCTTGATTACTGCTTGTATTTGATTGTTAATGTTGAGTTACAAGAATGTTAGATCTGTCTTTTATTCTTTATCAACAGTTTTCCCACTATATTATTAAAGGATATGGATTCTGAAGCTCTGACCTTTGACCATATTTCTTGGTGTAATGTTGAAGCTAGCTGGAGAATCAGAGCTACGCTCATAGTATGCTACGCTCTGACAGAGACCGGTACAGAACCTCCAAATGGATCTTTTACTCCTGAGGGTGAACTATAAGACAACAACTTTACATCTGTCTTACCACACATATACCGGCTTTCCCTTTAACAAAGTCGAGAATTATTTTAGAGTTAGCCTTTCGTTTCAAACAATTATGCACTTGCCCTGAGACTAGTGTACATCTGGTCAGGAATGTTTCTGCTACCAATATCAAATGTTTGAATGACTGTCTGAAGAGAATTACCTTGCAGTAAATGGTCCTCCAGAGACTACCATGTGAGGTCCAGGACCAAGGTTTGACTGATCCATATTGGCTGAGAAAATGAGGCTCTGGAGTTCAATTGAAGCAGTTGCATGAAAACAGGTATTAGGAACTACAAAGATGGCTACTGTCATTAGACCTAAAACTGCAAATAACTCTTACTGGGATTTACTACCCTTGCAGCAAAGGGATATTAGATTCCCTGCTCTTGTAAACCAGCTAAAGTCATAAAAGTCATTTTTCTGCTTTGTGTAGAATATTAGCTCCTGTCTAGGTTGTAGGTAAAACTTTTAAATTATGAATCCCAGCCCTGGCCTGCATTGAGTATGGGCTGGCAGACCTCTGGCATGAGGCTCTGATGAGCCAATACACCAGGTACAGACATAAATGGAACCTAAGAAACTGAATATTTGTAAAGAAGCATGTATTTTTTAAGGCTTTAGCAATAAACTTGTTCCCTGGGTACACTCACTAGTTAATCTGTGGTAACGTGACCATCTTGAATTGTTTTTGGAATGGATTTAGGATGGGGAGATCCCTCCTTATTCAATTTCCACAATTTATGGAATTGGTTTATGATGATATTCAGTGGAGACCCCCTTCTCTTTTTGGGGAGGTACAAAATACTCTGAGTAGAAACGTGTTCTTTTCTGATTGAGGTGATTTATTTTTGTTGCCCCCATTTGTCTATCTTAGCTGACTGTGCACGATAGGGTGATGCTGCTGGTGTTCTCATCACCCCATAGAAACCGAATTGCGTTTGTGAAATAAAAAGGGAACCCTCTCTAGGTGGTCTCTAGGATCCATGCATCCTTAGTAGTACTTCCCCACATGGCCAAGAATACCTGCCAGGAGCCACCTAAGCACCAAGGAGAATGCCTGGCCAGTCATTGATGTGGTCTGGATGCTCAAAAGAATCTCTGGTGGAAGCCTCTGGGTGTGGATATTCATAAAATTGAGGACACACTCTAGTTTATGATATCTCGGAACCTTGTATGGTGTCACAACAAAGGCTGCAGCTCAGCTGAGCTGTGCTATGTCATTGCTTGCCGATTAAGGGAGGCAAGTTCTGAAAAGTGATTCTTCTTTTCGCCTCCATCATAACACACATGTCCTGTTAACTTTTCTAAAAAATTACAGCAACTAATCCAAAAAAGTAGTTTTTCCGGGAAACGGTAGATGTAATAGCTGCTATTGTAGTTCTCACAAGAGCAATACTAAAAGCAGCCATGTCAATCTTCAGAACAACAGACTGAAAGCCTTAAATCTCGTTACCAAATTCAGGGAATGGACTGTTGCTTCCTGTTGTGTTGTGGCATTTTGTCATCTGGTCTTCAATCTGTGGAGCAAATGACTTCAGACAATGCCCTGATCTGTTTAGTAACTGTGCAGAGCTGTATGGCTCTCTGGTGACCAAAACATGCCCAATGGCCTGAAGCATGTGATTCTAACCTTGTTGTTAAAATTGTCGGCCAAAGGTAGCCATCAATTGGGTGGGGGGGGGGGGGGTGGTGGAGTTGTTTTCCCATGTGTGGAGAGAGCTTGAAATGTAATCATTTGATCTGTGACTGGGGTATTATAGAAGGGTCCTGCTGAGTCTCAGTGGAACCTCGTATGCTCTGTCTATTTTAGGATTAAATGTTGATAACTTGCTTATGTCTATTTTTGAAACTATGGTCCATCGGGATCCAGCCATGAGGAATCCAATAAAACCCTCTGACATGATCTTTGTGTTATCCATTGAGGCTTTGGGTGACTTGAATTAAACACCTGTGTGTATTTGGGATTTATGTCTAAAAATGCAGCATAAGGCAATTTGTCACAATCTTCCACCGCTTGCCCTTCGCCCTCAGAGCTATTCTGTTCAAAAACATTAGTGCAAAGGGGAAAATGTTCTAAAGCAGGCACTTGGCTCTCCATTGGTTGCGGGTTCTCAATCGTCCCATTATGGTTGAGATCATGGCTTTTATTGATTATGCCAAATCACGTTCAGACAGTCAAATCGGTCATGCAATGTACTTAGTGGCTTTTGGCATATTGTCCAGGGGAGGAGCCAAATTCTTTGATTTCTTTGAAAGCTTTTTCCCTGAGGGAGCCTGTCAAGTTCTGAAGGAGGAGTCTCTGATAACAATAGTGTGGACACCCTGTCCGTCTAATCTAATCCACTCCTGTAGAGATCCAGGAGGCTTAGCAGTAAGCAATGGCACAGATATAGCTCTATATGATGCGGTAGTGAGACTCCCCATCTATAATGCTCAGCACATAATCACAGAATGCATCAACACAGGCTACATTTCTAAAAGTAGGGTGTAAACTGAAAAATTCTTCAGAACACAAGCTGAAGACAATATGAATTTCTGTAAAATATAGATCTGTTTAATTAGGTACTGTCACCTGGTAAAATAATCGGTATCAGAATTTACCAGTTGCATAAGCACAGCAACAGAACATGATCCTATTCCAATATCAGTCTGGATACATTTTTGAAATTTAGTTAAAGTCAAGCAGAAAGAAAACCAAAACATACTGCTGAATTTTTCTTGGTTCAAGTGAATTTCCATAAACTGTGCCTTCCTCCATCACATTCCCCATACTGTGACAAGCTTTTAAAAGTATAATAATTAAGAGGAAACAGCATGTGAGAAAGAATAAACTTGCATTTATATAATGCCTTTCACCATCTTAGGATGTCCCAAAGTTCTTCACAGCCAATGAAAACTTATGTAGTCACCATGGAATGTAGGGAAACACAGCAGCCAACTTGGGCACAGCAAAGTCCCACAAACAGCGATGAGATAAATGACTAGATAACCTATTTTGGTGGTGTTGGTTAAGGGATTAAGGGCCCGAATTTGATGAAGGCCCCCACCCGTCCAAGTGCCACCCAAAGGACCAGCAATGGCCGCCGAGATACCCGAAGGTATTTTGGGCGAGGTTTTCATCAACAAGGTCCCTCGAAGGTTGGTGGGCAGCAAATGAGCGACTTATGCCACCAATCTGGGTGGCAGTCAGCGGGAGAGCCCAATCTCGTCAGCAAAGGCGCTTGCCATCAAAGTGCCGCCGAGGATGGAGTCGGGACCACAGGATCGAAGACCTGCAGAGAAAAAGCATTAAAAAAAATACATCGGAATACCTTCAGGGAACCCCATACAGGTAAGACCTGTAAAGAAAAAAGAAAAAAATGTCTACACATCTTTTTTTTCAGCTCTTCATACTTACTGTCGAGAACAGACCAGGCTCCTCGCAGCAGTCCACCCCCGTTCTGGTGCCAACTCCCACCCGCACCAATCTGGCATCTCGGCGGGCGAGAGTCCACTTACGCCACTCGGCCGTCCGCTGACGTCAGCGGGCGGTTCCTGGCGGCTCTCCCCTCCCGCCTGCTCCAGACCAGATTGAAACTGGCACTGGGCGGAACCAGAGGAGGAATGTCGGTGGCAGCAGGTGGCAGTAGACTGTGAGTGCATCAATTTTGGGCCCTAAGTGTTAGCTAGGACACCAAGAGAACTCCAATTTTCTTCCATGGGATCGTTAACCACCACCTGAAGAGACAGATGAGATTTCGGTCTAACCTCTTATCTGAAAGGTGACACTGCAGCAATCTCACATTACTGCAGTTAAGTGTCAGCCTGGATTATGTGCTCAAATCTCTGGAGTGGGGCTTGAACCCAAGATATTCTGACTCAAAGACGTGTTTTTAAAGGCACATAAAGTTGCACAATTATGCTTTTCAGGATCATGAAAAAAAGTGATTTTTTTTGGCTGCATTGGAGAAATCAGAAGGAGCCTTGAGGTAAATTTTATGAGTGGTGTTCCTGATGCAGCGTTGGGCAATTGCTGCACAAATCGGAAATTCAAGCCTGTATCATTTTCCACATGAAAGTGCGAAAGCGCTCATTCCTTCAACAGTATTAACATTAGAATATGATGTGTGAAGGACACTGCCTCTGTTATAAGTAAGATTACCTCCTTTCAGTGGAATGGAAGACTCAGATATGGAGAAGTGAAAAACATTATTCTAATTCAATTAAAACACATAGACATAGTCAATCCTTTCCTCTACTTCTGCATCACTCCGACCAACCCTTGAAGATTACCAGTCACCAGGGCCGAAATTCACCGTCTCCGAAGGGACAGCTACCGCGGAGTTTGGGCAGGTGACCGAAAAAATCCATTGGCTGCCGCGGTTGGATGATTTTCCCTCCCCGAGCCATATTCAGCTGGGGGAGGATTTGAGCGGTGTGCAATTAAACCGGAAACAGTGCGGTGAAGCTGCTGTAAAGTAGACTTTCCAGCGGAGAGCTCTGCAGCGTGCGGGCCGCTGAAAAGCCACCAAGATCGGGATTTTCAACTGCAAAAAGATAAGCCTTTTCCCAGCGGTGCTCCCGCAAGGTATTCGAGTCAGTGCTCAAACGGGACACCGCTGGAGTGTTGCCGCGATCAGGGCCCTTTGGTAGGGAAATAGTTTTATTAATTTTAGTAATTTTATTTAAGATTACAGTATCCACTGTATTTATCTTTTAATAGTTTTATTAATTGTTTTGGCTCCATTCAACCTGCTGAGTGCTGCTCAGAGTTTGCACATACCCCTGTACCTTTGTACAACTTTCAGGTCTGACTCTTTAGTGGAGTCCTGTGGGCTACAGAGACCTGTTTGGCAGTGTTCACCCTGAGGATGGGAGGAGTGTTGGGAGGGCGATACCTGGTACACCTGCTCAGAAGCAGGGCGGCATGCAGGAGAAGGCATCGCCGTCAACACCGTGCAGACAGGCAGCAGGCAAGGGAGGCAGCAGCCATGATTCGTTCATTCTGCACCAGACCAGTGTGCCCGCCGTCTTCACCGGCCCGAATCAGGATTGCGGTTGGCTGCTTAGGGACAAGGGATATCTCCTGTACACTTGGCTGCTCACTCCACTGCAGAACGCCAGGACAGTGCCCGAACATGCATACAATGGCGCTCATTGTGCCACCACGTGTATCATTAAGTGCATATGCATCCTTAAGCAAAGGTTCTGGTGCCTGGACCGCTCTGGTGGCACCCTGCAGTACTCTCCTCAATGGGTCTCCATCATCATCGTGGTCTGATGCATGCTGCACAACCTGGCCATCATGAGGGGACAGCCATTGGGGGTCAAGCCAGCAGTACCTGAGGAGGAGGAGGCGGCGCAGCAGGAGGAGGATCCCCGTCGCCCCAGAGCTAGGAGGCATCGACCCATTGCCACCCTGGAAGTGCCGGGTGCAGACTGGCCAGCACCCTCCTGGGAGGGTGTGTCCTCACATATATGGAGGTGCCTGATACCTCCCCTGCAATCTCCCTCCATGCATTATGTACGAGCAGTCTGCCAGGTCTCCCCATACTGTCAGGAAACAGTATTCTTCTTCTGTCCTCCACACCGTCCATCAATATCTCCAGCTCCATATCAGGGAACCTTTTGGCTCTCCTTACACCAGCTCCCCTTCCAGACTCCTTTCAACCTCCTTCCCCACCTCAGGGCCTTGCTGCAAATCCTGGCCTTTAAAAAGGCCAGGGAGCAACTGGCTCGTTAGAAACACTTATCTGCATGCTGAATTTTTCAGGAGTGATAACACTCAAATTAAGACAGCCACATCGCTGAAAAATCCACTTTGGTAGGGTTCATTTGCGCTGGAACCCATTTGTTCACTTTTGGAGCTGAATATGGGGTGGCCCAGCCACGAAAAAATTTTGCTGCTAATGGCCACAAAAAGGTGGGGGAAGCACCAGCTTTCCAGCGGTACTGAATTTCAGGCCCACCATGTTTTATGATTTAGTGCTGATTGACTCAGGTAAACTAAGAGCAGGTATGTTGTCGAACTCCCCTTTGCTGTAACATCACGAGTGGGGGAGTGGGGATACATCAAGAGCAGCACTCCACATTCAGGATGTCGTTGAAGGAGAACCTTATGTTTCCAATCAATAGCTCAAAAGCATCAACTAAGGAAACTAAGTGTGACTGAGCCACACTGATAAATGTACAATTATTTCCATTATAATATTTAGGACTCTGGTAAATTATATTTCCAACTTATTTTTAATACTGATGTTATTTTGTTTTACTGCCCTAATAATGGAATTTACTTGATCAAACACTACTAGGGAAGCATTGCCTTGCTATCAACCAATGCACAATGGAACAATAACCTGCAGTATCCTTTCTGTATAATCATTAATAGCTGCAAGTAAGCAGTAGAACCTGTTTCTGAAACCTCTAAAGTCCATAAATACAGAATAGTCATAATGAATAGTGGAATATAAAATTATTTCTACGAGGGAGCATTTGAATAATCCTTAACGGATTAAATATAAGTAACATGACATCATCTTTCTACACAAGTGAGAGCTGTAATCTTAGAATCATAGAAATCTATGTCACAGAAGGAGGCCATTTGACCCATTGTGTCTATGCTGGCCTAATCCCACTATCCAGCTATTGGTCCATAGCCTTGTAGGTTACAGCACTTCAAGTGCATATCCAAGTACTTTTTAAATGCAATGAGCGTTTCTGCCTCTACCACCCTTTTCGGCAGTGAGTTTCAGGCCCCCACCGCCCTCTGGGGGAAAAAAGTTCTCCTCAATTCACCTCTAATCCTTCTATCAATTGCTTAAAATCTATGCCCCCTGGTCACTGACCTCTCTGCTAAGGGAAACAGTTCCTTTCTATCCACTCTATCTAGACCCCATATAATTTTATATACCTCAATCAAGTCTACCCTCAGCCTCCTCTGTTCCAAAGAAAAAAAAAGCCTAACCTATCTTTCCTCATAGCTAAAATTCTCCAGTCCTGGCAACATCCTTGTAAATCTCCTCTCTAGTGCAATCACATCTTTCCTGTAATGTGGTGACCTGAACTGTACACAGTACTCTAGCTGTGGCATTACTAGTGTTTTATACAGTTCAAGCATAACCTCCCTGCTCTTATATTCTATGCCTCTGCTAATAAAGGAAAGTATCCTGTATGCCTTCTTAGCCATCTTATCTACCTGTCCTGCTACCTTCAGGGATCTGTGGACCTGCAGCCAAGGTCCCTCTGTTGCTCTACACTTCTCAGTGTCCTACCATTTATTGTGTTTTCCCATGCCTTGTTAGCCATCTCCAAATGTATTACCTCACACTTCTCGAGATTGAATTCCATTTACCACTTTTCTGCCCACTTGACCAGTACATTGATATCTTCCTGTAGTCTACAGCTTTCTTCCTCACTATCAACCACATGGCCATTTTTTGCATCATCTGCAAACTTCTTAAGCATGCCCCCTTGAATGATGAATCATTGCAGTCTAAATCATTGATGTATACCACAAAAAGCAAGGGACCTATGACTGAGCCCTGCGTAAACCCCACTGGAAATAGCTTTCCAGTCACAAAAGCATCCGTCGACCATTACGCTTTGCTTCCTGCCACTGAGCCAATTTTGGATCCAACCTGCCACTTTCCCTTGGATCCATGGGCTTTTACTTTTCTGACCAGTCTGCTAAATGGGGCCTTGTCAAAAACCTTGTTAAAATCCATGTAGTCCACATTAAACACACTACTCTCATCAACCCTCCTTGTTACCTCCTCAAAAAATTCAAGTTAGTCAGATACAACCTTCCCTTAACAAATCCATGCTGACTGTCCTTGATTAATCCGTGCCTTTCTAAATGATGATTAATACAGTCTCTCTTGACAATCTCCTTGGCAGGAATGAAAAATAGGAGCTATTGTTTTGGCTAGATCTAGAACATATTGCAGCACTGAGTCATGGAATTACAATGCTCTTTTAGCTCTGTCAATTAATTTAAAAAAAAAATCAAATGTTGATGCTTCAATGTCACATAATTTGAAAAGGTGTTTCCTATTTCATCATCTCTACGTGGAGACAGAGCGGGACTTGGTGCGAGTTAGGATATGAGCAGCAGAGTTTTGAATGAGCTCCAATTTATCGTAGGTGAAGGAAGAGAGGCCAGCCTGGAGAGCATTGCAATAGTCTAGCCTGGAAGTGACAAAAGCATAGATAAGGGTTTCAGCAGCAGATAGGCTGAGACAGGGGGCGGAGACAGGCACATTTCAGAGGTGTAAATAGGCAGTCTTTGTGATGATGAAGATTATATAGTTGGAATCTCAACTCCAGCTCAAATAGGATGCTGAGGCACTAACAGTCTCCTTCAGCCAGGCATAGTGCCAGGAAGGGGGATAGAATCGGTGGCACAGGAACAGAGCTAGTTGGGGGTGGGTGAAGACATTGTGGCTTATCCAGGACTGCATTTCAGACAAGCAGGCTGACAACACAGAGGCAGTGATGGGTCAAGAGAGTTGGTGGTGAGGTAGAGCTCAATGTCATCAGCGTATATGTGCAACCTGACACTATGTCTTTTGGTGATGTCGCCAAGAGGAAACATGTAGATGAAGAGGAGGAGGGGGAGCACGAAAAATTCTTGGCTATTAAAATTAAGGAAAAGCCTAAGATGTTCTATAAATACATTAAGAGTAAGAGGGTAAATAAAGAAAAGGTAGGGCCTATTAGAGACCATGAGGGTAATCTTTGTGTGGAGGCGGAAGATGTTGGGAAGGTTCTTAACGAATACAGTGCATCTGTTTTCACAAAGGAAAGGGGCAATGCAGATATTGCTATCGAGGAGGAGTGTGATATTCTGGATGAAATAAATATAGTGAGAGAGGAAGTATTAAGGAGTTTAGCAGCTTTGAAAGTAGATAAGTCCCCAGGCCCGGATGAAATGCATCCCAGGCTGTTGAGCAAAGTAAAAGAGGAAATAGCAGAGGCCTTGACCATCATCTTCCAGTCCTCTTTGGATTTGGGCATGGTGCCGGAGGATTAGAGGACTGCTAATGTAGTACCCTTGTTTAAGAAGGGAAAATGGGATAGGCCGAGTAATTACAGACCTGTCAGCCTAACCTCAGTGGTGGGAAAATTATTGGAAAAAATCCTGAAAGACAGAATAAATCTACATTTGGAAAGGCAAGGATTACTTAGGAACAATCAGCACGGATTTGTTAAGGGAAGATCATGTTTGACTAACCTGATTGAATTTTTTGAGGAGGTAACCAAAAGGGTCGATGAGGGTAGTGCATATGATGTAGTGTATATGGACTTTAGCAAAGCTTTTGATAAGGTCCCACATGGTTGACTGATCACAAAGGTTAAAGCCCATGGGATACAGGGCAAAGTAGCTAGTTGGATCCAAAACTGGCTTGGAGGTAGGAAACAAAGGGTTATGATTGATGGATGTTTTTGTGACTGGAAGCATGTTTCCAGTGGAGTTCCGCAGGGCTCAATACTGGGTCCCTTGCTTTTTGTGGTATATATCAATGATTTAGATTTGAATACAGGGAGTATGATTAAGAAGTTTGCAGACGACACTAAAATTGGCTATGTGGTTGATAATGAAGAGGAAAGTCATGGACTGCAGGAGGATATCAATCTACTGGTCAGGTGGGCAGAGCAGTGGTAAATGGAATTTAATTCCGAGAAGTGTGAGGTAATTCACTTTGGGAAGGCTAATAAAGAAAGGGTATACACATTAAGCGGTAGGCCACTTAATAGTGTAGATGAACAAAGGGACCTTGGAGTGCTTGTCCACAGATTCCTGAAAGTTGCAGGCCAGGTGGTTAAGAAGGCATATGGAATGCTTGCCTTTATTGGCTGAGGCACTGAATACAAGAACAGGGAGGTTATGCTTAAATTGTATAATACTCTGGTTAGGCCACAGCTGGAGTACTGCGTGCAGTTCTGGTTGCCGTATTATAGGAAGGATGTGATTGCACTAGAGAGGGCGTAAAGGAGGTTTACTAGGATGCTGCCGGGAATGGAAATCTCAGCTTTGAGGACAGATTGGATAGGCTGGGATTGTTCTCATTGGAGCAGAGGAGGTTGAGAGGAGACCTCATTGAGGTCTACAAAATTTTGAGGAGCCTGGATATATTGGGTAGCAAGGGCTGATTTTCATTGGTGGAGAGATCAATTATGAGGGGGCATAAAGGACCAAGAATTTCTTATAGGAAGAAGTGGAGGCACAAGTTACTGTGATTGAGAACAGATGGCAGGAGCTGGACACCAGCAGAGGTCACATAAAAGTTCCACCCAAAGAAATGAAGAAATGCTGGAACCAAGTTGCAGAAGCTTACTGTGCAGTGGTGACCACTACAAGATCTGGAGGCTAGTGTAAAAAGAAATGGCAGGACTTTGGTCAAGTAGCTAGGTAAGTAATATTTTCATTTATTCAATGGAATTGCAATTGTAAATGTGGCCAGCTATATATGCCCCACCCAGCAGAAAGACACCCTCTCTAAAAAGTTGCATTTTCATCTTTGCAGAGGAAGGTGCCACATACTAAAAGATAAAGAACTCGAACAGGAGGAGGCCCGGCAAATCTGCACCCACTGACATCCTTGTAAGAAAGGGTTACTGCTTTGATGGGTCCTGCCTGGAAAAAAGCAATCAGTACTGCACAAGCTGCGCCCACACTTGAGGGAGAGGGTAAGTCCTGCAAATTCATCGTGGTCTTTCAAATCAGCCTGCTGCCTGGCCTGCGATGTGTGAACCTACTCATGCCACCCACCCTGTCCCCTCCTCTGCTGCTAACCATTTGACTGTTCTGTTATCTTTTGCAAAATTTGAGGCCAACCCTGACAATGCAGAAGAAGATTCAGACGAGGATGAGGCTGAAGAGGAGAACATCTTCCAATCCAATCCTCCAGACCAAGAATATGAGGGTGAGGGGGAGGGGAGGGGATGGAGCAGAGTGAAGCTCCCACTGTTGTACTGACTTTGGAGGAGGTGCCGCTCATGGAGGTGACAGCCGCTTCCGTGACTAGTGGTTTGAGTATTGGCAGGACATTCCGTGGTTTCACACCTTCCGAGGTTGCAGGTCCCAGTGGTGGGGTGCAGTGAGGCACACCCAGGGCCCCACCATCCCAGGCTGCAGATCCCAGTGTTGAGATGCGATTCACACCCGTGGGGAGGAGGGGAAGGAGAGTGCGATCGCGCTCTCCTGAGCTGCAGGATCTAACAGATGGTTCAGATGATGTCATTGAGTGCGGAGTGCATTGACCTTACCCGACCACTCCTGGACGCCATCAGTGGGGTGATTAATGAGGTAGCGGGACTGTCGGGAGAAGTAACAGCAATGACACAAGAAATGGGAACGATATCCGGGACCATCAGTGAGGGAATAGTGGCCATGAGGGAGGGAATGTCAGAGGTCGTGCAAACCACGTCACTGACCATGAGGGAGGGAATGTTGCTGGTAGTTGAGACAGTTTTACTCAACATGAGAGAGGGAATGTTGCAGGTCGTTGAGACTCTGTCAGGGCACATGAGGGACGGCATGTTGGAGTTAGCTGCTGCAATAAGGGAACACACCCAGACCCCGTGTCCATCGACAGAATCAACTGTCACTCCCACTCCAATCCCCACACCAGCCTCTGAAGACCCCAAAGCCGGGCCCTCCAACTTGCCGCCTGATGCCCCCCACCCTCAAGAGGTGTGCAGTACCCGAGATGTTAGAAAGAATAAGCTTGGTACCAAGCCCAGAAACACTGTGCCACCGCCTGGGGGCAGGGGTGGTGGCGTGTCCAAGACCGAGCGCAGCGGATGGTCTTAGAATAAGGGGGATGAGAGATGGGTGCAGCCTTTCTTTGCTGCTGTTGTTATTATTATTGTTACTTTTGTAACTGTTCTCAAATTAAAAGTTTTTGCTAAGTTATGTAAATTTACAAGTTTATAAGTGATCTTAAAGCGTGATATTAAAGTAAAGTTTGATACAAGAATAATTTTATTAAAGTTAAGTTAAGTTAAGTACATTGTAAACTTTTGAATAAAATATATTTTACATTAAAACTGAATCATGTTCCATTAACACAACACGTTACTGTATAGCTCCAAACAGTAAACATATCCATGTGGGATAGTTGTTACAGAGCCCTCAGGCATCAGTAAAGTGTTCACGGATGAGCTGCTGGTGCAAGGCTCAAGCAATCGTTAAAGGGGCACGATGGCCCGCCCTCCTCCGTCGTCGTGCTCTGGTCTCAGGCACTTGCATGGTTTCCTCATTCTCGTTGTCGTCGTCCTCCTTCTCCTCCTGCCCGTCACCTGCATCTTCCACATCATTATCATCAGCCACTCTCACCGCAGCTGGGTCTTCCACTACCAGGTGCTGATGCCTCATGATGGCTAAGTTATGCAGCATGCAGCACACAATAGTGAACTGACCGACAATCTCAGGGGACAATCACAGCAAGTAGCCTCCGGAATGGTCCAGGCATCGGAAACGTTTCGAGATGTCAATGGTCCTCTCATTGATGCTGCGCGTCGCAATGTGCAACATGTTGTATTGACGGTCAGCTTTCGTCCGGGTTACACATTGGAGCATCATGAGCCAGGTAACGAGGCTGTACCCTTTGTCTCCCAGTGCCAGCTCTGCTCTTCTGGCTGCTGCTGAACCATGACAGATATAACGCTGTCGCATAGGATGAACGCATCAAGGGTGCTGCCAGGATATCTTGCATCGACTGACACACACGAACTACACATTATGGAGTGGAAGCCTTTTCTGTTCCTGTACATCTCGGAATCCTTCAAAGGTGCTCGCAAGGCGATGTGGGTACAATCAATGCAGCCCTGGAGAAGCCCACAACCCTGTCATGGATTGCATGGGCGGTCATGGGGAACTTTATGAAGTCATTCCTACGTGCATACAGTGCAGCCGTGACCTGGTGAATGGAGACAAGTGTTGCATGTTGAGAGATGGTGCACACATCCCCAGTTGTAGCTTGAAACGATCCGGAGGCATAGAATGAAAGTGCAGCTGTAACCATCACTTCAACTGACAAAGTAGGCCTCCTGATGCTTCTAGGTTGCAGGTCTGCTTTGACCAACTCACAGATCTCGGTTACAACTTCTTTGCGAAAAAGCAGCCTTCTGCCATAGTCTGCATCACTCAGGTGGAGGTACGAACTCCTGTCTCGATATACCCGAGGTGGGTAAGGCCTCCTGCCTAGCACCTACGGGCTCTGATGTTCCTGATGCGATCAAGTCGAATCAATTGTCTCCTACGTAGCACCATGATGCAGAAGGCTCGCACAAGGTATGGCATTGTCAGTATTGCCCCCATACTTAAATTTAACCTTTGAAAGAAGCTCAAAACGGCAGAAAAGCAGGCAGCAAAAAAGGGAAGCTTGTGACAAGATTGCGAGAACTCAATACTGCAGAGACTCGATAGGAGTATAAGTGCAGGGGTGCAATTAAAAAAGATATCAGGAAAGCAAAGAGAGAGCATGAAAAAATGTTGGCAAGTAAAATCAGGGAAAACCCAAAGATGTTTTATAAATACATTAAGAGCAAGAGGATAACTAGAGAAAAAGTGGGGCCTATTAAAGACCACAAAGGAAATCTGTGTGTGGAGGCAGAAGATGTGGGTATGGTTCTTAATGAATACTTTTCATCTGTTTTTACAAAAGAGAGGGGCGATGCAGACTTTGCAATGAGGGAGGAGGAGTGTGAAATATTAGACAAGATAAATATATGAGAGAGGAAGTATTAAGGGCTGAGCAGCTTTGAAAATGGATAAGTCCCCAGGCCCGGATGAAATGTATCCCAGGCTGTTAAGAGAAGCAAAAGAGAAAATAGCAGAGGCTCTGACCATCATTTTCCAGTCCTCTCTGGCTATAGGTGTGGTGCCAAAAGACCGGAGGACTGCTAATGTTGTACCTTTGTTTAAAAAGGGAGAAAGGGATAGACCGAGTAATTATAGACCAGTCAGCCTAACCTCAGTGATGGGAAAATTATTGGAAAAAAATCTTCATTTGGAAAGACATGGATTAATCAAGGACAGTCAGCGTGGATTTGTTAAGGGAAGGTTGTGTCAGACTACCTTGATTGAATTTTTCGAGGAGGGTCGATGAGGGCAGTGCGTAAGATGTAGTGTTCATGGATTTTAGCAAAGCTTTTAATAAGATCCCACTTAGCAGACTGGTCAGGAAAGTAAAAGCCCATGGGATCCAGGGCAAAGTGGCAAGTTGGATCCAAAATTGGCTCAGAGGCAGGAAGCAAAGGGTAATGGTTGAATGGTATTTTTGTGAATTGAAGGCTGTATCCAGTGGGGTTCTGCAGGGGTCCGTTGCTTTTTGTGGTACATAGCAATGACTTGTACTTGAATGTTGGGGGTATGATTAAGAATTTTGCAGAGGACACTAAAATAGGCTGTGTGGTTGATAATGAAGAAGAAAGTTGCGGACTGCAAGAAGATATCAATGTACTGGTCAGGTGGGCAGAACAGTGGCAAATGGAATTCAATCCAGATGAGTGTGAGGTAATGCATTTGGAGAGGTCTAACAAGGCAAGGGAATATACATTAAATGGCACGACACTGAAAAGTGTAAAGGAACAAAGGGACCTTGGAGTGCAGGACCACAGATTCCTGAAGATAGCAGGCCAGGTAGATAAGGTGGTTAAGAAGACACATGAAATACTCGCCTTTATTAGTCGAGGCATGGAATACAAGAGCAAGGAGGTTATGCTTGAACTGTATAAAACACTGGTTAGGCTGCAGCTGGAGTACTGTGTGCAGTTCTGGTCACCACATTACAGGAACGATCTGATTGCACTGGAAAGGGTGCAGAGGAGGTTTACAAGAATGTTGCCTGGACTGGAGAATTTTGGCTATGAGGAAAGATTGGAGATGCTGGGTCTGTTTTCTTTGGAACAGAGGAGGCTGGGAGAGATCTTATTAAGGTGTATAAAATTATGATTGGAGTGGATAGGAAGGACCTGTTTCCCTTGGTAGAAGGGTCAACAACCAGGGGGCATAAAATTAAAGTAATCGGGGGGAGGTTTAAAGGAGATATGAGGGGAAATTTCTTCACCCAGACGGTGGTGGGAAGTCTGGAACTCACTGCCTGAAAGGCTGGTGGAGGTAGAAACCCTCATCACATTTAAAAAATACTTGGATGTGCCATACCCTACGGACCAAGAGCTGGAAAGTGGGATAAGGCTGGATAGCTCTTGGTTGGCTGCGTGGACACGATAGGCTGAAATGGCCTCCTTCCATACTGTAAATTTTGATGATTCGATGATTCTATTGGTAGAGAGCATGGTCTGATAATATTTCATATGGCCCTGCCACATCTGCCAATTAATGGCTAAACCAGTTGTCGCTAGATATTAGGGGGTCAAGTTTCTGGCCACGCCTAGAACGGCGCAGCCCCAACATGGATGACCGTTTTTCACGCCTAAAAGCGTGACAGAAATGTACCTTGCAATTCTCAGGCTCCCTGCAGGTCCCTCGGAGCTCGGCGCGGCGCGCAGACATCAGCGGGGGGCGGGGCCACAGAATCGCGCCGATTCTGCAAGTGCAGGGGGGCGGGGCTAAGTCAAATGGGAGAACGTCGTGCCGGCAGCCTTGCGCATGCACGTTGGAGCGCGCGCACGCACAGTAGCCCATAAACATTGGCACTCGGCCATTTTTAAAGGAACTTGCTGATTTGTCTCGTAGACCTCTGGAAAGGCTTGGGATTGAATTTTGGTGTTTTTTTTGGTGTCTGAAGGAGTGCTTTTAGCAGCACTGTTGAAGAAATCACCTGCTGAAATCAGTGAGTGCTCCTTTTCGCTGCTAAACTTCCAGAACAGGTGCTGCAAAGGTGCATGCAAAATAAGGACTGTGTGTTTTGAAAAATAAGAGTGTCAATTCAATACAGCAATGGAACATTGTCCACCAAGAACAAAGAATTTCTTGCATGAGGAAGTGGAGATATTAGTAAACGGCATTGAGCAGAGATGGCAGGAGATACCAGCAACAGAGGTCGCATAAAAGTGCCACCTAAAGAAATGAAGAAACGCTGGAAGCAAGTTGCAGACGATTACTGCGCCGTGGTGCAGCATACCATGAGATCTGGAAGCCAGCGCAAAAAGAAATGGCACGACCTTGATCAAGTAGTTAGTGTAAGTAATATTTTCATTTTTTAATATAATCGTAATTGTAATGTGACTATCTGTTATGTCCCACCCTGCAGAAAGACGCACTCTGTAAAAAGTTATATTTTACTCTTTGCAGAAGAAATTGGCCCACAACAAAAGGGAAGCAACTCGGACAGGAGGAGGCACGCCCAATCTGCATCCACTGACACCCTTGGAACAGAGGGTAGCTTCCATGATGAGTTGTACATGGAGAAAAGCAATCAGTACAGCACAAGCTGGGCCCGCACGCGAGGAAGAGGGCAAGTCCTGAAAATGCATCGTGGCCCTTCAAATCAACCTGCTGCCTGGCCTGCTATGTGTGAGAGTACTCATGCCACCCACCCGGCCCCCTCCCTTGCTGTTAAACATTTGACTATTCTGATATATTTTGCAGAACATGATGATGATGATGATGATGATGATGATGCCAAACCTGAGGATCCTGAAGATCCAGAACAAGAACCAGTACAACCAGATGCGGATAATCCAGACTGGATGTCGGCGGCGATGACTGAAATGTCTACAGGGGAGAGCTTCCAAATTAATGTTTATGAGCCCCCATTAAGGGGCATCGGAGTTTCAACCCCTTGCATAGGTTCTGGTTCCACTTTCCATGGTTTTGATTCCGATGTTGCGGATCCCAGTGGTGCTGCTGGTGTAAAGCAGCAGTTTACAGCCAGTGCACCACCGTCCGAGCCTGCGCCTCCCACTCGCATAGGTTCTGCTCCACCTTCCGTGGTTTTGATTCCAACGTTGCGGATCCCAGTGGTGCTGGTGATATCATGGAGCAGTTTACACCTATTCATCCACCATCCCAGCCCACGGCTCGCAATCAAGTGCTGTCATCTGGAACACCGAGCGTCCCACCGTCCCAGCCTGCGCCTCTCTCTCTAGTACTGCTGTCTAGAACACAGAGCGTCCCACCGTTCCAGCCCACTACTCCCTGTGTAGTGGTGCTGTTTGGAACATCGAGCGTCCCACTGTCCCTGCCCGTGCCTCGCAATGTAGTGGTGCCGCGAGGCAGACCCAGGCAGAGGAGAAGGAGATTGGAGACACGCTCTCCTGGGATGCAGCGTGCAACAGATGTGGCTCAGGTTGTGGCATTGGGTATGGAGACCAATGAGCTTACCCGATCACTCATTGGTAGCGTCAGTGCAGTGGGTGAAGAGGTGACGGTCCTGACGGGAGAAATAGCAGTAATGACACGGGAACTTAGGGAGGGAATGTCCGAGGGAGTGCAATCGACGGCACAGGCCATCAGGGAGGGCATGCAAGTGACGGTACAGGCCATCATGGAGGTAGCTGCTGCAATAAGGGCACACAGCCCCGCCAATCAAATGACACCCCCATGAAGAAGTGAATATTCACTGAGATGTGGATGAGAGATGGTTGCAGCCTTTCTTTGCTGCTTTTGTTCTTGTTCTTGATGTAGCTGTAGTTTTGTAAGTTTAAAACTTACAAGTGATCTTAGGGTTTTTCAGTGATCTTAGTGTAAATGCTGTCTCATTTTGTATCTTATTTAATTTTGCACCTAAAAAGTGATCTTGAAGTTTAAGTGATCTTGAGAGTGTAAGATTTTTCACATTGAAATTGTTTTGTAACTTTATAAGTTTATAAGTGATAAAGTTTTTAAATGATCTTCAAGAATCATATTAAAAAGTAAAGTTTGATACAACAAATATTTTATTGCAGTGACATTAACTTTTCAATAAAATATTTTTTTATTAAAACTGAATCATGTTCCATTAACACAACACAACATAGGAACAACTCCAAAGAATAAGCATGTCTATGCACAACAGTTGTCGCAGAGCCCTCAGGCATCAGTAATAGAAGCGCTCACGGATGAGCTGCTGGCGCAGGGCTCGAGCAATCGTTAAAGGAGCACGGTGGACGGCCCTCCTCCAACCTCGTGCTCCGGCATCAGGTACATGCATGCTTTTCCGATCGTCGTCATCATCCTCATCCTGCTCTTCCAAATTACTATCATCAGGCACTGGCTCCTCATGTGGGTCTTCTGGTTCCACTACCAGCTCCTGCTGCCTCATGATGGCTAAATTATGGAGCATGCAGCACACAACAGTGAAGTGACCGACAATCTGAGGAGAGTATTACAAGTGGCCTCCGGAATGGTCCAGGCATCGGAAACGCTGTTTCAATATGTCCGCACAATGATGCTGCGCGTCGCAATGTGCGCCATGTTGTATTAACGGTCAGCTTCCGTCCTTGTCACGCGTAGGGGCATCATGAGCCAGGTGGCCAGGCCGTACCCTTTGTCTCCCAGTAGCCAGCTCTGCCCTTCTGGCTGCTGCTCAAACATGTCAGATATAACGCTATCGCGTAGGATGAACGCATCATGGGTGCTGCCAGGGTATCTCGCATTGACTGACATGATGCTCTGCTTGTCGACACACACGAGCTGCACATTGATGGAGTGGAAACCTTTTCTATTCCTGTACTGCTCGGAATCCTCCACAGGTGCTCGCAAGGCGATGTGGGTACAATCAATGCAGCCCTGTGCCTTTGAGAAGCCAGCAATCCTGAAGAAGCCACCAGCCCTCTCATGGATCGCTTGTGCGGTCATTGGGAAATCGATGAAATCATTTCTCCACGCATACAGTGCAGCGGTGATCTGGTAAACGCAGGCATGTATTGCACGTTGAGAGATGGCGCACACATCTCCAGTTGTAGCCTGAAAAGATCTCGAGGCACAGAAGGCAACTGCAGCTGTTACCTTCACTTCAACAGACAAGGCAGTTGGCGTTCTGCATGTGGGCTGCAAATCTGCTCTCAGCATATCACAGATCTCAGCGACAACTTCTCTGTGGAAACGCAGCCTTTTGACACAATCAGCCTCGCTCATGTCCAGGTACGTGGTGTTGACAATGCAGCATCCATTCTGCAATTACAAATTTAAGTTTCAAACTGTCTAGCTAGCTGCCTCGCCCTCCCGGTGCTTTGCACGCCTACCCTGTCCCCTGGACGAATGGCCTCAGCCACCCTCGCAGCTCGGCCGCCGCCCCTATTCCTTGGCCGAATGGCCTCAGCTTCCCTCGCTGCTCGAAGGCTGATTGCTTGCTGTCTTCGGCTGCTGTCGAGCCACTGACGCCGCCCCTGTCTCCTACATGGAAGGAAGGCCTGCCTGAAGCACCGCAGCTCGAAGGCTGCTTGCTGCCGTTGTTGGGCTGCCATCGAGTCACTGACGCCGCCCCTGTCTCCTACATGGAAGGCCTGTCTGAAGCACCGCAACTCGAAGGCTACTGCTGCTTCACACAGGTAGGAATATTCAATATTTTGTATTTGCTTTGTTTATAATTTTTTATTCAGGATGCCTCTTTATTTGTATAAGTAAGACTGTTGAATGCTTGTAGAATTTAATTACTTCCCTCCCCCTCCCCCGTTCCCTACGCCTGATTTCTAAAGTGTAGGCAAGGTTTTTCTGAGCATACAAAAATCTACACTCACTCCATTCTAAGTTAGTTTGGAGTAAGTTTTCACTGCCTAAACTTTCAAAACAGGCATAAGTGGCTGGACACGCCCCCTTTTGAAAAAAAATCTGTTCCAAAATGAAACCGTTCTTACTGACTAGAACTGGAGCAAACTAAATGCCGAGAATTGCAATTTCTAAGATACTCCATTCTAAACCAGTTGCTCCAAAAAAATGGAGCAACTCAGCCCGAAACTTGACCCCTAGAAGAGGACGTGGAAAAATTGTGAAAAGGATTTGGTTCTGAAAAGATTAGCAGAACTCAAACTGAATAAGGCACTAGGCTGCTGAAGAAAGTCGAAGAAGAGATAAGAGAGGATTTGACTGTAATTTTTGAATCCTCGTTTGATATACAGATTGTGCTCGGGGATAGTATGGTTGCCAGCGTAATGTCATTGTTCAAAATGGTAAAGAAGGACAGGCTGGGTAATTATAGACAAGTTGCCAATGTCAGTTGTGGGCATACTCTTATAATCTGTAATTAAAGCCCAAATTGATGAGCATTTAGAGATGCAGAGGTTTTCAAGGACAGGGAGGGTAGATTTCTTAAAGGGAAGTGCAAATTTAAGATAAGTGCATAGATACAAGGAACACAGTAGATGTAGTCTATAAGTATTTTGAGAAATCTCACAAAAATCCTGGTCTATGGTGTAAGAAGTAATGTAATAGTATTGATAGAAAGCTGGTTGACACCAGGAAACAAAGCGTCTGGGCTAAAGGATATTGCTTGGATTGGAGAAGGGGGAAGAGGTGTACCCCAGGTTAAATGTTGGTTCCATTTTTGTTCTTATAAATAGAGATGACTTGGGTGTAAGGAGCATGATACTGAAATTTGCTGATGACACAAATGTGTCGGGTTTGGCAAACAGCAAGAACTATAAAACGGATAGACGGGCTAATGAAATGGGCAGATAGGTGTCAGCTGCAATTTAATATGGATAAATGCAACGTAAGGTAGTTTAGTAAAAATGCAAGAATTAGGAGTTTAAGTTCAATAAAAAGATGCTGAAGGATAAAGAAGAACACAAAGAACTGGAAATTCCTGGGACCTCGTCTACCGGCATGTGATGGAACAGAACCCCATCCACCCTTGCCTGAGACAGGAGAACCCGTCCCAAATCCTGGGGACATGGTCATTTGCATAGCCAGGGCAGGCTGCTGGAACTTACAAGAGCAGATCCGTGGTGGTCACCTCAGCCTGAACCGCTCTACCCTTCTAAGGTGGAGCAGAGTTTTCCAGAGGCCCAAATTGGCCAAATAAAAACATTTTTTAACTGAATTTGATCTTTCTTGGGTTGTAAGGTTAATTTATGCCAGATACGGTGAGATTGGCATTCAGGTTGCACAAAGCGACGCCTCATAAAAGGCACAAGCATTTGTCCCGTAAAAGTTCTGACATAAAATCAGGAAGGTGGATAATTGAGGCTGGATAATAAAACCTTTCATGTATAATAATTTTATTTTTGGAACATAATATGGCTTAGATTTAATATTGCATATTTTTTTAGTCTCAACTTTTGATTACAAAGTTCATACCATAAAATTTTTATAGTATATTATACCTTTAATGATGATGTCATTAACAAGGAAATCCTTACTAGGTTCTTTCCTTTCACTTGCTTCAAAAGTCTCTTTGCCAGCCACAGAAATATTGATTGTATGAGTTTGCTATTAGTGAGAAAGGCTGAGGTAAATTACATCAGAAAGCATTAAGAGGTTGGTGCATGCATGCGTTGGGAGGAGGGTTTACTTTACAATGTAAAATTAATATAGTTTGAATTCCATAAGCATAACTGTCATGATTCTGGGGAACATGACAAACTGCTCTTTCAGAATGAAATGGACAAAATCTGTTGCCCGGGGTACCTGAATCTATGAAAAGTCTGTTGTGGTGCAAAAGACTTGGGGGCAATTTAAATGTGTTGTATATCCGTCACTATATAAATCAAAGTGAGAAACCGGTAGTGGTTGCAGACTCTAGGTTTAAGGGACCAGATTAGGGAGGCAATCAGTATTGTTAATCCAGCCGGACGTTAGAGGTGTCCAAAGGCTTGGAGACAGTTCACAGAGTCCGGTGAAGGGGTAGACGTGCCCAAACGTGAGATTATAAGGTATTGATGGGGTTGTAGACTCTAGGAAGGGACAATTAGTATCTAAGAATACAGTTTAAATCGATAGGAAAATATCGGTGGGGCTGTAGACTCTGGGTTTAAGGGAAACCAAACAGAGGGATGGGTGATATCTGATACAGTGAAACCAATTAATAATGACTATGTTAAGTGACGGTGGGATCCTAAAATAGAGCCAGCCAAACAGAAATTATGGTGGGAGAAACAGAAAAATAAGAAAACAGCCAAAGCAGGATTAATGTTAATAAGTCAGTGCCTACAATTACGGAGGTTAAGAGCAGAAGTGAGTAGTTTAAGAATGCCGCCCACCGGACGAATGGGACAGAAACTGACGAAGAAAAACAAGGGAACCAGAAAAAACAAGAAAATAAGGTTTGTTGAATGAAAAGTTGGTAGGAGTTAATGAATTTTTAATTTGTCCGAAAGCCTGTTTTTTTTAAAAAGAAAAATGGTGTAGCTGTCTGTTTGTTTTAGCTCCACCCACTTTTTCAGACAGAAAGTTGAAAGTTTTTATCCCTTTATAGTGTTGTCCTAGATGTGGGAAGTTTTAAGAAAGTGTGAACCTAGAATTGAATTACATTTTAAGTTAGAAACACAGGTGCGGATTTATTTTGATTATGACTTAAGGAGCGATTACATTTTTTTTTAAAAAGAGAAAACAGAACCAGCACAGAAGCTTTAGCTCTGATGCCGAGAAATTTGGACGTTCTAATTGGATTACAATTAAAAAAAATGCATGGTCTTGTTTTTTTTTAATTCCGACACGCTCACTTACTATAGGCCGGTTAGTTTAACATCTGAAGTGGGGAAAATGCTTGAAGCTATCATTAAGGAAGAAATAGCGGGACATCTAGATAGGAATAGTGCAATCAAGCAGACGCAACATGGATTCATGAAGGGGAAATCATGTTTAACTAATTTACTGGAATTCTTTGAGGATATAACGAGCATGGTGGATAGAAGTGTACCGATGGATGTGGTGTATTTAGATTTCCAAAAGGCATTCGATAAAGTGCCACACAAAAGGTTACTGCAGAAGATAAAGGTACGCGGAGTCAGAGGAAATGTATAAGCATGGATCGAGAATTGGCTGGCTAACAGAAAGCAGAGAGTCGGGATAAATGGGTCCTTTTCGGGTTGGAAATCGGTGGTTAGTGGTGTGTTACAGGGATCGGTGCTGGGACCACAACTGTTTACAATATACATAGATGACCTGGAAGAGGGGACAGAATGTAGTGTAACAAAATTTGCAGATGAAACAAAGATTAGTGGGAAAGCGGGTTGTGTAGAAGGCACAGAGGGGCTGCAAAGAGATTTAGATAGGTTAAGCGAATGGGCTAAGGTTTGGCAGATGGAATACAATGTCGGAAAATGTGAGGTCATCCACCTTGGAAAAAAACACAGTAACAGGGAATATTATTTGAATGGGAAGAAATTACAACATGCTGCGGTGCAGAGGGACCTGGGGATCCAATCCCAAAAAGTTAGTTTGCAGGTGCAGCAGGTAATGGAATGTTGGCCTTCATTGCGAGAGGGATGGAGCACAAAAGCAGGGAGGTCCTGCTGCAACTGTATAGGGTATTAGTGAGGCCGCACCTGGAGTACTGCATGCAGTTTTGGTCACCTTACTTAAGGAAGGATATACTAGTTTTGGAGGGGATACAGAGACGATACACTAGGCTGATTCCGGAGATGAGAGGGTTACCTTATGATGATAGATTGAGTAGACTGGGTCTTTATTCGTTGGAGTTCAGAAGGATGAGGGGTGATCTTATAGAAACATTTAAAATAATGAAAGGGATAGACAAGATCGAGGCAGAGAGGTTGTTTCCACTGGTCGGGGAGACTAGAACTAGGGGGCACAGCCTCAAAATACGGGGGAGCCAATTTAAAACCGAGTTGAGAAGGAATTTCTTCTCCCAGAGGGTTGTGAATCTGTGGAATTCTCTGCCCAAGGAAGCAGTTGAGGCTAGCTCATTGAATGTATTCAAATCACAGATAGATAGATTTTTAACCAATAAGGGAATTAAGGGTTACGGGGAGCGGGCGGGTAAGTGGAGCTGAGTCCACGGCCAGATCAGCCATGATCTTGTTGAATGGCAGAGCAGGCTCGAGGGGCTAGATGGCCTACTCCTGTTCCTAATTCTTATGTTCTTATGTTCTTATGTCAAAAGAAAACACGTAATCGATCATTGATTACATTGGGTTGAAAGACAATAAATTTAGTCTAGGAATGAGATAAAGATAGACGGGAGATTGTAATGCCTTTAAAAAAAAAGCCTGCGTGGGTTTCTCGAGGCTATGGGCTGGGGGAAGCTACGCCTCCGTTTTCCTTTGTGTAAAATCTTATGTTAAATGACGTGAAAGCTTCTAGCTCAGTAATTAGAGTTTTAAATAAAAGATTGGCAGTATAGTATTTGAATTGGGATTTTGAGAGATTTCAAGTGATTCTCCTTGATAAACATTTTGGTTGTGTTGGAAAATCTTGGGTTTGGAAACCTTTTTAATAGAAATAATAAAAGTACGCATCTGTGTAACTTCATCTCAACTACTCCATCAGAAGCTGAAGCTTAAAAAGATGTAATCTATGAGGTACTGTATCACAAAATATATCTTGAAGTTACAGAGCAAAGTGTGCATAATAAAATACTTATGCTATTCCTACTTGGATTGGAGTTTTTTTTAATGTTCAGCTTCTAAAACAGAAGTTAGGCATAGTTATAAAACAAGTACTTTGCATTCTGTAATCTGTGAATCACTTAGAAATAATAAGTTTAAACTATAAGCATAAATAAGAATACCAATATTAAAAAAAACAGTATTACCATATTTGACAATTTTTAATTCAAAAATAAATACAAATACAAAAAGGAGAGCAGCAATTAGAATTGGAATAGTAATCTTGTTGTCAAGGTTTCAAGTACCACTGGTTAAGAAAAGGCACAACAAAATACTGAGATACATTTAAAATTGAGCCTCTTTAGAACTATTTTGGTGTTTGAGATTTTTTTTGTGTGTTGATCTGACAGAGATCTATTGAAAGAATGTTTTTCATCAAAAGGACTCGCTAAATAAAATGTTAAATATGGGTACTAACCAATGATGCCAACATACAGTTCAAGTGTATGCAAATTTGTAAAATCTGATCTCTTTAAAAAAAAATAAAACCAAAAAGTTTGGAAACAATCTAAAAATGCCATTTTCTCTGATGAAAGACAGAAATGCCATTTGGGGGAGACGAGATAAGATATGGAAGTAGCCTTGGAAATGATTTGCGAGAATTTGAATTGAAAGCACTTGTATGTTAAGATAATTTATAGACTATCACTTGTTTTTGAATACAGGAAATCAGACAATGCTGGGCAGAATTACTACCCACAATATTATTGAGGTTGTGTGCCACCCCAAACCGGACCACAGGATTAAACCCGCATAAATTAATGATCGGACGCACAATGAGGTTACCAGAAGGAATAGTGACAGAAGGAGCCGAATTTGGACCATTACGAGATAGAATCAGGAAGTATGTGATGGAACTGAGAGAGCAGTTGAAAGGTATGCGACAAGAGGTCCGAGAAAGACAGAGAGAGGAGTACGAAGACGATGGG
Source organism: Pristiophorus japonicus (assembly GCF_044704955.1). Taxonomy (NCBI): domain Eukaryota; kingdom Metazoa; phylum Chordata; class Chondrichthyes; family Pristiophoridae; genus Pristiophorus; species Pristiophorus japonicus. The sequence continues at coordinate 231,333,172 of NC_091980.1, forward strand.
ACAAATACCTCAGTTATAATCCCCGAGGTGGGGGCTAAGGTAATGGTTTAGGGAGTGGCAGATAAACCAGGATTTTCACCGAGGTGGAGCGGACCATATGAGGTGGTAATCAGTGGTGACACATGTTCACAATAAAATAGAAATGATAAGAATCCAATTGAACCCTGGGACGCCAGGCTGTAACCTCTCAACAGGAAAAATGTGGCTCGTTGCAAAGATCCTGACAGGCGCCTCAATCCTCACCAGCCTGGGAGAAGCTACCATAACACAGGGACAACCGACTGAGGAACAGCAAGGCGTGTGTTACACGGATTCGGGTGACGTTGGTTGTGATGCCGGAAAGCTGATGGTGACGGTTGAAACAACAATAGACGTAAAGTGCAGTGTCGGAATGATGTACCTAAAACGGTACACAAAGGGCTTGAAACACCCGGAGGGATGGTCCTATACAAAGTTGACAATTTGGGTAAATGAGACCGCAGTATGTCATGTAGCCTGGGGGATCATAGTCCAATGCCTATGGTGTGATGCTTAGGACACATCCCTGTGCTTGGCCATATCCACAGTCATCCTCGCCCTCTTGAAACGATAGTTTTGGTCTCCTAATCTGAGGAAGGACATTCTTGCTATTGAGGGAGTGCAGCCAAGATTCATCAGGGACTGACATATGAAGAAAGACTGGATCGACTAGGCTTATATTCACTGGAATTTAAAAGAATGAGAGGGAGATCTCATAGAAACATATAAAATTCTGACGGGATTGGACAGGTTAGATGCAGGAAGAATGTTCCCGATGTTGGGGAAGTCCAGAACCAGGGGTCACAGTCTAAGGATAAGGAGTAAGCCATTTAGGACCGAGATGAGGAGAACCTTCTTCGCTCAGAGAATTGTGAACCTGTGGAATTCTCTACCACAGAAAGTTGTTAGTTCGTTAGCTTTATTCAAAAGGGAGTTAGAAGGGCCGAATGGCCTACTCCTGCACCTATTTTCTATGTTTCTATGTTTTCTAAGAGACAAAAGGTCCCACACAAGAGATTAATGTGCAAAGTTAAAGCACATGGGATTGGGGGTAGTGTGCTGACATGGATTGAGAACTGGTTGTCAGACAGGAAGCAAAGAGTAGGAGTAAATGGGTACTTTTCAGAATGGAAGGCAGTGACTAGTGGGGTGCCGCAAGGTTCTGTGCTGGGGCCCCAGCTGTTTACATTGTACATTAATGATTTAGATGAGGGGATTAAATGCAGTATCTCCAAATTTGCGGATGACACTAAGTTGGGTGGCAGTGTGAGCTGCGAGGAGGATGCTATTAGGCTGCAGAGTGACTTGGATAAGTTAGGTGAGTGGGCAAATGCATGGCAGATGAAGTATAATGTGGATAAATGTGAGGTTATCCACTTTGGTGGTAAAAACAGAGGGACAGACTATTATCTGAATGGTGACAGATTAGGAAAAGGAGAGGTGCAACGAGACCTGGGTGTCATGGTACATCAGTCGTTGAAGGTTGGCATGCAGGTACAGCAGGCGGTTAAGAAAGCAAATGGCATGTTGGCCTTCATAGCGAGGGGATTTGAGTACAGGGGCAGGGAGGTGTTGCTACAGTTGTACAGGGCCTTGGTGAGGCCACACCTGGAGTATTGTGTACAGTTTTGGTCTCCTAACTTGAGGAAGGACATTCTTGCTATTGAGGGAGTGCAGCGAAGATTCACCAGACTGATTCCCGGGATGGTGGGACTGACCTATCAAGAAAGACTGGATCAACTGGGCTTGTATTCACTGGAGTTCAGAAGAATGAGAGGGGACCTCATAGAAACGTTTAAAATTCTGACAGGTTTAGACAGGTTAGATGCAGGAAGAATGTTCCCAATGTTGGGGAAGTCCAGAACCAGGGGTCACAGTCTAAGGATAAGGGGTAAGCCATTTAGGACCGAGATGAGGAGAAACTTCTTCACCCAGAGAGTGGTGAACCTGTGGAATTCTCTACTACAGAAAGCAGTTGAGGCCAATTCACTAAATATATTCAAAAGGGAGTTAGATGAAGTCCTTACTACTAGGGGGATCAAGGGGTATGGCGAGAAAGCAGGAAGGGGGTACTGAAGTTGCATGTTCAGCCATGAACTCATTGAATGGCGGTGCAGGCTAGAAGGGCCGAATGGCCTACTCCTGCACCTATTTTTCTATGTTTCTAAAAACAATGCACATGGAAGGAAGGGGTGCAGATAAGTTGCGCGCCACAGTTCACTCAATTTTCAGGAGTACCTCAGCAAGGTCAGGATGAGCAGAAGTTATGCCCTCCAAATGCACAAATGGGGCCAGTGGTGAGTGGTGCAGGGAGGTTGTTCCCGAGGTCGACCCACCATCACTGCCCCACCAACTACCACAGCCTCTGTTACTACGGCCCCCACACCGGAACCCCTGGTATCCCAGATATGACCGGGGGTCTCTGGGGGTGGGGGGAGGGGGGGGGATTGGTGATGAAACGAACCGAAGCAGGTGCAAAATTCACAAGAAACCCCCCGTGTTTAGGCTCATTCGAAAAGAAATTTAATTTGGGACTATCTACCGAAAAGTTTGGAACTCTAAAGTGCTTATGAAAGAAACTATGAACTTTAATAGAATTTTGGATTTTAAAAGACAGACTCAAGGCTGTGGGCAGGCCTAAGGAACTAGCAGGAGACAGTCTAATTAAGTGAAGCTACCTGGGTGTAAGGATTAGGTTAACCTGTCTGGAAGAATGAGTATTCGAAAATCCTTCCCCCACAAGAAACATTTACATCACAAAATCACCCAAAGGTAGCTACCCATCAACATGGGTCTGGACAACCATTTCAGCATATACATCACAAAGAGGCCCAATCCAGTCTGTATGCGAAAGACTAATCACAAAAGGACATTGCAATTACCAAACTAATATTTCCATCAGGAAACAGTTCTCAAACATTAACTCACCCAAAACATATCAACTTTTAACGAGCCCGCCAAAATATTACAAAGAAGAACCAAGCCCGCCAAAATTATTCAAAGGATTTTGAACAGATTTGGCGCCAAGATTAGAAACACTGAAATCGTATAACTGGCCCCTGTTTTCAACAGAGGTTAGGTTGCTAGGTAGCTGCAAGGCTGCTACTACCTCAGATAACACTTTGACTGACAGACGAGTACCGCACTGCGCTGTGTCATCAAGACAAGGAGAGAAACCAACGCGACAGTTGTAAACTAACTTCTCCAGCCTCGGAGTCCTGAAGTCCTGAAGGAAGGAAAATCACCACCATCGCAGCAGCGACTGACCACAGTCAACATGGTATCAACGGAAAAACCACCGCGATCGACCAAACTCGAATAAAACTCTAACGGGAAAAAAACGAGGAATCGAAAAGTTTCCACTCTACAATCTAATCCTGACCTATCAATGGGTAAAACATTACCTAACAGACTGTAGAAACCTATTTCTAACGAAGAAAACCAGGTACTTACCCCATAAATCCAAAACGCACCTTACCGCATCAGCGGACTCAACCCAACTGAAGATTGCGCAGTTAGAAGTCTTCTCCGACATTCGGGGTACAGCAAGCAGACCCTACCGCATCCAGCGAACCCTGAAACCGCGATCTACCGTTAACTGTCAAAAGGATTGGTAAGCATAGTCCCTGCCTGCCCTGGAGTCTGACCTAGCTAGAATTAGGTATTGGGAGGTGGGAGGTATAATTTACTGTAACCCCCTTTAAATGTGTAGTGTATGGTTCTTTATTAAAGTGATTTTGAGTTTGACCTTGGACTTTTCCTTGTATTATCCTTTATTAGAGTGATTGTAAGTTTGGCCTTGTATTTTCTTACTAGAGTAATAAGCCTGTATTACTTTGACTATAATAAAAACAAAGTTCTTTGCGTCAAATGAATGTCCTCTGCACTTTTGTCACACCCCGCAAATAAATCCAGAGTACAGAACCCAAGGGAGTGGGAGCGATTCAAACCGCTCAAGTTGGTCAGAAGGGAACCTGACCCCCTCATAGAGACCACCCCCTTACAGAACGAAAGACAGAATCCACTTCGGGGTGTGACAGCGGGTGATAACAGTATTTCTAAACCTGATATATATGACTATCCCCAGTTCCTGTGGGCCCAGCATGGTGGCACTATATAAGAATCTGACACTACGAGCCTTGAAAGGGCCACCATGAAATACCATGAAATTTGAGGTGACCCGAAAGACGGGCATATTAGAAATGGTAGGTGTGGGCTATGCGGCCGGGGTCTCAACAGTCAACACAATAGACCTTCAGGCCATAGATGGGCCAGTCAGTATTTTAACCCGTAACCTAAAAGGACTGTTAGAAAGAGGAGGTGATAACAACGAGCTGCAGGCCCAACCAGGGGATGGGGCCGAACAGGAGATACTGCAGGTATACACCGTGAAAGATCATGCAAAGACCATCAATCTATTGAATGACCGAACCGCTAAGGCAAGTGAGGCTGCCGTATGTGCTGGGTATGGAGCATGGATGCTGGCTTCAGTGGACCATAATTTAGAACAGTTACAGAATGGGGAGGTCCGGACTGGACTAACGATGTTTTTAAAACTTGGACGCTGGCTAAAAACACTAGCCAAGCCTGTCAAGTTTGGAGGAATAGCCATGCATGGGTTCCTGAGAATAGATGCACCACTGGCCACCAGAACATAATAGGGTTTCGTAGTAAACATTCCACAGTATAACCTTACTGAAGGACAAGGTCTATATAAGGTTACAAACATAGAGGAAGTAAGAAACCAAACACGAGTAAGGTACCGCAAGCTGCATCAGTATGTTATTAAAAATGGGAATAAGACCAAGGGTGTGTCTATAACGGATTGTTATAAGAATATCCAGGTTGTGTTATGCCGAGAGGCGTTTCAGAAGGGCGAGGATGACTGTGGATATGGCAAGCGAAGCTATGCGTTTTAAGCATCACACCATGGGTGTTGGACTATGAAACCACGGCAGCATCACAAGGAGACAGGCGGTGGTGCGTCAGCACTACAGCCACTAACCTGACTGTGGGAGGGGAAATAACATGCATCATCGGACGTCCTAACTTCTGTCTGAAGCCTAAACACGAAATCAACATAAAAGGATATACAATATACCCCGAGCTGGAGGAAGAAACCGTCAACGGAACAGTGGTAGATATGATAAAAATGGTGTATAAAGGTTTTGAGGAGCCACAAGGAAAACCGATACCCAAGTTGAGCGAAGAACAGTTGACACTGGAAAGGAGTGTGTTTGAACAATAATTTAAATACGTCGATTTAGAGGAACAAATCGAAAAGCTACAAAAGGACACTGACACAGAACTGGCTGAACCACCGTGGTCTGCTCACTTCTACAACTTTGGACTGAATTTGCACATACACCCTTGGATTAGAATTATATCCTATATGTTGGTCATAATGCAGCTGGTAGTGGTACTGATACTCCTGGCAGAATATGCAGGCAGATACAAGAGGCGCAGAATAAAAACTTTGGCTCGGGCCATTAACAAAGAACCGAGGAAGCCTTTGCTAGGGCCATATAAGGGGGAGCAACCACAACAACGGCACGAGTACCTGATATGAGTCGTAAGTGTCCCAATCCTATCACCTGATCTACAAAACCGGGGCTGGAGACACATGAATCAAGATAGGGAAAGAAAAATTATTGGTCAGGGTGGGTATTTGGGGTACCATCTGACCAATTGGGGGATTGTAGAAAAAAAATTTAAGTAGTGGGAACCTAATTAATCAAAGGGGACCCAATTAAGTAAAGATAAAAACCAAAAGCAAAGCTATGAGAATGAAGAAAAAATACATGCTAAGAACACAGGGAAAATGATGAAATTAGAACTGTCAGGAAGATACATCATCTTATCACAGTATGAACCAGACAGTTGGGAAAAATACACTCTAAGGCTAGGTCACATGGGGTGGTAAGAGATTACGGGAAACAAAAGACGATTGAAAAACATCTCAACTGGTTGAAAGCAGTTAGGCCAAGAGGACAAGAGTTCGCAGACCTGAGAATGATGTGGCACGTAACTTATCAGATAAAAGGTGCATAGGGGAGGTAACGAAGCCTGTTGTCAATATAATTGTATTAACCAATTAATCTTGATAGGTAGGCGAAAATTTTGTGACGCAGCAGGGAAACAACAAATGGAAAGCCTCCGCGCGGAACTTCATGATTTTGTATGTATTTTGACTGTATAAAAACAGTAACCCGATGATTGTTCAGAGAGAAGAGCTGGTTTGGGTCACCGAGTTACTGAACTCATGTAGAAGCTGTCTCTCTCTCGATCGAGTACTTAATAAACAATTCTTTTCTCCAAAACAGACTTGTGTCAAGTATCTTTGTAATACTCTACATCATCTCCATGGCCTCGCCCCTCCCTATCTCTGCAATCTCCTTCAGCCTCACAACCTCCACCCAATCCCCACCCCCCCCCCCGACCCTGAAATGTCTGCGCTCCTTAAATTCTGCCCTCTTCAACATCCCTGATTGTAACTGCTCAACCACTGGTGGCCGTGCCTTCAGTTGCCTAGGTCCCAAGCTCTGGAACTTTCCCTAAACCTCTCTGCCTCTCTTTCTTCCCTTAAAGCGCTCCTTAAAACCTATCTATTTGACAAAGCTTTTGGTCATCTGCTGTAATTTCTTATGTGGCCATGGAGGGATTTGAAAACAAGGATGAATATTTTGAAATCATTGAATGAATATTTTAAGCGTTGCTTAACCAGGAGCCAATGCACAGGGGTGATGGATGAACAGGACTTGGAGCGAGTTAGGACACAGGCAGCTGTGTTTTATATCACCTCAAGTTAACGTAGGGTAGAATGCTGGAGGCCAGCCAGGAGTGTTGGAATAGTCAGGTCTAGAGGTAACAAACGCATGGATAATGATTTCAGCAGCAGTTGAGCTGAGGCAAGGGTGGAGATGGGCGATGTTACACCACAAATATGTGGTCAGAAGCTCATTTCAAGGTCAAATATCACACCAATGTTGCGAACATTTTGGTTCAGCATCAGACAGATGTTAGGGAGGGGGATGGAGTCAGTGGCTAGGGAACAGAATTTGTGGCGGCGACCAAAAACAATGCTTTGGTCTTCCCAATATTTAATTGGAGAAAATTTTTGCTCATCCAGAACTGAATGTCAGACAAGCAGTCTGACAATTTGGAGACCGTGGATGGGTCAAGAGAAGTAGTGGTGAGGTAGAGCTGGATGTCATCAGCATACATGTGGAAACCGATGCTGTGTTTTTGGATGATGTCGTCAAGGGGCAGCATACAGATGCGAAATAGGAGGGGACCAAGGATAGAAACGATGCGGGAACGGGAAGAGAAGAGAAGTCGTTGCAGGTGATTTTCTGGCTACAATTAGATAGATAAAAATGGAACCAGGCGAGTGCAGTCCCACCCAGCTGGATGATGGTCAAGAGACGTTGGAGAAGGAGAGAGTGGTCAACTGTGCCGAAGGCTGCAGACAAGTTAAGAAGGATGAGGAGGGATAGTTTATCTTTGTCACAGTCACAGAGGATGTCATTTGTGACTTTGAAGAGAGCCGTTTCAATACTGTGGCAGGAACAAGGGTTTTGCTTCTGCTCTGGTGTCTTTCCTGAAGATTCAGAACTTGTGGATAATTATGGACATGAACTTGCATAGTATTACCTCTACTCAATACCATATAGAGCACTGGAACACCTTTGATTCAAGTCCTTTGGACTTAGTAATATTTTTTGACATGCTGGTAATCAAACTTCCAAAAAGTATTAGAAACAAACAAACACCTGAAGTTATGATACACGAGTCCCATCATAGATATATCTGGAACTTTAGAACTGACTTGACATTGCCAGATTGCACTCTCTGGCATTATTGTGCTCCAGGATTCCACTTCTGTGAGGTAACCTGCATGTTAATGCAAGTTAAAAGGTACAGTAAAGCAAGTGGTTTCTCAGACGCAATCTAGAAGTTTCCCAGCATGTACTGTTAATGTTCATTAACACATTGATGAAGTAAGACCAATTGTGTCTGATAACACCATGCTGAAATATGGCCCTTATTGGTCAGAAATCTGCTGAATGAAATTCAGAACAATTTCACCACCAGTGGGAAAACAATGCAGAGGATGTCAATGTCAAACGCTTAGGTCCCAGGACATGGCTGCAATGTCGAAACAAGTTCAATTACCTCACCAGAGTTGTCAAGGTAACAGTACTGCTCTCTTACTCTCTGGTCACACCTCCAGTCTCACTACTCACAATACTTCCCTCCCCCCGCTTCCCGTCACTATCCTACAATCACTGCACCCCACTTCACTACACCACCTCTCATACTCACACACACACACACACACACACCACTTTTGCAACTCTCACTTCCCCACGTCTCACATCTGGCATACCGCATACCACAATTCCAACACAACAGGCACTTTCCTTAAACACCTCACAAGACTGTCAGTAACAGTTCCTACTTTCTTGCAGGAGAAGCTCACCCACAACTCCAGGGCGCAGGAGCTAGGGCAGGTGCCAGCTCACTGGAAGGCAAGTTTGCATACTAGCTCTGCTGCAGAGAACTCAGATACTGTCTTCGAGGGCTCAGGCTACCGAAGAAGGTTGATGGTCATATACTTGGAAATGCTAGATGCATTTTGCAGCCTGCTGGTACGCTTGCGCAAAATGTCGCAGAGCATTCTGTCCAACATGGACTGAGTGGTCAGCTCACTCAACACAACAGTGGCACCCACCATTATGGATCCTTTCCTGACAGCTCTTACCACTGCCATGGAAGCTCAGACAGCTGCCATCTTGGCTTTCGGGGGTGGGGGAGGCACTATTGACAGGGGCTTCCAGAGCGCCGCGTCACTCCTACACTCTATTCTCATGCAGAGCCACAAGCGTACTGAGGCACAGTTCCAGGATTGAAGCCTTGGCTCCATGGCTCTGCTGTCATCTCTCACATCAACAGCATACCCACTCTCCTGCCACCCATTCCGCCAGTGTCCTTGTTAGTGCTAGATAGCCAGCAGGGCTAATCGGCTTCAGCTTATGCCAAGATGCTGCAGTCTGCTGCCGGGCCCTCCAGGCCCACAGCTGCTCGAGATTGCCCACCAAGGCCATCAAAGGAAGCTCAGCAGCCTTCCACCTTCCAAGCTGCAGTCACTGGGGAAACACATCATTGGAGCACTAGGGTAGGTAAATAAGACACAGAAGGCGGCTTGCACAAGGGTGATTCATAATTATTTATGTTAACTGTTATATACTGATTGGATTGAGTTGTTTGAGAAATGTGTTTGTTGTTCTGGATTTTCTGTTGGTGATAATATTTGTAGTGAAGTGAGGGCAAGATCCACGAGACTGAAGTGAAGGAAGGAAATTGGATAGTGGTAGTAAGGACAGTGGTAAGAATCGTGAAACTGTTGGTGCATTGGGAATGGTTCAGGTGAAGCACTATTGGATGAACTGTGCTCTGAGAGCTGTGGCAGTGAGGGGATGCCTCTTCCTCCCCTTCATGTTCCCTCTCCTGCGCCTGCTGCACTTTAGCTGTCCAGGTAGTGATAAAGGTTGTTCCCTCATGAAGCCAAAATTATGGAGCATGCAGCAAACAACCACAAATCTAGATACCCGCCAGGGGTGCACTGCAAAGCACCTCCAGAATGGTTCAGTAAGTGCCAAATTGCTTGAACACACCAATTGTTTGTTCAATCATGTTTCTGGTAGCAACATGACTCTTTGCTGTAGGCCAGCTTTCCATTTGTGCCCGGATTCCTGACAGGGGTCATGAGCCATGTTTGGTCGAGATAGCCCATGTCACCCAGTAGCCAGCCTGCAACCTGATGGCCTGGCTGGAATAAAGTCAGCACAGATGGGTGCAGGATGAACGAGTCATGACTGCTACCAAGATACCGGGTACAGACCTGCATGATGTGTTGCCTATGGTCGCAAACCAGCTATGTTGAGGGAGTGGAATGCTTTTTGATTGATAAAGGTGCCAGGCTGGTGATGGGGAACATGCAAGGCAAAGTGGGTGTGGTCTATGGCTCCTTGGACTCTGGGGAAGCCTGCCATGCGGGCAAAATGTAGTGTTCTCTTGTCCTGCTTCATTCGGTCCATGGGGAATGAGATGTAAATGTTCTTCCTGGTGGTGGGTGCCTTGTTGACCTACCTGATACAGCAGTGGACTGCGAGCAGTGATATGCCACTGATATCACCTCCTGAAGCCTGAAAGGAACCTGTGGCATAAAAGTTAAGGGCCACATGAAATGCTGTCCATGCCCTGGTGCAGCGCACGAGTTGTGGATGCAGCAAGTGATGCAGCTCGGTGACAGTCTCATTTGTGAAGCGAAGGTGCATCTTATGTGATGAGCGCAGTGCCCTGCTCATCTTCAATCGTGTCACAACTGCTGCTGCTCTCTGCTGTATTCCTTGCTGCTCCCCCTCCTCCTCCTCCTCCTCCAGACGCAAAGGGAGCCATAACAGACCACCCATAACTCCAGTCAAACTGTTTTGAAGGCAGCCAAAAATAATGCAACACCAGCAAAATTAACTTTCCAGGGTCAGGTAACAAACCAAAAATTTCCAGATGTTAACCATCAGTCTGAAATTATAAACCAGCAACAAAACTGTAAGTACTACATGATCCCTTTAAATAGTGCTGGTGAAGAATCCTTCTGCCTAATAACACCACGAGGTGTCACAAGGTGTATTTATCTTGAGGATAGTGAGGTGCTGGGGCATACCAATATCAGAAAAGAGTCCCTCAACAAGCACAGGACTTTATTTGAATACGTGATTTCCATAGTTCTGGATGGTTACTGAGAAGCCCGATCCAATGGCGAGTGGGATGGGGCATATTCCTGGTTCGCAATGAGCATGCGCTTCCTGCCTGCCGTATTGGGTGCTTATGCGCCAGTTTAGTGTTCTCAAATTTCTACGCATTAACCTTTATTTTGTTGCTTTGTAGCTAATGATAATACTTGAAATTCATCTTTAAATGGGCTCTGCAACAATGCTGTTGACTGCTATGTATTATTTCATATACATGAATTATTGTGATTTATCAAAAATTCCTTATAGATATTTTCATTCCGTGCCAGTGATATTTCACAGAAGTGACAATTAAAATTGTGAAAATATGACTCAAAGATGCTTTCATAGGCTGTACTCAAGAGGAGTATCAATCGTAGGCTAGATCCTTCAACATCATCACCATGGAAACCATGGTGTTTTTCCACAAAATGCAAAACAGATCAATAAAATGTCGCTGGTAGAGAGGCAAAAAATCAATGTTGTCTATGTTATTTTCACACATTGAAAATACAGGAGAGATTGCTTTTTCCCACAAGAGTACTGTTCGTGACTGTTATTACTACCTGTCCCATTCAGGCACAAGTTTTACAAAGAAAAGCTAAAAATACAAACAATCTGAAATAAAATCAGATTCATCAGCATCTGAAACAGAAAAGGCTGGTTAACATTTTAGGTGAGGACTATTCAGTGGTGAAGTGGCTGATAAATCTGTTCTACTGTCCACACAAGGAAGAGTAAGTGATAGCTTACACTTGTGACATACCAACTTTAATGTCACTTTTGTGAAATATCAATGGCATTAAAGATGAAAACAGTAATAATGGCAGGGATTTTGCTCACGTCGTCAGGTCCTGTGCGGGCGATGTCTGTGGCGGGTCGCGGCTCCGCTGCTGGCTCCATCCTGCTGCCTAAAAATAACTTATGTTGATGGGGCTTGTTCAGCCCGCCCAGCATGTTTCCCAGTCCAATTAGAGGAAGCAGGTCTCGTGGCACCATTCATGAACCGTCATCAGCCGGTTTCCTCAAAGGGACCATGGCCAACTTTCTTTTGGCATTTGTGCTGTCAATGTTCTACAGCACTGAAGTGCTGCAACACTGAAAATCACTGCACAGAGAGGTAGAGAGACGGAGAGGTTTACCTTGGACCTCCACCCATCCCTCTCTATCTATATTATCACATCCCCATCTCACTAGCCACCCCTCACACTCACCCTCATCCGAGTGCAATCATCCCAACTATCACACTTGGGTGTTTTACATAATGTTCATGTAAAGTTTCTGTTAATGTGGTGTCAAACAATGAAACCTTTATTTTCAACACTTTCCCTTCTTGGACAGATTCGTGTACACCTTTGGAAGTGGCTTAGTGAGTTGCAGTGAATGGTGAGACATAACAGTTTCCACCGCAATAGTCATGAATGTGAAAGGAATGGCTTGGGCATTGTAGGGATACTTTATGGTGTTGGTGTGGGGTGTTGCCAATCTGGCGCATCATATGGCAGCCAAGGTGTAAAGCGTCAAGTTAGGTCAATCTGGCCATGGTGAGGCCATCCCTGGCCTCCTGGCAGCAATGTGCTCGGGTGCTGATGCCCTCTGTCCTGCAGCATCAGGTGATTGTGGAGAAGGTTGGTGTTGCTGGTGTGCCTGGTGCTGCTAGAGCTGGGGCTGATTGTGGTCGGACTCTGAGTACCAAGGTGAGATAGTATAAAGGGTACCCATGTTGATGGAATAGATGGCAGGTAAAGTAGAGATGACAGAAGCATTCTGTCAATGGTGAGAGAGTTCTTGCAATGAGGTAAGAGTGAATGGATAGTGGAAAGTGGAAAGCCTGCAGAAATGGACTGAGAAACAGCTTGTGGCTGAGGAAAGTGATGATCTGTCACATGGGAGCATTTACTGTAAATTCGAAGCTGTCAAGTAATCAGCTGAAGCAATGGCCATTCACCTCCCGTCTCAGGTTTACAGACATGGCTCCCGAGCAACGCGGACCCCGTGGATGAGCAGTTAAAGTTAAAAAGGTTAAAAGCATTATTAAGGGTCGGTCAATAACCCAATAAGTAGTTTAATTGGGTCTTCCGCCTCTGTGGCAGCTTGACAGTGGGGTCCTAACCAGCTGTCAAACAAAATCTAATTTCCTCCCCGACCCATCAATCCCGCCCACTGACGCCCGGAAAATTCTGGCCGATTATAAAGTTATGATAAATCATGCAGTCAGGCTAACATTTCTGGATGGAGATCAGCTCTGAAAAATGCAAATCAGCCTTACTATTTTCAATGCAGGCAGACCTAGTTCACTTTGTTTTTATTTCAGTAATTTACAGTAACATCCTATTTAATACAAATTACTTAAAAAAAAATTTGGAATCACTTGGGGGAAAAAAATAAATGGATATATAAAAATGGGCACTTGGGCACGATGAGCAGTAGAAGTGCGTGCACACATCAGAATAAACACTTGTAAAGGAGATTACACTGAAAACTAACTCTTGTGTGTTGAGACTGAAGCTGCTTTTACATTGGTGTCAGTAGGCTGTTTGTCCACCTGGCATTAACTGTGTTTTTAACCAGATTCAGTGAATCTGGCAACTTTTGGGGTTGCCACCTACTGTGTGAGATCCACTCTTTGGGAACTGCCAGCAAAAACATCCCCTTGAATTTAATATAAAAGCAGTTTAGGTGTGACTCTCAAATCAGAGTGGCATCAACTACAAGTAAACAATGTATCAACTAAGCTGCACAAAGTGGAAAAAACTGAAAGTAAGAAACAGTTGCATCTACATCGAGCTTTAATTTAGCCTCAGAATTTTTTCAAAGAGCTTTGTATATGATGAATTACTTTGCAATGCATTGACTGTTATGAAGGTAAATGCGGCAGCCATTTTGTAGACAGCAATATCCAACAAACAGCAATGAGATAAATAACCAGCCAAACAGTTTTAGTGGTGTTGACTGAGGGAGAAATATTGACCAAAACTATTTTGTAGGCTCTGGGACATCATATCCTCTCCAGACACCCTTTAAAAAGGATATACTCGTTTGGGACCATTAGCGTATATGAACAAAGGCTGGCGCAGATCAGGTATCTTTAGTGCAATCAGAAACATTGCCAAATAGAACCTGAAATGGTTACAAATTGGTCATAACAACTGTATGCAACTGTTGTTACAAGCTTAATTTGATTAGGTTCAAAACACTGGTTAGATATTTACATTATTTGATATAATATCAATTATTTTGATTGAATATCCAAATACAAAGCACCTAATCATGTAACACAATTATTTATGCATTATTGCCAGGTTAAGTCAGTACCGAGTAAAGGGGCAATGTTTGCAGCATCATATAATCATTTTTAATCACAAAGCTGAAAATTCTTTCATATGGTCTTCCTAAAATATTTCAAAGACCAATGACAGTTAATTTTCAGATGTTATATCAAAACAAATACTCAGTTGTCAAATGGTTAATATTCTTTAATTACAGAAGATTGGCAACATCATCTCTCAGCATACCTGTATGTCCTGGTTAATAATAGTGATCCAGGCATCAACAGTTTTCCCGATACGAATCTTCTCAGCTGCATCACTGAAATATAATTCAATTAATTATTGTTAATCTTTTATATTGGTCATTCCTCTGTCTAATTTATCAGACTGTTAAAATCATAATTTGAAAGTACATGAGGATTAAATTGTTACTGCTATCTTTCCACCCAATTTGTGCATTGCTTCTTAATGATTTTTGCCTACAAATTGAATAGCATTGCAGAGTTTCAGTCGTTAGTAATGACAAAGGATTTGATTAGGGCAGGGAAAATGGAGTACGAGAAGAAGCTTGCAGGGAACATTAAGGTGGATTGCAAAAGTTTCTATAGGTATGTAAAGAGAAAAAGGTTAGTAAAGACAAACGTAGGTCCCCTGCAGTCAGAATCAGGGGAAGTCATAACGGGGAACAAAGAAATGGCAGACCAATTGAACAAGTACTTTGGTTCGGTATTCATTAAGGAGGATACAAACAACCTTCCGGATATAAAAGGGGTCAGAGGGTCTAGTAAGGAGGGGGAACTGAGGGAAATCTTTATTAGTCGGGAAATTGTGTTGGGGAAATTGATGGGATTGAAGGCCGATAAATCCCCAGGGTCTGATGGACTGCATCCCAGAGTACTTAAGGAGGTGGCCTTGGAAATAGCGGATGCATTGACAGTCATTTTCCAACATTCCATTAACTCTGGATCAGTTCCTATGGAGTGGAGGGTAGCCAATGTAACCCCACTTTTTAAAAAAGGAGGGAGAGAGAAAACAGGGAATTATAGACCGGTCAGCCTGACCTCAGTAGTGGGTAAAATGATGGAATCAATTATTAAGGATGTCACAGCAGTGCATCTGGAAAATGGTGACATGATAGGTCCAAGTCAGCATGGATTTGTGAAAGGGAAATCATGCTTGACAAATCTTCTGGAATTTTTTGAGGATGTTTCCAGTAAAGTGGACAAAGGAGAACCAGTTGATGTGGTATATTTGGACTTTCAGAAGGCTTTCGACAAGGTCCCACACAAGAGATTAATGTGCAAAGTAAAAGCACATGGGATTGGGGGTAGTGTGCTGATGTGGATTGAGAACTGGTTGTCAGGCATGAAGCAAAGAGTAGGAGTAAACGGGTACTTTTCAGAATGGCAGGCAGTGACTAGTGGGGTGCCGCAAGGTTCTGTGCTGGGGCCCCAGCTGTTTACATTATACATTAATGATTTAGACGAGGGGATTAAATGCAGTATCTCCAAATTTGCGGATGACACTAAGTTGGGTGGCAGTGTGAGCTGCGAGGAGGATGCTATGAGGCTGCAGAGTGACTTGGATAGGTTAGGTGAGTGGGCAAATGCATGGCAGATGAAGTATAATGTGGATAAATGTGAGGTTATCCACTTTGGTGGTAAAAACAGAGAGACAGACTATTATCTGAATGGTGACAGATTAGGAAAAGGGAAGATGCAACGAGACCTGGGTGTCATGGTACATCAGTCATTGAAGGTTAGCATGCAGGTACAGCAGGCGGTTAAGAAAGCAAATGGCATGTTGGCCTTCATAGCGAGGGGATTTGAATACAGGGGCAGGGAGGTGTTGCTACAGTTGTACAGGGCCTTGGTGAGGCCATACCTGGAGTATTGTGTACAGTTTTGGTCTCCTAACTTGAGGAAGGACATTCTTGCTATTGAGGGAGTGCAGCGAAGATTCACCAGACTGATTCCAGGGATGGCGGGACTGACCTATCAAGAAAGACTGGATCAACTGGGCTTGTATTCACTGGAGTTCAGAAGAATGAGAGGGGACCTCATGGAAACGTTTAAAATTCTGACGGGTTTAGACAGGTTAGATGCAGGAAAAATTTTCCCAATGTTAGGGAAGTCCAGAACCAGGGGTCACAGTCTGAGGATAAGGGGTAAGCCATTTAGGACCGAGATGAGGAGAAACTTCTTCACCCAGAGAGTGGTGAACCTGTGGAATTCTCTACCACAGAAAGCAGTTGAGGCCAATTCACTAAATATATTCAAAAGGGAGTTAGATGAAGTCCTTACTACTCGGGGGATCAAGGGTTATGGCGAGAAAGCAGGAAGGGGGTACTGAAGTTTCATGTTCAGCCATGAACTCATTGAATGGCGGTGCAGGCTAGAAGGGCTGAATGGCCTGCTCCTGCACCTATTTTCTATGTTTCTATGTTTCAACCAAAGCGATCATAACCTTTGAAAACCACTCCGAATTTCAAAGCTGACAGGACGTTTTGTACAACTCCTTTTGTAGATAGTATTATATATTATAGCATCAATTTTGTACTGAAAGTAACTGTACAAGATCAGAATTGACAGGGCAGCATATATTTCAGGACATAACCTAGGCTGACACTACAGTGCAATACTGAGGAAGCACTGCACTGCTGGAGGTGCCATTTTCCAGATGAGAGGTTAAACCGAAGCCTTGTCTGCTTGTTCAGGTGAACAAAACATTTCTCGTAGCACTATTCAAAAAGAGGGGAGATCTCCTGGTCAATCTCTAACCCTCAACCAACACTACTAAAACATATTATTTGGTCATTTATCTCATTGCTGTTTGTTGCCTCCAGGCTAGAGCCAAGGTCGTCCCATCCTCTGTCATCGAACTTCAGTACGCGGACGATGCTTGCGTCTGCGTACATTCAGAGGCTGAACTCCAAGCCATCATCAACATCTTCACTGAGGCATACAAAAGCATGGGCCTTACACTAAACATTCGTAAGACAAAGATCCTCCACCAACCTAACCCCGCCACACAGCACTGCCCCCCGGTCATGAAAATCTACGATGCGGCCTTGGACAACGTGGATCATTTTCCATACCTCGAGACCCTACTATCAGCAAGGGCAGACATCGATGACGAGGTCCAACACTGTCTCCAGTGTGCCAGCGCAGCCTTCAGTCGCCCGAGGAAGAGAGTGTTTGAAGACCAGGGGCTAGATTTTCCACGTTTTTTGCATGCTTAACGCCCACTTAACATCCATTTTACCACTGAAATGAAGTATAACGCCCATATATCGCCCAGCGTTAGTTTCCGCATGGAATTAACGCCGAGATTCAAAAATACCACCCGCCCACTTTTTTTTGTCGTATAGATCAATTTGCCGGAACTAGCGGCCATGAGATCGCCCAACGTCACTTTCACCACCTCGCACACATATCACCCGCAATATCGCTCGCCCAAAAAAACACCTGAAAAAAGTGTCTTTGTCAGGACATTCATTGTTTGTGACCAATTGGTGGAAAAGAGAGAGCTATTGCAATGGGGCCTGTCCTTTCTCATCCTCTCTTGATGACCAATTACATGCTGTAGACTCGAGATGGGCGAAGGTACGCTTCACAGCATTATGTGCCCAATGTAAGACATGCCAGACTGATGAGGAGGACCAGACGTTACACCCCTCGTAAGTACAGGGACAAGCGGTCTTACCTCGACTTGCCCGACACCACCTGCCTTCGGAGACTGCGCTTCCACAAAGAGGTTATCACTATATGCCAGCTCATAACGAGAGATCTGCAGCCTGCCAGCACCATCAGTATTGCACTGTCCGTCGATGCCAAAGTCACCGCGGCACTGTCGTTCTACGCGTCGTGTTCTTTTCAGGCCACAGCTGGCGACATTTGGGATCTGTCTCAGCATGCCACACATTGCTGCATTAGACAGGTCACTGAAGCCCTGTACGCATGCAAGAGGGACTTGATCAGCTTCGCTATGACCAGGGAGGCACAGACTGAGAGGGCTCTAGGATTCTCCAGAATTGCAAATTTCTCCAAGGAGCAGGGAGCAATAGACTGTACGCACATCACGATGCGGGCACTTTTTCAGGATGCACAGGTTTTTAGGAACCGCAAGAGATTTCACTCCCTGAATGTGCAACTCGTTGTCGACCACCAGCAAATTATTATGGCAGTGAATGCTAAATTTCCAGGCAGCATCCATGATGCCCACATCCTGCATGAGAGCACTGTATCTGACTTGTTTAACAATCAGCCACAAGGTCAATGCTGGATGCTTGGTGACAAAGGATATGGCCTCGCCACCTGGCTGATGACCACCCACGAGAACCACAGAGCCACTCGCAATATCGTGGAGAAAACCATTGGAGTGCTTAAGCAGCGCTTTAGATGCCTGGACCACTCAGTAGGTGAGCTCCAATACCACCCTGAGCAGGTAGCTCAATTCGTGGTGGTGTGCTCCATGCTGCATAACTTGGCTATCAGGAGGGGACAAGAATTGCCTGATGCGTCTGACAGTCCACCTCACCAGAGAGAGGAAGAGGAGGACGAGGAGGCGGATGCTGACATCGGCCCACACAATCAGGCTGATGCTGAAGCAATGCCCCTGCCACCCCTGTAGACCGCATGAAAGGGCCGGTGGTGGCATGATAGCTGCAAGAGCCTTACGTCAGGAACTCAATCAATGAGCGCTTTGCCTGAAAGAACATTGGTGATATTTACAAGGGTGGCACACTGCTGGGTGTGCAGGTCATACATCAATGGTGGGCATCACCTTGGTGACAGTTAAAGTTTAAGTTGATTGAAGTTAAGTGGAATTATATCCTTTGATGTTAAGGAATCACCAGTGTGTAACGGTGCAGCTACCTGAGCCAATGCACAACAAGGTTTTGTTAAATAAAAAACATTTAAACCAAACAGTTGTCTGAAATCATCAGCCTTTCTGTAAAAACCAAGCCCCCCCCCCCAGCCCCTCTTTCCCTTCTCCTCCTAACTCCAAGCCACCTGGCCAAGGAGCTCCTCAGGTGATGCTTTTTTGGGGCGGGGGGGGGGGGGTGATGACAGCCGAACCGCTGCTTGGACGGATACGGGAGAGGACGGTCCCGAGGTGGGAACGTGCTCCGAGCCATAAGCAAGATGCTGCTGCTGGCTCTCATGTGTGGTTAGCAATGGGGGTGCGGCACCTTGGGGTGCAGTGCCGCGCTCCGGGACCACTGGGAGCCCTCTGCCACCAGTGTTCCTGGCTACCAGCTCCAGGGCCTCCACCATCCCTTCCATGTTCTATCTTATTTGTTGGACAAAAACTCGGTGCCATCTATGTTCTTGGTGCTTAGTAGGCTTCTTGCTGCTTGTGAATCTCCCTCATGCCTCCCACAACAGCCAAACAAGCACACACCACAGCCACACACGCCTTCAGTCCCTCTCAGCTCCACCTCTCTGTCTCCTCTTCTGCGCATGTCATGATGACCTTTAACCTCCTGAATCGCAGGAATCAAGCATTGCCATGCCGTTGTTAAGGACGGCAACACTTTACGGCAGAAGGTAAGCGAGATTTAACGTTACCGCCCATTTCGTATCGCTCGCGGTAACGCCCAATTTCAAAAATGGAGACTAGGTGCTTTGAGAATGGGCGAGATGCCGGCGATCTAAAAACCCATTTTTACCAACCACGCCGGAAATAACGCCCATTTTTGGGCAATAAGCACAAAAGTGTAAAATCTAGCACCAGGACTTCAAATGTGGCACCAAGCTTATGGTCTACAGTGCAGTAGTGATACCCGCCCTCCTATATGGCTCAGAGACGTGGACCATATACAGTAGACACCGCAAAGCGCTGGAGAAGTACCACCAACGTTGCCTCCGCAAGATCCTGCAAATCCACTGGGAGGATAGACGCACCAACGTCAGTGTTCTCGTTCAGGCCAACATCCCCAGCATTGAAGCATTGACCACAATCGACCAGCTCTGTTGGGCAGGCCACATCGTACGCATGCCCGACACGAGACTCCCTAAGCAAGTGCTCTACTCGGAACTCCTACACAGCAAGCAAGCCTCAGGTGGGCAGAGGAAATGCTTCAAGGACACTCTCAAAGCCTCCTTGATAAAGTGCAACATCCCCACTGGCAACTGGGAATTCTTGGCCAAAGACCGCTCTAAGTGGAGGAAGAGCATTCGGGGGCGTTGAGTACCTCGAGTCTCGTCGCCGAGAGCATGCAGAAATCAGGCGCTGACAACGGAAGAACGCGCGGCAAACCAGACTCCCCACCCGCCCTTTCCTTCAACGACTGTCTGCCCCACCTGTGACAGAGACTGTAATTCCCACATTGGACTGTACAGTCACCTGAGAACTAACTTTTAGAGTGGAAGCAAGTCTTCCTCGATTTCGAGGGACTGCCTATGATGATGATGATGATGCTGTTTTGGGGATCATACAGTGTATAAATTGGCTGCCACATTTTCTTACATTACAACAGTGACTATACTTCATTAGCTGTGAAACGTTTTGGATGTCCCAAGGGTGTTAAAGGTCCTATATCAATGTAAGTTCGTTCTTTTTTCTTTCACGATGGCCATTGGACTAATCAAAATTAATTTGAATTAGTAGCCATATAACATTTCTTGAGTTCCTCCTTGCAAGGAATTTCCATTTCAACCCATGTCCCCAACACAGGCATTTTATTAATTTAATTGCATGTAGCTTCCACCAAAGTCATATTCCACAGAAACATTAGAGTGCAACAGGGAAATAATAGCTATCTACAAATAGAGTTGTACAAAATGATAGCATAGTGGTTATCTTACTGAACTAGTAATCCAGAGGCCTGGATTAATGATCCAGAGACGTGAGTTCAAATCCCACCACGGCAGCTGGGAAATGTAAATTCAGTTAATTAGTTAAATAAATATGGAATAAAAAAGCTAGTATCAGTAATGATGAATATGAAACTATCGGATTATCATAATAACCCATCTGGTTCACTAATGTCCCTTAGAGAAGGAAATCTGCCATCTTTACCTGATCTAATCTGTATGTGACTCCAGGCCCACAGCAATGCCCTCTGAAACGGCCTAGTCAAAGCCACTCAGTTGTAAAAAACCATTATGAGAAACAATAAGAATAAAACTGAATGGATCACCCAGCATCGAGCTAGGCACCACCAGCTCAGTCAACTCTGCAAAGTCCTCACAGAATCGTACCTTTCAGCCAATGTCCCAAACTCCTTCATCACCATCCCTAGGTATGTCCTGTCCCACCTGCGGCGTAGACCCACCAGGGGTGACGGCACTGTGGTATACACTCGGCAGGGAGTAGCCCTGGGAGTCCTCTATTGACTCCGGACCCCATTAAGTCTCATGGCTTCAGGTCAAGCATGGGCAAGGAAACCTCCTGCTGATTGCCACCTACCGCTCTTCCTCAGCTGATGAATCAGTACTCCTCCACGTTGAACACCACCACCTGGAAGAAGCACTGAGAGTAGCAAGGGCACAGAACGTACTTTGGGTAGGGGACTTCAGTGTCCATCACCAAAAGTGGCTCGGTAGCACCATGACTGACCAAGCTGGCCGAGTCCTGAAGGACATAGCTACCAGACTGGGCCTGCGACAGGTGGTGAGAGAACCAACACGAGGGAAAAACATACTTGACCTCGTCTTCACCAATCAACCTGTCACAGATGCATCTGTCCATGACAGCATTGGTAGCAGTGATCACCGCACAGTTATTGTGGAGACAAAGTCCTATCTTCTCACTGAAGACACCCTCCATTGTGTTGTGTGGTACTACAACCGTGCTAAATGGGATAGATTCAGAATAGATCTAGTAGCTCAAAACTGGGCATCCATGAGGCGCTGTGGGCCATCAGCAGCAGCAGAATTGTATTCCAGCACAATCTGTAACCTCATGGTCTGGCATATCCCTCACTCTACCCTTACCATCACGCCAGGGGACCAACCCTGGTTCAATGAGGAGTGTAAAAGAGCATGACAGGAGCAGCACCAGGCATACCTAAAAATGAGTTGCCAACCTGGCGAAGCTGCAACACAGGATTACTTGTATGCTAAAAAGCAGAAGCAGCATGCTATAGACAGGACTAAGCGATCCCACAATCAGCAGATCAGATCAAAGCTCTGCAGTCCTGCCACATCCAGTCGTGAATGGTGGTGGACCATTAAACAACTAACAGGAGGAGGCGGCTCCATGAATATCCCCATCCTCAATGAAGGTGGAGCCCAGTACGTGCAAAAGACAAGGTTGAAGCGTTTGCAACCATCTTCAGCCAGAAGTGCTGAGTGGATGATCTATATTGGTCTCGTCCTGACATCCCCACCATCACAAAAGCCAGTCTTCAGCCAATTCTATTCACTCCACGTGATATCAAGAAACGGCTGAGCTCACTGGATACAGCAAAGGCTATGGGCCCCAACAACATTCTTCTATTGTGCTGAAGATTTGTGCTCCAGAACTAGCCGCAACTCTAGCCAAGCTGTTCCAATACAGCTACAACACTGGCATCTACCGACAATGTGGAAAACAGCCCCGGTATGTCCTGTCCACAAAAAGCAGGACAAATCCAATCCGGTCAATTACCGCCCCATCAGTCTACTCTCAATCATTACCAAAGTGATGGAAGGTGTCGTTGACAGTGCTATCAAGCGCACTTACTCAACAATAACCTGATCACCGATGCTCAGTGTGGATTCCACCAGGACCACTTGGATCCAAATCTCATTACAGCCTTGGTCCAAACATCGACAAAAGAGCTGAATTCCAGAGGTGAGGCGAGAGTGACTGCCCTTGACATCAGGCAGCATTTGACCGAGTGTGGCATCAAGGAGCCCTAGTAAAACTGAAGTCAGTGGGAATCAGGGGAAAAACTCCCCACTGGTGGAGTCATAGCTAGCACAAAGGATGATGGTTGTGGTAGTTGGAGGTCAATCATCACAGCCCCAGGACATCGCTGCAGGTGTTCCTCAGGGCAGTGTCCTCAGCCCAACCATCTTCAGTTGCTTCATCAATGGCATTCTCTCTATCATAAGGTCAGAAGTGGGGATGACTGCACACTGTTCAGCACCATTCGCAACTCCTCAGATAATGAAACAGTCCATTCCCGCATGCTGCAAGACCTGGAGTCAGGAGGTGAGACACTCGCTGCAAACATCTTTGGTACAATAAAAGCTAGTTTATACAATATATAAAAAATATTTCAGGCTTGGGCTAATAAGTGGCAAGCAACATTCGTGCCACACAGGTGCCAGGCAATGACCATCTCCAACAAGCGAGAGTCTTACCACTGCCCCTTGATGTTCAGCGGAATTACCATAGCCGAATACCTCACCATTAACATCTTGGAAGTCACCATTGACCAGAAACTTAACTGGACCAGTCATATAAATACTGTGGCAACAAGAGCAGATCAGAGGCTGGGTATTCTGCAGCGAGTGTCTCACCTCCTGACTCCCCAAAGCCTTTCCACCATCTACAAGGTACAAGTCAGGAATGTGATGGAACACTCTCCACTTGCCTGGATGAATGCAGCTCCAACAACACTCAAGAACCTTGACACCATCCAGGACAAATAAGCTTGCTTGATTGGCACCCCATCCACCACCTTAAACCTTCACTCCCACCAGCTGCAATGTGTACCATCTACAAGACGCACTGCAGCAACTTGCCAAGGCTTCTTCAGCAGCACCTCCCAAACCTGCGACCTCTATCACCTAGAAGGACAAGGGCAGCAGGCACATGGGAACATCATCACCTGTAAGTTCGCCTCCAAGTTTCAAACTATCCTGATGAAGTATATTGCCATTCCTTCATCGTTGCTGGAAATCCTGGAATTCCCTCCCAACAGCAATGTGGGAGTAACTTCACCAGATGGACAGTAGCGGTTCAAGACGACAACTCACCACCACCATCTCAAGTGCAATTAGGTACGTGCAATAAATGCTGGCCTTGCCAGCAATGCGCACATCCCATGAACGAATTTTTTTTTTAAAACTCCAGCGATTCAAGGACAGGGATTTTAGTCTTACTAATTTTCAAGACAGAAAACAATCTGCAACTATGTCCAAATGTATAAACCATAAGGATACTTTTTCCACGACTGTGACTTTCTGATTTCTGACAGCAGATTCAAAATTAATTATTTCCACATGTTAATGTGCTCAGTAAGTTGGCAGGTTGCTGTGGAACTGAATTTATTCAGCTATGTCTGGTGAGGAGGACAAACAAAATAGAAATACATTTTTGCATTTTCTGACTAAAAAGGGCATATTACAAAGAGAAATTTGTAAAAGTTAGAAAGGGATATGCTGTGTAACTGTGTTTTACTTATAACTGTTGAACTCAATTCCGCAGTCATCCTCTCTAATCTTCACTTTATGGGCTGCATGATTCTGATTGGTCTGATAGTTATAAACAGATGAAAGACTGCATGCACTGCATGCTGGTCCCGTCTGGCTTGGCAAGCTTACTTGGCAAGGCATCTGTTCCGGATGGAGGTTCTTGGTTAGCAATACAGTGGTGCCTCTGACCCAGCCATAATTTCACTAAATCCAGACAAGTCATTTGTCTCAGTTTCACCCTACCCAAATATTATTTTAGCATCAGAGTTCTGATCTGGCATTTGACCTAATTTTCTTGTTTTTATCATTGCATTTACTTGATAATATGAAGAAGTGAAGTGCAGTTCAAAATGTGTGCAATTCCACACATTCTGTTCTCCGGGGATCTGTTATCAGCAGTCTACAGAACAAACCGCATATTAGCCGGTTTGAACAGAATTCTGATAATATCATAATTTTTTCCCCCAACGCACTGATCCACGTACATGTTCAGGCATGGAACAGTCTAAAATTGTGGAAATGTGACCTTGTACACATGTCCAAACTGAGCAGCATACCTTAGGATTTCTTATTTTAAACAGTAAGCTTTGTCACGTCAATTATTGACCTCAGGGTTTCGGGAAGTGGGCAGCAACAATCCAACAGGAAAATTGGCATCAGCCCAACCTACTAATACAAAGGAGAACCTGACAGTCTTTTAGCTGAAACTAACAACAGGCCTTATACAAATAAATTGTTACAAGTCAAACTGACCCATTTGAAATACAGCATATGCAGAGTAATAAACTAATCTTGACAGGAGAAAAATACAATATATTACCAGGTTTTTTTCCTGCTCAGGAAAGAATTTAAAGTTACTGTATTTTATACAGTACAATAAATCTTTGATCTATTCTTGGCGGCCTTTAAGTAATACATGTTTTCTCAGGAATGTATTTGAACTCCCTCATTAGATCAGACAAAATGCGTTAATGGTTTCTGAGGCAGATGTGAAAAATTGCCGCGTAGTTGTTCAACTAATCATACTGACCCGATGCCCTAATTGTCGTCTTATATTCACAGTAAGCACTGGATCCAGTTTGGGTCGTATTTTGCACAATACTAGATGTATGCAGGTTGTTCAGGAAATGATCTAAGATGTAGCTGAGTTGAGGTCACTAAGCAACAGTTGTAAGCAGCAGATAAAAACTTGTGTGCATTGTATGCTGGCTCAGTCTGCTTTGGCAACCTAGTTGGCAGTGCATCTGCACTAAATACAGTCTCTAAGGAAGGTTTGCTCCAAGAAAATGCAGTACAGCAAGAAATTACATCAGCATTTCATGTCAGACATTATAATTTATATTAAAAAGGATTTTTTCCCAGCATCTAATTCAGTGCCACCTGGCACATGTGCAATCAAGAGAAATTAAAGTTAACAAGAAAGGGAAGTGATTTATCGCCAACTTTCAGCACAAAAAGTTTAGATAGAATTTTTTTTTAAAGTATGATAATTAATTTTATTGTCAAAAAAATGATCAGCTACATTTTTATTAAAACAGCAGTATCAAGTCTCTCTCTTTATCCAGTAACTGTACTCTAGAGGTTGGCCTCTGCCAATACTACTATGAGCACCGACTTGGAAGTACATATCAACAGCTGGGTACAATTTACCATTCAATTTTTGGGCAGTGATGCATCTTATGGGCAGTGCCTGGCTTCCACTGAACTACTACTCACAGCAACGTGGCCAAGATCATGTGTGCAGAAGTGTGGGGAGGGTGAAATAATCAGCAATTTAAATTAAAACTTTTACTTTTTTTATTGAAATGGACATGTATATTGCAGCAACAAAATAATGACCGTATGATACCGCAACAAAGTAAGACCATATGACATGGATTACAATATATTAACTAAGTATACAGATATTGCATCATATAACATCTTAGTAAGTAGGGGTTACTTATCAATTTCAATTCTAATATGAACTTCAAACTTTAATTCTGTGTATAGCAGAAGTAACTGTCTGAAAAAATGCATAAATTGAGAAAGAAGAATGATAAAGGGCCATTGATATCGCTAACCCACCTTATCTGTTATTATAAAAATCATAGTAATACCGTGAGTACATTTTATGTATCTATTTTGTCTATTAAACACGGCTTTCCCAATTCCAAGGCTGCATTCACAATCCCCCTAACAAAACAGTCCACTCTAACTGACAGACAAAGAGCTTTAAGGGATTTCGTACTTTTTAAAATAAATCTAAAATATGTAATGCACTCCATGACTATAGTGTCCCATCGCAGACTCATCCACATGGACACAGTTTATCTTCAGGCACAAAACTATAATGCTTCTACAATCTGCAAACGTCATCATATGCAGTTGAGGCTAGCTCATTGAATGTATTCAAGTCACAGATAGATAGATTTTTAACCAATAAGGGAATTAAGGGTTACGGGGAGCGGGCGGGTAAGTGGAGCTGAGTCCACGGCCAGATCAGCCATGATCTTGTTGAATGGCGGAGCAGGCACGAGGGGCTAGATGGCCTACTCCTGTTCCTAATTCTTATGTTCTTATGTATTCCTGTGAGAGAAATTCACGAAACAGATAAACCCAGAATGCAAACTATTGGATCCAAAGAGTCATTGAATCTAACAATGGTAGCACCCATCCCTTTCCGACAATACTTTTTATCCAGACATGATAAAAATATCCATGTGCCAACACCCATCGCTATACAAAAAATCAATTTACTTTATTCAAAGTATTAAGCTCTATGTCGTGGTTGGTATTGGATTTCTACTATACAGAGAGGCCCTGAAGACACTGATAGCCACATTTTTTCCTTCCTCCCAGTGTCTCCCCAAATCTCAGTCCATTCAACTGTTAAGTTTGAATAGTAGAGTACGGTTGCATCATAAAGAGGCCAAAGGAGACTCTTCCACATTTCTGTGCTGTCCCAAAATTTCAAGGATAACCCTAATCCCTTAATTTTTGGGTAGAGATTCTATAATGCCTTAAGAATGAGGCACTGGCTAGGTAATGGGTAACAATGTATTCCCTCTAGTTACCAGGCGTAACCAGCCAAGTAGGAAAACCACATCTGCAAAATACATATGTACATAGCACATAAGTAATAAAGTATACTGGGGACTCTTAACTATTTTTCAGAAATCTTGATATAAACAGTTTGAAATATAGTTGACAGAAATGGTTGACAGTACATACTTCCATTAAAAGTCAGACTATTTCCAAGTATGTAATTCCCTCACCAGCCCATCTGAATAGAAAATTCTAATGCTGAAAGGATAATTCTGCCAAGTGGCATATCTTCAATCTGATTTAAATTATCTCATATTTAGATTGGCACCCACATTGCATTGCTATTCAAAAAGCAGGGACACCAAAAATTACATTACATTGATGTAAAGGAACATTATATGTTCCGTATTGTTGGTTAACACAGTGGTGTGTTTTCAGCTTCAACCTAATCCCAATCCTTCAAGAGTTCAATCACAAGGCAACCAACCAAAAGTTCCAGCAGGCACTACAGTCATGTATCTTAAAAGTTGGGAATAGTTTTACAAAGTCTATTTTGCATAATATACTGTACATAAAAATTCAGACTTTCCGGTTAAAAGCTTTTTCAGCATCCACCAAAATAAGTGAAGGCGTCCTCTCGAGGCTCAGAAACAGAGCAGCCTGGAGGTTCTACTAGTGTACAGTCAATTTTATGATGCTAATCAGGTGGACAGCTGCAGGAAGTAAGGCAAAGATCAGTTTTTCTGGATCCCTGCCTACTCTTGTACCAGCTTTATTTTCCTGGCAGCCGGTGGAAGTATTCACCCATATTTGGGCAGCTGCTTTCAAATGAGGTAGTAATGATTTGGTTATATCATCCGTCTCATTTTCCATCATTTCTGCTTCATTTCAACTGTCATAATCAAGCCAGTATAAAAATGGCATCCAGGGTTGCTAGGCACTACTCTGAAGGTGGAACTGAGTATTTTGCTTTGTACTCTGAAGGTGGAATTGAGTTTAAACCATCTAGCTTTTCAGTCAAATGCAGCTATGAGTGCCTCTGTCCATATATTTGGATGGGGGTATTAGCAGGTTGGTGCCGTTTACAGGAGTTGTTCAAACCTTATTACTATGTTATTTTTATTGCTTTTCTTTTGTCTTTTTTTGTTGCCTGAGGCACTACCATTTATCTGCCTCCACTTTCAAACATAAAAGCCAAATGGTTGTACAGGATGCATTAAGTCAAGGGTTTACTCATTTCTAGAGCCAGCAATTTCATCAGCTTTCATGTGGACAACCAGCACCAGCATGATCGGGCAATGCAAATTGACCAAGTGCTAGGATTCACCAAGGTGTCATAGTTTGTACCTTCATGGCCTTAAGAACTTCGTGAATCAATGTCTAATAGGAAAAGATTCTACTCTTTGAGATGTGTAGGTCAATTGCAACCAGGAGCACACCATCATGTAAGTGATTGCTCGCTTCCTTGGGAGCCGGCACTCTTTAAACCAGGAAAACATGTTTTCACATGGATCCTCAGAGATCAAGGCTATACTTTACAGCCTTGGTTGATGACACCTATATGCTTTCCTAGGACTCCAGCTGAGCAGCACTATAATGAGGTCCACTCACCACTGAGAAGACACATTTCAGATACATGAACCAATGTGGGGGAATCTTGCAGTATCGTCCAGCAGAAGTCTCAAAGGATCACAGTGGTGAGCTGCATGTTGCACAGCATCATCTTTCCCAGAAGGATCACAACCCCATTCAGGAGCAAAGGCATCAACAAGATGAGCAGCAGCAGCCTGAAGAATCTTGCCACCGACAAGATACGTTCATGCTAAACTCATATAGGAGATCTTTTCTTGACTACAATATCCATCTTAAATCTTGTGTATATTTTCCCCATTCCCACCACAAGTATGCCATCATCTATGGACCCTTCCCTGTGCATATCAACTCATATAACTCACATTCATGTTATCTGATGAAAGCCATTTCAAAACCTTGCAGAGAACTATGTCTGCATGCACAACAGCTTTGATACAACAATATTTTAATTATAACCTCTACTTCCTGTGCAGCTAGTTCTTCCTACTAACCCTTGGTAGCAGTACTGATTGGCAGGTATACAACTGCATTTCTATAGGAGTATCCTGGGCCTGAAGTGCCTCTTAGCGCATGAAAGCTAAATTCTGAAATAAACCTGCTGTAGGCTGCATCTCTTGCGCTGTTAGATGGGCAGCCGCCATTTCAGTCAAATGTCATGGGGTTTAAAATGGCTAGAAGGATAGTCATATGTTGCCATTGGGAGACAGCAACATAAAGTGTTCCCATTCTCAACATATCAAGTATTGGGCACTGTCTCAGCATGACCACTAATCTGCGGACAGGCAGATCTAAAGGTACCAATGAGTTCAGTGAAGCCTCATGAAGCACATGTCTACAATCCAGCCCAATTTATGTGGTGGCTGGAAGAAACCGCTCTCTCCAATCTGGCACCTCTGAAGTTGCTGCCTTGGTAAAGTCATTCGAATCTTTTCTGGCACTAAGTTACCAAGCATGGATTGATCCTAATTTCTCTCATGGCCCTGGTCACCTCCTGCCACTGTTTCTGCGCTGCTCTCGTGCAGAGCCTGCATTGCTCTGAGTTCAACAGTGCTTCCTTTATCTACCTAGTTTCTTGCAGAAGCACTTCAGCTGCTTAATCGCTGAAGCGTGGGGCTCTCTGCCCACTTGCAGACCTCACAGACATTCTATGATCGCACAAGTTTTTAATCTGCTCCTTAAACAAATTTGGCTGTGGTGTACCCTTTACGCTACTACAGGCCATTTAAATCCTGTAGCAGTATATTAGTTCCTGCCCCCAAAATATGAGCCTCAAAGGTGTTTAATATGCCAGGAACTTACCATGAATATTGTAATTAGCTTTATCTTGGAAAGATGCAAATTGTGCCCTGACATACTTTCAACAATTTTTATTTATGTTGCTTCTTTATTTTAGAAAAAGTCTCAAGGAAATTCATAAAAGCATAAGGAAAAATAGAGGCCGAGCTTGTTAGGAAAGATAATGGTGTGACAAAAAGCTTAGTCAGAGATGGATTTTAAGGAGGCTCTTGAGAAAGAGGTAGAGAGCAAAGGGATTGAGGGATGGAATTCCAAAATGTAGGACTTAGAGTGTTACGGCTACCAATGGTACAATGAAGGGAGGGGCACCGTGAAATTAAGACATTAGGGGGTACTATTCAACAGATTTTTACCCTTTTTGTGAATTAAGTGAAATGATGGTTTATAAAAAGATGTTCAGGTACTCAAAGTATGCTGAAATATCCAAATAATGTAGGATTAAAGACGCCACTCATTTCTTATGTAGTTCTACTGGATAATCATCCAGGCCTGTCTGAACAGAAAAGCTGCCTCCATCACCTTCTCCAAGGAAATTTAAGCATCTCATCTATATGAAAACAATAACGCTAAATATAATTATCTGTGCATTAAATAACCACAGTACCATTTTGTAGAATGATAAAAAAATGTTTTAAACGAGAATATCTCGGCATTTTTTTTTGCATTTCCTGCTTCTATTTCAGTTGTCTCTGCTCCAACTGAAAACACAATGCATGGTGGAAATGTTCACCTAGCTAGCCACCAGAATGCAGTATCTAAGCTGTGTACACAATCTGGTGCCACATTATGACTGCCAGGGCCCAGTGTTACAGATATTTTCCTGGAATCTGTTTATGCCTCTTTTTTTTCTAGCCTCAGAAGAGTCTTTTTGGATTTTACCTTACACATAGTAACCCTAGACAACATGCTCTTTGGTGACCAGAGGCCAATTTTCATCTTCACCACTGGGGGGGATACTGGTGATAATGTGATGAAAATTATGCAGCACTTACTGCCCTATTTCCACTACCGCTCCAGCCCCTGCCATTTTGATGAAGGTCTTGAAATGGGCAGCCGAGGCACCCACCAGAAACAGATGTTGACTAGCCCATACAAATTGCGGTCCTGTTACATCAATAGGACCCTGATGCAATTTTGAAGTACCAATTGTCGGAGTATGCGCCTGCACGCTCCAACCATTGGTACTTAGCATTGAATGGCCTAACCAGTGGCCGTTTCAAAAGCCTCAAGAGGTAAGTTTGCAAATGATGGTTTTTGTGCCAGGATAAGCATCACCCGCCGTCTCGGCCCGATGTCAAGTCTCCGAAGTCCTCCTCTGAAATTGCCTCATCCCACTTTCCTTCCCATGACTGGCTCAACTCTACAGTGGAGCTACCAGATTTCCTGACACCCCTGATTGGTGAGCTGCCTATAATCATAAAAATGGTTATTGTCTCCCAGCACTTTCATTGGGCGATCGGTGGACTCACACTGCCCACATCCCACCCGATGGAAATGGTCACATGAAAATCTACTTATATGTAGATGAGTGAGGAAGGAACTAGGATGAGTTTCCCACTGTCATCAACGCCTGGATTTTCATTCCTGATGGGTATCCAGTAACACCTGCTCGAACGTGCTCATCTGGACATCATGCAAAACATAACTGACTAGTCTTTATTGCCATTAATGTTGAGTAGCTTGGCAACTCATACTGTCTACATGTACACTTGATGATTGGCCACTTGGGTGATGGTGTGGAGTGTGTGGGATGTATTCCAACGTGAATCAGCATCTCAAAGAGAGGTGGTAAGAAAATTGAAGAAAACAATACTTTTTTATCTTCATAAACAAAGAGTCAAACCCCCAAGTATCTGAGCAATGAAGTGCACTGAACTAACAGCTGGTATTACTGAGCTGTGCAGGAGTAACACACCTCTAACTTTGAAAATGGTAGCAAAAGTACCAGTCTGCTTGAGTTAAAGAGCTTGCATGAAGTTATTAGAGTTGATATGACGGAGCCGATCTGAAGTTTCTGCTGACATGTCTGGTGCAGATAGTATTTGTATTAGTCACCAACATGCAGATACCTAGGATGGAGGATGGCATAGCAATTTGCACCACTTGACCCCTAATCAGCACTTTGCATTCCACTCAATATGGAAACTATGATCTTATCAAAATAAAGGAAACTAGTCTATTTGCCCTTTTCTTTCTGTACTTGTATAGACATCCAAGATTTTAAACTAGTTTCCTGGCTGTTTAAGAGCATTTCTTCAGTTTCTTGTGGGATTTTTTTGCTGTGTAGGCATTAGTAGGATGAGGAGACAAATGAATCAGAAAGCAACATACATTCTTGGCACGTGCTGAAGGGAATGCTACTGCCATTGAATTATTCAAGTTTGTGAATCATTCCTTCTTTGGCATTCCCTGGAAGCAATTTTCAGCTTGTCAACTGATGGTGATCTATGGGAATGCTGTGGTCATTACCATTGTGGACAAAATGTCTTTCCTGCGCAGAACTCCGACATGAACTTCCTCGCTGCCGACTCCCGCAATCGCTGGCCTGACCCCGCGATCCACCGCTCCCTCCCCCATGATCTCTTTGCCGCACTTCCAGCCCCAAACCAGCCAGCCCCGATATCTCCTTGGTCAGTACCTGTACCATCCAATTTAAAGTGACCACCCCTTGTCCAGAAAGATCCCTTATCCAGAACAGGCCAGGTCCCGAGGGTTCCGGATAAGGGAGATTCAACCTGTATATTTGAAACAATACAAGAACATAAGAATTAGGAACAGGAGTAGGCCATCTAGCCCCTCGAGCCTGCTCCGCCATTCAACAAGATCATGGCTGATCTGGCCGTGGACTCAGCTCCACTTACCCGCCCGCTCCCCATAACCCTTAATTCCCTTATTGATAAGAACATAATAGGAAGATGGATTGCAGTCTTAAAAATAACTGGAATTTGAAAGCTGCCCACCACAATGAGTTATGTTGATTTTAGTAAAGAGCCATAAAATTGAAGGAGAATGAATGAAGATAATGTTTAGTGCTATAAGAAGCAAAAAAAATTGCATACTCAGAGCTAGTACAATTCACAATGACGATTTCAATTCACCACATGATTGCTATTTTCTATCTTTATAGTACTGGGTTTCTAAACTCCTCTTTCGAATGGTATGGAGAAATTCTAAGCAGTATTTTTGACGCAATAATTTAGACTTAAACTGAATTTGGAGGATGGTTCAAGGAGCTGATGCCACAAGCAAGTTCAATATTGAGCAATGTCTCATGATTTTTGGCTTTTTCACATTTCCTGTACACTGACTGGCAGCCACCTAAACCCAACATCACAAGAATGTTTTGAAGTTTTCCAAGAAATTTATAATCCAGGCGCAACACTAAGTGCAGGTTTCAGTACTGGCTTGATCTCACAACAGAATCTAGCTGTATGGGAGTTTACATTCGCTGAATATTCTGTTTGGTGCTATATTGGGAAAATTTGCAGTACATCAATGGCTGTATATGGTTACAAATATTCCTTGCAGACTGAAAAAGGGGGTTTAAACGAAGCTGAAAAACACGGACCTTTGAACTTGTTGCCAGGAGGTGTACCAAATGAGCTCAAGGATTTCAAATTAGGAAATTGTAAAAAAAAACTATTACAATCTTCTAAGACATTTGTAATAATACTACAGAATAAGAATGTTTAAAAATGACCAGCTTGTGGTTACTGCTGTGCAATTCAAAAATTCACAAATTTCACAAATAAAAAGTTACACAGAACTGACCATTAAAATACCCCCCCCCTGCAAAAAAAAATGATCACCAAATACCACTAACCACAAAAGAACACAGAGGGGGGTTAACGGGTGGGAGTTAAAGAGTTAAATCCTTAAAAATGGGAAACACACTGACTTCCGGTTTAACCAGTGTGGTTTGGGGAGCGGGCGAGTAATCTGCTCTCGTGAGCCGGGTCAGTAATTTTAATATGATAATGAGGCTGCGTGCCTCAAATTTTAGCAGCCATTTGGATTAAATAGTTAAAGGGGGAAGAAGAACAGCAGACAACTCAGAAGAACTGATGCCGAATCATTGCAATTGGTGCTGGCTGCACTCAGGGAAACGAGTGGTCCTTAAAGGAAACTCCTGTTAGGCTGCAACCAAGAGAACAGTAGGAAAGGATTTATCATTCCTCAAGAGTTTCACTCCCAAACCCACATTCAAAGAACACGTGCCACTAAACCCTGTTGCTAAAACCTTCTGTTACGTGTCACATTAAAGTGACAAAATCGAATCAGCTTTCGAATCGAATTGCAATACACACAATTGTAATAGTGCTCAAAATCCCATCGAGATACATTCCAACATATTCGCCATAATCTTTACCTGAGTGTCAGGGTGGGTGCGTGCAGGCCATGTGGCAGGTCGCCATCCCGAATTTTGTAACAGCAAATTCTGCACTGCACGTTTAACTCAATTACCACAATTGAAACAGTCATGTGGGTTTCCCGGCCCAATTAAATGGAGCGGGTCTGCTGACGTCACCAACGACTCGTTTTCAGCTCAGATATTTAAAGCAGCCTTGCACACATCCCAGTTGAAGGTTGTTGGAGAAGTGATAAAGGTGGTTAGGAGAGGTGCAAATTGCTGGGTATCACAGAGATTTATGTGGGTCATGGAGATACAAAGATGTTTCCGTGGAAGTCCTGGTCCAGGAAGTTATAGCACGCATGGAGATCTGTTCCCTGGGGATATGCGCAAAAGAGCAGCCAGAGGGCATGGCTGGAGATTGATGAGGAAGTCAGCAGCAGGGATGTGGTAAGGCAGTCTTGGATCCAGTGCAGGAAGAGATTAAATGATTCCATGAAGTCAGGAAAGGTGAGTGCAATGTCACATTCAACCATGCGGGTCATCCCAACCCCTTCACTCTGCCTTCTCAAGCCTACTCCTGCACGTCAATCCTCCCATCGACCTGCCTTGCAAGGTGTGCCCATCCCTCATTCTCTATGCACCTACTGTCTAACCACCACTGACACTCACCCTCATCCTAATGCAATCCTAATGCTCCACTGAAGGCAGCCATTTGGCAATGTCACACCACTCCCTCATAGACACCTTCTGCAGATATAGCCCATCCATTCCTTACACTCATTCCATCACTCTCACTCAAAGTTCTCTTCTTTCCCTCCTAGCAGGGGACAAGAGGCCAGAACAGGGAGAGGCCAAGAACCAGAGGTGGCCCTCCACTTTTCACCAACTTGACGCCAGCAGAGGAGGGGGTGCTGAAATCACTGGAGTTGCAGAACTGTTGACGGTGGGAAACTGAGAGGGGAACCTCACAGCACCCTGGTGATAGAATTAAATCTCATACAGCCACATGGCATACAACAGTCACTCATGGTGACATAATGTTAGCAGCCAGTGAAATGTCATCATGTTAACATTACACATTTTTATCATTAGACTTCTAATTCATCTCTTTACTCTCCCACAGGTTCATCAAGTTTCCCCCCACTGTCCTGCCGGAGGAGCAAGACAATTTCTGAGAGGAAGCTCCACTCTCTGAGGATGCACAATCACCAAACCCATGCGTACTCAACACCAGCGCAAATATTCGTACCTCGGTGTGTGTAGCGAGACATGGGGGTAGAAATTTAGTGTCACCCGAAACGGGTTGCACCTACCGCTGTTGATGTGTTTTCACCGCCGCTGTGGATGAGGTGGCCTCTTGTGCAAAATTCAGCTCTTTGTCATTTTTTTCACGAGTGGACTGGAAGTCGGTCATAATGGGGGCGGTAGTGCGGCGGTGAGCACTCGAGAGGGGCGGAAGTCAAGGCGGAACGGAGTCTCCGCCGCTGTCAGTCATCAACCTGGCGCATGTGCGTCACCGCATCTTTCCCCTTCACTTAAAGGGGAAGAGCACTGCGAGCTCTGCGATTATTTTAGTTAGATCCACTGGGCCACCAGGGACATAATTTTCTGGCCAACCTGGCAGTCAGCCGGAAAAAAGTATACAATGGCGGCCGCGGCAGTGCACCCTGACCTTGAAAGGCCGCCGCACAGCCATGTCGCACATATTGAAATCACAGTGCACCGACAGAAAAAGCTGTCGAGGGCAACGCTCGGCCTGAAGATTATTGTCACTGAATTTTGATTGAGGTGCGGGAGATCGGAGGTGCGCTCTTTGATGACGCGCCTAGGAGGGGTCGTCAGCAGCGGGGCGGAAGTGTGGACCGCCAGAAAAAGCACCGAGGAGAATTTCACCCCAAAGCGGCAGCCATTCGACTCCGCCACGTGGCAGCCACTTTCCAACGGGAAGAGCCACTTTCAGCAGGCTGAATTTCGGCCCCATGGAGTAGTGTTGTCACCTGGTGTCTCACAGATCACAAGAGCAGATGCTGGAGACAAGGACAGCAGTGGCGAGTCCTCCCCGGAGGCCGCAGGATCCTCCCAGCTCTGCTTAGCTGCACACAGATGTTGAACCACCATCGGGAAAGTGGATACTCTTGGAGGAGCAGCAACAAATACGCAAGGCTCTGGCAACTTTTGCAGCCGCAATGTGTGC
Organism: Pristiophorus japonicus; assembly: GCF_044704955.1. Taxonomy (NCBI): domain Eukaryota; kingdom Metazoa; phylum Chordata; class Chondrichthyes; family Pristiophoridae; genus Pristiophorus; species Pristiophorus japonicus. The sequence goes on from NC_091980.1 coordinate 231,370,071, forward strand.
GATTGTACAGAGAATGGAGGAATCATCTCCAATACGAGCAGGCGACGGCGACGATGTGCTGTTCCATGGAAAGGATGGCCACCTGCATGGAGCAGCAAACGCGCCAGTCGAATGAGAACATGCTTGCTGTGAACAACAGATTACAGACACTCAGTGACCTCATCTTGTGGAGGGATACCAATGTAGAGTTGGACTTTCATCGCCCCACTGATGTGCAACAAGGTGCTCTCCAGCTCCTTGCTAGCAGGGAAGTGTGGGTGGCCCATAAGAGGGATGATGGTGAGAGGGGACATGGAAGGAAGTGGGGTTTCTTCTCTTCGCTCCCCCGTTGCCTCCACTTCAGTCAGAGCCCCACATGCTTCCTCGGATCTCGATGGTCGAGTTTCTCCCTACACAGTTGCAGGAGGAGCAGTCTTTGCGGGGCCCTCACAGGCTCCAAAACCCAGATGACGTCTGCCAAAACTGTCAAAGCAGTCGCAGCAGGGATGGAAGCAGCCTGCGTCTACTTCTGCTGAAGCCACAGGGATTACACCTCGTAGAAGCATGCAGAAACGAAAAAAGACACAATCACTGATGCACAAGGATATGCACATGGATGTTTGACAAAATGTTAATGTTAAGTTTCAGTTAGATTTCTGACGCACATAAATTTATTTCTTTGCACTTCTTTCCAGTCTTATCCATTTTTGCCTGCTATTTGGGAAGTGGCTTTGTCACTTGGAGTTAATGGTCTTCTTCTCCTTCTTAGGCAGTCAGCTTGCTTTCAGCGGTGTGACTCGCGTTGTTCAGCGCCTTCCCGGATGCTTTTCCTCCACTTTGGGTGCTCTTGGGCCAGGGATTCCCAGGTGGGGATGTTGCACTTTTTCAAGGGGGCTTTGAGGGTGTCCTTGAAGTGTTTCCTCTGCCCACCTGGGGCTCACTTGCTGTGTCGAAGCTCCGAATAGAGTGCTTCTTTCGGGAGGCTCGTGTCAAGCATGCAGACGATGTGGCCCGCCCAACAGCGCTGATCAAGCGTGGTCAATGTTTCAATGCTGGGAATGTTGGCTTGAGCGAGGACACTGATGTTGGTGTGCCTCCTGCCAATGGATTTGCAGGATCTTGCAAAGGCAGTGCTGATGGTATTTCTCCAGCGTCTTGAGGTGCCTGCTATACATAGTCCACCTCTCTAAGCCATATAGGAGGGTGGGTATTACTAAAGCTCTGTAGACCATGAGCTTGGTGTCGGATTTGAGATCCTGGTCTTCAAAGACTCTCTTCCTCAGGCATCCGAAGGCTGCATTGGCACACTGAAGGCGGTGTTGGACCTCATCGTCGATGTCTGCCCTTGTTCACAGTAGGCTCCCGAGGTATGGAAAATGGTCCACGTTGTCCAAGGCCTCGTCGTGGATTTTGATAACCGGGGGGCAGTGCTATGTGGCGGGGGCAGGTTAGTAGAGGACCTTTGTCTTACGGATCTTTAGTGTAAGGCCCATGCTCTCATACGCCTTGGTGAAGGTGTTAACAATGGTTTGGAGTTCGGCCTCCGAGTGTGCGCAGACGCGAGCGTCGTCTGTGTACTGTAGTTATATGACAGAGGATGGGACGACCTTGGATCTGGTCTGGAGACGGCGGAGGTTGAACAGATTCCCGTTTGTTCTGTAATTTAGCTCCATCCCTGCGGGGAGCTTGCTGAGGGTGCTATGGAGCTTTGCAGCAAGGAAGATCGAGAAGAGCGTTGGTGCGATGACACAGCCTTGCTTGACCCCGGTTTGAACGTGAATTGGGTCTGTGGTGAAACCGTTGGTCAGGATCACGGCTTGCATGTCATCGTGGTGCAGGTGGAGGATGGTGACAAACTTTTGGTGACAGCCAAAACAGAGGACAACAGTCCATAATCCTTCGCAGTTGACAGTGTTGAAGGCCTTTGTGAGGTTAAAGAAGGCCATGTATAAGGGTTGTTGCTGTTCCCTGCATTTCACTTGTAGTTGCCGCACGGTGAAGATCATGTCCATTGTGCCCCTTAATGGGTGGAATCTGCATTGCGACTCTGGGAGGAGTTCTTCAGCCACAGGGAGAAGACGATTGAGGAGGATTCTTGCGATGACCTTCCCGTTCCTCTGTAGTTACCACAGTCGGACTGGTCACCTTTCTTGAAGATGGTCACGAATACGGCATCTCTGAGATCTCCTGGCATGCTTTCCTCCTTCCAGATAAGAGAAATGAGGTCATGTATTCATGCCAATAGTGCTTCTCCACCATGTTTTAGTGCTTTGGCGGGGATTCCATCTGCTCCTGATGCCTTGCTGTTCTTTAGCTGTCAGATGGCCTTTTCTACCTCGTGCCAGGCTAGGGTTGTGCTGAGATGGTGACGGGTAGCATGCCGTGGGATGGAGTCGAGGACACTCGCGTCGAAGACAGAGTCTCGGTTAAGGAGATCTTCGAAGTGCTCCTTCCAGCGGGCACTGACTGCCTCTTTGTCCTTGATGAGCAGGTGCTCCCCGTTCTTGGCCAGCAGTGGGGTGGAGCCTTGGGTGCTTGGGCTGTAGGTGGTCTTGACTGCGTTAAAGAATCCTCACAGGTCATGGTTGTCGGCTAACTGCTGGATCTCGTGTTTTCTCCACCCACCATCTGTTCTTTAGATCGCGGGTTTTTTGTTGGACTTCAGCCTTCAGCTGTCTGTAGAGCTGCTCTCTTGCTCTCGTGATGGGCTGCTGTTTCAGGTTCAGAAATGCCTTGCACTTGCGGCTTATCAGCTCCTGGATCTCCTGGTTGTTCTCGTCGAATCAGTCTTGGTGTTTCCTGGTCGAGTGGCTGAGTGTCTTTTCGCAGGTGCTAATTATGGAGGTCTTGAGGGCAGACCAGGCGCTGTGGACACTCTGCGTCTCTGGGTCACCGGGAGTCATCAATTTGGCAGTGACACGCTGGCTGAAGAGGGCTTTCTTATCAGGGTCTTTGAGTGCCCCAGCGTTGATTTTCCTGTGGCATTGTTTCTGTTGCCGTCGTTTCTGTTGCCGTCGCAGCTTTTATGGCTACATTGATGTTTATGACAGAGCGGATTAGGCAGTGGTCCGTCCAGCAGCTGTCAGCTCCTGCCATGGACGCACGTCCTTGCGATCCCTTGTTCGGACTATGACATAGTTGAGCAGGTGCCAGTGCTTGGAGCGAGGGTGTTGCCATGAGGCCTTGTACTTGTCTCTCTGACGGAACAAGGTGTTAGTTATGACAAGGGCATGTTCTAGGCATTTTGTCAGGAGCAGGGTACCGTTGGTGTTGGATTTCCCTAACCCCTCTCTGCTGATCACACCTCCCCAGAGGTCTGTGTCCTTTCGAACTTTGGCGTTGAAGTCTCCAAGGAGGACCAGCTTGTCGCCCATTGGGACTTGGACCATGGATTGTTCGAGGCTGGAATAGTATTCCTCTTTGGACTCATCTGTAGCACCCAGTGTTGGAGACTATAACTATCCACTGAAGACATGGTTGATGACGCTGTTGAGGAGACCAAGGAGCGCTATAGTGACAGCCACATGTTCACCAGATGTGTCATAGACAAAATGTTAAGTATCAGTTAGATTTATGATGCACATAAATGTATTTCTTTGCACTACTTGTCATTGTAAGACTGCTTTGTGGTGTTGTTGGAGGAGGGGGAAGGGGGGTGGGCGGGCAGATGTTGGTACAGCATCTGGGAGCCATGTGGGTGCACTGGTGCACGTTAAGTAAATCAACACCAACGGTACCCTGCTCCTGACAAAATGCCTAGAACATGCCCTTGTCATAACTAACAATGTGCGCCGCTGCTGATACCATGTCTACCTCAGGTTCTTCCTCCTCCTCGTGTTCCATCTGTTCCTCCTCCTTCTCCTCAGAAATGGCTGTATGCTCTGCGGCTTGCTTCTCCTGCAGTTCCAATCCTCTATGCTGCACTATGTTGTGCAGTGCACAACATACGACAACGATTCTGGAGCTCTTGGCTGGCGCGTACTGAAGGGCTCCTCCAGATCTGTCAAGACAAACGAACTGCATCTTCATCATGCCGATTGCTTGCTCTATGACAAATCTGGTGGACATGTGGCTGTCACTATAGCGCTCCTCGGTCTCCTCAACAGTGTCATCAACCATGTCTTCAGTGGATAGTCATAGTCTCCAAGCAGCCAGTCAGTAAGTCTGTTCGGAGGGTGGACTGGCATAGGACGAACGAGTCATGACAGCTACCAGGGAATCTGGCACACATATGCATGATGATCTTTTTATGATTGCAGATGAGCTGTGCATTTAGGGAATGGAAGCCCTTACAGTTCACAAACACTCCTGAGTGATGTGAGGGGGGCCTTGATATCGCAAGTGTGCAGTCAATAATGCCCTATACCTGTGGAAAGCCAGCCAGAGCCACAAAGACGAGAGCCCACCCAGTAACACTAATTTTATCAGTGGCAACGTTTACTTAATTGGCTGACTTGTGAGACACGGCATCAGTCACCTGCGGATGCATCTCTGGGCGGCCAACTGCAAGATCCTGCAAATAGCTACAGGTCCCTGGAGAGAGCATGACACGAAGAAGTTGAGGGCGGTGGTGATTTTGACAGCCACTGGTAAGCAGGGATGGATTAAGGGGCGGGCAGATGGGGCAGTCGCCCGGGCCCAAGTCTGGAGTAGAGCCCACACAGGGTCGGATTAAGGGTAAGGGTAAACAGTATTGACATAAGTGACGTAGCAAGAGGGGAGCAAAGCCACGAGGGCTCAGGCGCATGTTATTCTCAACTTGATGTAAACAGACTCTAGATGCCCTTTTTCTAGAGATGCATTCTACACAAATATCGGGGGCGAATAAAAGGAAAGAGCACCAGCTAAGCGAGGAGCAAATGAGATGAGAAGTAGCTAAACTGCTTAAACTAGATAATATTTCCCAACTTAAAAACTCAAGATCATGAAGATAAAGGCCAAGATGACGCTGTGCAATCAACTTCAACAACGAAACCACTAGTGGCACCGGACCTGGAGTTGGTCGAATTGGAGATCCAAGTCCAAAAAGTTGAAGATGATGAAAACCAATTGGCGCACACTGAGCTGAAAGAGGTGCAACTTACGAGTGACATTGGGCTGGGGAGAGACAATATCTCAGAAGACATGCAAAGCCACTGGATTGCAAAAGGTAGTGAGGACTGCCGAAACTGTGATAAAGACTTCCAAACTCTGCCATGATTCATGTCGAGGAAGGATGTCGCCGATACTGCTCGAAGTGCTTCTTCACACATGTGCACCCGCTGACAGAGGAACGTGTGGAGCAAACATGGCTCTGTTGTTCAACTTCAAACGGTAGAGTATACTGCTTTGCTTGCAAGGTCACAGCACGAGCAAGTAGCCATTTTACTCATGGGTTTAATGATTGGAAGTATGGAAATGAGTGGATTTCATCTCACGAAAACAGCCACCAGCATAGAAAAGTCATGGTAGTAATGTGCATTAGACAAACAGGTTGTTTGGATGGTCATATTGTCTTCCAGTTTGAAAATGAACAGCAGTAATGACACAAGGTGCTAGAGCGGGCTGCCTGTGATAACGTTTCTGTGTGAACAAGGTCTTTCACTGTAAGGCAGAGCTGAAATCGTTGGGTCTCCAAGTAATGGTAATTATCTGGGTGTGTTTGAGGTTCTCGCAAACTACGATGCATTTCTTGCTGAACACATCAAGCGGTTCGTCAACAAAGGCAAGCGGCATACTTCACCATTGTCTTGCACCACTTGTGAAGAACTGATTTGTCTGATGGGTGGCAAAGTACTTGAGACGATTATCCAGGAATTGAAATCAGCAAAGTTCTAAGGATAGTGTTAAATCCAAGGAAGAAGCATATAAATTGGCCAGAAAAAGCAGCAAACCTGAGGACTGGGAGAAATTTAGAATTCAGCGGAGGAGGACAAAGGGTTTAAATAGAAGGGGGAAAATAGAGTATGAGAGGAAGCTTGTTGGGAACAAAAAACTGACTGCAAAAGCTTCTAAAGATATGTGAAGAGAAAAAGATTAGTGAAGACAAACGTAGGTCCCTTGCAGTCAGAAACAGGTGAATTTATAATGGGGAACAAAGAAATAGCAGACCAATTGAACAAATACTTTGGTTCTGTCTTCACGAAGGAAGACACAAATAACCTTTCAGAAATACTAGGGGACAGAGGGTCTAGTGAGAAGGAGGAACTGAAGGAAATCCTTATTCGGCGGGAAACTGTGTTAGGGAAATTGATGGGATTGAAGGCCGATAAATCCCCAGGGCCTGATAGTCTGCATCCCAGAGTACTTAAGGAAGTGGCCCGAGAAATAGTGGATGCATTGGTGATCATTTTCTATCGGCTCTGAATCAGTTCCTATGGACTGGAGGGTAGCTAATGTAACCGCACTTTTTAAGAAAGGAGAGAGAGAGAAAACGAGGAATTATAGACTGGTTTAGCCTGACATCAGTGGTGGGGAAAATGTTGGAATCAATTATTAAAGATGAAATAGCAGTGCATTTGGAAAGCAGTGACAGGATCGGTCCAAGTCAGCATGGATTTATGAAAGGGAAATCATGCTTGACAAATCTTCTGGAATTTTTTGAGGATGTAACTAGTAGAGTGGACAGGGGAGAACCAGTGGATGTGGTGTATTTGGACTTCCAAAAGGCTTTTGACAAGAGATTGTGTGCAAAATTAAAGCACATGGTATTGGGGGTAATGTATTGATGAGGATAGAGAACTGGTTGGCAGACAGGAAGCAGAGAGTCGGGATAAACGGGTCCTTTTCAGAATGGCAGGCAGTGACTAGTGGGGTGCCGCAGGGCTCAGTGCTGGGATCTCAGCTATTTACAATATACATGAATGATTTAGATGAAGGAATTGAGTGTAATATCTCCAAGTTTGCAGATGACACTAAGCTGGGTGGCGGTGTGAGCTGCGAGGAGGATGCCAAGAGGCTGCAGGGTGACTTGGACAGGTTAGGTGAGTGGGCAAATGCATCGCAGATGCAGTATAATGTGGATAAATGTGACGTTATCCACTTTGGTGGCAAAAACACGAAGGCAGAATATTATCTGAATGGCGGCAGATTAGGAAAAGGGGAGGTGCAACGAGACCTGGGTGTCATGGTTCATCAGTCATTGAAAGATGGCATGCAGGTACAGCAGGCAGTGAAGAAGACAAATGGCATGTTGGCCTTCATAGCTAGGGCATTTGAGTATAAGAGCAGGGAGGTCTTACTGCAGTTTACAGGGTCTTGGTGAGGCATCACCTGGAATATTGTGTTCAGTTTTGGTCTCCCAATCTGAGGAAGGACGTTCTTGCTATTGAGGGAGTGCAGTGAAGGTTCACCAGACTGATTCCTGGGATGGCAGGACTGACATATGAGGAGAGACTGGATCGACAGGGCCTGTATTCACTGACGTTTAGAAGAATGAGAGGGGATCTTATAGAAACATATAAAATACTGACGGGACTGGACAGGTTAGATGCAGGAAGAACGTTCCCGATGTTGGGGAAGTCCAGAACCAGGGGACACAGTCTAAGGATAAGGGGTAAGCCATTTAAGACCGAGATGAGGAGAAACTTCTTCACTTAGAGAGTTTTTAACCTGTGGATTTCTCTACCGCAGAGTTGTTGATGCCAGTTCGTTGCTTATATTCAAGAGGGAGTTAGATATGGCCCTTACGGCTAAAGGGATCAAGGGGTATGAAGAGAAAGCAGGAAAGGCGCACTGAGGTGATGATCAGCCATGATCTTATTGAATGGTCGTGCAGGTTCGAAGGGCCGAATGGCCTACTCCTGCATCTATTTTCTATGTTTCTATTCAATATCTGTTGATTCAACGCCAGACGCCACACATTCAGATCAACTGACATTTGTCGTCCGCTATGTTCTACCGACTGGTCCTGAGGATAGATTCCTAAAGTTCTTCCCAATAATTGATCCTACTGGACAAGAAATAGCAGAAATAATACTGGCCTTTCTGGATGAGAATGGGATCGACATACAAAATTGTCACAGACAATCTTATGATAATGCTTCAAATATGAGTGGGAAATACATTGGTGTCCAAACTATCATCAAAGAGCAATGCCCATATGCGACGTTTATACCATGCGCAGCACACTCATTCAACCTTGTGGGGAAAAACAGTGCCGAATGCAGCCCAGTGATCGTCAGATTTTTTGACATTGTACAAAAGTTGTATACTTTTCTCTCTGCATCGACATATCGCTGGTGATTGCTTTATGAAAAACTAAAGCCTTTAGGGCTGTCTGTCGTCAAACAGCTTTCTGCTATTCAATGGTCAGCAAGGTATGAAGCAGTGCCAGCCCTGCTCAAAGGTTACACTCCCATATGCAAAGTGTTGGAATCCCTGGCAACTGACATGGAACAGAAAGTTGAATGCCGAAATGAAGCTCAGCTGATCCTTGACAAACTGGGCGAACTCGATTCAGCTATTCTCATTGTTATTCGGAACACAGTCTTGAAGCGCTTTCACCTGACCAATCTCTCGTTTCAAGAGACCGGCTTGAATCTGAATGTCATGGTGTCCTTACTCAAGTCCCTTGTCGATTTTGTCAAGACTCAGCAGACAGAGTTTGAGGACTTCGAAGATCTAGGAATTAAACTGTGTGGCCACAAGTACAATTCAGCTCAAAGGCGCGTCCGGCTACGCAACTACCACTATGACGATGGAGATGCTGAAAACACTGCTGTCACCCAAGGAGAAATTCAAAACTGAGTGTTCCTTGTCATCATTGATCAACTAATCAGTACCTTGAAACACCACCTTGAAGCATACAAGGAAATCAACTGTAAGTTTGGATTCCTGTCCAAGCTAGCCGCTCTCGACTCATGAGATCTAGAAAGCCGCAGCAAATCTTGCCCGCTCCTATCCCAAAGATCTGGAACCTGTGATTGAGTGTGAATTCATCCAGTTTTCTAGCTTGGTGGCATCCTCAACAGAGCTTCAAACATCAACTTATGTCAAACAAACTAAGTCAGCAGAGCTGAGAATATACCAATTCCTCCATACGCTCTCACCCAAAGCTTTTCTAACATTGAAATAGCTCTTTGGATATATTGGTCGATGATGGTATCAAATTGCAGTGGTGAACCGTCCTTCTTGAAACGCATCAAGGATAAGGTTAGGAACTGAATGGGACAAGATCGACTTAATAATCTTTCAATCATGAGCATCAAGAGCGAAGTACTGAGAGGACTTGACTTCTCAAAAATCATGGAGAAGTTTAGCCGACAAAAATCTAGGAAAGACCAATGTAATGTTATACTTGTTGTTGCCTCTGTGGAGAAAATTGAATGCAAATGACAAATGATGGTCTTCCAAAAATATTGTGCTGTCTTGTTCTAAGTTGTTGTCATTGTTGATTTAGTTTCAAAATGTAAGGATTTAAAAAAATTAAAGTATTGTTGTTTACTGTTTATACAGGGTTTCATCAAGGTATCGGTTTGATTGTTTGGAAACATAATAAAATATTAAATGAATGTCATCATAGTATCAATGTGAACATAACCTGAGATGTAGACCTGATCTTGACCTGATGCATACTCAGTATAGTCCCCTGTGATGTAGCTCACTAATGTCATTTACTGTAGGATGTGAATGGGAGTAGGGGGCCCATGGCCGGGATACAGCCCGGGGCCCGAGGCACCCTTAATCCATACCTGCTGGTAAGGCATGTCCGCCAAGTCCTCTGGACAGCAGGTTTTGTTCCTGCTGCAAATGTCTGAGATCATGTGGCGCGGTAGCCTGAGCCTCCTTAAGCACTGCTCAATCATGTTGTGGGAGCTCATCCTCTGCCTGTATACCCTGTGTTGATGCTATTGCCTCTGCACCACTGTGCTGACCCTTCTCTCCTGTGGTGCATCAGCTCAGTAAGCAGAATGCTGCTGGTGTGGTTGCTGCTGCTGCTGGTGTCATTGGTACTGGGTCTCACCTTGGTCCGATTCTAAGATTCGAGGTGAGACAGCATAAGCAGCACCCATGCTGATAGAAACATAGAAACATAGAAATTAAGTGCAGGAGCAGGCCATTCAGCCCTTCGAGCCTGCACCACCATTCAACCTCAGTACCCCTTTCCTGCTTTCTCTCCATACCCCTTGATCCCTTTGGCCGTAAGGGCCATATCTAACTCGCTTTTGAATATATCTAACGAACTGGCCTCAACAACTTTCTGCGGTAGAGAATTCCACAGGTTCACCACTCTCTGAGTGAAGAAGTTTCTCCTCATCTCGGTCCTAAATTCTTAGACTGTGACCCCTGGTTCTGGAACTCCTCAGCAACAGGAACATTCTTCTTGGATCTAAACTGTCCGAATTTTATACGTTTCTATGAGATCCCCTCTCATTCTTCTAAACTCCAGTTGATCCAGTCTCTCCTCATATGTCAGTCCTGCCATCCCAGGAATCAATCTGGTGAACCTTCGCTGTACTCCCTCAATAGCAAGAATGTGCTTCCTCAGATTAGAGGACCAAAACTGAACACCATATTCCAGGTGTGGCCTCACCAAGGCTCTGTACAACTGCAGTAAGACCTCCCTGCTCCTATACACAAATCCTCTAGCTATGAAGGCCAAAATGCCATTTGCCTTCTTCACCCCCTGCTGTACCTGCATGCCAAACTTCAATGACTGATGTACCATGACACCCAGGTCTCGTTTTACCTCCCCTTTTCCTAATCTGTCATCATTCAGATAATATTCTGTCTTCCTGTTTTTGCCACCAAAGTGGATAACCTCACATTTATCCACATTATACTGCATCTGCCATGCATTTTCCCACTCACCTAACCTGTCCAAGTCACCCTGCAGCCTCTTAGCATCCTCCTCACAGCTCACACCGCCACCCAGCTTAGTGTCATCTGCAAACTTGGAGATATTACATTCAATTCCTTCATCTAAATCATTGATGTATATTGTAAATAGCTGGGGTCCCAGCACTGAACGCTGCGGCACCCCACTAGTCACTGCCTGCCATTCTGAAAAGGATCCGTTAATTCCGACTCTCTGCTTCCTGTCTGCCTACCAGTTCTCTATCCACGTCAGTACATTATCCCCAATGCCATGTGCTTTAATTTTGCACACCAATCTCTTGTGTGGGACCTTGTCAAAAGCCTTTTCAAAGTCCAAATACACCACATCCACTGGTTCTCCCCTGTCCACTCTACTAGTTACATCCTCAAAAAATTCCAGAAGATTTGTCAAGCATGATTTCCCTTTCATAAATCCATGCTGACTTGGACCGATCCTGTCACCACTTTCGAAATGCGCTGCTATTTCATCTTTAATAATTGATTCCAACATTTTCCCCACCACCGATGTCAGGCTAACCAGTCTATAATTCCCCGTTTTCTCTCTCCCTCTGTTTTTAAAAAGTGGTGTTACATTAGCTACCCTCCAGTCCATAGGAACTGATCCAGAGTCAACAGTATGTTGAAAAATGATTACCAATGCATCCACTATTTCTAGGGCCACTTCCTTAAGTTCTCTGGGATACAGCCTATCAGGCCCTGGGGATTTATCGGCCTTCAATCCCATCAATTTCCCTAACACAATTTCCTGACTAATAAGGATTTCCTTCAGTTCCTTCTTTTTGCTAGACCTTCGGTCCCTGAGTATTTCCGGAAGGTTATTTGTGTCTTCCTTAGTGAAGACAGAACCAAAGTATTTGTTCAATTGGTCTGCCATTTCTTTGTTTCCCATTATAAATTCACCTGATTCTGTCTGCAAAGGACCTATATGCTGGTCTCCACTAATCTTTTTCTCTTCACATATCTATAGAAGCTTTTGCAGTCAGTTTCTATGTTCCCAGCAAGCTTACTCTCATACTTTAGTTTCCTCTTCCTGATTAGATCCTTTGTCCTCCTCTGCTGAATTCTAAATTTCTCCCAGTCCTCAGGTTTGCTGCTTTTTCTCGCCAATTTATATGCCTCTTCCTTGGATGTAACACTATCCCTAATTTCCCTTGTTAGCCACGGTTGAGCACCCTTCCCCTTTTTATTTTTACTCCAGACAGGGATGTACAATTGTTGAAGTTCATCCATCTAATCTATAAATGTCTGCCATTGCCTATCCATTGTCAACCCTTTAAGTATCATTTGCCAGTCTATCCTAGCCAATTCACGTCTCATACCATCGAAGTTACCTTTTCTTAAGTTCAGGACCCTAGTCTCTGAATTAACACTGTCACTCTCCATCTTAATAAAGAATTCTACCATATTATGGTCACTCTTCCCCAGGGGGCCTCGCACAACAAGATTGCTAATTAGTCCTCTCTCATTACACAACGCCCAGTCTAGGATGGCCAGCTCTCTAGTTGGTTCTTCGACATATTGATCTGGAAAACGATCCCGAATACACTCCAGGAAATCCTCCTCCACCGCATTGCTACCAGCTTGGTTAGCCCAATCTATATGTAGATTAAGTCACCCATGATAACTGCTGTACCTTTATCGCATCCCTAATTTCTTGTTTAATGCCATCCTCAACCTCACTACTACTGTTTGGTGGTCTGTACACAACTCCCACTAGTGTTTTCTGCCCTTTGCTATTCTGCAGCTCTACCCATACAGATTCCACATCATCCAAGCTAATGTCCTTTCTTACTATTGCGTTAATTTCCTTTTTAACCAGCAACGCTACCCCACCACCTTTTCCTTTCTGTCTATCTTTCCTGAATGTTGAATACCCCTGGATGTTGAGTTCCCAGCCTTGGTCACCCTGGAGCCATGTCTCCATAATCCCAATTATATCATAATCGTTAATAGCTGCCTGCGCAGTGAATTCATCCACCTTATTACGAATATCCTCGCAGTGAGGCGCAGTGCCTTCAGACTTGTCTTTTTGACACTCTTTGTCCCTTTAGAATTTTGCTGTAATGTGGCCCTTTTTGATTTTTGCCTTGGGTTTCTCTGCCCTCCACTTTTACTATTCTCCTTTCTATCTTTTGCTTCTGCCCCCATTTTATTTCCCTCTGTCTCCCTGCACAGGTTCCCATCCCCCTGTCATATTAGTTTAATTCCTCCCCAACAGCACTAGCAAACACTCCCCCTAGGACATTGGTTCCAGTCCTGCCCAGATGCAGACCGTCCGGTTTGTACTGGTCTCACTTCCCCCAGAACCGGTTCCAATGTCCCAGGAATTTGAATCCCTCCCTTCTGCACCACTCCTCAAGCCACGTATTCATCTGAGCTATCCTGCAATTCCTACTCTGACTAGCACGTGGCACTGGTAGCAATCCTGAGATTACTACCTTTGAGGTCCTACTTTTTAAATTTAACTCCTAGTTCCCTAAATTCAGCTGTAGGACCTTAACCTGCTTTTTACCTATATCATTGGTACCTATATGCACCACGACAACTGGCTGTTCACCCTCCCCCTTCAGAATGCCCTGCAGCCGCTCCGAGACATCCTTGACCCTTGCACCAGGGAGGCATCCTGGAGTCTCGGTTGCGACTGCAGAAACACCTATCTATCCCCCTTACAATAGAATCCCCATCACTATAGCTCTTCCACTCTTTTCCCTGCCCTCCTGTGCAGCAGAGCCACCCATGGTGCCATTAACTTGGCTGCTGCTGCCTTCCCCTGGTGAGCCATCTCCCCCAACAATATCCAAAGCGGTAAATCTGTTTTGGAAGGAGGTGACCGCAGGGGACTCCTGCACTACCTTCCTACTCCTGCTCTGCCTGATGGTCACCCATCCCCTATCTGCCTTTGTAACCTTTACCTGCGGTGTGACCAACTCACTGAACGTGCTATCCACGACATCCTCAGCATCGCGCATGCTCCAGAGTTGCAGCTGGATACACCTCCTGCACACATAGTTGTCAGGGACACTGGAAGCGTCCCTGATTTCCCACATGGCACAGGAGGAGCATGACACGGGTCTGGGCTCTCCTGCCATGACTTAACCTTTGAAGTAACCTAATTTGGCAACAATGCCAAAGGGCTCTTACTGACAAGGTAAGGAAAAAAGAAAAACTATTCACCAATCAACCAATTACCCTCTTGCTGTGACATCACACTTCATTTTCTTTTCCTCCTAGTTCGGGGAATCAGCATTGGTGGGGAAAACAAGACAAAGCAACACCTCCCGCTCCCACTTACCAAACTCTTACATTTGCACTCTGACCTGCCGTTGCACTCCGAGCAAGACTTCACCAAGCCCCCTCTTTTTATACTGTTCCTAGCTGACTCACCACTGGCCTGCTTAGGGAACCTTTTTTACTAGCTGTCCAATTAACTAAGCTAGCTTGCTTGTTTGTCTCTGCTTAAACCTACAAGAATGTTATCTGTTTAATATTGCAATTTTACTTAAACTTGTAATCTTATAGACGCCAGTAAAGTGGAGATCAGAGGCACAATCCTCCAACATAGTGAGAATGTGGCGAGAGTGGCTTCAGAGGTTACAGAAATAACCTGCAAAATCCTGAAAGCTAAATCCCAGTCAGTAAAATGGTCAGTCAGAGCCTTTCCCTTCGCCGAGGAAGCAGGTGTAAGGTGTGAGTATTTGTGCTTTTTCAGCTGTCTCTTAAGGAACTGACAGAATGGCCACTGAGCTTCCGGCTCCCCTTCACAGGCGAGGTTCCCAAGGTGCATGAATCTCAAACGCAACCAGTTAAAGTCGAAATCTGACGTTAAAAAGGCAGTTAAGCATGTACAAATGAGCATTTAAGTACCTTAATGAGGTCACCTGCCTCTCCCGAGTGGGTCCGTGACGTGCCTCAAAAAGCACCCGAGGTCGGCGGGATAGCAGTGGGTTCTCAACGCGGTCAATTTTAACTGCCAATAAACCTGCCGGCAAACCTGCACACTCTCCAATATGAATTTGGCCAATATGACAGACTTCATCTAGCAACTCACTAACGTTATTTTGAAACATCTTCCAGCCCCGCAACTTCTACTGCCAAGAATGACAAGAGCAGCAGGATCATGGGAACTCATCCAAAAGTACCAATGTTTGTCTTCAAAATAATCTTTTTGTAATACAATGGCACATATCTTCTTAAAAGTCCGCTTTGAAGTTACAAATTAGAAGAAATCATAAAACATTGTCTAAAATCTCCATGCTAGCTCTTGAACAATCGCACTGCAGCCTTTCACACAATAGTGGTATTTTTATTTAAGAAAAGTCAAATATAAAATAATGCGGCAAGCAATAAAATGGCAAAGAGTTGTCATATTAAGGTACTCCAATAGTTAACTGCTTATACAAAAGGGCTCTCAACTACCAAGTTTTAGTCATAGTTCAGCTGACATTTGCAGATTTGCTTTTTGAGAGAAGACTGTGTTAGTATAACACTTAACCTTCTGTGGGTTGTTCGAGGATCAGTTATGACAGTTTTTGGACATGTGTGTGATCTGGATTATCTACCATTCCCAACTAACGACAATACTGACACAGAAGAAGATTATTGCAGTTCAGCTCGACTCTTTTGCAAAATTGGGCTCTTTGTTTTTTTTTGTTTTGATCCAGAAGTCGGTCATAATGGGGGCGATGACTGCACCTGAGGAGCAAAAACGCGGCGGTGACAGAAACTGAGGGGCGGAAGTTGGGTGCGTTGTGGAGTCACCGCCATAATGATGTCATCACGGTGCCACGTCAACACACCTCTCCCTTTCACTTAAAGGGGAGAGCCTCCACGCTTTTAAAACTTCGGGCCACTGGGCCACCAGGTAGGGTTTCGGCCGGGCTAGCGATCTGGCACCCAAGAGACCCTGTTGGCGGCTCGGACGAACCCGGAGGAATATTTGTCGGGACGGCATGGCAGTCGGCCGACAAAAAAAAACATGGCGGCAGCGGCAGTAGGCCCTCCCCATTAAGGGAAGCCGCACTGCCGCTGTAGAAGGCCACAGCCTCACTGGACCACCAGGGAAAAGCTTTTTTTGGCACCGCTGGGTGGGCCGAAGGTTTTCGGAGGGGAATGTCGCCGTCAGGGGGTTAGATCGGCGGTGCGCACGGTGATGACGCACATACCGCGGATCGGCAGCAGCGGAGCTGAAACGGGAGGATCAGAGCACCGCCGGGAAAACTCGGGAGGGCAATTGTGATATCACTGGCCATTCCATCAAAAGTCGGTGGCCACTCCACTCTACAGTGTGGCTGCCGATTTGCGGTGGTAACAGGTCTTAAGGAAAGGGGCAATTTCGGCCCCTAGGTCTTTCACCTCTGAGATCTTGAGTTCAAATCTTAGGAGGAAAGTCTCTTGTCTACCCACTGTAAGAATGCTGGGTGCAATTGGTTTGGGCAATTACAATCCAGTTCCTAGTGTGCATGTACTAGAGCATAAAACTGCCTCTAATTTGGCAATAACACTCCGATAATGACTGATGTGGAAAACAGTAAAATATCACACTGGTGCTTTTCTAAAAGCAAATTGCTGAGGAAGAGTAGACGGAGCTCTGCAACAAAGTAGACTACTTGGACCAGTAGTATTCGTCAACATCTTTCACCTTGCACACAAAATACCTTCCTCTAAAAAGCAACAAAAACTAAATTTGTCTGACTGATCAATTTTCCTCTTGGTAGTTCCTTACCTGTTTGCAGCCAGGGAGTCGATTAATGAATACATAGATGCACTGTCCTTTGCTCGAACAATTGCTTCCAGATTTTCTTCCATTAATTTTTTATTGGTCTGCACCTCACGCAGGATTCTTTCAGCATCTTCAAACATTGATTTTGGTGCCTTCACTGACTGAATCAGTGAAGGATTCTGCAAATGACTGGGTTTTGTCTGTTTGGCAACATGGATAGGTTTCTTGAGCTAGAATTGAAAATACTTTAGATTATGCTTTGGTAGATAAAAATGGAATTAGAAAAAAATATAATGGAAATATTTTAAGAGCATTCAAGAATTGATATAATATTGATAAATACATTCACGTCTGTTAAATACTTTCAAAATTTATGGACTTCTACTTTTTAAAAAGTAAAATAAAGCTAGCCATTGTGTATAAAGAAACAACTGCAGCACCTTCACACTCAGTGACCAAATAAACAGATGTAAAACTAATTTTACACATTGATGAAATGTAGAAGTTACTGTCAGTAATCAGTATGACCAAACTGCACATCTCATTTTATACCCAACACTATTAATATTCCTTTGGAAAACCAAAGTAACTTTAATCTCACTATTAGTTGATGCTACATTACAGTGACATGAAACTACTTCAAACTTTCAATAAATGGTGAAAATTATGAAAATCGTATTGAAATTCATTGAGAACAGCTTTCATTCACAAATATTTGGTAGAAAAATAATATTGATCACAGAATAAACAACATATTTGCTGTGAAGTGTCTATTTTGTTAAATATTTACATGCTTATAAATCTCTTTGCTCCAAATAAAGAAAAATGGGACTTTAAGCAATTCCATACTTTCATTTAGATTCTCCATTAAGTGCTGTGGCAGAATTCTTTTCAATAGGTTGACGAGAGGCACGGGTGAAGCATTAGAAAAGGAACCAGACAGATTGCTGACTCAACAGAGAATACAGAGTCACAGGGTGAGTGTTGAATGAACATGAGCCTGCAGTGATCTTGAATAAGGGTGAAAAAGAACAGAATAAGTTGGATAACCCAATTTCGCATATAAATATATTTTTTATTCCACACCACGAGACTGAAAATGATTCTGTCTTTTCAAAAAACAGTACATACAATTTCATTACAAATATTTTATTTTTGTATTGATAGTGTGACTTTTACTCTCCTCAAGTCATATTGGGATACGGTTTTACTTGTGCTGCTGCCACCTGGCATTTCTTTTGATATGAGCCTAGACCGTGACCGTCAGCAGGTTATTTGACAGTGAGGGATATCGCAACCAAGCCCAATTTTGTTCACGCACATACACTTTACAACAGGGCCACAGGAAGTAGGAGTAGGAAACCTGGCTGATTCAGGCTGTGAAAAGATATTAGAGAAAGTGCGATGACTGCAGGCTAGATAGATGAAACACACTAAAACAGCTACAGCAATCCTAGCAATTGCAAATAGGGGAACTGCAGACAGATCCCATTAAAACCAATAAGGAATTTCATAGGTTTCAGCAACAATCCGAATTCTAGATAGCAGTCCTTGAGTGTGACTGCTTTTTCAATTCTTGATTCCATAGTTAGACCAATCCCCAGTAGATAAATTGGAGTTCCCCATTGAGTTCGTTGAGGTGGAAAGAGTAATCGGGAACATGCAAGAAGATAAGTCATCAGGCTTGGATCAGTGTATGACAGAACTTTATAAAATCATGCTATTATTATTAAAAGCCTTTGCACAGATGTAAGAAGATGCCAAATGTTCCAATACAGTCATAGGTGGTCTTATTTCAATTTTGGCAAAGAAAGCTCTGTGCACCGTATACTTGTAACTTGGTTCTGCTGTTTAAGTGCTGCACTATACACGCACCAGTCTGAGACTGGCACCAGGAGTATAAAGGGACCCCAAGAGTAATGAATGTCAAACACATTGATATGCAGCACTTATGGGTAATACAAGAAACTATAGAAATATGTAATTCTGAATACAAAGAGTAAAAATTAATAAATGTACCACATGTACACAGAGGAAATAATTGTGCCTTTGCTATTAACACCAGATAGGGCACATTAATACCATGACATAATCAGGACCCACAGGAGAATAGAGCACCTAATCTTGGTGGGGTCCTCCAGTAATTTTCTCGCATTGCTGGTCATCTGAAACTAGATTGTGAGTAAAAATTACAGATCCACACAGAAGGATTTATAGTCACCATGCTAAAGGATCCACTTTACATATCGACTGAGATCTCAAATGAGTGACACATGCCAATTCTCAGCATTTCATGCTGACTGTAAGGGGGGAATTTTAACCCCCAAGAACAGGTGGGTTGGGGTTGGGTGGGAGGTTAAACAGTTAAAAATCTGAATCTCGACCCCAACCGGCCTCCAACCCGCCGATTTCCATTTTTTGCGAAGGTGGGATTGGGGCGGTAATCCGATCAGAACCGGATGATATGCATCCTAGGATGCTGAGGGAAGTGAAATAAGTTTTTTGATGAGGTAACAGAAAGGGTTGATGAGGGCAATGCAGTTGACGTGATGTACATGGATTTCCAAAAGACGTTGAACAAAGTGCCACATAATAGGCTTGCCAGCAAAGTTGAAGCCTATGGAATAAAAGGGGCAGTGGCGGCAAGAGACGGTCGGTTCTAGGACCACTGCTTTTCTTGATATATATTAATGATTTGGATGTGGGAATAACTCGGGCTGTAGAGAGGCTTTTAAACTAAATAATGGGGGGGGGGGGGGTTCAGGTGAGCGAAAATGTAAAAAGTCAAAGAGAAAGGAGAAGGCAATAGAGCAGGGTAGCGATGGGGGAAATGATAACCAGCGTGTGACAGGAAGGGGCAGAATGTATAAAAATAAGAGGGTATCCGAAAGTGGGGTCAAAGCAAGGAAAAATGGTAAAAAGACAAAATTAAAAGCTCTTTATCTGAATGCATGCAGCATTCGTAACAAGACAGATGAGTTGACGGCACAAATAGATATAAATGGGTATGATTTGATAGCCATTACAGAGACGTGGTTGCAAGGTACCCAAGGCTGGGAACTAAATATTCAGGGATACTTGACAATTCGGAAGGATAGACAGAAGGAAAAAGGAGGTGGGGTAGCAGGCAAATCTATAATAATAGCCAGTTTTTGTCTGTCCAGGGGCAGGGGTGGGGGCTGGGAGCACCTGGTCCGGACTGAGTGACAGTTGCACTGACCACCAATGGGTGATCACAGCCCGCCCGGCATCGCAATCAATCAGGGTGGGGAGCGATGGCGCGAATTTTAAAAGTTTGATTGACCTTGGGTCTGTTCCAATGAGGAGGCTGCAGTGAAGCCACTGGGCACGGGCATGGGGGGGGAGCCTACCCAGGCGTTGCTGAGGAGCGAAGAGGAGCACGTGGTGGGAACGGCGGGTGAGAGAAAGAGAGAGGGAGGGATGGAGAGAGAGGGAGGGAGGGGGAGAGAAGAAGGGAGAGGGAGGGTGTGGGTGGGAGAGGGAGGGAGAGAGGGAGAGGGTGGGCGAGAGGGGAGGGAGGACATCAGTGTTTATTTTATAGACAAAGATGATGATAACAGTCTAAACAAGTACTGTTGCAATAAAGATACTAATTTGACTGCAAATGTTTTGCGGGTCTCTGCTAGTTCAAAGAGAAAGTTATTATTTAAATGTAGAAAGGTTGCAAAGTGCTGCAGTACAGCGGGACCTGGGGGAAACACAAAAGGATAGTATGCAGGTGCAGCAAGTGATCAGGAAGGCCAATGGAATCTTGACCTTTATTACAAAGGGGATGGAGTATAAAAGCAAGGAAGTCTTGTTACAGCTGTACAGGGTATTGGTGAGGCCACACCTGGAATACTGCGTGCAGTTTTGGTTTCCATATTTACAAAAGGATATATTTGCTTTGGAGGCAGTTCAGAGAAGGTTCACTAGGTTGATCCCGGGGTTGAGTGGGTTGACTTATGAGGAAAGGTTGAGTAGGTTGGGTCTCTACTCATTGGAATTCAGAAGAATGAGAGGTGATCTTATCAAAATGTATAAGATTATGAGGAGGCTTGACAAGGTGGATGCAGAGAGGATGTTTCCACTGATGGGGGAGACTAGAACTAGAGGGCATGACCTTAGAATAAGGGGCCGCCCATTTAGAACTGAGATGAGGAGAAATTTCTTCTCTCAGAGGATTGTTAATCTGTGGAATTCGCTGCCTCAAAGAGCTGTGGAAGTTGGGACATTAAATAAATTTAAGACAGAAATAGACAGTTTCTTAAACGATAAGGGGATAAGGGGTGATGGGGAGCAGGCAGGGAAGTGGAGCTGAGTCCATGATCAGATCAGCCATGATCTTGTTGAATGGCGAAGCAGGCTCGAGGGGCAGTATGGCCTACTTCTGCTCCTATTTCTTTAGTTCTTATGTTAAACATAATTGACTAGAAAAACAATATACTGTTAATTGCAGTTACTTCGTATTTGTATTTGCCATGATGCTTGTGTGACAAAAATAGTGTATTTTTTCCTAGTTTACAGGTTATCTTTTTTCCCTGCATCTTTTAGCATAAAAATAGGCTCTTTTCAGAAAGATACAACCTATGCAATTGCATGCTGGGAGAATGGATTTTTATTCTTTCGACTCTACATTAAGTATAAAATGGAAAAAGTCAAGTCAGTGCAGTTGGTTATTAATATATGCATCTGAATAAACAGTCGCTAAGCACGTCCACATAATAAACAATCACAGACACCATTGGGCTATTAATCAATCACATATATAATCAGGATAGCCCTGATACAGAAAGCACATGTCAAATACCACAAATGATCATTGGCATGCTTTTGTGTATTTATTATGGAGACTGCTATCTATTGTCCAATTAAGTACCCCTGTCTTGCAGACTGATTTCTCAACGAACAGAATATTTCCACGGGTTTGATAAATATAAGTATCCAACCTTTTTAATGTACCAGCTAGTTATGGTTTGACCTAGTTCTGTAGGTTGATTATTTCTCCTGTTCGGTTCAAATGTTTGAATTTTGAAGACCTGGTTGATTTGTTCTCAGTGCTGCTGTCATTGACAGAAAATCCTCAATCCATCAAGAAGGCAACAGCACTGACAACAGACCTACCAGGGCTCAGATTCAGACAGATGAACACAGCAGAATTACAGGCGGAACAAACACCCCAGCAAGAACAGAGGATTGCCAGCAGAAGATTGAACACCAGGGCAGGGAAGCCTTCGAAAAAAGGCCTATTTTCAAAAGGTCTTTGATAAGGTACCACACGATAGGCTCATGACAAAGGTTAGGGCATGCGGAGTCAGGGGATAAATAGCTGAATGGATAGCAAATTGGCTAAAAAGTAGAAAGCAGAGGGTAGGGGTAAAGGATAGTATTCATACTAGAGGAAGGTAGAAAGTGGTGTTCCACAACGATCAGTGCTGGGACCACTGTTATTCATAATTTACATTAATGATTTGGACTTAGGAATAAGTAACTCAATATCAAAATTTACAGATGATACCAAACTGGGGTATAACTAACACTGAGGAAGAATGCAACATAATACAAGAAGACATTAGAAAGTTTGTAGGCTGCGCAGTTAATGAACTTTAACATAGATAAATGTGAGGTGATGCACTTTAGTGGGGAAAACAGAAACATCACCTACACCTTAGAAAATAAGAAACTTAATGGGGTAGCAGAATAAAGGGATGGAGGGTGCCGAAATTGGAGAAACCCAATGGCCCGCCCATTTCTCAGCGGTATACCGGTAGTATGTCATTTCATACTGCCGGGTATCGCTGGACAGAGTGTGCGCGGAGTGCAGCCGGCGGTGAGTCCTTTTCATTCGGGAATCTTCAGGTCCCGAGTTGTGCGCATGCGCATGCGCATGCTACTGTGAAGCTCCGCCCTTTGAGAGGCACCAACCAGAATCGACAGAGACTGCCGGCCTGAGAGTGCTGTGCAGGTATGTGTGGGGGGGGGTGGAAATCGCTGCTGTGGGGGGAGATGGCTACTTGGGGGGAGATCGCTGCTTGGGGGGGAGATGGCTGCTTGGGTGGAGATCGCTGTTGTGGGGGGGGGGGGGGAAAGAGACTGGAGGGTGAGAGATAAAAAATATTTCACAGGTAAAGATGCATATCGCCGAATGAAGATCGATTTAAAACCACCTTTTCCAGGGCAGTCTGCAGGGTTGGCGGTATGTCGGTGGTAAGTGATCAATTTGGCAATTTTGAGCGATATGTCGGCGGTGTGCATGGGTGGACAGTATGCATACTGCCCAGTGGTATGTCGCTGATGAATTTCCCGCCAGGCGGTATGCAGGTATTTTTTGATCAATTTTGCGATTTTGGGTGGTATGTCAGCGGTCCGCGGCGGTATGTCCACCAATTTTTGGCCCCTAGGTGAACAAATCATTAAAGCAGCATTGCAGGTCAGTAAAGCAGTTAAAATACTAACAAAGCACCGGGATTTATTTCTTGGGATATAGAATTCAAAAGTAGCAAAGTTATGTTAAACCTGTATAGGACCTTGGTCAGGCTGCACTTAGCCTACTGTGCACAGTTCTGGTCTCCATACTATAAAAAGGACATAGAAGCATTGGAAAAGATGCAAAAAAGATTTACAAGGATGGTACCAGAACTGAGAGATTATAGCTATTTGGAAAGGTTGAAGAGGTTGGGGCTTTTTTCTTTAATGTTTTTTTGGTGCGCATTTAAGGTTGTGCGGCCCATTCAAAATACTGTGCATGCTGGTTTTTCCTATTTACGTGGGAGCTGCAGAGCACTGCGCAGCTGTGCATTTACAGGGAACATTGCTTAGAGATGACGTGATAAGAGATCTTCAAAATTATGAATGGGTTGGACAGGATAGATGTGGAGAGAATGTTTCCACTTTTGGGAGAATCCAAAACTAAGGGCCATAAATACAAGATAGTTAATAATAAATCCAATAGGGAAAAAAGGAGAAATTGCTTTACTCAGAGAGTGATTTGAATGTGGAACTCGCTATCACAAGAAATGGTTGAGGTAAATAGCTTAGATGCTCTCAAAAGGAAACTAGACAAGTATATGAGAATAAAGGAATAGAAACATATGCTGAAAGACTGAGATGAGGTAGATGGAATGGGAGGAGACTCGTGTGGAGTATAAGCACCAGCACAGACTAGTTGGACTGAATGGCTTGTTTCTGTGCTGTATATTTCGATGGAAAATACAGAATTCTTGTATTTGGCTGAAGATTGGCACAGTGGAGTCCTCAAACTAGTGAAGTTTTTTCTGGAGCTAGTCAATTTCCACTGTACTAAATGGGTCCTGGTTATACGAATGAGTGGAACCAAGAAAGAGTATTTGCTCAGGGATATACTGCATAAAAGATAAGTTGGAATGCAACACATAAAAGAACATAAGAAATAGGAGCAGGAGTAGGCCATTTGCCTCCTCGAGCCTGTTCCGCCATTTAATAAGATAATGGCTGATCTGATCATGGACTCAGCTCCATTTCCCTGCCCGCTCCCCATAACCCTTTATTCCCTTATCGCTCAAAAATCTGTCTATCTCCGTCTTAAATATATTCAATGACCCAGCCTCCAAGCTCTCTGGGGCAGAGAATTCCACAGATTTACAACCCTCGAGAAGAAATTCCTCCTCATCTTAGTTTTATTTGGGCGGCCCCTTATTCTGAGATTATACCCCCTAGTTTTAGTTTCCCCTATGAGTGGAAATATCCTCTCTGCATCCACCTTGGCGAGTCCCCTTCACATGGGCCCAAATTTAGCACACCAGTTTTTTCGGCGCACTCACCGGAGATGCGCCGACTTCCGAGGGTGGAAACGGCGCCGAAAAGATCTCCCCGGATTCTGGCTGCTCTGTGGCCTCTCCCTTGGCTTGGCATGGCGTGGTCTGTCCATTAGGGGGCGGAGCTAGGACCCTGTGCGAAAAACAGTGCCGACAGCTCCATGCATGCGCACTGGAGGTTTCGCACATGCGCAGTAGCTCCTGCCCCCAGCCGTGCTGCAGCATGGGACCCGATGCATCCCACCCCTATCCCAGGCCGAGTGGCCTCTCGGAGGGAGTGTCGGAGGGAGAGTCGGAGGTGGCCCGCTGACTTCCCGGGCCGAGTTAGGAAGGTAGGACTTAAATTTTATTTTTTATTTATTATTGATGCTTCTTGAATGTTGTTGTGAAGGTGTTTAGTGCTTTGCAAGGTCCTCTCCGCTTCCCTCCCCCCCCCCATCTCTGGCTACCTTCGCTGATTTCTTAACTCTCCGCAAGGGTTTTCTGTGCGGCCACAAGTGGCCTCATACAATGGCCTAAATTAGTTTGGAGCAACTATTAGCTGTCCAAAGTGGTTTAAATGGCCAAAATGGGCGTAGGTGGCTGGTAACGTCCCCTCTTGAAAAAAAAAACTAAACTAAACTAAAAAAATCCGAACTAACTCACTTACACTGGCGCAAATTGAATGTGCAAAATGAGGATTTTTAAGATACTACAGAAAAATCAAGTTGCTTCAAAAAAAAACAGAGTAACTCCTGGGCCCTATCATATATATTTCGATAAGATCATCTCTCATTCTTCTGAACTCCAATGAGTATAGGCCCAGCCTACTCAACCTAACTCAATAAATCAACCCCCTCATCTCCGGAATCAACCTAGTGAACCTTCTCTGAACAGCCTCCAATGCAAGTATATCTTTCCTTAAATACAGAGATTAAAACTGTACATAGTACTCTAGGTGTGGCCTCACCTGTTAAGTTCAGAATAACTCCGAGACTGTGTTGAAAGCTCAAACCATTGTGACCTTGGTCTCTTTAAAATCACTCCAAAGTGAGGCAGCAGCATGGTAGGCTGCCTTTTATACCTGCTTGTTCCAGGGTGCACAGGTGACCCATAGGTCTCCCACAGGTGTGCCCCCTAGTGGCAAATCTTACACATAGGTGAGGTTCACATACATAACATCACCAATACTCTGTACAGTTGTAGCAGGACTTCTTTGCTTTTATACTCTATCCCCCTTGCAATAAAGGCCAACTTTTCATTTGCCTTCCTGATTCATTGCTGTACCTGCATACTAACTTTTTGTGTTTCATGTACAAGAACCCCCAGGTCCCTCTGTACTGGAGCACTTTGCAATTTTTCTCTATTTAAATTGTAATTTCCTTTTTTATTTTTTCTGCCAAAGTGGATAACTTCATTTTCCCACATTGTACTCCATCTGCCAAATTTTTGCCCACTCACTTAGCCTGTCTATATCTCTTTGCAGATTTTTTGTGTCCTCCTCACAACTTGCTTTCCCACCCATCTTTGTATCATCAGCAAACTTGGCTACATTACACTCGGTCCCTTCATCCAAGTCATTAATATAGATTGTAAATAGTTGAGGCCCCAGCACCGATCCCTGCAGCATCCCACTAGTTATTGTTTGCCAACCGGAAAATAACCCATTTATCCCGACTCTCTATTTTCTGTTATTTAGCCAATCCTCTATCCATGCTAATATATTATCCCCAACCCTGTGAGCTTTTATCTTGTGCAGTATCCTTTTATGTGGCACCTTATTGACTGCCTTCTGGAAATCCAAATACACCACATCCACTGGTTCCCCCTTATCCACCCTGCTCGTTACATCCTCAAAGAACTCCAGCAAATTTGTCAAACACGATTTCCCTTTCATAAAACCATGCTGACTCTGCTTGATTGAATTATGCTTTTCCAAATGTCCTGCTACTGCTTCCTTAATAATGGACTACAGCATTTTCCCAATGACAGATGTTAGGCTAACTATAGACTATAGTTTCCTGCTTTTTGTCTGCCTCCTTTTTTAAATAGGGGCGTTACATTTGCGGTTTTCCAATCCGCTGGGACCTCCTCAGAATCCAGGGAATTTGGGTAGATTACCATGAATGCATCCACTATCTCTGCAACCACTTCTTTTAGGACCCGAGGATGTAAGCCATCAGGTACAGGGGATTTGTCCGCCTTTAGTCCCATTATTTTTCTGAGTACTACTTCTTTAGTGATAGTGATCGTGTTAAGTTCCTCCTTCCCTATAGCCCCTTGATTATCCATTATTGGGATGTTTTTAGTGTCTTCTACTATGAAGACCGATGCAAAATATTTGTTCAAAGTCTCTGCCATTTCCCTGTTCCCCATTATTAATTCCCCAGTCTCATCCTCTAGGGGACTAACATTTAGTTTAGCCACTCTTTTACTTTTTATGTACCTGTAGGAACTATCTGTTTTTATATTTCATGCTAATTTACTTTCATAATCTATCTTCGATCTCTTTATTATTTTTTTAGTCGTTCTTTGCTGGCTTTTAAAAGTTTACCAGTCCTCTGGCCTCCCACTAGTCTTGGCCACATTGTATGTCCTTGTTTTCAATTTGATACCATCCCTTATTTCCTTAGTTAGCCACGGATGGTTATCCTTAGAACAAAAAGGATATATTTTTGTTGAGAGTTATGAAATATCTCCTTAAATGTCTGCCACTGCTCATCAACCATCCCACACTTGAATCTATTTTCCCAGTCCACTTTAGCCAACTCTGCCTTCATACCTTTGTAGTCTCCTTTATTTAAGCTTAGGACAGAAAGCTTAAGAAAAAAGATTATCTGGTCACTTATTTCATTGCTGTGCACAAATTTGCTGCTGCATTTCCTACAATGACTACATTTAAAAAAAAAAAGAGTACTTTAGTGGCTGCAAGCATTTTGGGACTTCTTGAGGTCATGAAAGGCACGATACAAATGCAAGTTTTTCTTTCTTTCTTACTTTAGTTAATGGTGTCAAAGGCAGCAGAGGAATTGAGTAGAATGAAGTAAGGCAGTTAGCCACCGTTGCAAAGGATGTCATTTATGACTCTAATCAGTGCAGTTTCAATTCATTGGATTGGACGGAAGCCAAATAGGAATGTAGTTGGGAGGCAACATTTTCCAATATTTTGGAAAGGAAGGGAAGATTAGAGAATAGGTGTGTGTTGGAGAGATCAGAGAGACTGAGGGTGTGCTTTTTTTCCAGTGATGATGGCAGTTTTGAAGGAGGTAAATTGGTGCCAGATAATAGAAACATATTGACGATATTTAGAAGAGACCCAGGAGAAGAATTCAGGTGGTTAGGACTTGAGATGAGCGAGGATTGTGAAAGTGGGTACTGGGCATCATACATGAGTTAAGTGTAATGAGAGCTAGGGTGGAAATGGGTGAAATACTGTGGAGTTGTGGGAACACTTCAAGAAAGAGAGCAGGATGGAGGAAGCCCATCCACTCTGCCAAGTACAAGTAGTAGATATTATACAGGGTTACCATCTTAGTGTGTTCCCAGATTACACACAACCATGGATACTGTGCATAATTTGCTTCAGTAGCTGTTAACCTCCCTCTTCGAGGTTCTTGGATTTGAAAGGGGAAATACTAAGCCAGGTGAATAAAGAAAGGGATAAAATTACAGGAAAGGGGAAAGTTTATCTAAAATGCCCCCATGAAGAAAGTTAAAAAGAAATTGAGTGGTATATTTTATGCCATTACAGGTAACAAATGACTGATAAATGAAGATTAAACCTTATTTACAAATGTGTCATTAACTAGCTCAAAAACACAAATGTTTCTGCCAATCACGAAGAATCCTGTCTCAATGCCTATTGCACAAGTAAAGCACCAACAGCATTGCATTAAGTCTCCATTAAAGAGTAGAGTGATCTGACTGCTGCCGTTTACGCCTATCTGTCACAAAGAATTATTGTCTCATTTTAGCATCCTACAACAATGAAACTTCTCACATATATCAATTATCATCACTTAATCTCAAAATATGTTTAGAAAAACTTACCTGTTCAAAATGTAAATGGTAGCTTTATAAATTAAAACATATTTAATTAGCAGACCTTCAACTCAGAAGATGGTCTCCTAACCAAGCAGTTCTCGTAAACATGAAGTCTCCCTCAATTTTTTTTTTACCTTTCACTCTCACAATTCCTCCAATTGAATCCCTCCAATCAGGACTTTCCCTGATCCTCCCACAGCATGGAAACAGCTCGAATCAACATCACAAACAAGATTCTTTGTGACTATAGTGCATTCTCCTTCCTCAGCTTCTCTGCAGCATTTGGTATGGTCCTCCAGCGTCTCTCTCCCATTGTCATGCTCAGAGGGACTGCCTTCTTACCTATCTGATCAAAGCTAGGGCGTTTCCAGTAATGGCTTCTCTTCCCACCCCACACAGTCACCTCGCAAGATTCCCAAGGATTCATCCTTGGCCCTTTCCCCTTCTTCATCTACATCCTACTCCTTGGCAAAATGCTCTGGTTACATGGCGTCAGCTTCCGTATCTAAACTAATGCACCGCTCTACCTCTCCATCACCTCTCCCGACCTCTCCATTGCCTCTGTGCTGTTAGATTGATTGTCCAATAACCAGTTTTGAAGGAGCTAAACAAGACCAAAAGCATTTCTTTGGCCTCCATTACAAAATTTGTATCCACACCACTGACTCCATCCCCATTCCCCAGCCACTGTCGCAGACTGAACCAGGGTGTTTATAACTTCAATGTCTAATTCAACCTCAAGATGAACTTCCGACCCCATATGCGCTCCATTACATAACTATTGTGTTCCGAACACAGATGAGAGTGCACACAGGGAGGTTAGAGTAACAGTGACCTCAGTCTTCAATAAGACACTCCAGAGTGAGGAACAGGCCTTCGGGGCCAGCTTATATATAGTGCTCCCAAGGGATGCTGGGATCCCTTGGGACATCAGGGGATGAGCTCCCTGGTGATGGAACATGGGAGTGCATGCTTTACAGATACACAACATCACTGTCCCCCACAAAGTCAAAGTAAAAACTATTTACAAGGTGAGGCGGTCGGGAGTCTTTCTTTCCCTGGTGGACCGCCTAGGTACAAATGTCTGTTCTGGTGTGTTGGCTGTGCCCTCGCTGGGCTGGTGTGTTGTTGACCCTGCAGGGCTGCTGGGTGAGTCTGGCCTTGCTGGGCTGTTGGGCGTGATGGGTTCGATTTCCTGGTCCGGCGTGATGTCGTTGATCCTTTGGGTGTGTGTTGTGGGCTCGAAAAAGATGGTGTCTGCTGTGGGTTGTTCCGGGCAGTCTGTGAACTGCAGCCTCGTTTGGTCCAGGTGCTTTCTGCAAATTTGTCCATTGTCTAGTTTGACTACAAACACCCTACTCCCTTCTTTAGCTATCACCGTGCCCGTGATCCACTTGGGACCATGTCCATAGTTTAGCACATACACAGGGTCATTCAGATCAATTTCCCGTGACACAGTGGCGCGACCATCGTTTACATTTTGTTGCTGCCGCCTGCTCTCTACCTGATCATGCAGGTTGGGGTGAACCAGCGAGAGTCTGGTTTTAAGTGTCCTTTTCATGACTAGCTCAGCCGGGGGCACCCCTGTGAGCGAGTGGGGTCTCATGCGGTAGCTGAGCAGTACTCGGGACAGGCGGGTTTGGAGTGAGCCTTCTGTGACTCGTTTAAGGCTCTGTTTGATTGTTTGTACTGCCCGCTCTGCCTGCCCATTGGAGGCTGATTTAAACGGGGCCGAGGTGACATGTTTGATCCCATTGTGGGTCATGATTTCTTTAAATTCGGCACTGGTGAAACACGGCCCGTTGTCACTGACCAGTATGTCCGACAAGCCATGGGTGGCAAATATGGCCCTTAGGCTTTCAATGTGGTGGTGGCCCGACATTATTTCACATTCAATCCATTTTGAAAAAGCATCCACCACCACCAGGAACATTTTACCGAGAAACGGGCCCGCATAGTCGACATGGATCCTCGATCATGGTCTGGAGGGCCAGGACCACAAACTTAGTGGTGCCTCTCTGGGCGCGTTGCTCAACTGAGCACATACGCTGCATGGCCGTACACAGAACTCTAAGTAAGAGTCGAAACCGGGCCACCACACGTGAGATCTGGCTATCGCTTTCAACATTACTATACCCGGGTGTGTGCTGTGAAGATCCGTGATGAATGTCTCCCTGGCCTTTTTTGTCAGCACTACGCGGTTACCCCACAACAGGCATTCTGCCTGAATGGACAGCTCGTCCTTTCGCCGCTGGAACGGCTTGATTGGCTCTTGCATTTCAACAGGGATGTTGGCCCAGCTCCCATGCAGTACACAGTTTTTTACTAGGGACAGCAGAGGATCTTGGCTGGTCCAAGTCCTAATCTGGCGGGCTGTGACAGGTGAGTTATCATTTTAAAACGCTTTCATGACCATCAACAAGTCTGCAGGCTGCGCCACCATCAACAAGTTTGCAGGCTGCGCCATTTCTACCCCCGTGGTGGGCAATGGTAGCCGACGGAGAGCATCCGCACAGTTCTCGGTGCCTGGCCTGTGGCGGATGGAATAGTTATACGGAGATAGCGCGAGTGCCCACCTTTGTATGCGGGCTAAGGCATTAGTATTTATCCCCTTGTTTTCAACGAACAGGGATATGAGGGGCTTGTGATCGGTTTCCAGCTCAAATTTGAGGCCAAACAGATACTGATGCATTTTTTTTACCCCGAACACACACGCTAATGTCTCTTTCTCAATCATGCTGTAGGCCCTCTCGGCCTTAGACAAGCTCCTGGAAGCATAGGCGTCAGGTTGCAACTTCCCCGCAACATTAGCTTGTTGTAATATACACCTGACTCCGTACGACGATGCGTCATATGCTAGCACAAGTCTTTTACACGGGTTATACAATACAAGCAGCTTGTTGGAGCATAAAATGTTTCTGGCTTTCTCAAATGCAATTATTTGTTTTTTTCCCCATACTCAGTTCTCACCTTTGCGCAATAACACATGTAGGGGCTCTAAAAGGGTGCTTAACCCCGGTAGGAAGTTACCAAAATAGTTGAGGAGACCCAGGAATGACCGCAGCTCCGTGACGTTCTGTGGCCTGGGCGCGTTCTTGATAGCCTCTGTCTTGGCGTCTGTGGGCCGAATGCCGTCCGCCGCAATCTTTCTCCCCAAAAACTCCACTTCAGTTGCCATGAAAACGCATTTCGACCTCTTCAGCCGCAGCCCTACGAGATCCAGTCGCTGGAGGACCTCCTCCAGGCTTTGTAGGTGCTCAGCGGTGTCCCGATTCATGACCAATATATCGTCCTGAAAGACCACCGTGTGTAGTACCGACTTGAGTAGGCTCTCCATGTTTTTCTCGAAGATCGCTGCAACCAACCGAATTCCAAAAGGGCATCTATTGTAGATGAACAATCCCTTGTGCGTGTTGATGCAAGTGAGGCCCTTCAAAGACTCCTCCAGCTCCTGCATCATGTGGGCCGAAGTCAGGTCGAGCTTGATGAACGTCTTGCCTCCTGCCAGCGTCGCAAATAGATCGTCTGCCTTAGGTAGCGTGTATTGGTCCTGTAGCAAGAAACGATTAACAGTTACTTTATAATCACCGCAAATCCTGACCGTGCCATTACTTTTGAGTACTGGAACAATCGGGCTGGCTCACTCACTGAATTCCACTGGGGAGATGATGCCCTCGCGTTGCAGCCTGTCCAGCTCGATTTCCACTCTCTCCCTTCATCGTGAGATACCGCTCGCGCCTTGTGGTGAATGGGTCGTGCCTCTGGGACCAAGTGGATCCGCACCTTCGCCCCGGAAAAGTTTTCAATGCCTGGCTCAAAAAGGGAAGGAAATTTGTTAAGAACCTGGGTACATGAGGCCTCATCGACATGTGATAGCGCTCGGATGTCATCCCAGTTCCAGTGGATTTTGCCCAGCCAACTCCTTCCAAGCAGTGTGGGGCCATCGCATGGGACAATCCAGAGTGGCAGTTCGTGTACCGTGCCCTCGTAGGTGACCTTGACCATGGTGCTGCCCAGGACAGTGATAAGCTCTTTGGTGTACGTTCTCAGTTTCGTGTGGATGGGGCTCAGGGCTGATCTGAATGCCTTGTTGCACCACAGTCTCTCAAACATCTTTTTACTCATGATGGATTGGCTAGCGCCAGTGTCCAGTTCCATGGCTACGGGTATGCCATTCAATTTTACGTTTAGCATTATAGGTGGACATTTCGTCGAAAATGTGTGCACCCCGTGTACTTCAGCATCTGCCTCCTCTCTCTGAGGCTCGAAATTGCTTTGACCGATGGACCGATCTTCCTCTGCCACGTGGTGGGTAGCAGATTTTGCAGAGCTTGCAAGCTCGTTGGAGGTGCCCCATTGTTCCACAGCTCTTGCAAACATACTCTTTGAAGCGGTATGAATAGGCTGAATGGAAGCCTCCACAACGCCAAAAAGGTGTGAATTGCCTTGCATTCATCCTTTGTT
Source organism: Pristiophorus japonicus (assembly GCF_044704955.1). Taxonomy (NCBI): domain Eukaryota; kingdom Metazoa; phylum Chordata; class Chondrichthyes; family Pristiophoridae; genus Pristiophorus; species Pristiophorus japonicus. Next base: position 231,402,867 of record NC_091980.1, read on the forward strand.
GGGGACCCTGAGTCATCCGGGTCACCTGAGGCCTGCTGGCAGTTGCAGACTTGTGGGTTCTGCCCTGTACATTTCTGCTCGCAAACACAGTTTCAGTTAATTTATGAACATTGCTAGCACTGTGTGCTGAGAGATTTGTTTGGTGTTATCACTGGTAGACATAAACGTCTGTGCTATCGCAATGGCCTTACTGAGGGTCGGTGTCTCTACAATCAAAAGCGTTCGTAGGATGGTCTCGTGGCCAATGCCCAGTACAAGAAAGTCTCTGAGCATTTGCTCCAGGTAGCCATCAAACTCACATTGTCCTGCAAGTCGCCTTAGCCCGATGACGTAGCTCGCCACTTCCTGACCTTCGGATCGCTGGCACGTGTCGAACCGATACCTCGCCATCAGCACGCTCTCTCTCGGGTTAAGATGCTCCCGAACCAGCGTACACAGCTCCTCATACAACTTACCTGTGGGTTTCATCGGAGCCAGAAGATTCTTCATGAGGCTGTAGGTCGATGCCCCGCAGACCGTGAGGAGGACTGCTCTCCTTTTTGCAGCGCTTCCTTCTCCGTCCAGCTCGCTGGCTACAAAGTACTGGTCTAGCCCTTCGACATAGGCTTCCCAGTCGTCACCCTCCGAGAACTTCCCCAGGATGCCCACAGTTTGCTGCATCTTTGCGTTGGATTCGTATTCTCGTCACCGGTTGTTGTGTTTCTAACACAGATGAGGCTGCACACAGGGAGGTTAAAGTAACAGTGACCCCAGCCTTTAATAAGAAATTCCAGAGTGAGGAACAGGCCTTAGGGGCCGGCTTATATACAGTGCTCCCAAGGGATGCTGGGATCCCTTGGGACTTCAGGGGATGAGCTCCCTGGTGGCGGAACATGGGAGTGCATGCTTTACAGATACACAACATCAACCGCCTACTTTCACCTCCGTAACATTGCAACCCCCACCCCATCTCCCGCTGAAACTCTCATCTATGCCTTCATTATCTCCTGGCCGACCTCCCACCCTCCCCCATCTGCAAACTTCATCTCATCTAAAATTATGCTGCCCATATCCTATCCTGTACTAAGTCCTGTTCGCCCATCACCATGGTCTTCTCTGACCTAAATTGGCTCCAGGTCTCTCCATAGTTTCACACCTCCCTTTCTCTGAAACCTCCTCCATCCCTACAATCCATCTGAACTCTGTTCATCTGAATCTGGCCTCTCCTGTATTTCCCCCCTCCCTTTACCCCAGTGCTGGTAGCCATGGCTTGTGCTGCTAGCCCCATATTCTGGAATTCCCTCCCTCGATCGCTCTGCTCCTCCACCTTACCATTCTCCTTCAAATGCACCTCTTTAGCCTAGCTGTTGGTCATTCCTCCTAATATTGCTTTCTTTGACTTGGGATTCATTTTTTTCCTTATGCCTATGTGAAGTGCGTGAGTCATGATGTATGTTAAAGGCACTACATAAATGCAGGTTATTGCTGTTGATTGAAGTCTGTAAGTAGTAGAATTCAGGATATGTATGCAATTAAATTGTCACCTTCATCATTCATGATGGTATTTACTGCATCATACTATCAAAAGGGCAAGTTGTATAAATCTTTTTTCATATCAATTCTGGGATCAATTGGCAGGTAGAGACAAATGTATTATGACTGAACACTTTTTAAAATGTTAAAAAACTGTAATTTGCCTTTCCTTAATTCTGGAAATACCACACAGTACATACCAAAATGAAAGGGGCCATAATTCAGCCCCCAAAACTTTAAATGAAAGAAGAATGGTTACTGAAAATGAATTTACAAAAGCTTGAAAATTACAAAATAAGGAAATAACAAAATAAGGAAATCATAACATATACTGCATGGCAGGAAGACAGACTTACTAGAAGTAGAAAAGTTAACAAGTACATTATATTAATTCATGGAGTAAAATAGTGAGGTAGGTCCACCTACCAATTCGAACAAAATTCGAAAAGAATAGGAGGCGACATGAGGAAAAACTTATTTATGCAACGAGTGGTTAGGATTTGGAATGCACTGCCTGATAGGCAGATTCAATAGTAGTAGAAACAGATTCAATAATAGTTTTCAAAAGGGAATTGGATAAATACTTGCAGGAGAAAAAATTGCAAGGATATGGGGAAAGAGCAGGTGAGTGGGATGAACTAGATTGTTCTTGGAAACAGCTGCCGCAGACTCGACGGGCCAAATGGCCTCCTTCTGTGCTGTACTAACCTATGATTCTATGAACATACAACCATCATCATTAGTCACTGGTGCAAAACTTGCCTGGAATTACAGAATGAAATAAAATAAGCACTAATCTACCAATAAGGAGCAATTAATGTGCAATATTAATCGTAGTTTTGTGCTGTTTTTCTTGAAATCTTTGTTGGCTTGGGTTCAATATGACAAAATTCAGATTTAACAGCACGATGTAATGCTGCAGTATACTAATCAAGATATAACATGCTCCTTAGTACAAGCAAGGTTGTTTTAATTTAATTATAAGATAACTTTACTTATATGCTGGGAAGCATGGATATGAATCACCAGCATTTACATTTGGTACTTGTTGCACATGCTTTAGGAGTAAGAAAACTTGGTTGGTGCTTAGCTGTCTGGTTCATTATGATTGCATCTGGCAAACACTCAATTTCCAGCTGCAGCATAGAAACATAGAAAATAGGTGCAGGAGAAGGCCATTCGGCCCTTCGAGCCTGCACCACCATTCGATGAGATCATGGCTGATCTTTCCCTCAGTACCCCTTTCCTGCTTTCTCTCCATACCCCTTGATCCCTTTAGCCATAAGGGCCATATCTAACTCCCTCTTGAATATATCCAATGAACTGGCATCAACAACTCTCTGCGGCAGGGAATTCCACAGGTTAACAACTCTCTGAGTGAAGAAATTTCTACTCATCTCAGTCCTAAATCGCCTACCCCTTATCTTAAGACTGTGAATCCTGGTTCTTGACTTTGCCAACATCAGGAACAATCTACCTACATCTATCCTGTCCCGTCCCGTCAGAATCTTGTATGTTTCTATGAGATCCCCTCTCATCCTTCTAAACTCCAAAGTATAAAGGCCCAGTTGATCCAGTCTCTCCTCATATGTCAGTCCGGCCACCCCGGGAATTTTCGCTGCACTCCCTCAATAGCAAGAATGTCCTTCCTCAGATTAGGAGACCAAAATTGAACACAATATTCCAGGTGAGGCCTCACCAGGGCCCTGTACAGCTGCAGTAAGACCTCCCTGCTCCTATACTCAAATCCCCTAGCTATGAAGGCCAACATACCATTTGCCTTCTTTACCACCTGCTGTACCTGCATGCCAACTTTCAATGACTGATGAACCATGACACCCAGATCTCGTTGCATCTTCCCTTTTCCTAATCTGCCACCATTCAGATAATATTCTGTCTTCGCGTTTTTGCCCCCAAAGTGGTAACCACACATTTATCCACATTATACTGCATCTGCCATGCATTTGCCCACTCACCTAACTGGTCTAAGTCACCCTGCAGCCGCTTAGCATCCTCCTCACAGCTCACACCGCCACCCAGTTTAGTGTCATCTGCAAACTTGGAGATATTACACTCAATTCCTTCATCCAAATCATTGATGTATATTGTAAAGAGCTGGGATCCTAGCACTGAGCCCTGCGGCACTCCACTAGTCACTGCCTGCCATTCTGAAAAGGACCCGTTTATTCCGACTCTCTGCTTCCTGTCTGCCAACCAGTTCTCTATCCACATCAGTATATTACCCCCAATACCATGTGCTTTGATTTTGCACACCAATCTCTTGTGTGGGACCTTGTCAAAAGCCTTTTGAAAGTCCAAATACACCACATCCACTGGTTCTCCCTTGTCCACTCTACTAGTTACATCCTCAAAAAATTCCAGAAGATTTGTCAAGCATGATTTCCCCTTCATAAAGCCATGCTGACTTGGACCGATCCTGTCACTGTTTTCCAAATGCGCTGCTATTTCATCCTTAATAATTGATTCAAACATTTTCCCCACCAGTGATGTAGGCTAACCGATCTATAATTACCCGCTTTCTCGCGCCCTTCCTTTTTAAAAAGTGGTGTTACATTAGTTTCCCGCCAGTCTATAGGAACTGATCCCGAGTCGATATACTGTTGGAAAATGATCACCAATGCCTCCACTATTTCTAGGGCCACTTTCTTAAGTACTCTGGGATGCAGACTATCAGGCCCCGGGGATTTATCGGCCTTCAATCCCATCAATTTCCCGCCGAATAAGGATATCCTTCAGTTCCTCCTTCTCACTAGACCCTCGGTCCCCTAGTGCTTCCGGAAGGTTATTTGTGTCTTCCTTCGTGAAGACAGAACCAAAGAGTATTTGTTCAATTGGTCTACCATTTCTTTGTTCCCCATTATAAATTCACCTGAATCCGACTGCAAGGGACCTACATTTGTCTTCACTAACCTTTTTCTCTTCACATATCTATAGAAGCTTTTGTAGTCAGTTTTTATGTTCCCGGCAAGCTTCTTCTCGTACTCTATTTTCCCCCTCTTAATTAAACCCTTTGTCCTCCTCTGCTGAATTCTAAATTTCTCCTCGTCCTCAGTTTGCTGCTTTTTCTGGCCAATTTATATGCCGCTTCCTTGGATTTAACACTATCCTTAATTTCCCTTGTTAGCCACGGTTGGGCCATCTTCCCAGTTTTATTTTTACTCCAGACAGGGATGTGCAATTGCTGAAGTTTATCCATGTGATCGTTAAATGTTTGCCATTGCCTATCCACCGTCAACCCTTTAAGTATCATTTGCCAATCTACTCTAGCCAATTCACACCTCAAACCATCGAAGTTACCTGTCCTTAAGTTCAGGACCCGAGTTTCTGAATTAACTGTGTCACTCTCCATCTTAATAAATAATTCTACCATGTTATGGTCACTCTTCCCCAAGGGGCCTCGCACAACAAGATTGCTAATTAGTGCTTTCTCATTACACATCACCCAGTCTAGGATGGCCAGCTCCCTGGTTGGTTCCTCGACATATTGGTCTAGAAAACCATCCCTAATACACTCCAGGAAATCCTCCTCCACCGCATTGCTGCCAGTTTGGTTAGCCCAATCAATATGTAGATTAAAGTCACCCATGATAACTGCTGTACCTTTATTGCACACATCCCTTATTTCTTGTTTGATGCTGTCCCCAACCTTACTACTACTGTTTGGTGGTCTGTACACAACTCCCAACAGCATTTTCTGCCCCTTGGTATTCCGCAGCTCCACCCATACCGATTCCACATCATCCAAGCTAATGTCCTTTCTTACTATTGCATTAATTTCCTCATTAACCAGCAATGCCACCCCGCCTCCTTTTCCTTTCTGTCTATCCTTCTTAAATGTTGAATACCCCTGGATGTTGAGATCCCAGCTTTGGTCACCCTGGAGCCATGTCTCCGTGATGCCAATTACATCATACCCGTTAACTGCTATCTGCGCAGTTAATTCGTCCACCTTATTCCGAATACTCCTCGCATTGAGGCAAAGGGCCTTCAGGCTTGTCTTTCTAACACACTTTGCCCCTTTAGAATTTTGCTGTAATGTGGCCCCTTTTGCTTTTTGCCTTAGGTTTCTCTGCCCTCCACTTTTACTTTTCTTTCTATCTTTTGCTTCTGCCCCCATTCTATTTCCCTCTGTCTCCCTGCATAGGTTCCCATCCCCCTGCCGTATTAGTTTAACTCCTCCCCAACAGCACTAGCAAATACTCCCCCTGGGACATTGGTTCCGGTCCTGCCCAGGTGCAGACCATCTGGCTTGTACTGGTCCCAGCTCCCCAGAACTGGTTCCAATGTCCCAGGAATTTGAATCCCTCCCTGCTGCACCACTCCTCAAGCCACGTAGTTATCTGAGCTATCCTGCGATTCCTACTCTGACTAGCATGTGGCACTGGTAGCAATCCTGAGATTATTATTTTTGAGGTCCTACTTTTTAATTAAACAAAAAATAGTGACAGAGAGCAATCATATGAGTTCTCCACACCCATTACACTGTCCCTGTATCTCCAGGGCTTCTGCAAAGCAATTTAACTAGGCCTGTGCTTGCAGTAGGCACAACAACAATTCATATGCAGTTAGAACGTAGATCATAAGAACATAAGAACTAGGAGGAATGGGCCAGAAAACAGAATAGAAATAAACAGGCCATTTTCAGGTTGGCAGGCTGTAACTAGTGGGGTGCCGCTAGGATCGGTGCTTGGATCCCAACTATTCACAATCAATATCAATGAGTTGGATAAGGGGACCAAATGTAATATATCCAAGTTTTCTGATAATACAAAGCTCGGTGGGAATGTAAGTTGTGAGGAGGATGCAAAAAGACTTCAAGGGGATATAGACAGGCTAAGTGAGTGGGCAAGAACATGGCAAATGGAATATAATAAGAACATAAGAAATAGGAGCAGGAGAAGGCCAAACAGCCCCTCGAGCCTGCTCCGCCATTTAATACGATCATGACTGATCCGATCATGGACTAAAGTCCACTTCCCTGCCCGCTCCCCATAACTCTTTATTCCATTATCGGTTAAGAAACTGTCTATCTCTGTCTTAAATTTATTCAATGACCTAGCTTCCACAGCTCTCTGAGGCAGCGAATTCCACAGATTTACAACCCTCTGAAAGAAGAAATTCCTCCTCATCTCAGTTTTATAAGGGTGGCCCCTTATTCTAAGATTCTGCCCCCTAGTTCTAGTCTCCCCACCTTGTCAAGCCCCCTCATGGGGCCCAAGTTCCCGCCCTCACTTACCTTGTGGTTCTCCGAGCTCCTCGGGACGTTTTGGCCTCGGCATGGCGCAGCACAAGGGGCCGGGGGCGGAGCCGGGTCCCGACGCTGAAAACAATGCCGGAACCTCTGCACATGCGCGCTAGAGTGTGCGCACATGTGCAGTAAGTAGCTCCTTGCAGTCAGACGCTCTGCAGTTCAGCCTCCACCTCCCTCCCGTTCAGCTTCCCCCCACCTCACTCCTGTTCAGCTTCCCCCCCTCTCCCTCCCGTTCAGCTTCCCCCCCCTCCCGTTCATCCTCCCACCTCACATTCAGCCTCCCCCCTCCCGTTCAGCCTCCCTCCCTCCTGTTCAGCCTCCTCCCCCACTCTCTCCCTCCTGTTCAGCCTCCCTCCCCTCCCTCCCATTCAGCCTCCCCCACCCACCCCGTTCAGCCTCCCCAACCCCCTCCCGTTCAGCCCTTCCCCCTCCTCCCCTCTCCTCTCCTCTCTGCCCCCCCGCCCCCTCCCCCCCCTCACTGTCAGAAACAGAGAGACACTGACAGAGACAGAGACACTGAGAGAGGGAGAGAGAGAGAGAGAGAGAGACACTGGGGGGGGGGGGGGGGGGGCGTCCCAGCACGCTGTTGGAGGGCTCCCAGTGCTGCAGTAGGTGAGTAGAAACTTAATTTTTTATTTATTGATTGATTTATTAGTTGACTTATTGATTTATTTATCATTTATTATTGATGATGGCTCTTTATTTGTAAAAGTGAAGTGTTTAATATTTGTAAACTTCCCTCCCGCCGCCCCCCCTCATCTCTCAGTCCCTATGCCTGCTTTATAAGTGTAGGCAAGGTTTTTCTGAGCGTACAAAAATCTACACTTACTCTATTCTAAGTTAGTTTGGAGTAAGTTTTCGCTGCTTAAACTTACAAAACAGGTGTAAGTGGCTGGTAACGCCCCCTTTTGAAAAAAAAACTGTTCTAAAACTAAACTATTCTAACTCATTAGATTTGGAGCAAACTAAATGCCGAGAATTGCAATTTCTAAGATACTCCATTCTAAACTAGTTGCTTCAAAAAAATAAGAGCAACTCGAGCCGAAACTTGAGCCCATAATCTTATACGTTTCGATAAGATCACCTCTCATTCTTCTGAATTCCAATGAGGCCCAACCTACTCAACCTTTCCTCATAAGTCAACCCCCTCATTACCGGAATCAACCTTGTGAACCTTCTCTGAACTGCCTCCAAAACAAGTATATTCTTTCTTAAATATGGAAACCAAAACTGTATGCAGTATTCCAGGTGTGGCCTCACCAATACCCTGTATAACTGTAGCAAGACTTCCCTGCTTTTATAATCCATCCCCTTTGCGCTAAAGGCCAAGATTCCATTGGCCTTCCTGATCACTTGCTGTACCTGCATATTAACCTTTTGTTTCATGCATCAGGACCCCCAGGTCCCGCTGTACTGCAGCACTTTGCAATTTTTCTCCATTTAAATATTAGCATGATATTGAATGGCAGAACAGGCTTGAGGGGCTGAATGGCCTACTCCTGTTCCTATGTTCCTCACAACAACTTGAATTTATATAGTGCCTTTAACTTAGTACAACATTCAAAAGTGCTTCATGCCTTTCCTCGGTGTGCTACCTGGGGTGTCTAAATGATGGAGGCCTAAAGAAAGTTGGTGGTGGTACTAGTGCCAGGGTATGTAGAAACAGCCCAGCCAATTTTTATAAAAATGTATTTTTTTTAATTTAAAAAAATATATATTTATCCCCCCTCCCCCAATCAGGGCAATCTTTGGATCTTGAGGCCATTCAACTGCTAATCTCCAAGCTTGCCATTTCGATCCTGTTGCTGCCTTACAATTCCAGTGCAAGATTCTAACAGGGAGGTAGCCTGTGCTGGGAAACAGGGACATTCAATGCACTTCTCCCTGTGCAGTGTACCTCAAGTACACTGTGTCTGTTCAGTACCCAGCAGGGGCTCAGAGAGGAATAGTTAAATCTTATATCTTAATGTATGAAGCTATTTGATACCTAACTGATAACTTCACAAATGATAACACAACAAAATAGAATCAACTATAACTATAACCAAGTAACTACAGCAATAACATTTGATGCACAATTTTTCTTATGCATTGCAAGAAAACCTCAACAAAGCATTGGCCAATATATCCTGAAAGCTACTACGATAGCAAAGACTGGACAAACAAGGTCATTTTAGCTGATAACCTCAGCCTTCATCGGGCTGATGATAAAATCACATCAAAAAATAGCTACCTAGCAGTTTTATAGTTCTTGCACTGTACTTCTAATCCTTCCCCCATTTTGGGAGCCAATTAAAGGTGTCAAAAGATTAAGGGGATTTAGGATCCCATGGGAATATCAACACCAACTTGCTCCTTTGTTATTTTCAAGATTTAGAAAATCTGCCACATTGCAAACTGAGGTAATTTATTTGGGTTTGTATCCCATGATCTTTCTTGTCTCCGAGTAAAGATTTTTGGTACACTTGAGTCCACTTGGTAATATTCAAGGTATAGAAATGGCTGCTGATTGTATTTCTACTTCCAGTAACAATCATGAAACATTTTGTGGGAATGGTATGAAAAGTTTATTTTACCTTCTTTTCATTTGCACACCATTTTCAACCAACCAATTTTATTGCCTCAGATCCTGTTTCTTGGTTTTTCCTGCTAATTCAAAATTATCACACTTTTCCACTCTGAACCAGGTATATGTTTTGGGCCATAGGCAGGAGGGAGAAGATTTTTTTCTGTGCACTGAATGTACCAAAGTCCAAAACCTGTTCTTTATAAACGGATTTACGGTTTTGTCACATTTATCACACAAAAGAAATATTCCCCATGGTATTATTTTCTTCATTTCACCAACACAAGCAGTAACAAAGTTTTTACATGGGGTTTTGGACTCAGCCTTATAGCACAGAAAGCATATACTTTTGTTGCTGCAGTTTAATTTATGATATCTGTAAACAGAACTGTGTGCATCTGCTCTAAAATGTCTGCAGTGCGAAACTAATGTCTGTCTGGATTGCTCGAAATCAACTTCCTTGGAAAAGGAGTCATTTACTTCCAAGCAAACTAACTCCTATATTTGACATTTGGCACAAATAAATAAAATTACTGTATATGTTTTCCTCAATTTGAACTTTATTCAGAAAAGGCAAGACTTCTGTCCTACATCTTGTATAATTATGCCACAATAGCCATTGGGAGCAAAGTAAGCAATGTCATCCTTATAGATTTAGCAGCTTACAAAGAACTGATGAAACCTCTATGTATTTCAGATTTTACAGCCAAAAAAACAAGGTAATGAAGACAAAGGTTGGTATCCTTACGGTGGATTCTGGCACTCCCGTGCCAAGCAAAATTGTTGTGGTTCAGTTGTATGAAACTACCATTATAAATTTGTATACATTATAACCTTTTTAAAATTTGGATGTAATTTTATGCCCACATAAAATACCAGAATACTATATATTATTTGATTCCCACAAGAAGAAGAATCTGTGACTGTCAACAGACACACATCTATAGATGTTGCAGACTGCAACAGGCTACGAACTTTTTAGGATCCTCTGCTTCATACTGAGTGCATCTATGATTAAAATATAATTCCTTCACATTGTGGCGTTCAAATCCAAGTCAGTAAATAGGTTTGTAACTAATTCAGTGACCCTTACTGGAAATGCTTGTGTGTGGACAGTGGGGAAAGGCAGGATCAGACTCGACTGTGATGCCCCCGCAGTTAACCTGCTGGAATTCATCGTCATGGTTTAGAAACTGGAGGGTGACTGGTACCAGTGGGACTGTATCCCATCAAAGAATAAAAGGTCTAGAAATTGAGTAAGGCCCAAAAACGGGCACGAATATCATGAAGCAGGACTACCCCACACCCAGTCCTTCCAACGCAGGCAGCATGCAAACTTCGTGCTGCTTGATAATTTAAATGGCAGCAGCGTGCAGCCCAGCGCTAAACGCGTCGTTGAGTGGCTGCGTGCCTTAGCAGGGGGCCCAAGTTCGTGCGAGGCTAGCACCAAATAAAGCTAGCCTACAACTCTTAAAACGGAGGTGTATTCTGTCTGCAGCAAGTCATTGTAGAGGAGTGCATGACCTACAGGATGAGTGAAGGTGGCCCAACTTGGCAGAGAGAGGTTTCCCAGATTTTCTGATGCAGCACTCAAGGCCTTGGTGCAGGAAGTGTACAGGAGAAGAGGTGTCCTCTATGCAGAGGGGGAAAAGAGGCCCTCCAGACACATGCTGAGAAGGGAATGGGAGCAGATAGCCATCACTGTCAATGCAAACAGTGTAGCCCTGAAGATCAGGATGCAATGCAGAAAAAGTTCAATGACCTCATATGAGTGGTTAAGGTCTGTGAATTAATCTTCAAATGCTATATCCCACCATCTGCATCACTAGCCTCACACGCTGCTCAATGCACCACACGCCCATCACTCACCTACCAACAATCTTTACCAAACATACTCATACCTGACATTCAAAGCTTCACCTCACCCTCACAAATTTACCACTGCTGCAAGTCTCAAACCCACAACTCACACCTTGCACTCACTGCCAGTTATTCAACCATGACAGGCACAACACCCAAACACATTGCACCACACTGACCGACACATTTCTCTTTCTCTTGCAGGACAAGGTGGCTCATAACCGAAGCAGCAGGACCTAACCGGCAGAAGACAGGCGTGCCTGCATGGCCTAATCCCATGGAGGAGACAGTGCTGGAGATTATTGGAGCAGCCATTACTGAGCCCGTGGCCAGCAGCGGGGTTGAAACAATCCAAGACGATGGCATCCTTATACCTAATTCCCTTCCTCTCATCCCACTTCCCACTCATCCCACAATCTCTTCTCATTTAGAAGTTGCAGATGGTGTCAGTAAGCAACTCTTGCTTCCCCCCGCACCTCCTTCCCACAAACCTATCTTTGTGCCTTTCTCCTTTCAGATAGCCAAGAACTGTAAACTGGCCAGGCAGTGGTGGAGAACAGGAAATTCCTCCAAGTAGATTGGAAAAATAGATTAAAAGGTATGGCAGTAGATAAGCAGTGGCTAGCAAAAAAATATTTCATAACTCTCAACAAACATACATTCCATTGAAAAACAAAAACTACACAGGAAAAGTGATCCATCCGTGGCTAACCAAAGAAGTTAAGGATAGCATTAGATAACGTTGTGAAGAATAGTATAGCCTGAGGATTGGGAGAGTATCAGAAACCAGCAAAGGATGACCAAAAAATTGATAAAAAGGGAAAAAATAGGCTATGAGAGAAAACTAGCAAGAAATATAAAAACAGATTGTAAGAGTTTCTAAAAGTATATAAAAAGGACGAGAGTAGCAAAAGTAGGAAAAGGAGGTGGGTTGCATTGCTGGTTAAAGAGGAGATTAATGCAATAGTTAGGAAAGACATTAGCTTGGATGATGTGGAATCTATATGGGTAGAGCTGCAGAACACTAAAGGGCAAAAATCGTTAGTGGGAGTTGTGTACAGACCTCCAAACAGTAGTAGTGATGTTGGGGAGGGCATCAAACAGGAAATTAGGAGTGCATGCAATAAAGGTGCAGCAGTTATAATGGGTGACTTTAATATGCACATAGATTGGGCTAGCCAAACTGGAAGCAATACGGTGGAGGAGGATTTCCTGGAATGCATAAGGGATGGTTTTCTAGACCAATATGTCGAGGAACCAACTAGGGGGGAGGCCATCTTAGACTGGGTGTTGTGTAATGAGAGAGGATTAATTAGCAATCTCATTGTGCGAGGCCCCTTGGGGAAGAGTGACCATAATATGGTGGAATTCTGCATTAGGATGGAGAATGAAACAGTTAATTCAGAGACCATGGTCCAGAACTTAAAGAAGGGTAACTTTGAAGGTATGAGGCATGAATTGGCTAAGATAGATTGGCTAATGATACTTAAAGGGTTGACTGTGGATGGGCAATGGCAGACATTTAGAGACCGCATGGATGAATTACAACAATTGTACATTCCTGTCGAGCGTAAAAATAAAAAAGGGAAGGTGGCTCAACCGTGGCTATCAAGGGAAATCAGGGATAATATTAAAGCCAAGGAAATGGCATACAAATTGGCCAGAAATAGCAGCGAACCTGGGGACTGGGAGAAATTTAGAACTCAGCAGAGGAGGACAAAGGGTTTGATTAGGGCAGGGAAAATGGAGTACGAGAAGAAGCTTGCAGGGAACATTAAGGCGGATTGCAAAAGTTTCTATAGGTATGTAAAGAGAAAAAGGTTAGTAAAGACAAACGTAGGTCCCCTGCAGTCAGAATCAGGGGAAGTCATAACGGGGAACAAAGAAATGGCAGACCAATTGAACAAGTACTTTAGTTCAGTATTCACTAAGGAGGACACAAACAACCTTCCGGATATAAAAGTGGTCAGAGGGTCTATTAAGGAGGAGGAACTGAGGGAAATCTTTATTAGTCGGGAAATTGTGTTGGGGAAATTGATGGGATTGAAGGCCGATAAATCCCCAGGGCCTGATGGACTGCATCCCAGAGTACTTAAGGAGGTGGCCTTGGAAATAGCGGATGCATTGACATTCATTTTCCAACATTCCATTGACTCTGGATCAGTTCCTATCGAGTGGAGGGTAGCCAATGTAACCCCACTTTTTAAAAAAGGAGGGAGAGAGAAAGCAGGGAATTATAGACCGGTCAGCCTGACCTCAGTAGTGGGTAAAATGATGGAATCAATTATTAAGGATGTCATAGCAGCGTATTTGGAAAATGGTGACATGATAGGTCCAAGTCAGCATGGATTTGTGAAAGGGAGATCATGCTTGACAAATCTTCTGGAATTTTTTGAGGATGTTTCCAATAAAGTGGACAAAGGAGTACCAGTTGATGTGGTATATTTGGACTTTCAGAAGGCTTTCGACAAGGTCCCACACAGGAGATTAATGTGCAAAGTTAAAGCACATGGGATTGGGGGTAGTGTGCTGACGTGGATTGAGAACTGGTTGTCAGACAGGAAACAAAGAGTAGGAGTAAATGGGTACTTTTCGGAATGGCAGGCAGTGACTAGTGGGGTACCGCAGGGTTCTGTGCTGGGGCCCCAGCTGTTTACATTGTACATTAATGATTTAGACGAGGGGATTAAATGTAGTATCTCCAAATTTGCGGATGACACTAAGTTGGGTGGCAGTGTGAGCTGCGAGGAGGATGCTATGAGGCTACAGAGTGACTTGGATAGGTTAGGTGGTGGGCAAATGCGTGGCAGATGAAGTATAATGTGGATAAATGTGAGGTTATCCACTTTGGTGGTAAAAACAGAGAGACAGACTATTATCTGAATGGTGACAGATTAGGAAAAGGGAAGGTGCAACGAGACCTGGGTGTCATGGTACATCAGTCATTGAAGGTTGGCATGCAGGTACAGCAGGCGGTTAAGAAAGCAAATGGCATGTTGGCCTTCATAGCGAGGGGATTTGAGTACAGGGGCAGGGAGGTGTTGCTACAGTTGTACAGGGCCTTGGTGAGGCCACACCTGGAGTATTGTGTACAGTTTTGGTCTCCTAACTTGAGGAAGGACATTCTTGCTATTGAGGGAGTGCAGCGAAGATTCACCAGACTGATTCCCGGGATGGCGGGACTGACCTATCAAGAAAGACTGGATCAACTGGGCTTGTATTCACTGGAGTTCAGAAGAGTGAGAGGGGACCTCATAGAAACGTTTAAAATTCTGACGGGTTTGGACAGGTTGGATGCAGGAAGAATGTTCCCAATGTTGGGGAAGTCCAGAACCAGGGGTCACAGTCTAAGGATAAGGGGTAAGCCATTTAGGACCGAGATAAGGAGAAACTTCTTCACCCAGAGAGTGGTGAACCTGTGGAATTCTCTACCACAGGAAGTAGTTGAGGCCAATTCACTAAATATATTCAAAAGGGAGTTAGATGAAGTCCTTACTACTCGGGGGATCAAGGGGTATGGCGTGAAAGCAGGAAGTGGGTACTGAAGTTTCATGTTCAGCCATGAACTCATTGAATGGCGGTGCAGGCTAGAAGGGCTGAATGGCCTGCTCCTGCACCTATTTTCTATGTTTTCTATGTTTTCTAAACATTGGTCCCTTAGAGGTTGAGGCAGGAGAAATTATTATGGGGAATAAGGAAATGGCAGAAATATTAAACAAATATTTTGTATCTGTCTTCACAGACGAAGACGCAAAAAGCATACCTAAAATGGTGGGGACCCAAGGGTCTAATGAGGGTGAGGAACTTAATGTAATTAATATAAGTAGACAGAAAGTGCTACAGAAACTAATGGAACTAAAAGCCGACAAATCCCCGACATCCTAGGGTTCTAAACGAGGTGGCTGCAGAGAGCGTGGATGCATTGGTTTTGATCTTTCAAAATTCCCTAGATTCTAGAACGGTCCCAGTGGATTGGAAGGTAGCAAAAAGTAATACAGCTATTCAAGAAAGGAGGGAGAGAGAAAACAGGGAACTACAGGCCAGTTAGTTTGAAATCAGTCGTCAGGAAAATGCTGGAATCCATTGTTAAGGAAGTGGTATCAGGGCACTCAGAAAATCAGAATATGATTAAGCAGAGTCAACATGATTTTATGAAAGGGAAATCGCAGTTAACAAATTTATTAGAGTTTTTTGAGGATATAACTAGCAGAGTAGATAAAGGGGAACCAGTCGATGTAGTATATTTGGATTTCCAAAAGGCATTCAATAAGGTGCCACATAAAAGGTTATTGCACAAGATAAGGGCTCATGGGATTGGAGGTAATGTATTTGAGTGGATAGAGAAAGAAAGACTTGCATTTATAGAGTACCTTTCACGACCACCGGACGTCTCAAAGCACTTCACAGCCAATGAATTACTTTTGGAGTGTAGTCATTGTTGTAATGTAGGAAATGCAGCAGCCAATTTGCGCACAGCAAGTTCCCACAAACAGCAATGTGGTAATGACCAGATAATCTGTTTTTGTTATGTTGAGTGAGGGATAAATATTGTCCAGGACACCGGGAATAACTCCTGTGCTTTTCTTCGAAATAGTACCATGGGATCTTTTATGTCCACCTGAGAGAGCAGTCAAGGTCTCAGTTTAACGTCTCATCCGAAAGACGGCACCTCCGACAGTCCAGCACTCACTCAGTATTGGAGTGTCAGCCTCGGTTTTTGTGCTCAAGTCCCTGGAGTGGGATTTGAACCCACAACCTTCTGACTCAGCGGCGAGGGTGCTATCCACTAAGCCATGAGCTGACACAGAGGATTGATGAACGGACAGAAAACAGAGAGTAGAGATAAACGGGTCTTTTTCAGGTTGGCAGGCTGTAACTAGTGATGTGCCGAAAGGATCAGTGCTGGGGGCCTCAGATATTTACAATCTATATCAATGACCTAGATGAAGGGACCGAGTGTAATGTATCCAATTTTGCTGACGATACAAAGCTAGGTGGGACAGTAAGCTGTGAGGAGAACACAAAGCGTCTGCAAAAGGATATAGATAGACAAAGTGGTGGCAGTTAGGTGACAGATGGAGTATAATATAGGGAAATGTGAGGTTATTCTCTTTGTTAGGAAGAATTTTTTTTAAATGGTGAGAAACTTTTAAACGTTGGTGTTCAGAGAGATTTGGGTGTCCTTGTGCAAGAAACACAGAAAGCTAGCTTGTAGGTACGGCAAGCAATAAGGAAGACAAATGGCATGTTGTCCTTTATTGCAAGGGAGTTGAGGTATAAGAGTAAGGAAGTCCTGTTACAGTTGTACAGAGCCTTGGTGAGACCACACCTGAAGTACTGTACACAGTTTTGGTCTTCTTATCTAAGGAAGGTTATAGTTGCCTTGGAGGCAGTGCAATGAAGGTTTACTAGATTAATTGCTGGGATGAGAGGTATGTCTTATGATGAGAGATTGTGTAGAATGGGCCTAATACTCTCTGTAGTTTAGAAGACTGAGAGGTGATCTCATTGAAACATACAAGATTCTGAAAGGGATTGACAGGGTAGATGCTGAGAGATTGTTTCCCCTGGCTGAAGTGTCTAAAACTAGGGGGCACAGTCTCAGGGTAAGGGGTAGGTCATTTAAGACTGCGATGAGGAGGAAATTCTTCACTCAGAGGGTTGTGAAGCTTTGGAATTCTCTGCCCCAAATGACTGTGGACGATGAAACATAGAAAATAGGTGCAGGAGTAGGCCATTCGGCCCTTCGAGCCTGCACCACAATTCAATAAGATCATGGCTGATCACTCACCTCAGTACCCCTTTCCTGTTTCTCTCCATACCCCTTGATCCCTTTAGCTGTAAGGGCCATATGTAACTCCCTCTTGAACATATCCAATGAACTGGCATCAACAACTCTCTGTGGTAGGAAATTCCACAGGTTAACAACTCTCTGAGTGAAGAAGTTTCTCCTCATCTCAGTCCTAAATGGCTTACCCCCTTATCCTTAGACTCTGGTACTGGACTTCCCCAACATCGGGAACATTCTTCCTGCATCTAACCTGTCCAGTCTCATCAGAATTTTATATGTCTCGATGGGATCCCCTCTCATCCTTCTAAACTCCAGTGAAAAAAGGCCCAGTCGATCCAGTCTCTCCTCATATGTCAATCCTGCCATCCTGGGAATCAGTCTGGTGAACCTTCGCTGCACTCCCTCAATAGCAAGAATGTCCTTCCTCAGATTAGGAGACCAAAACTGAACACAGTATTCCAGGTGAGGCCTCACCAAGGCCCTGTACAACTGCAATAAGACCTCCCTGCTCTTATACTCAAATCTCCTAGCTATGAAGGCCAACAGACCATTTGCCTTCTTCGCCGCCTGCTGTACCTGCATGCCAACTTTCAATGACTGATGTACCATGACACCCAGGTCTTGTTGCACCTCCCCTTTTCCTAATCTGTCACCATTCAGATAATATTCTGCCTTCGTATTTTGCCCCCAAAGTTGATATCCTCATATTTATCCACATTATACTGCATCTGCCATGCATTTGCCCATTCACCTAACCTGTCCAAGTCACCCTGCAGTCTCTTAGCGTCCTCCTAACAGCTCACACCACCACCCAGCTTAGTGTCATCTGCAAACTTGGAGATATTACGCTCAATTCCTTCATCTAAATCATTAATGTATATTGGAAATAGCTGGGGTTCCAGCACCGAGCCCTGCGGCGCCCCACTAGTCACTGCCTGCCATTCTGAAAAGGACCCGTTTATCCCGACTCTCTGCTTCCTGTCTGCCAACCAGTTCTCTATCCACGCCAGTACATTACCCCAATACCATGTGCTTTGATTTTGCACACCAATCTCTGTGCGGGACCTTGCAAAAGCCTTTTGAAAGTCCAAATGCACCACATCCACTGGTTCTCCCTTGTCCACTCTACTAGTTACATCCTCAAAAAATTCCAGAAGATTTGTCAAGCATGATTTCCCTTTCATAAATCCATGCTGACTTGGACCGATCGTGTGACTGCTTTCCAAATGTGCTGCTATTTCATCTTTAATAATTGATTCCAACATTTTCCCCACTGCTGATGTCAGGCTAACCGGTCTATAATTACCCGTTTTCTCTCTCCCTCCTTTATTAAAAAGTGGTGTTACATTAGCTACCCTCCCGTCCATAGGAACTAATCCTGAGTCAATAGACTGTTGGAAAATAATCACCAATGCATCCACTATTTCTAGGGCCACTTCCTTAAGTACTCTGGGATGCAGACTATCAGGCCCCGGGGATTTATCGGCCTTCAATCCCATCAATTTCCCTAACACAATTTCCCGCCGAATAAGGATTTCCTCAGTTCCTCCTTCTCGCTCGACCCTCGGTCCCCTAGTATTTCCGGAAGGTTATTTGTGTCTTCCTTCGTGAAGACAGAACCAAATTATTTCTTCAACTGGTCTGCCATTTCTTTGTTCCCCATTATAAATTCACCTGAATCTGTCTGCAAGGGACCTCCGTTTGTCTTCATTAATCTTTTTCTCTTCACATATCCATAGAAGCTTTTGCAGTCAGTTTTTATGTTCCCGGCAAGCTTCCTCTCAGACTCTATTTTCCCCCTCCTAATTAAACCCTTTGTCCTCCTCTGCTGAATTCTAAATTTCTCCCAGTCCTCAGGTTTGCTGCTTTTTCTGGCCAATTTATCTGCCTCTTCCTTGGATTTAACACTACCCTTAATTTCCCTTGTTAGCCACGGTTGAGCCACCTTCCCCGTTTTATTTTTACTCCAGACAGGGATGTACAATTGTTGAAGTTCATCCATGTGATCTTTAAATGTTTGCCATTGCCTATCCACCGCCAATCCTATTAGTATAATTTGCCAGTCTATTCTAGCCAATTTACATCTCATACCATCAAAGTTACCTTTCCTTAAGTTCAGGACCCTAGTCTCTGAATTAACTGTGTCACTCTCCATCTTAATAAAGAATTCTACCATATTATGGTCACTCTTCCCCAAGGGACCTCGCACAACAAGATTGCTAATTAGTCCATTCTCATTACAATCACCCAGTCTTGGATGGTCAGCCCTCTAGTTAGTTCCTCGACATATTGGTCTAGTAAACCATCCCTAATATGCTCCAGGAAATCCTCCTCCACCGTATGAGTCTCTGAATATATTCAAAGTTGAGATAGATAGATTTTTCGGGCCTAGGGGAAATCAAGGGATATGGAGATCGGGCAGGAAAGTGGATTTGAGGTTGATGATCAGCCATGATCTTATTGAATGGCGGATTAGACACGAGGGGCCGTATGGCCTACTCCTGCTCTTATTTCTTATGTTCTTAAGTACAAGAGGAAGAAGGAAGTGATGCAGAAGACGCACCATCACTCGATTTCACACGCAGCCACAAGCTCAGATACTATCACTCCACGTACTTTACAGGATAGGTTAGATGTGGGATCTGCACGTGGTGAAACACAGGGCACTAGTGGCGTGCACGGAGGGGACAGGGGGGAAAAGGGTAATGCAGGTGCCAGTTCCCCGGAAGGTGAGATCACATACGAGTTCTGTGGCACAGAACTCAGATGAGGACATCGGTGGGGCGACCTACAGAGGAAGGCTGATGGGTTTGTATAATGAAATGCTTGGTGCATTGGCAGGCCGACCAGAAAGCCTAAGTGCAATGTCAAGGAGTATGGAGGAGTCCGGCACCAACCTTGTACAGGGCTTTGCGCAGAACTTAGAGCCCATCCTTTCCAGCATGGAAGTGATGGGCAACTCCATTAGCACCTTTGTGGATCCAACCATGATGCAGCATCTGATGGCCGATATCTCAGCTTCCATTGTAGCACAAGCGGAAGCCACCCAACGTCTGAGTGCTACTGTGAACGTTCAGACTGAAGTCATGCAAGTGCAGCTTGCTGCCACGCAAGTAGAGTCTGCTGCCATCATGGCTGCGGTTACCAGTGTTCAAAGGGGTTTGCAGGCTGTCACAGCAGTCCAGCAATCTGTCCTCCAACAGGACTGCTGAGGCGTCGCCCTGGGGGAGTGGCAGTGGCTCCGTTGAGCACGAACCTGCTGTACTCTCTCAGGATGACAGCATTCGTCCTCCCACCACTGCCACTTCACCAGTGCCCTTGCTGTTGCCTGTTAGCCAGCCAGCCGAGACTGCTACCACCCATGCCGTGGTGGTGCAGTCTAAAGCTGGGTCGTCTCGGCACAGAGAAGCTCAAGGTCGTCCTGCAACGCCATCTGCAGTCTCCTTCACAGGAAATCACCAGCCATGCTGCTGCCGCTGGGGAAACACTGCGTAGGAGCATTGGAAGACAGGCACTAAGGGAAAGCACATAGAAAACAGGTGCAGGAGTAGGCCATTCGGCCCTTCGAGCCTGCACCACCATTCAATAAGATCATGGTTGATCCTTCACCTCAGTACCCCTTTCCCGCTTTCTCTCCATACCCCTTGATCCCTTTAGCCGTAAGGGCCATATCTAACTCCCTCTTGAATACATCCAATGAACTGGCATCAACAACTCTCTGCGGCAGGGAATTCCACAGGTTAACAACTCTCTGAGTGAAGAAGTTTCTCCTTATCTCAGTCCTAAATGGCCTACCTCTTATCCTAAGACTATGTCCCCTGGTTCTGGACTTCCCCAACATCGGGAACATTCTTCCCGCATCTAACCTGCCCAGTCCCGTCAGAATCTTATACGTTTCTATGAGATCCCCTCTCATCCTTCTAAACTCCAGTGTATAAAGACCCAGTTGATCCAGTCTCTCCTCATATGTCAGTCCAGCCATCCCGGGAATCGGTCTGGTGAGCCTTTGCTGCACTCCCTCTATAGCAAGAACGTCCTTCCTCAGATTAGGAGACCAAAACTGAACACAATATTCCAGGTGAGGCCTCACCAAGGCTCTGTACAATTGCAGTAAGACCTCCCTGCTCCTATACTCAAATCCCCTAGCTATGAAGGCCAACATGCCATTTGCCTTCTTCAATGCCTGCTGTACCTGCAGGCCAACTTTCAATGACTGATGAACCAGGTCTCGTTGCACCTCCACTTTTCCGAATCTGCCGCCATTCAGATAATTTTCTGCCTTCGTGATTTTGCCACCAAAGTGGATAACCTCACATTTATCCACATTATACTGCATCTGCCATGCATTTGCCCACTCACCTAACCTGTCGAAGTCACACTGCAGCCTCTTAGCATCCGCCTCACAGCTCACACCGCCACCCAGTTTAGTGTCATCTGCAAACTTGGAGATATTACACTCAATTCCTTCATCCAAATCATTGATGTATATTGTAAATAGTCACTGCCTCCCATTCAAAAAAGGACCCGTTTACCCCGACTCTCTGCTTCCTGTCCGCCAACCAATTCTTTATCCACGTCAGTACATTACCCCCAATACCATGTGCTTTGATTTTGCACACCAATCTCTTGTGCGGGACCTTGTCACAGGCCTTTTGAAAGTCCAAATACACCATATCCACTGGTTCTCCCTTGTCCACTCTACTAGTTACATCCTCTCAAAATTCCAGAAGATGTGTCAAGCATGATTTCCCTTTCATAAATCTATGCTGACTTGGACCAATCCTTTCTAAATGCTTTCTAAATGCGCTGCTATTTCATCCTTAATAATTGATTCCAACATTTTCCCCGCTACTGATATCAGGCTAACCGGTCTATAATTCCCCGTTTTCTCTCTCCCTCCTTTTTTAAAAAGTGGTGTTACATTAGCTACCCTCCAGTCTCTAGGAACTGATCCAGAGTCGATAGACTGTTAGAAAATGATCACCAATGCATCCACTATTTCTAGGGCCACTTCCTCAAGTACTCTGGGATGCAGACAATCAGGCCCCGGGGATTTATCGGCCTTCAATACCATCAATTTCCCCAACACAATGTCCCGCCTGATTAGGATATCCTGCAATTCCTCCTTCTCACTAGACCTCGGTCCCCTAGTATATTCGGAAGGTTATTTGTGTCTTCCTTCATTAAGACAGAACCAAAGTATTTGTTCAATTGGTATGATGTCATGTATTCAACCAGCATTGTAACCCATGTATAATCTGACCTAAGTTGTACACTGTGAGAACACTTGTGGGAGACACTCCTAACCTGGACCTTCAGATATAAAAGAGCAAGCTCCACCCACTTCCTGCACTTGAGTGCTATGAAATAAAGGACAGGGCACAGACTGACCTTCTCTCAAGCATGGGCCTCGTGTGCATTTATACTGTATAGTAAGTACGTATCAATGGCGATAAGAAACTGGGATTTTAACCACGCGAGCATGGCCACTAGCAGAACAGACGAGAGGTACTGTGTTAAGGAATGGTTGGGACAGAGATTCAACATTGTTAAAGCAGCACACAGTTCTCCAGGCAGACAAGGGCGGTCGAGCATGCCCCAACATGTAGTCGAACCCAGAGGGGGAGTTCAACAGAGACAATGGCAAGCTGAATGGCGATTCACGCGATTGCAAGGGACAATGCGGCCAGTAATGGGGCCATCAACACCTCAAGGACAGTCACAGGGGCAGTCAGGGATGATCGACTGGCAAGGGATCTTTTGTTTCAAACAGCAGCTCATGCTGGAGGCGTGGAGGCACACACTCAGCCGCAGTTTGCAGAGGTGAGCAAAATACCTGCAGAAATTGCAGAAATGAACGCTGATGGAAATCGCTGGAAGCTGAAGTTCAGCGAGTTCATGTGGAGCACGTATACAGTTCATACACCAGGACGCCACCAATAATGATGAAAGTGCTCCTCAATGGCATCCCAGTATCAATGGAGCTCGACACGGGGGCCAGCCAGTCCTTGATGGGTATCAAACAGTTCGAAAAGTTGTGGGCATCCAAGACCAGGAGGCCAAAATTATCGCCGATTGACGCACAGCTACGGACTTACACAAAGCAGATCATTCCGGTGCTAGGCAGCGCCATGGTAGTCGTGACCCACAAAGATTCGGAGAACAGACTGCCACTCTGGATTGTCCCAGGGGACGGTCCCGCACTACTGGGGAGGAGTTGGCTTACTGTCATGAACTGGAAATGGGGCGATGTCAATGCAATTTCCTCTGTGGAGCGAGTATCATGCTCACAGATCCTGGACAAATTTGACTCATTATTTCAACCCGGCATTGGCACTTTCATGGAGGCCAAGGTAGTGATTCACATAAACCCGGGCGCCAGACCAGTACACCACAAGGCCAGAGCGGTGCCGTACGTGATGCGGGAAAAGATAGACGGTGAATTGGACCGCCTGCTGAGGGAAGGCATCATCTCGCCAGTCGAATTCAGTGACTGGGCGAGCCCGATTGTGCCGGTGCTCAAGGCGGATGGGTCGGTTAGGATATGTGGCGATTGCAAGGCCACCATCAATCGGGTGTCACTCCAAGACCAGTAGCCGCTACCGAGAGCGAAGGACCTCTTTGCGACGCTATTCGGTGGCAAACTTTTTTCAAAATTGGACCTGACCTCAGCTTACATGACCCAGGAGCTGGCGAGTGAGTCGAAGAAGCTGACCACCATCACGACACACAAGGGGTTGTTTGAGTACAACAGATGTCTGTTCGGAATTCGCACGGCCGCCGCGATCTTCCAACAAAATATGGAAAGCCTCCTCAAGTCGATTCCAGGGACGGTAGTTTTTCAGGACGACATCCTCATTACGGGTTACGATACTGAAGAACACCTCCACAACCTGGAGAAGGTGCTACGCAGACTGGACCGGGTAGGGCTGCGACTGAAAAAGGCGAAGTGCGTCTTCCTAGCTCCAGAGGTAGAATTTCTGGGGATGAGGGTAGCAGCAGACGGGATCAGCCCTACTGCGTCCAAGACGGAAGCGATCCAGAGAGCACCCAGACCCCGTAACACGACAGAGCTGCGTTCATTCCTGGGGCTCCTGAACTATTTTGGTAACTTTCTTCCCAAATTGAGCACGCTGCTAGAGCCGCTACACGTGATCCTACGCAAAGGTCGCGAATGGGTCTGGGGGGACAGCCAGGAAAGGGCTTTTAATAGAGCATGCAATTTGTTATGTTCCAACAATCTGTTAACGCTATATGACCCATGTAAGAAACTTGTGTTAACGTGCGATGCATCGTCCTATGGTGTCGGGTGTGTGTTGCAGCATGTCAATGCCAAGGGTCAGTTACAGCCGGTAGCTTATGCCTCCAGAAATCTGTCCCAGGCAGAAAGGGGCTATGGGATGGTAGAAAAGGAGGTGCTCGCATGTGTATATGCTGTAAATAAAATGCAACAGTACCTGTTTGGCAGGAAATTTGAGCTGGAGACAGATCACAAACCCCTAACGTCCCTTTTGGCCGACAACAAGGCCATAAATGCAAACGCATTGGCCCGCATACAGAGGTGGGCACTCACGTTAGCCGCCTATGACTACACTATTCGGCACAGACCGGGCACCGAAAACTGCGCCGATGCACTCAGCAGGCTCCCACTAGCCACCACTGAGGGGGCTACCGAGCATGCTGCTGAGATGGTCATGGCTGTTGAAGCTTTCGGAAGCGAAGGCTCACCCGTGACAGCCCGTCAGATTAAAGTCTGGACAAATAGAGACCCGCTATTGTCTCTAGTCAAGAAATGTGTCCTGAATGGGGACTGGGCAGGCACATACAGGTCATGCCCTGAGAAATTTTAATCATTTCACAGGCGCAAGGATGAACTCTCGATTCAGGCCGATTGCCTACTGTGGGGAAACCGCGTAGTCATGCCCCAGATGGGCAGAGAGGTGTTCATCAGAGAACTCCACAATGAGCACCCGGGCATTGTCACGATGAAGGCAATTGCCAGGTCACACGTTCGGTGGCCAGGAATAGACGCAGATCTGGAACTTTGTGTTCGCAGGTGCAACACGTGTGCCCAGCTGAGCAATGCACCCAGGGAAGCCCCCCTTAGCCCCTGGCCATGGCTCGCCAAGCCTTGGTCACGCATCCATGTGGACCACGCAGGTCCTTTCATGGGAAAAATGTTTTTGGTTGTAGTAGACGCCTACTCCAAATGGATCGAGTGTGACATTTTAAATTCAAGCACATCCTCTGCCACGGTAGAAAGCCTACGGGCAATGTTCGCTGCCCATGGTCTACCGGACATCTTGGACAGCGACAATGGCCCGTGCTTCACAAGCACTGAATTCCAGGACTTCATGGCAGGCAATGGAATTAACCATGTTAGAACGGCACCGTTCAAGCCGGCCTCAAACGGCAAGGCAGAACTAGCAATGTAGATAATCAAACAGGGGATGCTCAGAATCCAAGGGGGTTCCCTACAATGCCGCTTATCACGCCTCCTGTTGGCCTACAGATCCCGACCACATTCGCTCACAGGGGTTCCATCCGCAGAGCTGCTAATGAAAAGGATGCTCAAAACCAGGTTATCCCTTATACACCCCACCATGAAATA
This sequence comes from Pristiophorus japonicus, assembly GCF_044704955.1. Lineage (NCBI taxonomy): Eukaryota > Metazoa > Chordata > Chondrichthyes > Pristiophoridae > Pristiophorus > Pristiophorus japonicus. Next base: position 231,428,479 of record NC_091980.1, read on the forward strand.
AACTGTCGAGAGCAGGCGCCAGTCACAATATGATTACCATGGCAGGAATGCGAGGGCGCGATGTATTGATGTAAATGACCCTGTTTTTGTCCTCAACTACGCTGCAGGGCCCAAATGGCTCGCAGGCACTGTGGTTGCCAAAGAGGGAAATAGGATTCTGGTAGCTAAACTTACCAATGGACAAATCTGCCGCAAACATGTGGATCAAACAAAAAGGAGGTTCAGCAACCCCATAGAAGAAGCAGAGGAAAAACACGATGTAGAGTTCACTCCACCACAGGAGACTGAACACAGGAATCAAAGAGAGGAGAGCCTAGTCACTGTGGGCAGTCCGGACAGGCCTGAGGCACCGCAAACAGCAGACACTCAGACCAGCGCCCAACAACCGGAGCCCCAACTCAGGCGTTCTACAAGGAAGCGTAAACCACCAGAGAGACTCAATCTGTGATCCCAATAAGACTTTGGGAGGGGAGGTGATGTCATGTATTCAACTAGCATTGTAACCCATGTATAATCTGACCGAAGTTGTACACTGTGAGAACACTGACCACTAGGTGGTGAACTTTTGGGAGACACTCCGAACCTCGACCTTCAGATATAAAAGGGCAAGCCCCACCCACTTCCTGCACTTGAGTGCTATGAAATAAAGGACAGGTCACAGACTGACCTTCTCTCAAGCATGGGCCTCGTGTGCATTTATACTGTATAGTAAGGACGTATCAATTTGTGTCTTCCTTCGTGAAGACAGAACCAAAGTATTTGTTCAATTGGTCTGCCATTTCTTTGTTCTCCATTATTAATTCACCCGAGTCTGACTGCAAGGGACCTACATTTGTCTTCACTACTCTTTTTCTCTTCACATATCTATAGAAGCTTTTGCAGTCAGTTTTTATGTTCCCGACAAGCTTCCTCTCGTACTCTATTTTCCCCCTCCTAATTAAGCCCTTTGTCCTCCTCTGCTGAATTCTAAATTTCTCCCAGTCCTCTGGTTTGCTGCTTTTTCTGGCCAATTTATATGCCTCTTCCTTGGATCTAACACTATCCTTAATTTCCCTTGTTAGCCACGGTTGAGCCACCTTCCCAGTTTTATTTTTTACTCCAGACAGGGATGTACAATTGTTGAAGTTCATCCATGTGATCTATAAATGTTTGCCACTGCCTATCCACCATCAACCCTTTAAGTGTCACTCGCCAGTCTATTCTAGCCAATTCACGCCTCATGCTGTCGAAATTAGCTTTCCTTAAGTTCAGGACCCTAGCTTCTGATTTAACTGAGTCACTCTCCATCTTAATAAAGAATTCTACCATATTATGGTCACTCTTCCCCAAGGGGCCTCGCACAACAAGATTGCCAATTAGTCCCTTCTCATTACACATCACCCAGTCTAGGATGGCCAGCTCTCTAGTTGGTTCCTCGACATATTGGTCTAGAAAACCATCCCTAATACACTCCAGAAAATCCTCCTCCACCGCATTGCTACCAGTTTGGTTAGCCCAATCTATATGTAAATTAAGGTCGCCCATGATAATTGCTGTACCTTTATTGCATACATTCCTTATTTCTTGTTTGATGCTGTCCCCAACCTCACTACTACTGTTTGGTGGCCTGTACACAACTCCCACCAGCGTTTTCTGCCCCTTGGTATTCCGTAGCTCCACCCATATTGATTCCACATCATCCAAACCAATGTCCTTCCTTATTATTGCATTAATTTCTTCTTTAACCAGCAACGCCACCCCGCCTCCTTTTCCTTTCTGTCTATCCTTCCTAAATGTTGAATACCCCTGGATGTTGAGTTCCCAGCCTTGGTCACCCTGGAGCCCTGTCTCCGTGATGCCAACTACATCATATCCAGTTAATTCGTCCACCTTATTCTGAATACTCCTTGTATTGAGGCACAGAGCCTTCAGGCTTGTCTTTTTAACACACTTTGCCCCTTTAGAATTTTGCTGTAATGTGGCCCTTTTTGTTTTTTGCCTTGGGTTTCTCTGCCCTCCACTTTTACTATTCTCCTTTCTATCTTTTGCCTCTGTCTCCCTTTTATTTTCCTCTGCCTCCCTGCATAGGTTCCCACCCCCCTGCCATATTAGTTTCCCCAACAGCACTAGCAAACACTCCCCCTAGGACATTGGTTCCGGTCCTGCCCATGGTGCAGACCGTCTGGTTTGTACTGGTCCCATCTCCCCCAGAACCAGTTCCAATGTTCCAGGAATTTGAATCCCTCCCTTCTGCACCACTCCTCAAGCCACGTATTCATCTGAGCTATCCTGCGATTCCTTCTCTAACTAGCACGTGGCACTGGTAGCAATCCTGAGATTACTACTTTTGAGGTCCTACTTTTTAATTTAGCTCCTAGCTCCCTAAATTCGTCTCGTAGGACCTCATCTCGTTTTTTACCTATATCGTTAGTACCTATATGCACCACGACAACTGGCTGTTCACCCTCCCTTTTCAGAATGTCCTGCACCCGCTCCGAGACATCCCTTGACCCTTGCACTAGGGAGGCAACATACCATCCTGGAGTCTCAGTTGCGGCCGCAGAAACGCCTATCTATTCCCCTTACAATTGAATCCCCTATCACAAATGCACACATTTGATTAGTTGACTTTGTTATGTAATGTTGGATGGATTGATGTATAAAATTTGGTTCGGAATATTTATTTTGTGGTGGCTTTTATTGTAGCATTGTGGCCACAAGGACACGGATAGTCCGTAACAGAGGGAAGGTAGGTGTTGGACAATGGGAGAATGCATGGGGAATTGGGGTTACATTCACTAGTACCGTAGTTGGATCAGTTGATCACAGGCAGCCCGGCCAGAAAGGGGCTGTGTTAGTTGCCTCCTCCCTTCCTCCTCCTCCTCAGATCTTCACCATTTACCTGGTGGCAAGGGCTGCGCCCTCATGATGGCGAGGTTGTGCAGCATGCTTGAGATCACAACAAATCTTGAGATGCTCTTTGGTGAGCACTGCAGGGCTCCTCCAGAACAGTCCAGGCAATGGAAGCATTGTTTAAGAACTCCAATGGTGTCTGCTCGATCAAATTCCATGTGGTAGTATGGCTTTCATTATACGCATGCTGCTCACATGACTGGATTGCAGACCCGAATCATGAGCCAGATGGTCAGCAGGTAGCCCTCGTCATCCAGTAGCCACCCTCTGGTTTGTCATGGTGGCTGAAAAGCAGGTGGTACAGCAAACTGCCTCAGAATGAAGGCATCATGGCTACTGCCAGACATATCGAGCATTGACTTGCATGATGCACTGAGTATGGGTGCACACCAGCTGGACATTGAAGGAGTGGAAAATCTTCCGGTTGCTGTTCATCTCCAAGTTCACATGCGGCCCGCCCTCGAAGCGACATCTGTGCAGTCAATAGCACCCTAAACCATGGCAAAGCCACGTGCTTGCACCACCTGCTTTGCTCTGGCAAGAAAGAATGAAATGTACTCACCTCTCTTTGCATACAGAGCCTCAGTGACCGCCCTTACGCAACGGTGAACGGCAAACTGTGAGATGATGCAAATGTCGCCTGCTCCAGCCAGGAAGGAACCCGACGCATAGAAATTCATGGCCACAATCACCTTCACAGCCACTGGCAATGCTGTCTTCACCCTGCTCTGAGGCTGCAGGTCTGCCTACAACAAATGGCAGATTTCAGCAAGCAAATCCTTAGTCGTCGTCGTCTTCTTGTCGGAGTCAAAGATGACTTGCTTCCACACTAAAAATGAGTTCAAAGGTGACTGATGAGACCAATGCGGGATCTACAGTCTCTGTCACAGGTGGGGTAGATGGTGGTTGGAAGGACAGGTAGGTCAGGTAGGTGGGGTGCTTGATTTGTCGTACGTTCCTTCCATGGTTTATACTTGGCTTCCGCGTGCTCCCGGCGAAGAGACTCGAAGTGTTCAGCGCCTTCGCGGATGCTTCTCCTCCACTTTGAACGGTCTTGGGCCAGGGATTCCCAAGATCCGGTGGGGGTGTTACATTTTTTCAAGGAGGCTTTGAGAATGTCCATGAAGCATTTTCCCTGCCTCTTTGGGGCTCGCCTGCCATGACATAGCTCAGAATAGAGTGCTTGTTTCGGGAGACCAGTTTCAGGCCTGTGAACAATGTGACCTGTCCATTGGAGCTGATCGAGCGTGGTCAATGCCTCGATGCTGGGGATGTTGGCCTGAGAGAGAATGCTGACTTTAGTGCATCTATTCTGCCAATGAATTTGCAGGATTTTGCGGAGGCAGCGTTGGTGGTACTTCTCCAGTGCCTTGAGGTGCCTACTGTATATAGTCCACGTCTCTGAAGCATACAGGAGGGCAGGTATCACTGCTGCTCTATAGACCATGTGCTTGGTGCCGGGTTTGAGATCCTGGTGAAGCGGAGTTGGCGTACGTACTGTTGCTCGCTGAGGTTGAGGTCGGAGAAGTGCTCCCTGAAGACCCTGGGTGAATATGGCTTCCTTCTGCTGAGAGCTCTTCTCCCCTTCCTTCCTCTTTGAGCAGTTTGTCTTCCTCTGTGTCACCTCTGCTCATTCTCCCTATCATACTGCAGGCCAAGGGGGCTACAAACATGTCTGGAAGCAACTGATCCAAGCAGAAGCCTTGAAGTACCCTGCCACACCTCTACCTTGAGACTTCAGGAACTTCAAATAAGATACAAACCAAGAGACAATGCTACAAACTCACCAAGAGCGAGTAGAAATCAATCAGCAACTAACCTGAAAGTAGGAGATGATTCCTTTAAATAGCGCTTGTGGGGAGTCCATGTACAGCTGTGCATGTTTAAGAGAGGGTATTGGCTGCAGCGTTAAAGTTGAAAATGGTAGCGTTAGGGTCAAATCAGCGTTGCACGCTGATTGACGTCACGATCTGCGTACTCTGCACAGTTCCAGCGCACGCTCCAAGTGCCCGCACTAGCGGCCTCACCAAAACGGTGTCCGGCGCGGCCCGCAACAAAAGTGTGCACACGCAGCACGGACGGCATTTTGGGCACAAAACAGCACCCGTAGCGCTGATAAACTGGGCGCTACGGAGCCAAATTTCACAGCAAAGGCCTTTGTGGGGGGGGGGGGGGGGGGGGGAATTGTCAGAGAAAAAAAGATTGCTTGCTTTACTTTAAAAAAATTGACTGCACTGTTTACATTAGTGATATGCATTACTGTAAAGTGTAGGTTACCAGTCCTTAAAGCAAGTAGCGTGTTCTTGATATTGTTTTTTCAGCTGAATGTTGAAGATGGAGATGGTGCACAGTGTAAGCGTTGAAGCAATCACGAGAATTCTTAAAAATAATTTTATACTACTTCACAAGGCACAGATAAACTGAAATGTGCTGGAGAATTACCAGTATGAAATGTGGCAAACCTCGGGGCGGGGAGGTGGGGGGAGAATTCAGGACTGAACATATAGTAGAAATGAACAGGGTAGTAATTTCCATGGCAACTCACCAGATGATGTTGCAGAGGTGGTGAGTCAATAGACTTGTGGCTTTTGCTCTGATTGGCACTCACACTCTATTTGAGAGAAAGGGAATCAAGAAAAGAAATAAGTAAACCACAGCCATATCTTATGATCTGGTTTTTTGTGATTTTTATTCCTCACTCGATGTGCTACAAAAAAAACTGAACATACCGTGAATATTTTAAGACAAATCAAAAGGCAAACCTTAATATCTTGCATGCGAGAATGCCAGTGCTCTGCCTCCTGAAAGAGATAGCATGATTACTGTTAAATCTTCTGTAAAACAGAATCAATTTGAATCACACACCCTATCAGCTTCTGAATTTAACAAAAAAAAAGCACAGAGAGCTGTTAGACCACAGATAATATAGTGTAGTCATTTTACATTCCTGGCTCTTACTATTAAGTCACTGGCATCCATACAGAAAATTCAAACATCTGCAATAAACCTCATATTCTGCTTACAATTCTAGCATTGAAAATAAGTAAGTTCTGAGAGCCTAAAACAGTTCAAACATCTTACAGCAAATAGGTTGCTGTCTTTACAACATAGTCTCCCTTTAACCTCTGGAAATAAACAGAAACTATTTCCTATTCACTACTCAGTAGCAGTAAGCAGCTATCACAATTAGGATTTCCATCTGTCTTGAAATGTGATGACTTTAGAAATCTTTCATGGATTTCTACCAAATTTGCTTCATGTATTCAAGAGCTGCGTTGATGCCAGGCCAAATTCAATGATGTAATCGTGGCACTCAATACTTTTAGTTTCCATTGTGGTATCTTAGAGGCATTTATTATTGCTCTGATCTTAAAGCAAATTTTAGATTCCAAAACCAAATTCAGTATTTTGACTTCTTGATATGAAACACAAATTCTTGATTTTCAATTTATTAATAGATTAAACTCCTACATGTTACCTCAAAAATCTCACTTAGCACAAAGTCTTTATAGAATTCCTTTTGTAGAAATATCTAACTGATAACATTACAAATCCTTAATCTTCATTGCTGGCTCTATTTTGACAACAGAGGGTCTGTAATCTCAAAATACTCCAACAAGTGTTTTATCCTTTTGCAACTGATTTTCTTGTAATAATACACATGTGATTTACATTTATGCAAACATGTTATATAATAGAACTTAAGCTTTGCTTGTGTTGCAAATTTCCAATATCTTTGAGTATAATTTTTCATAGTAATATGATTCAACACATTTGCAGAAAAAATATTGCAGCAGAATTGTAATGAATCAGCACAATCTGGTCTATAACCAGAAACATTGTAAACTGAACAAACTGACACATCAAGAGTGGTAAGGGAGGAAGACTCTGACGGACATTCACACCCTTTATTCTGTAAAGCTAATTTAACAGATATATACTAATAAAGGTTGTAAATGATTGAATACCTTACTGCCAAAAAAAAAATGATGTATGTGAGTAATACCATGCATTACCTCAAAATATTTGTAATGTACATTCGCTGACAGCATACCATAGGGATCTGATGTGGCACTTCCAGTGGAATTAATTTTTTAAAAGCATAAAAGGAGGGCATTTAAGATAGAAGCATAATTCCAAAGTTCAGATGCTATAAATAAACTACTCGAGCTCTTTTTATGTTACATTATATACGAGATGTTATTAAACTCTTGATTTTATTACTGCTTTGAAATTTCTTCCTACATACCCACCAGTCTATTCACAGCTTAGATTTGGTGCGTTCCCCACAATTTTATGCCACTGTTGTCCCTATAAACTGCAAATTCTTTTACTATAATTCTGTATCTCAGGTACCAGATATCCATTGTGGGGTAGCATTTGTGCCATCACATATCCATTGTTCTCTTTTTAACCAAGGAAACAAATTACGTATCCAAGTTAGAATATTCTCCTACATTATAAATAATTCTGTTTATCAAATAATGTAACACAATATTTCTTTTCTCCTAACGAACAGATGGCCAGGGAATAAACTATAGATGTGAATAGGTGGCTTGTGGATTTTTAGGCTTGTAGCTACATTCATGACTGCAGATGCTGGAAATCTGCAATTAAAACAAAAAATGTTGGAAACACTCAGCAGGTCAGGCAGCATCTGTGGAGAGTGGAAGGTATAGTTAACATTAATCACCATGAAAGGTCATTGACCTGAACCGTTAACCCTTCTTTCCTCTTTACACAAATTCTACCGTACTTGGTGAGTGTTTCCAGCATTTTCTATTTTAATTTTTATCATTTTACTGCTCTATCGATACTCAGGACACGTACCTGACCCTGACCAGCCATTATTCTGTAGAGAATTCCAATGTAACTTTTTGCATTTGTTATTCAAATTCCTTAAACTGTATTTGCAGTAAAGGGCTACAATTTCTAACAATGTGCTTGTCATTGTGTCATTACCTGTAGAATGCCATGCATTTCCCATTTCAGTGTACCAAGGTCATGCAGCACATCGGTGGCTTTCTGTACAGCTGGGCTAGCTTTGCTAGCCGCTGATCCAGAACCCCTAGAGGGGGCTACAAAGGCTGTAAACGATTCAGTCAGCGGGTTGCCAGAGCTAAAAAGAAGCAAATGACATTCACCATCTGAAAACTGACATCAGTGGCATACTAATATATATTAACCCTTTACAGACTAGTGCATTTTTAATATGGAATTATGATCACAAATGTTACAATGATGGAAGAAATTCAAAAACCATGCTATCACTAATTAGTGAATGACTAATGAACGTTATCAATGCAAGAAAAAAAGATTTGGCATTACTGCAGAATGAAGATTCCCAAATTCAGTTATTAGCATGCTATCCTGTTATATTTATTGAAAAAAATTGCTAGATTATCATTCTGCTAACACTGGAATTGTTTAATAGTCTTTTGACCATTTTTAGTTATTTTGTCTAATTAGTAAACCCAATCTTTGTCAATAATGTCCTAATACATACAATACAAATGCTATGTTAAATACCCTTCTAATGTATTGCATTTATAAGGCAAATTACGAGTTAAGAGATGTTCATATTGTGTCATGTCAGCTTGTGGTAGATGAAAATTTAATTTACTATAATGCGTGGAGCTTAGAAACCATTTTGATCTTAAATCTTATAAAAATCTGCATCAACAACCTTGAATTATCTTTATTTAAATAGGTGAACAATATAAAACATTGTCACGTTAACCTGTCTTTTCTCTTTCAGGTGCAAAAGGATTTGCTGTGCATTTCCAGTATTTTCTGTTTTTAATCATAAAATATTCTCAGCTAATTTGATTAAGTAAATTCAACAAAAAAGAGTAAGAGCTGCTGATTGCATTAAGAATGGGATGGTGTACAAAGTGAAGTAAATGCTCACTTGAGGACCAACTTACAAATGTAAAGGGAGTGGGGAGAAGCTTGGTGGCTCACACAATAACAAACACTATACCACAGAGGTGTAAGATGTACATCTAAGTTCCCTGCATTTCAAAATTCGTGGTCTCTGCCAGACCTTGGCCCAAGGCACTGATTAGAAGGGAGGGGGGGGGTGAAAGGGATGGAAGGAAAGAGCAAAAATACTAGATGGCTCACAACCTCCACTGCACTTGCACATTTCCCAGTCGTACATTATTAAGAATCATTCTGGAATGCAAAGATAAACCCCACTGCTCCACTGCTAACTGTCTTCTTAAACCCCTCTCCCGTCTCCTCTAGCCTCACCTCCGACAACACGTTTGAGGAGCTCATGGACTTCTTTGTCTCTAAGATTGAGACCATCCGTTCAGCTTCCTCTGCTACTTCCCTTCCATCCCCAAGTTCTCTTCAGGTTCCCCCCCTGCCCTAGCCCTGAACTCACATCTTTCCCCAGCTTCTCACCGATCTCCCCCCATGACCTTTCTGTGCTCATCTTGTCCATGAAACCCACTTCCTACCCCCTCAACCCTATTCCCACCAAACTGCTGACCACTCAACTTCCTTTTCTGGCTCCCATGTTACCTGACATTGTTAACAGGTTCTCTCTCCTCAGGTACTGTCCCCCTTACTTTCAAATCTGCCATCACCACCCCTCTCCTTAAAAAAACAACCCTTGACCCATCCGTCCTTGCAAACTGCCGATCCAAAGTCCTCGAACGTGTTGTCACCGCTCAAATCCATGCCCATCTTTTCTGCAATTCCATGTTTGAATCCCTCCAATCAGGTTTCTGCCCCGCCACAGTACCGAAATGGCTCTCATTAAAATCACGAATGACATCCTTTGTGTCTGTGACAAAGGCAAACTATCCCTCCTCGTCCTTCTTGACTTGTCTGCAGCCTTTGACACAGTTGACCACTCCATCACCTGTCCAGCTAGGTGGAACTGCACTCACCAGGTTCCATTCTTATCTGTCTAATCGTAGTCAGAGAATCACCTGCAATAGCTTTTCCTACCGCTCCCGTATCGTTACCTCTGGTATCGCCCAAGGATCTATCTCTTAGCTCCCTCCTATTTCTCATCTACATGCTTCCCCTTGGCGACACCCAGCTCTAACTCACCACCACTTCTCTTGACCCCTCCACGGTCCCTAAATTGTCAGACTGCTTGTCCGACATCCAGTTCTGGATGAGCAGAAAATTTCTCCAATTAAATATTGGGAAGACCGAAGCCATTGTTTTCGGTCCCCGCCACGAACTCCGTTCTCTAGCCACTGACTCCATCCCTCTCCCTAACAATTGTCTGAGGCTGAACCACATTGTTCACACAACCTTGGTGTCCTATTTGACCCCGAAATGAGCTTCCGACCACTTAGCCGCATCAGAACTAAGACTGCCTATTTCCAGCTCCGTAACATCACCCTCCTCCGCCCTTGCCTCAGCTCATCCGCTGCTGAAACCCTCATTTCATTCATTTGTTACCTTTGGACCTGACTATTCCAGCGCACTCCTGGCTGGCCTCCCATGTTCGACCCTACGTAAACTTGAGGCCATCCAAAACTCGGCTGCCCGTGTCCCGTTCACCCATGTGTTCACTGACCTACATTGGCTCCCGGTGAAGCAACGCCTCGATTTCAAAATTCTCATCCTTGTTTTCAAATCCCTCCATGGCCTCGCCTCTCCCTATCTCTGTAATCTCCTCCAACCCCGCACCCCCCAACCCCGAGATATCTGCGCTCCTCTAATTTTGGCCTCTTGAGCATCCCTGATTATAATCACTCAACCATTGGTGGCCGTGTCTTCTGTTGCCTAGGCCCTATACTCTGGAATTCCCTGCCTAAACCTCTCCGCCTCGCTATCTCTCTTTCCTCCTTTAAGACGCTCCTTAAAACCTACCTCTTTGACCAAGCTTTTGCTCTTCTTCCCTTTATATGGCTCAGTGTCAATTTTTTTGTCTTATAATACTCCTGTAAAGTGCCTTGGGATGTTTTACTATGTTAAAGGTGCTATATAAATACAAGTTGTTGTTATTAAGCAGAGAACTGCAACTACCTTCTTGTTTGGGATTGGTGAGGGGAGGAGTCAAGGAAATTGAGGTGAAATAAGGCATAAATGAGGAAAGATAATTTAATTTGAACCTCTGCAAAACCAGTGAGCAGTGTCATCCACAGTGCCTGTCCAAATACGTTTGTCTTTCACTTTAACATATTTTCCCTCCTTTATCTTTAATGGGGAAATCAAGTTAAAGATAGGCTTGCAAAAAGTACCAAGCTGTACTTTGCATATTTGCAGAAACAGTGTTTCTTCTCTGCTCCGCTATACAGATTGTGAGGCCAAAAGGATACAGATATTTATTTAATGCTACACATATGAATATGAATGAAGGTTCACAAATATAAATGAGACTCATCAGTGCAAATCAATCACATACACCAATCGCCTGCATATGTTTATTTGTCACAACGTTCCAATTTTCATCCTGGATACTTTGTGTGTGCATTCCAGAGAAGAAAAATGGATTCATGTGCACAGAATGAAAACATTCCTGGCAGTTTCGACTGATAGCTTCAGCAACAAATTGTCATTTCACAGATTCTGTCAGCATGCCCCCACAGTGCCAGAGAAGGGCGACCTGGATATTTTCACACTGAGCCGTTTGGAGGATTCAAAGGTCAGACTTCAAAAGTATTACTTGCCTTCGAAAAAAATGAAACGAATGCAGCAGAATTTAAATCAAGCTGAGACATGGGCAGACAAGTCTGCTCGGAGCATAAATCACCACCATTGTATGTTGGTTTGTCTCAGGTTTTGTACAAAGTATGAAAGCAAAAGTTCTCAGACAGATAAAAAAAAACTGAGAGATTAGGACATGTTTTCCCCCATTTTAATCATTGGCAGAACTACATATGCATTTCTTGAAGACACTTTGACCTTTTAAGCCATGGAAATGTCAGCAGCCATCTCCTGCTAAAATCTTCAAAGGAAAAACCTTTTTCCAATAGCCCCTTAACTCAATCCATCGATACCAATGCCCTGAAGTCTATGATGTACTCAAGTTGGTAATGCTTGACTGCTCAGAATAAAAATTTACTAATGCATGTTTCTCCTTCGTTCTCAAGCCAATGGTTTACAACCGACCTCAGGACCCAATCCCATCTATCACACTGATGCAAAAGAATCATTTACGTCGATGGTATTCAGTTAGTCACATTTGTACCAAGCAAACAGCCACTTGGATTACTCATGAACTTTGAACTGTTCCTAATGAAACAATCAGCTGTTTCTTTTTTCAATTCTGGCTCAATTAGAAAGCACGCTTGCCTTTTCTGAATTAAATTGGCAGCTTCCTGACCACTGCAATTTGTTGGATCTGTATTGTTTCTCTTAACCTTGAAAATTTATGGGGCACCAGTAGCTCAGGGAGTTTATCCAGTAGTAGCAGCACCATACAGATCAGGAAGTCAAATACAAGTTTGATTCCCCAGTCTGTGCTTTGCTAACTGATCTAAATTAGAATGATGAGAGAGGCCTTCGCAGCCATAGGAGAAAATTGACCAGTGACTTTTGCTGGAATTCTATGTGCATGGTTGCCAATGAGGACAAGATTGGATTGGGTGTAGTGCCCCTTTCCCCACTGCAGTTAAATAGCCTGCTAGCATTAATTGTTGAAGCTCACAAATAATTAGCGCTTAGATAAGGTCTCGGAGGGCGTCTGGTGCCCATAGAACGGTATTCCAGCGAGTAGGCAATGCTTTCAGGAGAGGAAAAAGAAAACAAAAGTGTGATAAAAAAATAAATTTATTTAGTCTGCATTCTTTCACATTTATGTTCAATTATCTCTTTTGAGACCGATTAAATCACATGTTTTAAACAGCTGAAAACTGTTATTCAATAACCTGGTTTTACCAATTCAGTTGCAGACAACAAAATATTCAACGCTGCAATATTTTTGCCTGCCCTTTCCCATTCATTTATTTTTGTACACAACAACCCAGAAGATATCAGTGTATTGCTATGGAAATCTGATTGAAACCAGCGCTATTCAATTCCCTGCAAATGGTAAACAGCGTTTGCCTCAGGGGAGTTTCCATTCGGAGTCAGAAGCAGCTTCCAATAACTGTCTTGAATGTGCCTCGCAATCCTCTGTACACAATTTACTCACTGTATGTTAAATGGTTCATCAGTCAGTGAATCTGGGTTTACGTCCTGCATATCATATTACATTTTACTTCAGTCACTAAAAACATTTTGTTGGTGCATGCTGTGTACCTAGGCAGCAAACAGATGTTAGGCTGAAGCCATTAGCTCTGCAAAACTCATCACACAATCTCTTTTTGGTTGGCCTACATAAGCTAAATTTAGACAGTGGCAATATACAAAACTAGACAATATGCTGTTACGTGTGTCAGTGTACCTGCAAAATCAAAGCAATTTAAAATAAATCTAATGAAAAATGGAGCTGCTCAGGAGCTATCTGGAAACATTGGATTCTTTGAGACCTGAATTTGATTCTGTCTTGCCAGACATGTGTGCTTGCTCTCTCCGGTAAGAAGATTTCAGACATAAGATAACAAAATTACCTGGTTGGGTTGGAGGCAACATTTTTTCCTCATTGTCATAACAAGAAAAAGGGTTACCTCAAACATTAAAAAGAGTCCTAAAGAAAGCATTCGCAAATCAGTAAAGCATAAGACAAAAGTAGGCAGCCTTGATACAATAAGACAAAAGGAATGTTTAGAAAGTGCCCAAAAAGGAGAAGTCTACAAAAACCTCATGTAAACAAAGCAAGCTTTTGTGTCTTGGATTAAAAACCAATGCAAGATGATGTTATTATATTTCTCTTTACTGTCTTCTTTGTGAGTAAATTTATGTTGAAACTGCAGACTACATTCAGTTAATTCACAGTGATGTCATCCTGCTCAAAATTCAATGCAGGAAAGAGCAGAGCCGCCTAGGTACAATATTGCAAGCTGCATTCCTTCAAAACACAGCTGCACATAGTTCAAGACATTTGGAAAAGTTTTAGTTAATTCATAGGTGGGTTCAAGTTCCTCTTTATATAACCATGGAGGATACAAAAATAAAGTCGAAACGTTTTTTCCTTAGGCAGGATTTGAATTTTATCGTCCAATACTTAAACACTGCATTGAAAATTAATGGTTTTATACATGAAATCTTTTTTCACAGCCAGAGTAGGATTTGATCTTAGAATTTGTTTTAAAGATGTTACACGAATACACAGACAATTCTTCTACAATATTATGGCTTTAGGTTTGGCAACAAGCTGTTAAATTACATTGTTAAATTTTTTGGCTGTCACGCTCTGCAGATGACTCAGTAAGTTTATCCAGCGAGTATCTGAGTGGTACAACAACAACTTGTATTTACATAGCACCGTTAACATAGTAAAAAGTCCCAAGGCGCTTCACATTATCAACCAAATTTTGACACCGAGCCACATAAGGAGATATAAGAACAGGTGACCAAAAGCTTGGTCAAAGAGGTAGATTTTAAGGAATGTCAAAGGATGAGAGAGAAATAGAGAGGTTTAGGGAGGGAATTCCAAGTCTTAGGACCTAGACAACCGACGGCAACACTGCCAATTATGGAGTGATGAATATCGGGGATGCGCAAGAGGCCAGAATTGGAGGAGCACAGAGATCTTAGAGGGTTGTATGACTGGAGGAGGATACAGAAATAGGAAGGAGCCATGGAGGGATTTGAAAACAAGGATGAAAATTTTTAAATCAAGGCGTTGTCGGACCGGAAACCAATGTAGGTCAGTGAGCACAGGGGTGATGAGTGAACGGGATCTGGCGCGAGTTAGAATACAGGCAGTAGTGTTTTAGATTAGTTCAAATTTACAGAGGATGCAAGGTGGGAGGTTGGTAATAGTCGCGTCTAGGAGGTAGTACAAAGGCATGGTTGAGGGTTTCAGCAGCTGATCAGCTGAAGCAGGGGCGGAGTCAGGCGATGTGATGGAGATGGAAGTGGATGGTCTTGGTGACGGAGAGAATATGGGGTCGCAAGCTCAGCTCAAGGTCAAAAAGACACCAAGTTTGCGAATGGTCTGGTCAACATCTATATATCAACTTGCACTTATATAGTGCCTTTAACATAACAACATGTCCCAAAATGTTTAACAAAAGGAACAGATGGGGAACTAGTTTCAAACCCTGACCTGTCCTGAGATTGCTGTTCCCAGCCAAGGTGGTAATAGAGCCACTGTGTTTGGTCTCAAGCAGGGGGGAAAAGTGGACAGGGTTCTCGCTCCTAGTGGCTATCCAGTGACTTGTGCTTAAAAGTGAACCCATGTGGGTGGTCACAGGAGGAGGGAAGTGGAGAACATTGATGAGAAGAAAAAACTATTTTGACTATAGAATTTTTCTTTGACTAGTACTGTACATCCGAGTTGACATTTTAAATGCCATTCATTATAATAAATTGGCACTGATGATGACGTACTGTCAGCAACTACACAACTGCACTGTAAAGACAAAAGTCGTGGACACACAATAAGGAACAGTGGCTATCTAGTTTTTATATTCCTACAAGCTACAAAGGAGTCAAGAATGTTTTCCTCAAGAGTAGAATAAATTGGCACTGAAGGCTTCTGTTGTTTTTCAAGGATTTGTGGGATTATTTTCTTCAAAATATTGTGTTCATTTCAATTCAATTCAATTTTGATGGAAACTATTACAAGCACAGAGAGCACTTCATTAGTCTTGATCGCTTTCTATGTTATTTGTCCCTCTCTTGACCCGACTGCCTGCCATTTTGAAAATTCCTTAAGAAGGGATCAAATGTTTAATTCACAACACAATCTTGGCACAAATTCCACCACTTTCACCAGCAAGTCACGGAGACAGTACAAATGTTACCTCTGGGACTCTAAATAACTACAAATAGCATTAAACTGTCTTTCCAAATTCAATGTAAGCTGGATGGAGAAAAAAGGCAATTCTATACAGCAGGTTGCACAGGTAGTATATGAATAGGGCTGATTCAAAGCAGAGATACGGCAAGGACCAGGCTAAAAAATAATTTCAGTTATGAAGCTCACACTCATGGGATTTTTAAATTTTACATTCATTTGTGAGGACACAAGTTCATCATACATAAAATATTAAAACACATGTTGTATAACTACTATTACTAACTGCAGACCACAAGCTCCTCATACATCTGGAAGAACTTGCCAAGAGTCTGAAAGTAATTTAAGTTCCACTTGATTTTCCTAAGTTCAGGCCAGTTTTGGATAACAGCTGCTTGTGAATAGTCTTTTACAAATGTGCATTTAATGAAAAAACACATGCATCATTAACAGTCACATGGATTATTAAAAGGGAACTATGATGACTACACAATATTTCTCTTTTAAAATAACACAGACAACCCCTTGTGTTATTTTGTTTTTGATAGAATACAGAATTTTCTCCAGCTCAACTATGGCAAGACTGAACAGCTCACACCAGAAACACTGCCCCATGGTCTTGATTCTATCCCTGTTCCCAGCTGAGTGCTCAGGTTGAACCCAATGGTTCACAACCTGTATGACCCCGAGCTGAGCTTAAAATCTCATAACCAGCCTATCACAGAGATTGGCTACATCCACTTCCATAACAATGCCCTGCCTTCACAACTTGATAATTGCCAGGCCCAACTTCTCCAGAATTCTCCTCATTGCTGCCCCCACCCACCATACATAGAGTCCAAGTTTCCAATATCTGCTAGAACGGCGCACCTCCGAGGCCCGCCTGTTTTGTGGAATGAAAAGCGCGCCAAAAGCTTACCTCGCGATTCTCCGAGTGCAGCAGGCCTGTTCAGCAGTCAGCGTGATGCAGCACAACAGTGGGGGGGTTGGAGCTACAGCCCTGGGCCAAAAAGAGTGCCGGCAGCTGCGCGCATGCGCAGTGGAGTCTGCGCGCATGTGCAGTAGCTCCTGGCCCTTCCAGCGTGTCCTGTCTCTGGGCGATCCTATCCCTGGCCGAAGGGACGTCACGATGTTTGCCGCCCCTATCCTGGGCCTAGTGGCCTGCCTGGCTGTCCCTCGCCTCACCTGCCCTTACCTCCCCGGCGGCGGGACCGGCCTGAACTCCTCCCCAGTAGCAGGCCCCGCCCGACCAGCAGCTCTTCGGTGGCGGGGCCCACCTGAACTCCTCCCTGATGGCGGGCCCCCCCGAACTACTCCCAGGTGGCGGGCCCCACCCGAACACCTCCTCGGCAGCGGGGCCCGCCTGACCAGCTCTTCAGCAGGCTGTTGAAAGGCTCCCGGTGCTCCCGAACGGATAGGTGCTGCAGTAGGTGAATAGAAACTTTAAATTTTTTATTTATTGATTGATTTTTTATTTTTAAATTTTTTTATTTTTTATTTATTTATTTATTTATTGATTTATTATTGATGATGGCTCTTTATTGGTAAAAGTGAAATGTTTACTGCTTTGGAAAATCCCCTAACTTCCCACTAACTGTCCTTCTTCCACCCGCCCCCACCCCCCCCCCCGCATCTCTGGCTACCTATGCCTAATTATTAAGTGTACCGCAAGGTTTTTCTGAGCGTACAAAAGTCGACACTTATTCCGTTCTAAGTTAGTTTGGAGTAACTTTTCGCTGCCTAAACTTGTAAAACAGGCGTACGTGGCTGGTAACGCCCCCTTTTGAAAAAAAACTGAACTAAAACAAAACTAAACTAACTCACTAGAACTGGAGCAAACTAAATGCTGAGAATTGCGATTTCGAAGATACTCCAAACTAAACTAGTTGCTCCAAGAAATAGGAGCAACTCCAGCCGAAACCTGGGCCCATAAACTCTAACTCATTCGGACTCTGCTGCCCACATCCTAATTTGTACCAGCTCCTGCTTTACCCATTGTACCAGTTTCACAGATATCCATTTCTTCCCTGTCTCAATTATATTGATTTCAAAATCTATGTCCTCATCTTCAAATTTCTTTACCAGCCTACCTGTTCGATTTTATCCAGCCCCATTTCTTAGTTTGCACACTCTTCTCTTGCAACTTTGCAGCCATTTTCTCTCCTTTCCACCATCAGATTATCAAATCTTTAGGCGTCACATGCCTGCATTTGGAAATTCTCTTCCAAATTCCCTCCGCCTTGGTACATTTCTCCTCAGCTTCACACAACCTACTCAAAACTAACACATTTAAACTTGCCTTCAGTCACCTTCATTAACTTTTACTTCTAATTCCAGCTCAATGACCAACTCTCTTCTTTGTGAAGAGCCTTTGGAAATTTCACTGTGTTGGAAGATGCTGGATAATTTCAAGCTGTTATTACATACCCAACGTGATCCTTTCCAAGAAGGATTACTTGTACTCTTAAATTTTGTTTTTCCATATCAACTCAAGGAATACACACAAAAAACATCATTTATGTGCAAATAATTCTGGCACATTTCATCACAATATCTATAAAAAAAACATTTAAAAAAATACTGTACCATAAAGCACCCATATATGTTTTGAGATCACAGAATATTACAGCATAATCAAGTCTTTCCTGGTATTTTTCACCTGAAGAACCCCGAGTCTAATCTCACTCTTGCATTCATTCCCTATACCATTTAGCATTCTTCTTTTTCCAACAACCATCTAATTTCTTTTTCAAAAAGTTTAGATTCTGCTTCAATAACAACTTCTGGCAGAAAATTCCAAATTCTAACCAAACGCGTGCAAAGATTTTTTTTTTTTAAATTCGCCCTTAAATTCTCTTTCTGGTTACCTTAATGGCCAGAATTTGCAGTGTGTAATAATGGCAAACTAACTGTGTTCACCATTATTACCCTCTGAAACTGACTGCAACTTCATGGTTTAGCGCATATGCATCTAAATGCGGAACTCCTGAAGTTGTCATCATCATTATATGCAGTCCCTCAGAGTCGAGGATGACTTACTTCCACTCTAAAAGTAAGTTCTCAGGTGACTGAAGAGCCCAATGGGGGCCTACAATCTGTCACAGGTGGGGCAGGCAGTGGTTGAAGGAAAGGGTGAGCGGGGAGCCTGGGTTGATGCACGCTCCTTCTGCTGTCTATGTTTGATTTCGGCGATGGGACTCGAGGTGCTCAGTGCCCTCCCGAATGCTTTTCCTCCACTTTGGGCGGTCGTGGGCCAGGGATTCCCAGGAATTGGTGGGGATGTTGCACTGTGTCAAGGAGGCTTTGAGGGTGTCCTTGAAACGTTTCCTCTGCCCTGGGGCTCGCTTGCCACGTAGAGCACCTTCTTTGGGAGTCTCGTGTCGGGCATGCGGACAATGTGGCCTACCCAACGGAACTGATCGAGCGTGGTCAATTCTTCGATGCTGGGGATGTTGGCCTGAGCGAGAACACTGACGTTGGTGCGTCGGTCCTGCCAATGGATTTGCAGGATCTTGCAGAGGCAACGCTGGTGGTACTTCTCCAGCGCTTTGAGGTGTCTGCTGTATATAGTCCATGTCTCTGAGCCATATAGGAGGGCAGGTATGTCTACTGCCTTGTAGACCTTGAGCTTAGTGCCGGGTTTGAGTTCCTGGTCTTCAAGCACTCTCTTCTTCAGGCGACCGAAAGCAGTGCTGGCACACTGAAGGACGTGTTGAACCTCATCGTCAATGTCTGCTCTTGATGACAGTAGGCTCCCGAGGTATGGAAAATGGTCCACGTTGTCCAAGGCCTTGTTATGGATTTTGATAATCGGGGGGCAGTGCTGTGTGGCGGGATCAGGTTGGTAGAAGACCTTTGTCTTACGGATGTTTAGCGTAAGGCCCATGCTCTTGTACGCCTCAGTGAAGGTGTTAACAATGGCTTGGAGTTCGGTTCCAAGTGTGCGCCGAAGCAAGTGTCATCTGCGTACTGTAGTTCAATGGCAGAGGATGGGATGACATTGGATCTGGCCTGGAAGCGGCAGAGGTTGAATAGATTCCCATCTGTTCAATAATTTAGCTCCACTCCAGTGGGGAGATTGCCAAGGGTGAGATGTAGCATTGCAGTAAGGAACATCAAAAAGAGCGTTGGTGTGATGACGCAGCCCTCCCTAAACAAATTTACCCCGAGCCATCCGTTGCCAACCTTCACTCTTTCTCTCCCAATCTTATCTCCCCCCCCACCCCCAACTATTTAAGCTTCCCCTAGCCCTAATAGTGGGTGCATTTCTTACCCCTAAAGTGTATGTTATCCTTAAAATCCATGCTGCAAGGGCAGCTACCCAAGCCCACTGCCCATCCCCCAACCACGCCTGTTCCTTACCTCCATCTCTGAGAGTGCCGGATTTACCACCCAGATTGACCTTCCTGCTACCAAGACTTTCACTCCCCCAGTGGACTGTATCCTTTCTCTCCGCCTTCACACTCGATCCCGGCGGCGTTCTAGACAGTACCCTCTCTCTCCGCCCTCACACTCGATCCCGGCGGCGTTCTGGACAGTACCCTCTCTCTCCGCCCTCACACTCGATCCCGGCGGCGTTCCGGATTGTACCCTTTTCTCTCCACCCTCACACTCGATCCCGGCGGCGTTCTGGACAGTACCCTCTCTCTCCGCCCTCACACTCGATCCCGGCGGCGTTCCGGATTGTACCCTTTCTCTCCACCCTCACACTCGAGCCCGGCGGCGTTCTGGACAGAACCCTCTCTTTCCACCCTCACACTTGATCCCGGCGGCGTTACGGACTGTACCCTCTCTCTCCGCCCTCACACTCGATCCTGGCGGCGTTCCGGATTGTACCCTCTCTTTCCGCTCTCACACTCGATCCCGGCGGCGTTCCGGACTGTACCCTCTCTCTCCGGCCTCGCACTCGATCTTGGCGGCGTTCCGGACAGTACGCTCTCTCTCCGCCCTCACACTCGATCCTGGCGGCGTTCCGGACAGTACCCTCTCTCTCCGCCCTCACACTCGATCCCAGCGGCGTTCTGGATCGTACCCTCTCTCTCCACCCTCGCACTCAATCCCGGTGGCATTCCGGACAGTACCCTCTCTCTCCGCCCTCACACTCGATCCCGGTGGCGTTCTGGATTGTACCCTCTCTCTCCACCCTCGCACTCAATCCCGGTGGCGTTCCGGACTGTATCCTCTCTCCCCACCCTCACACTCGATCCCAGCGGCGTTCTGGATCGTACCCTCTCTCTCCGCCCTCACACTCAATCCCGGTGGCATTCCGGACTGTACCCTCTCTCTCCGCCCTTACACTTGATCTCGGCGGCGTTCTGGATCGTACCCTCTTCTCCGCCCTCACACTCGATCCCAGTGGCGTTCCGGACTGTACCCTCTCTCTCCGCCCTTGCACCCGGCTCCGTCGGCGCTTCAGCTCTACCCTCTCTCTTCAGACCCGACTCCGGCAACATTCTGGCCTCCCTCCGGCCACTGGTCCCACTCAACAGCGGAGCCCCTGTCAAGAACGTGGTGCATGCAGTGGCGGCAGCCACTCTGACTTCTCTTCCTCCTACAAAGTGGATCTCTGGCCATCCCAATGCCTGCCCTCAGCCAGGACCAATGCCTGGGAGAAGGAAGCATTCCTCAAATCTCTCACCCCCATTCTTCACACCTTGGATCTCTCACCTGAAGTTGTGGTCAATCATTCACTGCTCAGACACTAGCTGCGCTGTGCGCCCCTGCCCCCCCCACATAGCCGGCAATCAGTGTAATCAGTGAAACTGACAAAAACTGGGCTTTTCCATGGTAATATCGCTGTTAAATACCCGATTAAATGTTAGACCTTGTTGGATTAGGTGTAACTGGGGTTTTAATAGCATATTGGCTGCTAAACAAACGTTATGGCCTTGAAAAACTAATTTTAATTTTGTGGAGTGTCAAATTTCTCCATTATGATAAAAATTGCAATTTTTAAGAATCTTTTAAAAATAAATATATATAAGTTTGTTCATGATATTTCAGGTTCTACCTTCACCCCTTGTGAGTGCCCTTTTGCTCTCTAACATTTTTTAGAAGTCCAGATAAAAGCAGCTTCTCATTTCCTGATTCCCTGTCTGTGAGAATTCTGCCTTGTGATTGGCTGCGCAGACAGTTTGTTTACATCACATCAGATCGCAGCAGGGAATTCACAGTGTAGAACGTGCAATCTCTGTGGGAAGCTTTCTTCAGGGCCAGCAGCAAGTGCTTTTGCTTCACCGCTGACCGCAAATTCCAGGCTTACATTATAAACAACATATTTAAGACTTCAACAATGTGTAGTAGTTTACAAAAAGATTTGGGAATGCAGTAATAGCAGTCAAGACAGTTCCCTTTAAATGCCAGCAGCTGCTGATCAAGATATGTAATGAGAGCTGTAAGTTGTCACCATTTTGCTAGATGAGAGATACAGTCCATCACAGAAATACCGACATTGGAGCAGCTAACCACTTGCCCACTGCTCCCAGATATCATAAAATCATAGAATGATACAGCACTGAAAGAGGCCATTTGGCCCATAGTGAAGGAGAGATGAAGAGATAGGAAGACAGTCAAACAATTCCATTCTAGGTCTGTGCTGAGATGGCTGGTCTTGATTGTCCTCAACATTCCTAGGGTAGGGACAGGGAAATTGGCCAGGAATCCTGCTGCTTATTGCTACCCAGCTGTCCCTACTGGATGTGGCCTTTGTGGATCTCAAGTGAGGACGGGATCGGGTTGAACCATAATGTCCCTTGCTGTGTAAAGACGACAATAACAACTTGTATTTATATAGTGCCTTTAAATTAGTGAAAAGCCCCAAGGCGCTTCACAGGAGTATTATGACAAAAAATTTGACACCGAGCCACATCAAGAGAAATTAGGGCAGGTTGCACAAAGAGGTAGATTTTAAGGAGCATCTTAGAGGAGGAAAGAGAGGTAGAGAGGTGGAGAGGTTTAGGTAGGGAATTCCAAAGCATCGGGCCAAGGCAACAGAAGGTACAGCCACCCAATGGTTGAGCAATTATTATCAGGGATGGTCAAGAGGACAGAATTAGAGGAGCGCAGACATCCCGGGGGGGTTGTGGGGCTGGAGGAGATTACAGAGACAGGGAGGGGCAAGACCATTGAGGGATTTGAAAACAAGGATCAGAATTTTGAAATCGAGGCATTGCTTAACCGGGAGCTAATGTAGGTCAGCGAGCACAGGGGTGATGGGTGAGCGGGACTTAGAATACATAAGAACATAAGAATTAGGAACAGGAGCAGGCCATCTAGCCCCTCGAGCCTGCTCCGCCACTCAACAAGATCATGGCTAATCTGGCCGTGGACTCAGCTCCACTTACCTGCCTGCTCCCCATAACCCTTAATTCCCTTATTGGTTAAAAATCTATCGATCTGTGATTTGAATACATTCAATGGGCTAGCCTCAACTGCTTCCTTGGGCAGAGAATTCCACAGATTCACAACCCTCTGGGAGAAGAAATTCCTTCTGAACTCGGTTTTAAATAGACTCCCCCGTATTTTGAGGCTGTGCCCACTAGTTCTAGTCTCCCCGACCAGAGGAAAAAACCTCTCTGCCTCTGTCTATCCCTTTCATTATTTTAAATGTTTCTATAAAATCACCCCTCATCCTTCTGAACTACAACAAGTAAAGACCCAGTCTACTCAATCTATCATCATAAGGTAACCTCCTCATCTCCGGAATCAGCCTAGTGAATCGTCTCTGTACCCCCTCCAAAGCTAGTATATCCTTCCTTAAGTAAGGTGACCAAAACTGCACGCAGTACTCCAGGTGCGGCCTCACCAATACCCTGTACAGTCGCAGCAGGAACTCCCTGCTTTTGTACTCCATCCCTCTCGCAATGAAAGCCAACATTCCATTCGCCTTCCTGATTACCTGCTGCACCTGCAAACTAACTTTTTGGGATTCATGCACAAGGACCGTGCCTTTCAGTTCCGCGCGGAGGGGTTTCCTGTACGGGCTGCTCCTGCACACCCTCAACTTTGCCATCCTCGCCGGCCGTCCGGACACGCCATGGCGTACCATCTTGCCGTCCGGAGGAGGCGGGGGTCCCCGATGGAGGGCACTCTACGCAGGGGTCCTCCCACTATTCATCGGGGACTTGGCCTGGAGGGTGGTGCACGGAGCAGTGCCGTGCAACAAATTTTTAAGCCGGTTCACGGACTCCCAGGCCGCCTGCAATTTCTGCGGTCTGGAGGAGTCCGTGTTCCATGTTTTTATTGAGTGCACGAGGTTGCAGCCCCTGTTCCATTATTTGAAGGGGCTGCTCCTGAAATTCTGGCTGCACTTCAGTCCCACTCTCCTGATCTTTGGGCACCCTGTGCGGAGGGGAACGGGTAGGTCCGAAGGCCTCCTCGTAGGACTGCTCCTGGGCACGGCCAAGGGTGCCATCAGCCGGTCCAGGCAGCGGGCGGTCGAGGGGGTCGTTCAACCTGACTGCCTGCCTCTCTTCCGCTCTTACATCCGGTCCAGGGTGTCCTTGGAGATGGAGCACGCGGTGTCCACCGGTACGCTCGCGGCCTTCCGCGGGAGGTGGGCACCGGAGGGACTGGAGTGCATCATCACGCCCGGCAACCAAATTTTAATTTGATATTACGTTTTAAAGTTTATTTTGTTTTAATTGCCGGTGCTTTTAGTGTCCCCCTCTCCTTTTATAGGGGGCACTGGAAAAAGGGAAAAATTTGATTTTAGTGCCCAAAAAACCCCAAAAAAAAACAAAAAAAAAAAAAAAAGGGCCTTGTAAATATCTGGTGTGTCATCCAGGTCGGGTGGCACGGATACATGTTTTATGTTTTGCAGGTAGACTCTAAAAGAGTTTCATGCACAAGGACCCCCAGGTCCCTCTGCACCGCAGCATGTTGTAATTTCTCCCCATTTAAATAATATTCCCTTTTACTGTTTTTTTTCCCCAAGGTGGATGACCTCACATTTTCCGACATTGTATTCCATCTGCCAAACCTTAGCCCATTCGCTTAACCTATCTAAATCTCTTTGCAGCCTCTCTGTGTCCTCTACACAACCCGCTTTCCTACTAATCTTTGTGTCATCTGCACATTTTGTTGCACTACACTCTGTCCCCTCTTCCAGGTCATCTATGTATATTGTAAACAGTTGTGGTCCCAGCACCGATCCCTGTGGCACACCACTAACCACCGATTTCCAACCCGAAAAGGACCCATTTGTCCCAACTCTCTGCTTTCTGTTAGCCAGACAATTCTCTATCCATGCTAATACATTTCCTCTGACTCCGTGTACCTTTATATTCTGCAGTAACCTTTGTGTGGCACCTTATCGAATGCCTTTTGAAAATCTAAATACACCACATCCATCGGTACACCTCTATCCACCATGCTCGTTATATTCTCAAAGAATTCCAGTAAATTAGTTAAACATGATTTTCCCTTCATGAATCCATGTTGCGCCTGCTTGATTGCACTATTCCTATCTAGATGTCCCGCTATTTCTTCCTTAATGATAGCTTCAAGCATTTTCCCCACTACAGATGTTAAACTAACCGGCCTATAGTTACCTGCCTTTTGTCTGCCCCCTTTTTTTAAACAGAGGTGTTATATTAGCTGCTTTCTAATCCAATGGTAACTCCCCAGAGTCCAGAGAATTTTGGTCGATTATAACGAATGCATCTGCTATAACTTCCGCCATCTCTTTTAATACCCTGTGATGCATTTCATCAGGACCAGGGGACTTGTCTACCTTGAGATCCATTAGCCTGACCAGCACTACCCCCCTAGTGATAGTGATTGTCTCAAGGTCCTCCCTTCCCACATTCCCGTGACCAGCAATTTTTGGCAGGGTTTTTGTGTCTTCCACTGTGAAGACCGAAGCAAAATAATTGTTTAAGGTCTCAGCCATTTCCACATTTCCCATTATTAAATCCCCCTTCTCATCTTCTAAGGGACCAACATTTACTTTAGTCACTCTTTTCCGTTTTATATATCGGTAAAAGCTTTTACTATCTGTTTTTATGTTTTGCGCAAGTTTACTTTCGTAATCTATCTTTCCCTTCTTTATTTCTTTCTTAGCCATTCTTTGCTGTCGTTTAAAATTTTCCCAATCTTCTAGTTTCCCATTAACCTTGGCCACCTTATACACATTGGTTCTTAATTTGATACTCTCCTTTATTTCCTTGGTTATCCACGGCTAGTTATCCCTTCTCTTACCGCCCTTCTTTTTCACTGGAATATATTTTTGTTGAGCACTATGAAAGAGCTCCTTAAAAGTCCTCCACTGTTCCTCAATTGTGCCACCGTTTAGTCTGTGTTCCCAGTCTACTTTAGCCAACTCTGCCCTCATCCCACTGTCATCCCCTTTGTTTAAGCATAGTGCGCTCGTTTGAGACACTACTTCCTCACCCTCAATCTGTATTACAAATTCAACCCGACTGTGATCACTTATTCCGAGAAGATCTTTTACCCGGAGATCGTTTATTATTCCTGTCTCATTACACAGGACCAGATCTAAGATAGCTTGCTCCCTTGTAGGTTCTGTAACATACTGTTCTAAGAAACAATCCCATATGCATTCTATGAATTCCTCCTCAAGGCTACCCCGTGCGATTTGATTTGACCAATTGATATGTAGGTTAAAATCCCCCATGATTACTGCCGTTCCTTTTTCACATGCCTCCATTATTCCCTTGATTATTGTCCGCCCACCGTGAAGTTATTATTTGGGGGCCTATAAACTACGTCCACCAGTGACTTTTTCCCCTTACTATCTCTAATCTCCACCCACAATGATTCAACATTTTGTTCATTAGAGCCAATATTGTCTCTCACAACTGCCCTGATATCATCCTTTATTAACAGAGCTACCCCACCTCCTTTCCCTTCTTGTCTATCTTTCCGATATCCCTGTATGTTTAATTGCCAGTCTTGGCCACCCTGCAACCACGTTTCTGTAATGGCCACCAAATCATACCCATTTGTAATGATTTGTGCTGTCAACTCATTTACTTTGTTTCGAATGCTGCGTGCGTTTAGGTAAAGTGTTTTAATACTAGTTTTTAAACCATGATTTTTAGTTTTGACCCCTCCTGCATCCCCTTTATATTCATACATATTGTCCCTTCCTATCACCTTGTGGTTTACACTTACCCCAGTGCTACTCTGCTCTGTTGCCTCCTGCCTTTTGCATCCTTTCTTGGGGTTCTGTTCATCTGAGCTCTCACCCACTCTAAATAGCTCAGAGCCCTCTCCTGTGTTCCCATCCCCCTGCCAAGCTAGTTTAAAGCCCTCCCAACCGCACTATCAAAACCACCCGCGAGAACATTGGTCCCATCTCTGTTGAGGTGTAATCTGTCCGACTTGTACAAGTCCCACCTATCCCAGAAGCGGTCCCAATTGTTCAGGAAACTAAAGCCCTCTCTCCTACACCAATGCCCCAGCCACGTATTTATCTGACTAGTCTTCCTATTTCTACCCTCACTAGTACGTGACACTGGCAGTAATCCCGAGATTACCACCTTTGAGGTCCTGGCTTTCAATCTTACTCCTAGCTCCCTAAACTCAGCTTTCAGGACCTCACCCCTCTTTCTACCTATGTCGTTGGTACCAATGTGGACCATAACCACTGGCTGCTCCCCTTCTCTCCCCAGAATGCCCTGCAGTCGCTCAGTGACATCACTGATCTTTGCACCAGGGAGGCAACACACCATCCTGATGTCACTTTTGTTGCCGCAGAAGCGCCTATCTGCTCCCCTAGCTATTGACTCTCCTATCACTATAGCCCTTCCCGTCTTCTTCCTGCCCCGCTGTCCAGCTGAGCCACCCACGGTGCTTTGGACTTAGCCCTGGCTGCACACCCCAGAGGCATCACCGCCCTCGCCAGTAGTCAGAATAGAGTACCGGTTGGAGAGCGGGATAGCCTCAGGGGACTCCTGCACTACCTGCCTCGCCATACTCTTGTGTGCGACGGGTCACCCATTCCCTATCCTCCTGTACCATTTTAATCTGTGGGGTGACCAATGCCTGAAACGAGCTATCCACTTACCTCTCGTTCTCTCGGATGCTCCTCAGTGCCTCCAGTCCTCGCTCAAGCTCTGAGACTCGGCGCTCGAGTTGGAGGAGCTGGAGACACTTCCTGCACTTCCAACGGGCAGCCGAGTTTTGGATCACCTCTAGTTTACATAGGGTAGAATGTGGGACGCTAGCCAGGCGTGTGTTGGAACAGTCTAGAGGTAACAAAGGCATGGATGAGGGCTTCAGCAGTGGATGAGCTGAGGCAAGGGCGGAGACAGACGACGTTACGGAGGTGGAAATAGGCGGTCTTAGTTATGCTGTGGATATGTGGTCGAAAGCGCATTTCAGGGTCAAATATGACATCAAGGTTGCGAACAGTCTGATTCAACAGAAGTTGGAGAGAGGAATGGAGTCAGTGGCAAGGGAACGGAGTTTGTGGCAGGGGCCGAAAACAATGGCTTCGATCTTCCCAATATTCAATTGGTGAAAACTTCTGCTCATCCAGAACTGGATGTTGGACAAGCAGTCTGCCAATGAAGAGACCGAGGAGGGGTCAAGAGAAGTGGTAGTGAGGTACATGTGGAAACTGACACTGTTTTCAGATGATGTCGCCAAGGGGCAACGTGTACATGAGAAATAGGAGGGGCCAACGAGAGATCCTTGGGGGACACCAGAGTTAACGATGCGGGGGTAGGAAGAGAAGGCGTTGCAGGTGATTCTCTGGCTACGATCAGATAAATAAGAATGGAACCAGGCGAGTGCAGTCCCACCCAGCTGGACGATGGTGGAGGCGTGGAGAAGGATAGAGTGGTCAACCATGTCAAAGGCTGCAGACAAGTCCAGACAGTACTCATTGTTATGGTTCACTAATGAATAATGGACTCTTGAGTGAGGGGCAGGAAGGATCCCAGCAAGGAGACACCATCTTCAGGAATGATGGAGACGAGCAAAAATCCTAAGAAAAAACATTAAAATAACTAAAATGCAGATGATGTTGCTGCCCTTTTATTCTTCAAAATTCTTGCAAGAGACACCTATTATTTTTTCCATTCTGTACAATGCCAACTGTAAACTGTGCTAGTGTTTGTTTTAACGTATTTTAAAATGTAGCTACAGGATTCTTGAGATCAAGCAGACTCTAGTATGGATTCTAACTCCCTACAATGGATTTTTTTTGGAAAAAATAAGTCAAAACGCAAAAGCTATTC
The DNA here is from genome assembly GCF_044704955.1 of Pristiophorus japonicus. Lineage (NCBI taxonomy): Eukaryota > Metazoa > Chordata > Chondrichthyes > Pristiophoridae > Pristiophorus > Pristiophorus japonicus. The sequence continues at coordinate 231,457,399 of NC_091980.1, forward strand.
AATGTGAAGTTCATTGTAGTTCATCAGCTCTTGGCTATCAGAGTTAATAAGTTAGCTATCCATTTGTCTGTTTCAATTTCAAAATGAGATGAAATATTATCATTTCACCAGATAAAGATTTAGGACAAACTTTTGTTGTCCAACTAACAAACTTTATTCACTTTAGCTACAATCATTTTCTAGTGATCTACAAATCTAGCAAATTGATAAATCTGAAATCAATGTCAATGGAAACATTCTTCTCTCCTTGATACAAGTCACGCAAAAGTTATAGCGCAATAAACTTACTTTTCCCTTCCCATCTCCTACAGATTAAACCCAAAGTTAAAATGCTCTTATCTCTAACCTTGCTCCTTTTTCAATGTGTATCATACAAAAATCAATAATGCAGACACAGCCTCCTCTTAATCCGCTTCCCACTCCCAACCAGCCCCACAGACCCCCCCACCCCACCCTTGTCCACTCCTTCCTAAATACAAAGAACTACTGATTGATAAAATAAGTACAAACAAGTTCTTAAAATGTCATCATTCTTTAATTATTGAGCATTTAAATCTCTGCGATTCTCTTGCCCCCACCAGGGATATCTTTTAAAAATAATTTTATTTTATAAATAACTGGACTGGTACATACCAAACTAAACTGGTCCTAGCTCCCTCCATGTTATTATTGTGTCTGTCTCTGAAGGACGTCCTGAATGAGAGCCCGAGTCAGATTGCATGTGTGTCTGAAAAATCACCATTTACTCTGTTTCAAGATGATGGGCCTAACAAAGGCCCTGGAATGGGTGCAGTAAACTACATTTTGTTTTTGTCTATGAGAGCTTGAAAAATTTACACAGGAATTTTTTTTCAAATTAACTACAGATTCATGATAATCACCACAAACAATGCACGATTAAAGAACGTTAACATAATGAGTAAAATTCAGGACAGAAATGGAATATTCAATTTTTCCCAACAAAAACATTCCAATAACAAAGCAATGTCTAGTAAGAAGTTCCACTAATAGTACATGACTCTGCAAAAAGTGCACAGCAGAGGCAAAGAATTCTAGCACTGAATTTGAGCAACTAATATGATTCTTTCAAGGGTGAGTACACTGTTGCCCAGAAGCTGAGATAACATCCATGCAGTATTATAAGTAACACATCATATGTTATGTATACTTCTTGACCTCGCTCCTGGAAGGAGGAGAGCATGCCAGGGAATCTGAGAGATGCCGTAATCATGACCATCTTCAAGAAAGGTGACAAGTCTAATTGCGGTAATTACAGAGGAGTTTCCCTGCTGTCTGCCACGGGGAAAGTGATCACAAGAATCCTCCTCAATCGTTTTCTCCCAGTGGCTGAAGAGCTCCTCTCGGAGTCGCAATGCGAATTCTGCCCACTAAGGGGCACAATGGACATGATTTTCATCACGCGTCAAATTCAAGAGAAATGCAGGGATCAGCACCAACCTCTGTACATGGCCTTCTTTGACCTCACAAAGGCCTTCGACATTGTCAACTGTCAGGGATTATGAAGTGTTCTCATCATATTCGGCTGCCCTCAAAAGTTTGTCACCATTCTCTGCCTGCTCCACGATGACATGCAAGCTGTGATCCTGACCAATGAATCCACCACAGACCCAATTCACGTATTGACCGGAATCAAGCAAGACAGTGTCATCACACCAATGCTCTTCTCAATCTTCCTTGCTGCAATGCTCCACCTCACCCTCAATAAGCTCCCCGCTGGAGTAGAGCTAATCTACAGAACAAACGTCGCTTCCAGTCCAGATCCAAGTTCGTCACATCCTCTGTCATTGAATTACAGTATGCAGACAATGCTTGCGTTTGCGCACACTCGGAGATTGAACTCCAAACCATCGTCAACACCTTCACCAAAGTGTGCGAGAGTATGGGTCTTGCACTAAACATCCGTAAGACAAAGGTCCTCTACCAACCTGCCCCTGCCACACAGTACTGCCCTCCGATTATCAAAATCCATGACAAGGCCTCGGACAATGTGGACCATTTTCCATACCTCGGGAGCCTACTGTCAACAAGGGTAGACGTCGATGATGAAGTCCAACACTGCCTTCAGTCACCTGAGGAAGAGAGTGTTTGAAGACCAGGATCTCAAACCCAGCACCAAACTCATAGTTTACAGAGCAGTAGTGATACCCGCCCTCCTATATAAGAACATAAGAACATAAGAATTAGGAACAGGAGTAGGCCATCTAACCCCTCGAGCCTGCTCCGCCATTCAAAAAGATCATGGCTGATCTGGCCGTGGACTCAGCTCCATTTAGCAGCCCGCTCCCCATAACCCTTAATTCCCTTATTGGTTAAAAATCTATCTATCTGTGATTTGAATACATTCAATGAGCTAGCCTCAACTGCTTCCTTGGGCAGAGAATTCCACAGATTCACAACCCTCTGGGAGAAGAAATTCCTTTTCGACTCGGTTTTAAATTGGCTCCCCCGTATTTTGAGGCTGTGCCCCCTAGTTCTCTTCTCCCCGACCAGTGGAAACAACCTCTCTGCCTCTATCTTGTCTATCCCTTTCATTATTTTAAATGTTTCTATAAGATCACCCCTCATCCTTCTGAACTACAACGAGTAAAGACCCAGTCTACTCAATCTATCATCATAAGGTAACCCCCTCATCTCCGGAATCAGCCTAGTGAATCGTCTCTGTACCCCCTCCAAGGCTAGTGTATCCTTCCTTAAGTAAGGTGACCAAAACTGCACGCAGTACTCCAGGTGCGGCCTCACCAATACCCTGTACAGTTGCGGCAGGACCTCCCTGCTTTTGTACTCCATCCCTCTCGCAATGAAGGCCAACATTTCATTCGCCTTCCTGATTACCTGCTGCACCTGCAAACTAACTTTTTGTGATTCATGCACAAGGACCCCCAGGTCCCTCTGCACCACAGCATGTTGTAATTTCTCCCCATTCAAATAATATTCTCTTTTACTGTTTTAATTCCCAAGGTGGATGACCTCACATTTTCCGACATTGTATTCCATCTGCCAAACCTTAGCCCATTCGCTTAACCTATTTAAATCTCTTTGCAGCCTCTCTGTGTCCTCTACACAACCCGCTTTCCCACTAATCTTTGTGTCATCTGCACATTTTGTTACACTGCACTCTGTCCACTCTTCCAGGTCATCGATGTATATTGTAAACAGTTGTGGTCCCAGCACCGATCCCTGTGGCACACCACTAACCACCGATTTCCAACCCGAAAAGGACCCATTTATCCCGACTCTCTGCTTTCTGTTAGCCAGCCAATTCTCGATCCATGCTAATACATTTCCTCTGACTCCGCGTACCTTTATCTTCTGTAGTAACCTTTTGTGTGGCACCTTATCGAATGCCTTTTGAAAATCTAAATACACCACATCCATCGGTACACCTCTATCCACCATGCTCGTTATATCCTCAAAGAATTCCAGTAAATTAGTTAAACATGATTTCCCCTTCATGAATCCATGTTGCATCTGCTTCATTGCACTATTCCTATCTAGATGTCCCACTATTTCTTCCTTCATGATAGCTTCAAGCATTTTCCCCACTACAGATGTTAAACTAACCGGCCTATAGTTACCTGCCTTTTGTCTGCCCCCTTTTTTTAAACAGAGGCGTTACATTAGCTGCTTTCCAATCCGCTGATACCTCCCCAGAGTCCAGAGAATTTTGATAGATTATAACGTATGCATCTGCTATAACTTCCGCCATCTCTTTTAATACCCTGGGATGCATTTCATCAGGACCAGGGGACTTGTCTACCTTGAATCCCATTAGCCTGTCCAGCACTACCTCCCTAGTGATAGTGATTATCTCAAGGTCCTCCCTTCCCACATTCCCGTGACCAGCAATTTTTGGCATGGTTTTTGTGTCTTCCACTGTGAAGACCGAAGCAAAATAATTGTTTAAGGTCTCAGCTATTTCCACATTTCCCATTATTAAATACCCCTTCTCATCTTCTAAGGGACCAACATTTACTTAAGTCACTCTATACCGTTTTATATATCGGTAAAAGCTTTTACTATCTGTTTTTATGTTTTGCACAAGTTTACTTTCGTAATCTATCTTTCCTTTCTTTATTGCTTTCTTAGTCATTCTTTGCTGTCGTTTAAAATTTTCCCAATCTTCTAGTTTCCCACTAAACTTGGCACCTTATACGCATTGGTTTTTAATTTGATACTCTCCTTTATTTCCTTGGTTATCCACGGCTGGTTTCCCTTCTCTTACCGCCCTTCTTTTTCACTGAAATATATTTTTGTTGAACACCATGAAAGAGCTCCTTAAAAGTCCTCCACTGTTCCTCAATTGTGCCACCGTTTAGCCTGTGTTCCCAGTCTACTTTAGCTAACTCTGCACTCATCCCACTGTAGTCCCCTTTGTTTAAGCATAGTACGCTCGTTTGAGACACTACTTCCTCACCCTCAATCTGTATTACAAATTCAACCATATTGTGATCACTCATTCCGAGAGGATCTTTTACAAGGAGATCGTTTATTATTCCTGTCTCATTACACAGGACCAGATCTAAGATAGCTTGCTCCCTTGTAGGTTCTGTAACATACTGTTCTAAGAAACAATCCCATATGCATTCTATGAATTCCTCCTCAAGGCTACCCCGTGCGATTTGATTTGACCAATCGATATGGAGGTTAAAATCCCCCATGATTACTGCCGTTCCTTTTTCACATGCCTCTATTATTCCCTTGATTATTGTCCGCCCCACCGTGAAGTTATTACTTGGGGGCCTATAAACTGCGCCCACCAGCGACTTTTTCCCCTTACTATCTTTAATCTCCACTCACAATGATTCAACATTTTGTTCATTAGAGCCAATATCATCTCTCACAACTGCCCTGATATCATTCTTTATTAACAGAGCTACCCCACCTCCTTTCCCTTCTTGTCTATCCTTCCGAATTGTCAGATATCCCTGTATGTTTAATTCCCAGTCTTGGCCACCCTGCAACCACGTTTCTGTAATGGCCACCAAATCATACCCATTTGTAATGATTTGTGCCGTCAACTCATTTACTTTATTTCGAATGCTGTGTGCGTTTAGGTAGAATGTTTTAATACTAGTTTTTAAACCATGATTTTTAGTTTTGACCCCTCCTGCAGCCCCTTTATATTCATACATATTGTCCCTTCCTATCACCTTGTGGTTTACACTTACCCCAGTGCTACTCTGCTCTGTTGCCTCCTGCCTTTTGCATTCTTTCTTGGGGTCCTGTTCATCTGCGCTCTCACCCACTCTAACTAGCTCAGAGCCCTCTCCTGGGTTCCGAATACTCCTCGCATTCAGGCACCGGAGCTTTCAGGCTCGCCTTTTTATTACACTTTGACCCTTTAGAATTTTGCTGTACATTGGCCCTTTTTGTTTTTTGCCTTGGGTTTCTCTGCCCTCCACTTTTACTCATCTCCTTTCTGTCTTTTGCTTCTGACTCCATTTTGTTTCCCTCTGTCTCCCTGCATTGGTTCTCATCGCCCTGCCATATTAGTTTAACTCCTCCCCAACAGCAGTAGCAAACACTCCCCCGAGGACATTGGTTCCAGTCCTGCCCAGGTACAGACCGTCCGGTTTGTACTGGTCCCATCTCCCCCAGAATCGGTTCCAATGCCCCAGGAATTTGAATCCCTCCTTGCTGCACCACTGCTCAAGCCACGTATTCATCTGCACTATCCTGCAATTCCTACTCTGACTAGCACGTGGCACTGGTAGCAATCCCGAGATTACTACTTTTGAGGTCCTACTTTTTAATTTAGCTCCTGGCTCCTTAAATTCGTCTCGTAGGACCTCATCCCTTTTTTTTACCTATGTCGTTGGTACCAATGTGCACCACGACAACTGGCTGTTCTCCCTCCCTTTTCAGAATGTCCTGCACCCACTCCGAGACATCCTTGACCCTTGCACCAGGGAGGCAACATACCATCCTGGAGTCTCAGTTGCAGCCGCAGAAACGCCTATCTATTCCCCTTACAATTGAATCCCCTATCACTATCGCTCTCCCACTCTTTTTTCTGCCCTCCTGTGCAACAGAGCCAGCCACGGTGCCATGAACTTGGCTGCTGCTGCCCTCCCCTGATGAGTCATCCCCCTCAAGAGTACTCAAAGTGGTGTATCTGTTTTGCAGGGGGATGACCGCAGGGGACCCCTGCACTACCTTCCTTGCACTGCTCTTCCTGCTGGTCTTCCATTCCCTAGGTGGTTGTGGACCCTTCACCTGCGGTAAGACCAACTCGCTACTCGTGCTACTCATGTCATTCTCAGCATCGTGGATGCTCCAGTGTGAATCCACCCTCAGCTCCAAATCCGCAACGCAGTCCGTCAGGAGCTGGAGGCGGATACACTTCCCGCACACGTAGTCGTCAGGGACACCGGAAGTGTCCCTGAGTTCCCACATGGTACAGGAGGAGCATATCACGTTACCGAGCTCTCCTGCCATGACTTAACCCTTAGATTAACTTAAATTGGCGATAACAATGTTAACAGGTTACTTACTGATATAATAAAGAAAATCTACTCACCAATCACCAGCCAATCACTTACCCCTTTGGCTGTGACGTCACCTTTTGATTTCTTGCTACTTCTTTTTTGCTTTTTCTCCTGGCTGGAGCTGCACAAGCACATCTCTTATAGGCCTCACCACGCACCCCGGACTCGCGCTGCTGGAACTGCCGCTCCTCCTCCGACGTTGGGCCTCTTATAGGCCTCACCAAGCACCCCGGACTCGCGCTGCTCGAACTACTGCTCCTCCTCCGACGTTGGGCCTCTTATAGGCCTCACCACGCACCCCGGACTCACGCTGCTCGAACTGCTTCAGAGACATGGACTATGTACAGCAGGCACCTCAAAGCACTGGAGTAGTACCACCAATGCTGCCTCCGTAAGATCCTGCAAATAAATTGGCAGGATAGGCGCACCGTCAGTGTTCTCGCTCAGGCCAACATCCTCAGCATCGAAGCACTGACCACGCTCGATCAGCTCTGATGGACAGGCCACGTCGTTCGCATGTCCAATACTAGACTCCCAAAACAAGCGCAATATTCAGAGCTCCGTCACGGCAAGTGAGTCCCAGGTAGTCAGAGGAAAAGCTTCAGGGACACCCTCAGAACCTCCTTGAAAAACTGCAACATCCTCGCTGACGCCTGGGAATCCCTGGCCCAAGACCGCTCAAAGTGGAGGAGAAGCATCCGGGAAGGCGGCGAACACGTCGAGTATCTTCGCCGGGAGCAAGCGGTAGCCAAGCGAAAACAGCGGAAGGAACGCACGACAACCCAAGCACCCCACCCACCCGTCTCTTCAACCACCGTCAGCTCCACTCGTGACAGAGACTGTAGGTCTCGCATTGGACTCAGTCACCTGAGAACTCATATTCGTGTGGAAGCAAGTCATCCTCGACTCCGAGGGATTGCCTAAGAAGAAAGATACTTCTTGGCATGCAACTTAGTATTCATCATTCTGCACTGCCAAAGCAATATTTGTGAGCATGTGCAAGTTATGTGACCACTGTGTGCTTTCTTGCCAAGACAATTGTATTAGAAAGAAACAACTTGTATATATATATTTCATGGTCAATTTTGAAGTGTAGTTACTGTTGTAATATAGGGAAATACAGCAGCCGATTTGTGCACAGCAAGACCTACAAACAACAATGAAATAAATGACTAAATAATCTATTTTAGTGACAAAGGTTGAGGGATAAATGTTGGCCAGGAAACAAGGAGAACTCCACTACTTTTCTTCGAATAGTACAACTGAGAAGGTAGATGAGCTCTCAGTTCAACTTCTCATCTGAAAGACTAGCACCTCTGACAGTGCAACACTCCCTCCTATTGCACTGAAGTATCAGCTTGCACTATGAGCTCAAGTCTCTGGAGTGGGGCTTGAACCCTTGACCTTCTAACTTACAAGGTAAGAACCAAAACTGACACAAAATAACTTTGAAGGCAAGCTTTCTTCAAAGTAAAGGCACAATACAACCTGACACAGATTGCCCCAGAGGTAGCCCCTTAATACAAGATGAAAGTTATTTATTCTCTTTAGTATCCTCCCTATGGCAACTCCACTTTGGAGAAGCAAACTGAAAATATCTGAATGAGAACCAAGCTTGGAGTTCATTGTGGCAAAAGCCATTTTTCATCTTCAGAACATTTAAATCAAAAGTTACCTGTGTGCATACAAAAATTCTTTGAGATTGGTCAAATGAGACACTGGATGGTGGCGGTGTGAGCTGCGAGGAGGATGCTAAGAGGCTGCAGGTTGATTTGGACAGGTTAGGTGAGTGGGCAAATGCATGGCTGATGCAATATAATGTGGATAAATGTGAGGTTATCCACTTTGGTGGCAAAAACACACAGGCAGAATATTATCTGAATGCCGGCAAATTAGGAAAAGGGGAAGTGCAACGAGACCTGGGTGTCATGGTTCATCAGTCATTGAAACTTGGCATGCAGATGCAGTAGGCGGTGAAGAAGGCAAATAGCATGTTGGCCTTCATAGCTAGGGGATTTAAGTATAGGAGCAGAGAGGTCTTACAGCAATTGCACAGGGCCTTGGTGAGGCCTCACCTGGAATATTGTGTTCAGTTTTGGTCTCCTAATCTGAGGAAGGACATTCTTGCAATAGAGAGAGTGCAGCGTAGGTTCACCAGACTGATTCCAGGGATGGCTGGACTGACATATGAGGAGAGAAACATAGAAACATAGAAGCATAGAAAATAGGTGCAGGAGTAGGCCATTCGGCCCTTCTAGCCTGCACCGCCATTCAATGAGTTCATGGCTGAACATGCAACTTCAGTACCCCATTCCTGTTTTCACGCCATACCCCTTGATCCCCCTAGTATTAAGGACTACATCTAACTCCTTTTTGAATATATTTAGTGAATTGGCCTCAACAACTTTCTGTGGTAGAGAATTCCACAGGTTCACCACTCTCTGGGTGAAGAAGTTTCTCCTCATCTCGGTCCTAAATGGCTTACCCCTTATCCTTAGACTGTGACCCCTGGTTCTGGACTTCCCCAACATTGGAAACATTCTTCCTGCATCTAACCTGTCCAAACCCATCAGAATTTTAAACGTTTCTATGAGATCCCCTCTCATTCTTCTGAACTCCAGTGAATACAAGCCCAGTTGATCCAGTCTTTCTTGATAGGTCAGTCCCGCCATCCCGGGAATCAGTCTGGTGAACCTTCGCTGCACTCCCTCAATAGCAAGAATGTCCTTCCCCAGGTTAGGCGACCAAAACTGTACACAATACTCCAGGTATGGCCTCACCAAGGCCCTGTACAACTGCAGCAACACCTCCCTGCCCCTGTACTCAAATCCCCTCGCTATGAAGGCCAACATGCCATTTGCTTTCTTAACCGCCTGCTGTACCTGCATGCCAACCTTCAATGACTGATGTACCATGACACCCAGGTCTCGTTGCACCTCCCCTTTTCCTAATCTGTCACCATTCAGATAACAGTCTGTCTCTCTGTTTTTACCACCAAAGTGGATAACCTCACATTTATCCACATTATACTTCATCTGCCATGCATTTGCCCACTCACCTAACCTATCCAAGTCGCTCTGCAGCCTCATAGCATCCTCCTCGCAGCTCACACTGCCACCCAACTTAGTGTCATCCGCAAATTTGGAGATACTACATTTAATCCCCTCGTCTAAATCATTAATGTACAATGTAAACAACTGGGGCCCCAGCACAGAACCTTGCGGTACCCCACTAGTCACTGACTGCCATTCTGAAAAGTCCCCATACTCCTACTCTTTGCTTCCTGTCTGACAACCAGTTCTCAATCCATGTCAGCACACTACCCCCAATCCCATGTGCTTTAACTTTGCACATTAATCTCTTGTGTGGGACCTTGTCGAAAGCCTTCTGAAAGTCCAAATATACCACATCAACTGGTTCTCCCTTGTCCACTCTACTGGAAACATCCTCAAAAAATTCCAGAAGATTTGTCAAGCATGATTTCTCTTTCACAAATCCATGCTGACTTGGACCTATCATGTCACTCTTTCCAAATGCGCTGCTATGACATCTTTAATAATTGATTCCATCATTTTACCCACTACCGATGTCAGGCTGACCGGTCTATAATTCCCTGTTTTCTCTCTCCCTCCTTTTTTAAAAAGTGGGGTTACATTGGCTACCCTCCACTCGATAGGAACTGATCCAGAGTCAATGGAATGTTGGAAAATGACTGTCAATGCATTCGCTATTTCCAAGGCCACCTCCTTAAGTACTCTGGGATGCAGTCCATCAGGCCCTGGCGATTTATCGGCCTTCAATCCCATCAATTTCCCCAACACAATTTCCCGACTAATAAGGATTTCCCTCAGTTCCTCCTCCTTACTAGACCCTCTGACCCCTTTTATATCCGGAAGGTTGTTTGTGTCCTCCTCAGTGAATACCGAACCAAATTACTTGTTCAATTGGTCCGCCATTTTTTTGTTCCCCGCTATGACTTCCCCTGATTCTGACTGCAGGGGACCTACGTTTGTCTTTACTAACCTTTTTCTCTTTACATATCTATAGAAACTTTTGCAATCCGCCTTAATGTTCCCTGCAAGCTTCTTCTCGTACTCCATTTTCCCTGCCCTAATCAAACCCTTTGTCCTCCTCTGCTGAGTTCTAAAGTTCTCCCAGTCCCTGGGTTCGCTGCTATTTCTGGCCAATTTGTATGCCACTTCCTTGGCTTTAATACTATCCCTGATTTCCCTTGATAGCCACGGTTGAGCCACCTTCCCTTTTTTATTTTTACGCCAGACAGGAATGTACAATTGTTGTAGTTCATCCATGTGGTCTCTAAATGTCTGCCATTGCCCATCCACAGTCAACCCCTTAAGTATCATTCGCCAATCTATCCCAGCCAATTCACGTCTCATACCTTCAAAGTTAGCCTTCTTTAAGTTCTGGACCATGGTCTCTGAATTAACTGTTTCATTCTCCATCCTAATGCAGAATTCCACCATATTATGGTCACTCTTCCCCAAGGGGCCTCGCACAACGAGATCGCTAATTAATCCTCTCTCATTACACAACACCCAATATAAGATGGCCTCCCCCCTAGTTGGTTCCTCGACATATTGGTCTAGAAAACCATCCCTTATGCACTCCAGGAAATCTTTCTCCACCGTATTGCTTCTAGTTTGGTTAGCCCAATCTATGTGCATATTAAAGTTACCCATTATAACTGCTGCACCTTTATTGCATGCACCCCTAATTTCCTGTTTAATGCCCTCCCCAACATCACTACTACTGTTTGGAGGTCTATACACAACTCACACTAATGTTTTTTGCCCTTTGGTGTTCTGCAGCTCTACCCATATAGATTCCACATCATCCAAGCTAATGTCCTTCCTAACTATTGCATTAATCTCCTCCTTAACCAGCAATGCTACCCCACCTCCTTTTCCTTTTATTCTATCCTTCCTGAATGTTGAATACCCCTGGATGTTGAGTTCCCAGCCCTGATCATCCTGGAGCCACGTCTCTGTAATCCCAATCACATCATATTTGTTAACATCTATTTGCACAGTTAACTCATCCGCCTTATTACAGATACTCCTTGCATTAAGACACAAAGCCTTCAGACTTGTTTTTTTAACACCCTTTGTCCTTTTAGAATTTTGCTGTACAGTGGCCCTTTTTGTTCTTTGCCTTGGGTTTCTCTGCCCTCCACTTTTCCTCATCTCCTTTCTGTCTTTTGCTTTTGTCTCCTTTTTGTTTCCCTCTGTCTCCCTGCATTGGTTCCCATCCCCCTGCCATATTAGTTTAACTCCTCCCCAACAGCACTAGCAAACACTCCCCCTAGGACATTGGTTCCGGTCCTGCCCAGGTGCAGACCGTCAGGTTTGTACTGGTCCCACCTCCCCCAGAACCGGTTCCAATGCCCCAGGAATTTGAATCCCTCCCTGCTGCACCACTGCTCAAGCCACGTATTCATCTGCGCTATCCTGCAATTCCTACTTTGACTAGCACGTGGCACTGGTAGCAATCCCGAGATTACTACTTTTGAGGTCCTACTTTTTAATTTAGCTCCTAGCTCCTTAAATTAGTTTCGTAGGACCTCATCCCTTTTTTTACCTATGTCGTTGGTACCAATGTGCACCACGACAACTGGTTGTTCTCCCTCCCTTTTCAGAATGTCCTGCACCCGCTCCGAGACATCCTTGACCCTTGCACCAGGGAGGCAACATACCATCCTGGAGTCTCGGTTGCAGCCGCAGAAACACCTATCTATTCCCCTTACAATTGAATCCCCTATCACTATCGCTCTCCCACTCTTTTTCCTGCCCTCCTGTGCAACAGAGCCAGCCACGGTGCCATGAACTTGGCTGCTGCTGCCCTCCCCTGATGAGTCATCCCCCCCAACAGTACCCAAAGCAGTGTATCTGTTTTGCAGGGGGATGACCACAGGGGACCCCTGCACTACCTTCCTTGCACTGCTCTTCCTGCTGGTCTTCCATTCCCTATCTGGCTGTGGACCCTTTCCCTGCGGTACGACCAACTCGCTACACGTGCTACTCACGTCATTCTCAGCATCGTGGATGCTCCAGAGTGAATCCACCCTCAGCTCCAACTCCGCAACGCGGTCCGTCAGGAGCTGGAGGCGGATACACTTTCCGCACACGTAGTCGTCAGAAACACTGGTGTCGTCGCTGAGTTCCCACATAGTACAGGAGGAGCATAACACGTGACCGAGCTGTCCTGCCATGACTTAACCCTTTGATAAGCAACAACAATGCTAAAGTTTACTCACTGTTATAGAAGAGAAAAAAGAAAAACTACTCACCAATCACTTACCCCCTTGGCTGTGACGTCACCTTTCTGTTTCTTTCTACTTCTTTTTTGCCTTCTCCCTGTAGCTACACAAATACGCCTCTCCATGCACCTCCTCGACGCTGCTCCTGACTGCCGCCGCGTTGGGCCTTTATAGGCCTCTCGCCGACCCCGGAACTCACACCTCTCCACGCACCTCCTCGACGCTGCTCCCGACTGCCGCCGCGTTGGGCCTTTATAGGCCTCTCGCCGACCCCGGAACTCATGCCTCTCCATGCACCTCCTCGACGCTGCTCCCGACTGCCGCCGCGTTGGGCCTTTATAGGCCTCTCGCCGACCCCGGAACTCACGCCTCTCCACGCACCTCCTCGACGCTGCTCCTGACTGCCGCCGCGTTGGGCCTTTATAGGCCTCTCGCCGACCCCGGAACTCACGCCTCTCCACGCACCTCCTCGACGCTGCTCCTGACTGCCGCCGCGTTGGGCCTTTATAGGCCTCTCGCCGACCCCGGAACTCACGCCTCTGCACGCACCTCCTCGACGCTGCTGAGAGACTGGATCAACTGGGCCTTTATACACTGGAGTTTAGAAGGATGAGAGGGGATCTCATAGAAACGTATAAGATTCTGACGGGACGGGACAGGTTAGATGTGGGAAGAATGTTCCCGATGTTGGGGAAGTCCAGAACCAGGGGACACAATCTTAGGATAAGGGGTAGGCCATTTAGGACTGAGATGAGGAGAAACTTCTTCACTCAGAGAGTTGTTAACCTGTGGAATTCCCTACCGCAGAGAGTTGTTGATGCCAGTTCATTGGATATATTCAAAAGGGAGTTAGATATGGCCCTTACAGTTGAAGAGATCAAGGGGTATGGAGAGAAAGCAGGAAAGGGGTACTGAGGTGAATGATCAGCCATGATCTTATTGAATGGCTGTGCAGGCTCTCAGGGCCGAATGGCCTACTCCTGCACCTATTTTCTATGTTTCTATGGATATTATTTGTTGGAGGGGGGGGGGGGGCGGGGAATGAGACATTTTCTGAAATGTTTTTGTGATTTCATAAATAAAAATTAACCTCTATATAATCAACCTCACTGAAACAATACCATGAAGTGGTGTTGATAAACAGGAAATCCATTTATTTTTGCTCTGAACTCACATGGTTCATTATTGCACATTAATAAAATAACCATATACTGGAATACATCACAGTCAATGAAAACTCTGACTAATACCACAGAAGCAGACAGTTAACAAAAAGCAGCATTATTTTCAATTATTTTGGGGCCATTCGCATTATTGGCAAGGCCAACAGTTATAGCCCAACCCTAGTTGCCTTTGAGAAGCTGCTGGTGAGCTGCCTTCTTGAACCGCTGCAGTACATGTGATGAAAGCATCCAAATGTAATGTGGATAAAACACCAATGTATCAATAAATAATGCTTGGGCATTACCCCAGGTTATGCATCCCCAACTTAAGGACCTACTCCTTCACCGCCTCATGTTTATAGGGTGGAGGGCAATGGTCTTGACAGAGGGCAAGGAAATGCTAGCTTCCACAACTCACCCAAACATTACTGAGAGTCACAGACTACTTTATCAATCTCATTATCAAGTATGTAACGAGCCCACTCCATTCACTGCCCTGATCAATCCAAAACCATGCACCTTGACCAATGTTCCATGTAATTTTTTTTGGCTCTAATGTTTGGTCGTGGACCATAATCCTAAGCAGCATATGTGATTAGATATTCCTAAATGAAAATACAAACAGAAAAAATATCAACAGTTTTCACTTAGCATTGGATGCAGTACATGGTGAATGCTCAACAACTTTTTTGAATATTGTTTCCACAAACTGGTTGTCTAAAGTTTGGTTGGAGATCAGATACTACAAGTCTTATTAACCATGTACCAGGCACCTTCTTAAACTAAGTGCTAAAAAGACTGGCAAAAGAAAGTATCCACAGGAAAACAAAAACTTCCAGCAGCAATGGCTGCATAACTTTTCACGCTGATTGGAACATGAGAGACTAAAACATTCAGTAACAATTGAGCACTGAGTTTTCCAGTCTCAGAGGCTGCCTGATTAGGATCAGGACCACAAAAAAAAACAACCTAGTGACATGGAAACTTAAGGAGCCATTTGGATCAGCATAGGTCAGGGCCTGAAAAGCTAGCCCTGTGAAAGTAGGAAGGAGGTCAGAAGTCACAATAAAAAGCATTTACAATATCCTCTTACTCTATGAGTATGCAGCTGATTGTGGCTCATTCTTCAATTTTTTAAAGGCAAAACGGAAAACAAAATAGACACAGCTAAAAATAATTTTAAATACTCCTTTCCAATTTGGTCAGTGGCTTACATTCCTGGAACTGTATCATTTAAAAAAATAAGTCTATAAAAAAAATAAGGTTTTTTACCAAGAAAGCATTTGACCCATTAAATATGCTCATTTCTTTTAATTATATTAAACTAGTTTTATTTAAGAGAACATATCAGAGAATTATAAACTAACACCATACTTGCCTTACAGGACATTCAAGTCTATTTTTGATCTAACCCAAGACAAGATTTTATATATATTTTAAGCTTTGTTTTCCAAATAAATCTAAGCCACTCAAGAGAACAGACCTGCAGTACACTTCCAAAATAAAAAGTAGTACATAATTGAAAGATATGCTTAAATATGCAGCTCAAAGTGCAATAATAATTTGCAATAAAAATGTGTGCTAATTTCACAGTACCTTCAAGGCAGCATTATTGATTTGCCACTTCACTGCACACTGTAAACACAAATAACTTCATACCAGATATTTCAAAAAGTACCATGAATTCTTAGTTATTTTTAGATTTAATAGCACTGTACCTACAAACAGTGCAATTTACAGACATAATTTATATATGGTGACTTACCAACAGTTACCCTTAAAGCTTTGCAATAAATAAAATACAATCGCAAAGTTATTTGTATTGGAGAACTAGTAATACTGCTTAGAGAAGCTGTCCAATCGATTGTTGACTTTAGTACGATAAAATTTACTCCAATTGAATTCTGCTAAGATAAATTTCTACATCTAATGAAAACATTTTTGGATCCCAATTCTCTTACCACACCTGGAGTAACAATCCTGTAATAGTAAAACTACTTTCTGATTATTTAAGGCACAATATTTAAGGTGCAGTGGAATCCACCTCACAGAGCAATAGAAGATTGTGCCTCTCATCATTAAGTATTCAATCTTCCTCTTCCTACTTTCTGAATTTTAAGTTTCTTTTCCCATTTAGTGGCATGAAATAACTTCATAACTTGCTATTTTTTCCCCACATACATAGCAAATCTTAGGTCAGACTCACAACCTGAAGAAATGGAGTCCAGAATGCTCTCGGGATTATAGAGCTTAAATTATTCAGTCAATGCTGACAATACAACACGTTTTAGGGAACTATTTTCTGCAACTAAATTTACTCCATCCACTGTTTGTCAGTCTGCAACAATCAAATCAGTTTATCTTGAATTCTCAACTTTATTTTCAAATGGCCTCGCCCCTCCCTATCTCTGTAATTTCCCCCCCACCCCCCGCCCCCGAGATGTCTGCACTCCTCAAATTCTGCCCTCCTGAGCATCCCTAATTGTAATCGCTCAACCATTGGTGGCTGTTGCCTTCTGTTGCCCAGGCCCCAAGCTCTGGAACTCCCTGCCTAAATCTTTCCATCTCTCTACCTCTTTCCTCCTTCAAAACGCTCCTTAAAACATACCTCTTCGACCAAGCTTTTGGTACCTGCGCTAATTTCTACTTATGTGGTTCAGTGTCAAATTTTTTATCTCATAAGCACCTTGGGACGTTTCACTACTTTAAAAGTGCTATATAAATACAAGTTGATGTTGCATATTTCCTACAATAGAGTTTGCTATAAATGTAATATTTTCATGATGACTATAATATTTTCAATTATTTTTTGTGTCTTGAATTCAGATATAATAGGAATTAGATCATGGTGTACTGTAACATTCAGTGTACACGTCACTGGTGCAAACAAGTTTTATATCAAAAGGAAAATATCACTCAAACCAGTACATAAATCACAATCCCCAAGCTTGCAGGTCATAAAAAGGAATAGGAAGATGAAAACTATGGGCAGGATTTTACAGCGAGTACAGAATTCTAAGTTCAAACACTCATTGAAAGATTTGGCTTTTAAAAGTGAATATAACTGATGTGTAGTCAGAAACAGCAGTTTTCTACATGCAAAGTATGTGGAAGAACATAGGCTAAGATACCAAAAGAATTTAAAAATGAAACCTATTTATGATTGGATAAATGTTAATGTAAATATCTTCACATTTTTGAATGATTGAAAATTCTCACACATACCCCTTACAATAGGTTGCCAGTGAACAAAACTGGGAGGTGGGTGGCAGGGGTATCACAGGAAATCCCAATCCTGTCATCATCCAACAACCATACATGTGTACTTTCAGCAGGGGCCATAGTATAACTATCAAGAACGGGAACTAAAATCTGTTTTCCCCTCTGCAACCCAGGGACACTGAGCCTAATTGTAGTGCTAAATCACTTCCACAACTACCATCAGCTAATGTAGCTTAGATCAGTGCTCAAACCTGGAACTGAACTGAACTGCATGGCTCAGTTATTCATTGGATAAATTGAATTAGCTATTGGTGAAACCTCCTTTAAAACATTTTTTTTTTTTAATTGATTTTTATATTTTTCTTTGAATAGTAAGTGCTCATGACATAATTAGGGGCCAACATCGTGAGGGTCCAGAATCAACAGGCAGGTCTGAAGCTTAAGCACCTGGGTATAAATAAAGCACAGAGAGAGGATTTCAGCACAGAACAATTCCAGTGTTTGAACGGGATGAAATAAACAAACACATCAGACCGGATTTTGCTCTCAAAGATGAACGAACGGCGCTAGCCATTCATTACACTTGTACTTGCCCACAGTTTTCCGTGGGCTTTTTCATAGCAACCTGTGGTGATTTGAAATCCAAAACAGCGTGGTACCCTCTACAAGGGATTTGTAACCTGAATGAACAGGGAAAGCAACTGCGTATCTCCTGAACCAATCAGATTGAAGAATTCTTACTGAAACACGCAGGAGGGGGTGAATTTTACTTGGAGGAACATATTGGTTTGGGTGCAGGTAAGGGTTTCAATCTGGCAAAAAGCAAGCGCATCGTAAAGCCGGCTTCAACCCCCCCAACTTCCATGCTTACCTCGAGTGCGTTAGACTGGTTGTGCGCAACCCCCTCAGGAGAGGTGGGTTACATAAGAACATAAGAAATAGGAGCAGGAGTAATCCATTTGGCCCCTCGAGCTTGCTCTGCCATTCAATAAGATCATGGCTGATCTGATCTTGGCCTCAACTCCACTTCCCTGCCCATTCCCCATAACCCTCGACTCCCTTATCATTCAAAAACTTGTCTACTTCCACCTTAAATATATTCAATGACTTAGCCTCCGCAGCTCTCTGGGGTAGAGAATTCCAAAAATTCACGACCCTCTGGGAGAAGAAATTCCTCCTCATTTCCATTTTAAATGGGCGACCCCTTATTCTGAAACTATGCCCTCTAATTCTAGATTCCTCCATGAGGGGAAACATCCCCTCTGCACCTACCCTGTCAAGTCCCCTCAGAATCTTATATGTTTCAATAAGATCACCTCTCATTCTTGTAAACTCCAATGAGTATAGGCCCAACCTTTCTTCATAAGACAACCCCTTCATCTCAGGAATCAAACTTATGAACTTTCTCTGAACTGCCTCCAATGCAAGTATATCCCTCCTTAAATAAGGAGACCAAAACTATATGCAGTACGCCAGGTGTGGTCTCACCTACCCCCTGTACAGTTGTAGCAGGACTTTCCTACTTTTATACTCCATCCGCCTTGCCTATTAACATATGATAAACAATATTTCAACACAGTTTTAAGTTAACGTCGCATCCATGGGTTTCCCAAACTTCCTGAAACTCGTCATTGAATGCAAGGCGAGCAGCAATTGTGGGGGCTGATTAGAACTCATGAAAATACTGCAATAAATACTCAGTACTCACAGCTGCTTTCTTACCGTCTAGTGGGAAAGGGTTTGTTCACAGTACTTTTGCTGAGAACTTACTTTCTACACTTTGAAGGTTTTCTGAATCACATCAGCATGGGTGGCACCTTGACTTCCTTAGATTGGACCTTAGATAAGGAGCAATATGACCTCCAGCAGCAGCCTGTTGATGAGAGGCCTGCAGGTGGACAGCAGAGCAGGGAGCTGCAGAGAGGGGAGCAGCAGAGCGGGGAGCACTAGAGGGTAGAGCAGCAGAGGGGTACAGCTCACAGAAGGCACTACCTGCGACACAGCGTGTACAGGCAGACGCTTAGTTCCCTTGACATGTCCAAACATCAGTGTTTCTGGAGGCTCAGGTTGTCGCATCAGATGGTGGCAGACATCTGCAGCCTCCGAGAAGAAGACCTGCTCCCTGCTAAACCTGGTGGTCATGCGTTACCAGTGGTTGTCAAAGTGACCACTGCCCCCAACCATTTGGCTCCGGATTGTTCCAGGGTGCTGCTGAAGTCATATCCAGGATCTCCCAATTGGTGACTCACAAGTGCATGATGGGTCGATTGCCAGGACCGGCAATTATGTGAACTTCAACTACGAAGACACCAGTCAGACTGAGCGGGTGCTCAGGTTTGCGTCTCAGGCTAGCTTCCCACAGGTGTAGGGCATCATCAACTGCACACACGTGACACCCCCAGATCAACCAGGAGTATTCATGAACCACAAGGGCTTCCACTCCATCAATGTGCAGCTGGTGTGCAACCACAAAAAGATATTTCTGCAGGTATGTCCAAGATTCCTGGAGAGCTGTCGTGATGCTTTCGTCCTGAGACAATCCAAGCTCTCTTATGTCTTTGGACCTGCAAATACACTTGAGGGGCGGCTGCCAGGAGACAAGGGATATCTACTTCAAACTTGGGTGATGACACCCGTCAGAAACCCGACCAATGAAGCCCAGTAGCGCGACAATGAATGCCATATGAGCATCAGATGTATGATCGAACAAGTAATCGGCATGCTGAAGATGTGCTTCAGATCTGGAGGCATCCTTCAGTATGCACCAGCCAGGGTTTGACTGGAGTCCCCACTTCCATGTCACCTTTCGCCGTCATCCCCCTTGTGGGCCTGCTGCACTTCACTGCTAGCACTCTGTTGGAGGCCACTCTATCAATGCAAGAAGACATCATCTCAATGGTCTGCAACATCATCCCACTCATGCCTGAGACCGACTCCTCCATTCTCTCTGCAATCATGGTGAGTGTGCTTGGAAGGCCTGACAGTACATCATACATTGTCTGCTGCTGCTCAATGATTGTCCTTTTCATCGACAGCACCCAGGGCACAGCATCTGTGTCCAGCTGAGCAGAGCTTAGAGAAGGCTGTGCCCTCCAACACAGAGTTTCCATAGCTGCCCCTGCCTCTACCATCTGCTCTTGCTCATTTGTGAAGTGTGAGACACCAGGTGAAAACCCAACTCTGTCTAACTGGTCCCACTGAAGTGCGAGCATCTGAGCTGATGCATGGTAAGCCCAAGTCCTGTGATGGTGCACCCTCAGAGGAATCGGCTCCGCTGAGGATTTGTCATCCACCAGGTCCATGGACTCCTGCTACACGCGTGAAGACCCTGGCGGAGAGAAAATATATGAATTGGTACTGGCAAGGTAAGCATGTTGCAACTTATTATGAAGGTGACCATATTTCACTCACTGTTGAAATCAAATCAACATGACTGAGTGTTGTAAGACATTCAATTGTGTCGCTGGTATTCAATTGTGTCAGCAGGTAGCTGAGAGGTCACTATCTCCCCATCTCCGAAGGCTAGGGACACCGAAACGCCACTGATCTCCAGTGTTTTCTCCTCTGTAGTTCTTAGCTGGGAAATCCCTGGAGGGAAATTCCTCCAGTTCTCTCCCTCTCCCTAGTGTTCTGTGCTCTCATCCCCTACAATGGAGGAAAGAACAGACCTTTGAATGACTGTATGGCATGTGTTCACCCGATGAATGTAGTGCATTTGGTGAGGGTGACTATCAGGGAGAGGCATGAAATTGCATAAAGGTGAGGGCGAGTGTCAGTGGTGGATAGATGGATGTGGATGTGTGGAAGTGCACAGAAAGAGAAGGATGGATGTGTGTGCAAGGTAAGTGGGTATGAGGAGTGATGTACGAAAATATGAAAAATGACGGACGAGTAAAGACCATCTGGTCCATCAAGCCTGTCCCACACAACTGCGATACCTTGTGTATCACCCTACCCGAAACCATGTGATCTCCATGTGATGGAGTAGGGTTGACAAGGCCGAGTGGCGGGGGAAGGGGGTTGATGCGCAGGATGCAGGTAAATGTACAACTGTCCTAACCTTTCCTGAACTGGTTAGGTCATTAAAGCAATTTCAGCACTGAATCCAGGAGCATGGCAAAATACTCCTGCTGCTGACCACCTGGGCTACCTCCAACCGCACCTTCTTTGGGGCAGCAGCAGATTTTTTTCCTCCCATTGCTGGGGAAGAGTATCTCTCTATGGCTCCTCACTGCCCCCAGCTGTACATCAAGGGAGGCATCATTGATGCCTTTGAGCATCCTGAATCCATTGTTAAAGTTCTTCCTCTCTCGCTTCCAACTCCAAACTCCTCCAAATTCCATCTTTGGATTAGCCCTTTAAATATTGGAGTTGAGATCATGTCACAAGGGTCCTCATCTCGCCTGCTGCCGCGCAATCGACACCAAACCCAGAAATAAAATGATAATAAGCTAGCTGCATTAAAATGCCACGAACAGACGTGTTGAAATTCCGGGTTTCTCACACTATATTAGGTCCCCCACTCCCAAAGCACCCTCGGGTTAATATCAGGGCCGCAGAGTCTGAACCAGTAAGTATAAGAATATAAAGAGATGGAAAGAAAGATGGGATTAAAAGGCAGAGATAAAAGAGACAGAAAGAAAAAGTTATAATTTTTTTAACAATAATTAGAAGCCCTAATTTTTTTTGGTGACTTTAGTGTGTATCTATCACATAAGTACTCCAACTTACTGCACTTCCATGTATTTGAATGCCGAGTCTCTCGGTGAGATACTGTTATAGTGAAGCTTTTGGAGGAGCAGGGCAACAACTTCCTGATTTCTGTGTTTAACTGCGCATGTGCAGTCGCCAGAAGTTGCTGTCCGATTTACTCCTTAATAATGGTAAGCGCCGATAGCCTCACCGTTATTTTTCACTGCAAAATCCAGTTCAATGTTAGGGTAAAACCTGCCTTTTTAAATCCTCATATGATAAGTAATGTCTGCTGAAAGACAGTGATAGAGTGGGCTAGTGCAACGGGATAAAATTCCAATTTCTGCTGCGAGAGGGTACATGGAATTAAGACGCAAGTGAGATGGAAATTTTAATAAAAATTATAAAGTTCTGAATAACACAAGATTAAAGATGGATGATCTAGAATGTGGGCTAGATATTTTGAATATCTGATTTCTATGTATGGGGTAGGAACTTTTTAGGAAACCAGTAATAGATATGCCAGCAGATTGTTCATTCTGACATTTCATATGAAACTAAACATGGAATTAAAACACATTCAAAAATGCTGAAAATGTGAACATTAAAGTAACTGGATTTTGAATTTTTGAAGAAGTCTGAAGTCATAAACCACAGATGCAAAGTTCAATCAGTTTATGAAGTACTGCCTGAAACCTACTGTACCAGATATTATTTATAAAATCAACTCTGCAGTTTATATTAGTAGAATAATATATATATTAGCAAAATAACAGTTTCTGCTTTGGTTAATTTTCAAGTACACTCACCCAAACAGATGTGTCACTGATTCTGCACACATATTATTTAACTTCAAAAGAGCAAAGTACAAAGACACTTACAACATCATGTTCAGATCTGGCAGATAAATGGCTTTGCACCACTCTATTGCTGGGAGGTGCAGGACCAATACTTCCTTTGGCACAAGTTGGATGCAAGAACCATGTCTGAGCAAAACAAAACTAACTCATTAAAATACTTGAATATTACAGAATGTTTTTGGAGCATGCCCAATTCATGACAATAAAATACACTTCTGAATATTCTAATATACAGTACATTTATAATATATTAATAATCTTGTGTAGGGGACATATTTTCGGTCCAAAATCTTTATTTGGAACATAGGAACAGAAGTAGGCCATTCAGCCACTCGATCCTGTTCCACCATTCAATCAGATCATAACTGTTCTGCGACCTAACTCCATATACCCGCCTTTGGCCCATACCCCTTAATACCTTTGGTTAATAAAAAGCCATCAATCTTAGATTTAAAATTAACAATTGATCTAGCATCAATTGACAGTTGCGGAGGAAATTTCAAAACTTCTACCACCCCTTGGCCTCAATTATGGCCCAGCCTATTTTTCGGCGCACTTACCGGAGTTGCGCCGCTTTTCTCCATTCCGAAATGCGCTGAAAAATTTCCTTCCCACTTTGGCCGCTGTCCAGCCTCTTCCCTGTAGTCGCGCAGCGTGGCCAATCGAGTCGGGGGTGGAGCCAGCGTTCTGCGCCGAAAAGTCTCCACATGCGCAGTGGAGTGTCTGCGCATGCGCAGCAGCTCCTCACCCCCAGCCTCTCCGTTTGCTTCCTGCAGCCTCTCTGGGGATTTGCTCGCTGTAGCTGCTCTGTGGGCCCTGATGCCGGCCAGTTGAATCGCTCCCGCCCCTAACTCAGGCCAAGTGGCCTCCCGGTGCATTGTCGTCCCGCCCCTAGCCCAGACCGAGTGGCCTCCCAGTGCGATTTCTAAGAGATCAATCGCACGAGGAGGCCACTCGGCCAGGGCGAGGCAGGAGAAATGATAGAAATCATCGGCAGGCAGGAGCACTATCAGTTATCCTGCATGCTCGCCCCTAGCCGAATGGCCTCCGATGTACCTACCTGCACCGATTTCTTTAACTCTCCGCAAGGGTTTTCTGAAATGGCCACATACGCTGCCCTAAGTAGATTTGGAATAACTATTAGCTGGCCAAAGTTGCCTAAATGGGCAGAACTGGCGTAGGTGGCTTGTAACGCCCCTTTTTGAGAGAAAAATAACCAAACTAAAAAAATCGTAACTAACTCAGTTACATTGGTGCAAATTGATTGGGGAAAATGGGGATTTTTAAGTTACGCCAGAAAAACCAAGTTACTCCAAAGAAAAACGGAGCAACTCCTGGCCAAAATTGAGCCCTTAAGGGCTCCTGACCACACACTCCTGTGGCTCTGCCCATCACTAAACATCCTCACCCACCGGCACCCACACCCCAGGGGCCAGACCACAATACTACGTATGTACCTTATCTGTAATGTGTACTTGCTCCACCACGACTGAACTCGAATAAAACAGTGACATAACCAATCCGATTCTTTATTCTCTGTACATGTATGCCAATGCAGGTGTTGAACCACACACATGGTCTATGTATGGCGGGGGGAAATGGATGTATGTAGCCATGGACACATGGATCACACCCAGAACCCACACAAACCTCACTATAATCTCCAACCGTCCACTGCCGACCACTTCCCAATGTCGTGGCAATAAGGATTTGGGGGTCCACAGGGAGAGAGCCATCACCAAGCAAAAACAAAGTGCAAGGACTTTGGGCACTCAAATCGAGGGCCAGAGCACACAGTGCAAAAGCCTGTGGCTCAAGACTTAGGGGGGAGTGTTGTTGTGTATGTATAATGTATGTACTGTAACATAGAAACATAGAAACATAGAAAATAGGTGCAGGAGTAGGCCATTCGGCCCTTCTAGCCTGCACCGCCATTCAATGAGTTCATGGCTGAACATTCAACTTCAGTACCCCATTCCTGCTTTCTCGCCATACCCCTTGATCCCCCTAGTAGTAAGGACCTCATCTAACTCCTTTTTGAATATATTTAGTGAATTGGCCTCAACAACTTTCTGTGGTAGAGAATTCCACAGGTTCACCACTCTCTGGGTGAAGAAGTTCCTCCGCATCTCGGTCCTAAATGGCTTACCCCTTATCCTTAGACTGTGACCTCTGGTTCTGAACTTCCCCAACATTGGGAACATTCTTCCTGCATCTAACCTGTCTAACCCCGTCAGAATTTTAAATGTTTCTATAGGTCCCCTCTCATTCTTCTGAACTCCAGTGAATACAAGCCCAGTTGATCCAGTCTTTCTTCATAGGTCAGTCCCGCCATCCCGGGAATCAGTCTGGTGAACCTTCGCTGCACTCCCTCAATAGCAAGAATGTCCTTCCTCAGGTTAGGGGACCAAAACTGTACACAATACTCCAGGTGTGGCCTCACCAATGCCCTGTACAACTGTAGCAACACCTCCCTGCCCCTGTACTTAAATCCCCTTGCTATGAAGGCCAACATGCCATTTGCTTTCTTAACCGCCTGCTGCACCTGCATGCCAACCTTCAATGACTGATGTACTATGACACCCAGGTCTCTTTGCACCTCCCCTTTTCCTAATCTGTCACCATTCAGATAATAGTCTGTCTCTCTGTTTTTACCACCAAAGTGGATAACCTCACATTTATCCACATTATACTTCATCTGCCATGCATTTGCCCACTCACCTAACCTATCCAAGTCGCTCTGCAGCCTCACAGCATCCTCCTCGCAGCTCACACTGCCACCCAACTTAGTGTCATCCGCAAATTTGGAGATACTACATTTAATCCCCTCATCTAAATCATTAATGTACAGTGTAAACAGCTGGGGCCCCAGCACAGAACCTTGCGGTACCCCACTAGTCACTGCCTGCCATTCTGAAAAGTACCCATTTACTCCTACTCTTTGCTTCCTGTCTGACAACCAGTTCTCAATCCATGTCAGTACACTACCCCCAATCCCATGTGCTCTAACTTTGCACATCAATCTCTTGTGTGGGACCTTGTCGAACGCCTTCTGAAAGTCCAAATATACCACATCAACTGGTTCTCCCTTATCCACTCTACTGGAAACATCCTCAAAAAATTCCAGAAGATTTGTCAAGCATGATTTCCCTTTCACAAATCCATGCTGACTTGGACCTATCATGTCACCTCTTTCCAAATGCACTGCTATGACATCCTTAATAATTGATTCCATCATTTTACCCACTACCGATGTCAGGCTGACCGGTCTATAATTCCCTGTTTTCTCTCTCCCTCCTTTTTTAAAAAGTGGGGTTACATTGGCTACCCTCCACTCCATAGGAACTGATCCAGAGTCAATGGAATGTTGGAAAATGACTGTCAACGCATCCACTATTTCCAAGGCCACCTCCTTAAGTACTCTGGGATGCAGTCCATCAGGCCCTGGGGATTTATCGGCCTTCAATCCCATCAATTTCCCCAACACAATTTCCCGGCTAATAAGGATTTCCCTCAGTTCCTCCTCCTTACTAGACCCCCCGACCCCTTTTATAACCGGAAGGTTGTTCGTGTCCTCCTTCGTGAATACCGAACCAAAGTACTTGTTCAATTGGTCCGCCATTTCTTTGTTCCCCGTTATGACTTCCCCTGATTCTGACTGCAGGGGACCTACGTTTGTCTTTACTAACCTTTTTCTCTTTACATATCTATAGAAACTTTTGCAATCCGTCTTAATGTTCCCTGCAAGCTTCTTCTCATACTCCATTTTCCCTGCCCTAATCAAACCCTTTGTCCTCCTCTGCTGAGTTCTAAATTTCTCCCAGTCCCCAGGTTCGCTGCTATTTCTGGCCAATTTGTATGCCACTTCCTTGGCTTTAATACTATCCCTGATTTCCCTTGATAGCCACGGTTGAGCCACCTTCCCTTTTTTATTTTTATGCCAGCCAGAAATGTACAATTGTTGTAGTTCATCCATGCGGTCTCTAAATGTCTGCCATTGCCCATCCACAGTCAACCCCTTAAGTATCATTCGCCAATCCATCCCAGCCAATTCACGCCTCATACCTTCAAAGTTAGCCTTCTTTAAGTTCTGGACCATGGTCTCTGAATTAACTGTTTCATTCTCCATCCCAATGCAGAATTCCACCATATTATGGTCACTCTTCCCCAAGGGGCCTCGCACAACGAGATTGCTAATTAATCCTCTCTCATTACATAACACCCAGTCTAAGATGGCCTCCCCGCTAGTTGGTTCCTCGACATATTGGTCTAAAAATCCATCCCTTATGCACTCCAGAAAATCCTCCTCCACCGTATTGCTTCCAGTTTGGTTAGCCCAATCTATGTGCATATTAAAGTCACCCATTATAACTGCTGCACCTTTATTGCACGCACCCCTAATTTCCTGTTTGATGCCCTCCCCAACATCACTACTACTGTTTGGAGGTCTGTACACAACTCCTACTAACGTTTTTTGCCCTTTGGTGTTCTGCAGCTCTACCCATATAGATTCCACATCATCCAAGCTAATGTCCTTCCTAACTATTGCCTTAATCTCCTCCTTAACCAGCAATGCTACCCCACCTCCTTTTCCCTAGACCACTGAATGTATCTTTACAATGCAGGTAACCAAGTATAAAAGGGAGCTCACCTCATTGTGTCCTCACTCAAGGAGCTGCAATAAACGGACTAAGGTCACTACAGTTCAAGTACAATACCCTTACCTTGTGGAGTCATTGTTAGACTGCTTGCATATACTACAACTGACTACCCTCTTTTTCCAAATGGAATTGTAAAAATTCTTTGTATTGATCCCATTTTCATGACTTTTGGTCATACTCTTAGGTCAACACTGCCCGTTCTAAACTTTTATGTCAACATTTCCCGTTACAAACTTATATGTCAGCATTTGCCATTCAATTTTCCCTTGTCAAGTTGAGCTATCACAACTGCCGCCTTTGGCCACCAGGTGACTCTGAATCATATTTCAAAACTCTCCCAGATGCCGCTATCTCGTTTTCTGCTTCCAGGCAAATAATGTCTTCGCTTTTTATATTATTTTTTAATATTAAATTATTCTCTCTTCTTACACCTTCCTCCCCTGTTCAAGCTGGCTCTTCTGCAACTATTTTGTCATTCTTATCACTGTGCTCCAATCCCACCGGCCTTCCTATTACACTCAGACTCCCCCCCCCCCCCCCCCGCCACCCCACCCCCCCCCCCACACTGGGATCACCCACTCCACTCTTAGCTCTCCAAGTTGCTCCACACTTTCCATTTGTTGTTTCTCATGGCCACCTGCTACTCTCGTTTTTTCAATCATTCGCTAGCTGTCACCTCCAAGTCCCCCCAAGTCATCTTGTCACTTCTCATAGCCACCCATTCCACTTATTTTATCTGTGCTGATTTAAGCCTTGTTGCTGGTTCTCCTTCACACTTCTTTACTGTTCAATGTGTTTGGAAAATATTGCACTCATTCCCAGCCTTGTCACCCTCGCTCCGACTCTTTGGCCCAGCTCTTGGGCCTTCCCAGCCTTGCCCAGAGTATTCTGGGCCCCACCTCTCCCTCCACTCCAACCCTTATTAAGGGATATGGAGCTTTGGCAGGTAAATGGAGTTGAGGTACAGATCAGCCATGGGCTGAATGACATACTCCTGTTCTTATGCAATCCATTCTGTGACTTCACTATTTTTTTAAAAATTTACCCCTCTTGCTCTTCAAACTCTTCTCCACCCCACTCTGAACATTTTCACCATCACTCTTTCACCTCTTCCTGGCCCCCACCATTCCGTCTCTTCCTGGCACCCATTCTTCAGACTCAGCAATTATTTTGAAATTCCCAACCCTCTTTCAGTCTTAGCCCCTACTCACCAATTGTTTTTCCTATTCCAAGCTCCTCTGTATACCCATGACCACTTCTACTTCTTCACAACTCTGCCCTTCAACTTCAATTTTTTGTTCTTTCCCAGAGAAAACGCACTTTGCCGCAAGAAAGTAACAAAATAAACAGAGGAAGAGGAAAAGTAACAGAGAAACAAGGAAGTACGAGAGAGAAACACAAAGAT
The DNA here is from genome assembly GCF_044704955.1 of Pristiophorus japonicus. NCBI lineage: Eukaryota > Metazoa > Chordata > Chondrichthyes > Pristiophoridae > Pristiophorus > Pristiophorus japonicus. Next base: position 231,486,188 of record NC_091980.1, read on the forward strand.
AACGATGGTGTAAAGGAGACAGAGGAATAGATCAACAGAGAGAGAGAGAAATAATACAGGCACAGGTGAGACCAACAAAGAAAAGGGAGAGTAACAGAGACACAGGAAGATCGTAAGACGGAAACAGAAAAAGAGAAAACGGAGACATTAAGAGAGCAAGAGAGAAACACAAAAAAGATACAGAGAAATAGGGGGATGATAGAGCAACTCTCCCAGAAGTACCCCAAAACTTTTGCATTGAACCTGCATACTTGGTTCCTCCAGGACAGATACATAGCTTCAGTGATGTAGTACTCTCTGATCTTACAGTCACCACCCAGAAACCTGTTGGACTGCAGCCCGAAATCAATCCTGAAGTATAAGGAATTCGGTATAATAGTGTAATAGTTATATTACTGGTCTAGTTATCCAAAAGCTTGGCCCAATAATCCAGAGAATGCGAGTTCAAATCCCACCTTGGCAGTTGAACAATTTGACTTCAGTTTAAAATATCTGGAACTATAAAACAGGTACCAGTAAAAGTGGCCATGAGGATGGTTTTAAAATGCAATTGGTTCACTAATGTCCTTTAGGGAAAGAAACTAATGTCTTTACCCATGACTTATATGTGGCCCAGCAAGCTGCAGTTGTATCAAACCTACAGACAGCACTTCAAGAAGAGGGTCTAACACCTTCTCAGGGCAACTAGGGTTGCCTGCCCTGTCAGTGATGCCTATATCCTGAGAATTAAGATAAAAAAACTTTCAATGTCTAAGCTTGCCCAGACATAAACAAAGTTCTCAAGCGACAAATGCAATTTGATGAGAAACAAAATGGCAACATCAGCTCAGGTAACATACATAAAACAGTGACCTCAAACTACCCATGAGCAACACTGCACGAAATCTAAGTTGTTTAAACAAAACTGAAACAGAACATTGCTAGTATTACAGATGGTTGGTAGTAATTCAACTGAGTAGTTATGATGATGTCATAAACCACAAGACCAGAATTTGAAAGGTTTATAAACCTGAGCAGAAAAGAGATTGAATTATGGTCTTCCAGACATCGTTTATTCTTTGTTATATAGAGTTCCATTTCTTTTTAAATGCTAAAAGATCGCTCACAGTGTTGCTCACGACGAGTCAGACAATGCACAGTTTTATAACAAGAGCGGTGTTATGTATGTAACACACAATATATTTAAAGTGACTAAAATCAAATTCTGCTTTTATTATTCGGTATTCTGGGATTTTTATTTTACATTTATCTTCCATTACCTATATATTTCATTTTTATCCCATACATTTTTAAAGCTGAGGATAGAAAGCAAGATGGTATGCAAAATACAAGGCTATAGATAGGTACATTGGTGTTTAGCAGTACTGTGGGTGTGTGGGGGGAGTGGGGGGGGAGGAGATGAGTTCATGAGGTTTAACAGTACTGGGGGGAGAACAGTCCTCACTCAGCCTTGGTAGCACTGGAGGAATGATTTTGGAATTTGACAGCACTGGTGTGGGATTGATGGGGTTTGGCAGCACTGTGGAAGGGGAACTTGGGATGTGGTTTGGTTCACTGCCAAAAGTGGAGGCATGGAAAGGGCATTTTCCCTTGAACAGTAATTAACATCATCAGGGGGTGACACTATGATGGACTGGAATCAACCAGCAGGGCTGAAGCTTAAGAACATGGGTAGAAATAAACCACGGAGAGCGGATTTCAGCACAAAACAACTCCAGTATGTGACAGGTATGAGACAAACAAACTTATAACATTAGGGTAAAATCTGAAAAAAGCTTTTTTACAGTCTCATATGATAAATAATGCCTGCTGAAAGAGAAAGTGAATGAATGGACAACTGGTGCTATAGCATAAATTTCCAATTTCTGCTGTTTCAGGATACATGGAATTAGAACGTGAGTGAGATAGAAATTTTGAAAATTACAAAGCTCTGAACAATATTATAATTGAAGATGATTGATCTAGAATATGGCCTGGATATTTCTGAGTATCTAGTTCCTGACTGCAATGGAAAAGAAAATCGAGTAAAACAGGCTGCCGATTACTATTGCCACATTTGTGCTACCACCCAAGTTGGATTTATACACCAATTTCTCTTTTCCAGTCACGGAGAAAAATAAACAGAATGTGAATTTCGATAGGGTAATCATGGGTGGGAACATCCTGACATTTATGCTGGGAAGTGGCTCCCTGTGGATTTTCAGGGCCATTATGTATGGCACAGTTTTGGACATGACTCTTCACAACATCCAACTTACTGCTTGGGAAATTGCCGAGTGAGAGCGAGCCACCTCCTGTGCACCTCCTAGCAGCATTTCAAGAAAGACTGAGGCTGGGAACAGGTAAGCTATTCACTCCTTCATTCAGACTGTAGAGGAGCATAAATATAGAGGAAAGAGCGTAGAAAATAAAATTGCAAGATAACAGTTTTTTCTTTAAAAAGCTCTATAGTTCAAAGCCATGCAATTTTTTTTCCAGATTGGGATCCAATTAAGTAACTATTATTTTGTTATTAGCGTCTTATACAATTTATTCCCTGTCATCATCATCATCATAGGTAGTCCCTTGAAATCAAGGACGACTTCCTTCCACTCTAAAAGTGAGTTCTTAGGTGACTGAACAGTCCAATACAGGAATTACAGTCCCTGTCACAGGTGGGACAGACAGTCGTTGAAGGAAAGGGTGGGTGGGACTGGTTTGCCGCACGCTCCTTCCGCTGCCTGCGCTTGGTTTCTGCATGCTCTCTATTGTGTTCCTAACACAGATGAGGCTGCACACAGGGAGGTTAAAGTAACAGTGACCTCAGTCTTTAATAAGACACTCCAGAGTGAGGAACAGGCCTTAGAGGCCGGCTTATATACAGTGCTCCCAAGGCATGCTGGGACCCCTTGGGACTTCAGGGGATGCACTCCCTGGTGGCAGAACATGGGAGTGCATGCTTTACAGATACACAACATCACTCCCCACCAAAGCCAAAGTGAAAACTATTGTGTTCCGAACACAGATGAGGTTGCACATAGGGAGGTAAAAGTAACAGTGACCTCAGTCTTTAATAAGACACTCCAGAGTGAGGAACAGGCCTTCGGGGCCGGTTTATATGCAGTGCTCCCAAGGGATGCTGGGATCCCTTGGGACATCAGGGGATGAGCTCCCTGGTGGCAGAACATGGGAGTGCATGCTTTACAGATACACAACATCATACCCCACCAAAGTCAAAGTGAAAACTATTTACAAGGTGAGACGGTCGGGAGCCTTTCTTTCCCTGGTGGACCGCCTCGGTACAAATGTCTGTTCTGGTGTGTTGGCTGTGCCCTCGCTGGGCTGGCGTGTTGTTGGCCCTGCAGGGCTGCTAGGTGAGCCTGGCCTTGTTGCGCTGTTGGGCGTGATGGGTTCGATTTCCTGGTCCGGCGTGGTGTCGTTGATCCTTTGGGTGTGTGTTGTGGGCTCGAAAAAGGTGGTGTTTGCTGTGGGTTGTTCAGGGCAGTCTGTGAACTGCAGCCTCGTTTGGTCCAGGTGATTTCTGCAAATTTGTCCATTGTCTAGTTTGACTACAAACACCCTATTCCCTTCTTTAGCTATCACCGTGCCCACGATCCACTTGGGACCATGTCCATAGTCTAGCACATACACAGGGTCATTCAGATCAATTTCCCGTGACACAGTGGTGCGACCATCGTTTACATTTTGTTGCTGCTGCCTGCTCTCCACCTGATCATGCAGGTTGGGGTGAACCAGTGAGAGTCTGGTTTTAAGTGTCCTTTTCATGAGTAGCTCAGCCAGGGGCACCCCCATGAGCGAGTGGGGTCTCGTGCGGTAGCTGAGCAGTACTCGGGACAGGCGGGTTTGGAGTGAGCCTTCTGTGACTCATTTAAGGCTCTGTTTGATGGTTTGCAGTGCCCACTCTGCCTGCCCATTGGAGGCTGGTTTAAACGGGACCGAGGTGACATGTTTGATTCCATTGTGGGTCATGAATTCTTTAACTTCGGCACTGGTGAAACATGGCCCGTTGTCACTGACCAGTATGTCAGGCAGGCCGTGGGTAGCAAACATGGTCCTCAGGCTTTCAATGGTGGCGGCTGCGGTGCTTGCCGACATTATTTCACATTCAATCCATTTTGAAAAAGCATCCACCACCACCAGGAACATTTTACCGAGAAACGGGCCCGCATAGTCGATATGGATCCTCAACCATGGTCTGGAGGGCCAGGACCACAAACTTAGTGGTGCCTCTCTGGGCGCGTTTCTCAACTGAGCACATGCGCTGGCATTGCTGTACACAGGACTCTAAGCCAGAGTCGATACCGGGCCACCACACGTGGGATCTGGCTATCGCTTTCATCATTACTATACCCGGGCATGTGCTGTGGAGATTCGTGATATACAGCAAAATTCTAAAAGGACAAAGGGTGTTAAAAAAAAAAACAAGCCTGAAGGCTTTGTGTCTTAATGCAAGGAGTATCCGCAATAACGTGGATGAATTAATTGTGCAAATAGATGTTAACAAATATGATGTGATTGGGATTACGGAGACGTGGCTCCAGGATGATCAGGGCTGGGAACTCAACATTCAGGGGTATTCAACATTCAGGAAGGATAGAATAAAAGGAAAAGGAGGTGGGGTAGCATTGCTGGTTAAAGAGGAGATTAATGCAACAGTTAGGAAAGAGATTAGGAAAAGGGAAGGTGCAACGAGACCTGGGTGTCATGGTACATCAGTCATTGAAAGTTGGCATGCAGGTACAGCAGGCGGTTAAGAAAGCAAATGGCATGTTGGCCTTCATAGCGAGGGGATTTGAGTACAGGGGCAGGGAGGTGTTGCTACAGTTGTACAGGGCCTTGGTGAGGCCACACCTGGAGTATTGTGTACAGTTTTGGTCTCGTAACTTGAGGAAGGACATTCTTGCTATTGAGGGAGTGCAGCGAAGATTCACCAGACTGATTCCCGGGATGGTGGGACTGACCTATCAAGAAAGACTGGATCAACTCGGCTTGTATTCACTGGAGTTCAGAAGAGTGAGAGGGGACCTCATAGAAACGTTTAAAATTCTGACGGGTTTGGACAGGTTGGATGCAGGAAGAATGTTCCCAATGTTGGGGAAGTCCAGAACCAGGGGTCACAGTCTAAGGATAAGGGGTAAGCCATTTAGGACCGAGATGAGGAGAAACTTCTTCACCCAGAGAGTGGTGAACCTGTGGAATTCTCTACCACAGAAAGTAGTTGAGGCCAATTCACTAAATATATTCAAAAGGGAGTTAGATGAAGTCCTTACTACTCGGGGGATCAAGGGGTATGGCGTGAAAGCAGGAAGGGGGTACTGAAGTTTCATGTTCAGCCATGGACTCGTTGAATGGCGGTGCGGGCTGGAGGGGCTGAATGGCCTGCTCCTGCGCCTGTTTCCTATGTTTCTATGTTTCTATTAGCTTGGATGATGTGGAATCTATATGGGTAGAGCTGCAGAACACCAAAGGACAAAAAACGTTAGTAGGAGTTGTGTACAGACCTCCAAACAGTAGTAGGGATGTTGGGGAGGGCATCAAACAGGAAATTAGGGGTGCATGCAGTAAAGGTGTAGCAGTTATAATGGGTGACTTTAATATGCACATAGATTGGGCTAGCCAAACTGGAAGCAATACGGTGGAGGAGGATTTTCTGGAGTGCATAAGGGATGGTTTTCTAGACCAATATGTTGAGGACCCAACTAGGGGGGAGGCCATCTTAGACTGGGTGTTGTGTAATGAGAGAGGATTAATTAGCAATCTCATTGTGCGAGGCCCCTTGGGGAAGAGTGACCATAATATGGTGGAATTCTGCATTAGGATGGAGAATGAAACAGTAAATTCAGAGACCATGGTCCAGAACTTAAAGAAGGGTAACTTTGAAGATATGAGGCGTGAATTGGCTAGGATAGATTGGCTAATGATACTTAGGGGGTTGACTGTGGATGGGCAATGGCAGACATTTAGAGACCGCATGGATGAATTACAACAATTGTACATTCCTGTCTGGCGTAAAAATAAAAAAGGGAAGGTGGCTCAACCGTGGCTATCAAGGGAAATCAGGGATAGTGTTGAAGCCAAGGAAGTGGCATACAAATTGGCCAGAAATAGCAGCGAACCTGGGGACTGGGAGAAATTTAGAACTCAGCAGAGGAGGACAAAGGGTTTGATTAGGGCAGGGAAAATGGAGTACGAGAAGAAGCTTGCAGGGAACATTAAGGCGGATTGCAAAAGTTTCTATAGGTATGTAAAGAGAAAAAGGTTAGTAAAGACAAACGTAGGTCCCCTGCAGTCAGAATCAGGGGAAGTCATAACGGGGAACAAAGAAATGGCGGACCAATTGAACAAGTACTTTGGTTCGGTATTCACTAAGGAGGATACAAACAACCTTCCGGATATAAAAGGGGTCAGAGGGTCTAGTAAGGAGGGGGAACTGAGGGAAATCTTTATTAGTCGGGAAATTGTGTTGGGGAAATTGATGGGATTGAAGGCCGATAAATCCCCAGGGCCTGATGGACTGCATCCCAGAGTACTTAAGGAGGTAGCCTTGGAAATAGCGGATGCATTGACAGTCATTTTCCAACATTCCATTGACTCTGGATCAGTTCCTATCGAGTGGAGGGTAGCCAATGTAACCCCACTTTTTAAAAAAGGAGGGAGAGAGAAAACAGGGAATTATAGACCGGTCAGCCTGACATCAGTAGTGGGTAAAATGATGGAATCAATTATTAAGGATGTCATAGCAGTGCATCTGGAAAATGGTGACATGATAGGTCCAAATCATCATGGATTTGTGAAAGGGAAATCATGCTTGACAAATCTTCTGGAATTTTTTGAGGATGTTTCCAGTAAAATGGACAAAGGAGAACCAGTTGATGTGGTATATTTGGACTTTCAGAAGGCTTTCGACAAGGTCCCACATAAGAGATTAATGTGCAAAGTTAAAGCACATGGGATTGGGGGTAGTGTGCTGACATGGATTGAGAACTGGTTGTCAGACAGGAAGCAAAGAGTAGGAGTAAATGGGGACTTTTCAGAATGGCAGACAGTGACTAGTGGGGTGCCGCAAGGTTCTGTGCTGGGGCCCCAGCTGTTTACATTGTACATTAATGATTTAGACGAGGGGATTAAATGCAGTATCTCCAAATTTGCGGATGACACGAAGTTGGGTGGCAGTGTGAGCTGCGAGGAGGATGCTATGAGGCTGCAGAGTGACTTGGATAGGTTAGGTGAGTGGGCAAATGCATGGCAGATGAAGTATAATGTGGATAAATGTGAGGTTATCCACTTTGGTGGTAAAAACAGAGAGACAGACTATTATCTGAATGGTGACAGATTAGGAAAAGGGAAGGTGCAACGAGACCTGGGTGTCATGGTACATCAGTCATTGAAGGTTAGCATGCAGGTACAGCAGGCGGTTAAGAAAGCAAATGGCATGTTGGCCTTCATAGCGAGGGGATTTGAATACAGGGGCAGGGAGGTGTTGCTACAGTTGTACAGGGTCTTGGTGAGGCCACACCTGGAGTATTGTGTACAGTTTTGGTCTCCTAACTTGAGGAAGGACATTCTTGCTATTGAGGGAGTGCAGCGAAGATTCACCAGACTGATTCCCGGGATGGCGGGACTGACCTATCAAGAAAGACTGGATCAACTGGGCTTGTATTCACTGGAGTTCAGAAGAATGAGAGGGGACCTCATGGAAACGTTTAAAATTCTGACGGGTTTAGACAGGTTAGATGCAGGAAGAATGTTCCCAATGTTGGGGAAGTCCAGAACCAGGGGTCACAGTCTGAGGATAAGGGGTAAGCCATTTAGGACCAAGATGAGGAGAAACTTCTTCACCCAGAGAGTGGTGAACCTGTGGAATTCTCTACCACAGAAAGTAGTTGAGGCCAATTCACTAAATATATTCAAAAGGGAGTTAGATGAAGTCCTTACTACTCGGGGGATCAAGGGTTATGGCGAGAAAGCAGGAAGGGGGTACTGAAGTTTCATGTTCAGCCATGAACTCATTGAATGGCTGTGCAGGCTAGAAGGGCTGAATGGCCTGCTCCTGCACCTATTTTCTATGTTTCTATGAACGTCTCCCTGCCCTTTTTTGGTAACACTACGCGGTTACCCCACAACAGGCAATCTGCCTGAATGGACAGCTCGTCCTATCGCCGCTGGAACGGCTTGAATGGCTCTTGCATTTCAACGGGGATGCTGGCCCAGCTCCCATGCACTACACAGTTTTTTACTCGGGACAGCAGGGGATCTTGGCTGGTCCAAGTTCTAAACTGGCGGGCCGTGACAGGTGATTTATCATTTTCAAACGCTTTCATGACCATCAACAAGTCTGTGGGCTGCGCCACCATCAACAAGTTTGCAGGCTGCGCCATTTCCACCCCCGTGGTGGGCAATGGTCGCCGACTGAGAGCATCCGCACAGTTCTCAGTGCCTGGCCTGTGGCGGATGGTATAGTTATACGCTGATAGCGCGAGTGCCCACCTTTGTATGCGGGCTGAGGCATTCGTATTTATCCCCTTGTTTTCAGCGAACAGGGATGTGAGGGGCTTGTGATTGGTTTCCAGCTCAAATTTGAGGCTAAACAGGTACTGATGCATTTTCTTTACCCAGAACACACATGCTAATGCCTCTTTCTCAATCATGCTGTAGACCCTCTCGGGCTTAGACAAGCTCCTGGAAGCATAGGCAACAGGTTGCAACTTCCCCGCAACGTTAGCTTGTTGTAATACACACCCGACTCTGTACGACGACGCGTCACATGATAGCACAAGTCTTTTACACGGGTTATACAGTACAAGCAGCTTGTTGGAGCATAAAATGTTTCTGGCTTTCTCAAAAGCAATTACTTGTTTTTTTCCCCATACCCAGTTCTCACCTTTGCGCAATAACACATGTCGGGGCTCTAAAAGGGTGCTTAACCCTGGTACCAAAATAGTTGAGGAGTCCCAGGAACGACCACAGCTCCGTGAGGTTCTGTGGCCTGGGCGCATTCCTCTGTCTTGGCGTCTGTGGGCCGAATGCCGTCCGCCATGACCTTTCTCCCCAAAAACTCCACTTCTGTTGCCATGAAGACGCATTTCGACTTCTTCAGCCGCAGCCCTACGCGATCCAGTCACTGGAGGACCTCCTCCAGGTTTTGTAGGTGCTCGGCGGTGTCCCGACCCGTGACCAATATGTCGTCCTGAAAGACCACCGTGTGTGGTACCGAGTTGAATAGGCTCTCCATGTTTCTCTGGAAGATCGCTGCAGCCGACCAAATTTCAAACGGGCATCTGTTGTAGATGAACAGTCCCTTGTGCGTGTTGATGCAGGTGAGACCCTTCGAAGACTCCTCCAGCTCCTGCGTCATGTAGGCCAAAGTCAGGTCGAGCTTGATGAACGTCTTGCCTCCTGCCAGCATCGCAAATAGGTCGTCTGCCTTAGGTAGCAGGTATTGGTCCTGTAGCGAGAAACGATTAATAGTTACTTTATAATTGCCGCAAATCCTGATCGTGCCATCATTTTTGAGTACTGGAACAATCGGGCTGGCCCATTTGCTGAATTCCACTGGGGAGATGATGCCCTCGCGTTGCAGCCTGTCCAGCTCGATTTCCACTCTCTCCCCCATCATGTGAGGTACCGCTCGCGCCTTGTGGTGAATGGGTCGTGCCTCTGGAACCAAGTGGATCCGCACCTTCACCCCGGAAAAGTTTCCAATGCCTGGCTCAAAAAGGGAAGGAAATTTGTTCAGAACCTGGGTACATGAGGCCTCATCGACATGTGATAGCGCTCGGATGTCATCCCAGTTCCAGTGGATTTTGCCCAGCCAGCTCCTTCCAAGCAGTGTGGGGCCATCGCTCGGGACAATCCAGAATGACAGTTCGTGCACCGTACCCTCTTGGTGACCTTGACCATGGCGCTGCCCAGGACAGTGATAAGCTCTTTGGTGTACGTTCTCAGTTTAGTGTGGATGGGGCTCAGGGCTGGTCTGAATGCCTTGTTGCACCACAGTCTCTCAAACATCTTTTTACTCATGATAGATTGGCTAGCGCCAGTGTCCAGTTCCATGGCTATGGGTAAGCATTATAGGTGGACATTTCGTCGAAAATGTGTGCACCCCGTGTACTTCAGCACCTGCCTCCTCTCTGAGGCTCGAAATTGTTTTGACCGATGGACCGATCTTCCTCTGCCACGTGGTGGGTAGCAGGTTTTGCAGAGCTTGCAGCTCGTTTCCAAGCTCGTTGGAGGTGCCCCATTGTTCCACAGCTCTCGCAAACATACCCTTTGAAGCGGCATGACAAGGCTGAATGGAAGCCTCCACAATTGATTGCATTCATCCTTTGTTGGGGACTCTGAGTCATCTGGGTCACCTGAGGCCTGTTGCCAGTTGCAGACTCGTGGGTTCTGCCCAGTACATTTCTGCTCACAAACACAGTTCCAGTTAATTTATGAACATTGCTAGCACTTGTGTGCTGAGAGATTTGATGGGTGTTATCACTAGTAGACAAACGCCTGTGCTATTGCAATGGCCTTACTGAGGGTCGGTGTCTCTACAGTCAAAAGTTTTCGTAGGATGGTCTCGTTGCCAATGCCCAGTACAAAAAAGTCTCTGAGCATTTGCTCCAGATAGCCATCAAACTCACATTGTCCTGCAAGTTGCCTTAGCTCGCCGACGTAACTCGCCACTTCCTGACCTTCAGATCGCTGGCACGTGTAGAACCGATACCTCGCCATCAGCACGCTCTCCCTCGGGTTAAGATGCTCCCGAACCAGTGTACACAGCTCCTCATATGACTTATCTGTGGTTTCACCGGAGCCAGAAAATTCTTCATGAGGCTGTAGGTCGGTGCCCCGCAGACTGCGAGGAGGACCGCTCTCCTTTTTGCAGCGCTTCCTTCTCCGTCCAGCTCGTTGGCTACAAAGTACTGGTCTAGCCGTTCGACATAGGCTTCCCAGTCCTCACCCTCCGAGAACTTCTCCAGGATGCCCAGTTTGCTGCATCTTTGCATTGGATTCGTATTCTTGTCGCCAGTTATTATGTTCCTAACACGGATGAGGCTGCACATAGGGAGGTTGAAGTAACAGTGACCTCAGTCTTTAATAAGACATTCCAGAGTGAAGAAGAGGCCTTAAGGGCCAGTTTATATACAGTGCTCCGAAGGGATGCTGGGATCCCTTGGGACTTCAGGGGATGAGCTCCCTGGTGGCAGGACATGGGAGTGCATGCTTTACAGGTACACAACACTCTCGGCGATGAGACTCAAGGTGCTCAGCACCCTCCCGGATGCTCTTCCTCCACTTAGGGCTGTCTTTGGCAAGGGACTCCCAGGTGTCGGTAGGGATGTTGCATTTTATCAAGGAGGCTTTGAGGTGTCCTTGAAGCGTTTCCTTTGTCCACCTGAGGCTTGCTTGCCGTGTAGGAGTTCAGAGTAGAGCGCTTGCTTTGGGAGTCCTGTGTCAGGCATGTAAACAATATGGCCCACCCAAGGGAGCTGGTCAAGTGTGGTCAGTGCTTCGATGCTGGGGATGTTGGCCTGATCTAAAACACTAACATTGGTGCGTCTGTCCTCCCAGGGGATTTGCAGATCGTTGATGGTATTTCTCCAGCAATTTGAGGTGTCTACTGTATATTGTCCACATCTCTGAGCCATTCAGGAGGGCGGGTATCACTACATCCCTGTAGACCATGAGCTTGGTGGAAGATTTGAGGGCCTGATCTTCGAACACTCTCTTCCTCAGGCGGCCGAAGGCAGCGCTGATGCACTGAAGGCGGTGTTGAACCTTGTCGTCGATGTCTGCTCTTCCTGATAATAGGCTCCCGAGGTATGGAAAGTGATCCACGTTGTCCAGGGCTGGGGAGCAGTGCTGTGTGGCGGGGTCAGGTTGGTGGAGGACCTTTGTCTTACGGATGTTTAGTGTAAGGCCTATGCTTTCGTACGCCTCAGTGAAGATGCTGACTATGACTTGGAGTTCAGTCTCTGAATGTGCGCAAACGCAAGCGTCGTCCGCGTACTGTATCTCGACGACAGAGGTTGGGACCGCCAGCTCAAAAACAACAAGGCAACGGGAGCGGATGGAATCCCCGCTGAGGCACTAAAGTTTGGCGGAGAGGCACTATTGGCACGAATGCATGACCTCATCTCTCTCATCTGGAAGCGGAGAGCATGCCAGAAGTTCTCAGAGATGCAGTAATCGTGACCATCTTTAAAAAAGGGTACAAATCCAACTGTGACAACCACAGAGGAATCTCCCTGTTATCAGCCACTGGGAAAGTCGTCACTAGTGTTGTGTATGGCTCTGGTACATTAAATGTATGATAAGTACAATGGTGCACCACAGAGGGCGCTGTGGTGGGAGACCTGAAAGTACCTGCACGAGGCAGTATAAAAGGCTGCCCACCACACCTGTGGAGCACTCTGGAGCTGTTCAATAAAGGACTAAGGTCACAGCAGTAAGATCAATACCAGACCGTGTGGAGTCAGTGATGTGTGCTACATACACCACATTGGCGACGAGGAAGCGGACGAACTCCACGCAACCATGGTTATTCTGGGCTCGCAAAGGATTTTACCGTGGGCAATGATTGGGAGGCCTTTACGGAAAGGCTCGAGTACTACTTCACAGCAAATGACCTGATGGGGAGCACGGACGAAATGAAAGATAAGCGTAAGGCGATATTGCTTTCCAGTTGTGGCGATGAGGTTTACTGTCTCGTCAGGGATTTGCTGGCACCCGTAAGCGCCAGGGACAAGTCATATGAGGAGCTGGTCACACTCATTCATGACCAGTTGAAACCGAAGGAGAGCATCCTTATGGCCAGATACAAATTTTACCATCACTGCAGACTCGAGGGCCAGGATGTCACCAAATATGCTGCGAACCTCATGAGACTCGCGGCGCCGTGTGATTTTGGCGCACACCTTGACGAGGCATTGCGGGACGTTTTCGTTATGGGGACTGGCCATGAGGGCCTCCTTCACAAGCTGTTAACCATGGAACCCACAGTCACCCTGACAAAGGCCATCACCATCAGCCGAGCATATATGACCTCGACTTGCAGCACCAAGCAAATGATCCACACAGTCTCGAACCCGGCAGGCACTGTCCACAGGATAGCGCCCACCACGGACAGAACTGCAGAACGTGGCTCTGCCAGAGAGCACGGACCTCGGGGTCCTGGAACTCAGAGTCTGCTGAGGGGGGCCAATCAAGCAGCACCATGCTGGCGCTGCGGAGGAAGCCATGGGGCTCACCGATGCAGGTTTGCGGAGTATACGTGCAATACCTGCCACCTGAAAGGCCACCTTCAGCATATGTGTAAAAGAAATCGGACTCACCATGTGGCTGAGGAGATGGGGGATGATCCATTGTTCAGCGAGGAGCAGGCAGAAGAAGATGAGGTGCTGGGACTGTATACTTGCACCGACGATTCGCCCCAGTGATAATGGAAGTAAAAATTGAGAGAGTCCCAGTGGATATGGGATCGGGTCCGTCATTGATGAGTCAGAGAACTTTTGAGAAAATGTGGGGTAATCGGGCTGCACGACCCAAGCTGGTCCCAGTCACGGCAAAGCTGCGTACCTACACCAAGGAACTGATACCTGTTCTCGGCAGAGCGGATGTGCAGGTATCTCACGGGGGCGAGACGCACGGTTTACCCTTATGGGTCATTGCAGGCGATGGGCCGGCACTCCTCGGCAGAAGATGGATGAGAAAGGTCCGTGGGAGCTGGGAAGACTTCTTCACTCCTCGGGTTCCCAAAGAGCAGCGCCAACCGAGCTGGAGCTGCAGCCTAAATCCACACACAGGCGACAGCAGCCCAGAACTCCTGACCCCAAGCAATCCTGCAGCCTCAGCCTCCACAGACGAACAGACCCTGGAAGAACAGGTTTGCAGGTCAGCCTCCACTCAAAGTTACAGGTGTGGGCCTATTGCTGGGGTGCGGGCCAGCGGGGTGCTGCGGGAGAGAAGCGGGAGGCCCATCGATGGCCGGCGGATCCGGGGGGCCCACGCAGCGGAACAGTCTGGTGGCGGCCACGGAGGCCGCAGGAGCGCCGGCCATGGCGGGAGTGGAGGCTGCGGCAGCGGCCGCGACTCGGAGGGACGTGAGGCAGAGCGGTGGATGCGGCAGCAAGCACGGAGCGACTCACTGTGACTGATCGAGTCAAGGGAGCCACTGCTGCAAGAGGGATTGGTCTGGGCCGTTTTGCTTTTTCCCTTTCCCTCCTTCCTTGTTTCTTCCTCTTTCTAGGCCAGCAGAACACCCAAGATGGCGGCGCCCAAAGGAAGCCTTGTGGGAGCCACAAGATGGCGTCTTAAAAGGGAAATGCTCCCAGGAGTCTTAAAAGGGCCTCACACCACTGCGGTCCCCACATAAAGACTTTTGGACTTTTGTAAGGCTAGAGCGAGTCTAAGTGTGCCATGTGAATGTAGGATGATGGATTTATGACAAGAAATAATATTTTAATGCTGGGTGGTCACTGTGTTTAAAATAATGGACATGAATTGCGAATTACGACAAGAGTTAATATTTCAATGCTGAATGGTCACTATGTTTAAATTCAGGGATGCGGATCCGTGACCAACATTACCAATGGGCCAATGCGTTTTTCAATTTAGGGGATTCAAGCAACGGCTTTTTGAACTGGTGGGGGGGGGGGGGGGGGGAGGGGGGGGGCAGTGATGTTGTGTATAGCTCTGGTACATTAAATGTATGATAAGTACAATGGTGCGCCACAGAGGGCGCTGTGGTGGGAGACCTGAAAGTACCTGCATGAGGCAGTATAAAAGGCTGCCCACCACACCTGTGGAGCACTCTGGAGCAGTTCAATAAAGGATTACGGTCACAGCAATTAGATCAACACCAGACCGTGTGGAATCAGTGATTTGTGTGCTACATATACCACAACTAGAATCCTCCTCAACCGTCTTCTCCCTGTGGCTGAGGAACTCCTCCCGGAGCCACAGTGCGAATTTCGTCCACTATGGGGTACAACGGACATGATCTTTACAGCGCGACAGCTGCAAGAAAAATCTAGGGAACAGCACCAACCCTTGTACATGCCCTTCTTTGACCTTACAAAGGCCTTGGACACTGTCAACCTCGAGGGACTATAGAGCGACCTCCTCCGTTTCGGCTACCTCCAAATGTTTGTCACCATCCTCTGCCTGCTCCACGACGACATGCAGGCCGTGATCCTGACCAACGGATCCATCACAGACCCAATCCATGTCCGGACCGGGGTCAAGCAGGGCTGCGTCATCGCGCCAACCCTCTTCTCGATCTTCCTTGCTGCAGTGCTCCACCTCACACTCAACAAGCTCCCCGCTGGAGTGGAACTAAACTACAGAACCAGTGGGAACCTGTTCAGCTTTCATCATCTCCAGGCCAGATCCAAGACCGTCCCAACCTCTGTCGTCCCCTTGTATATCTTATTGGAATAGTTAGTGTAATGAACAACAATTTGAGCTTATTACCATCATTATATAATTATCAACAGGAAGCTTTTAGGCTGCTTTATACTTTTTTCCCCTTTTTGTCAAAAGCTATCTTTGCTCCCAGAGGTTTGAACCCTCATCACCTTAGTTCCACATTCTTTCATTTTCTTTTTAATAAAGACATCGTGAATCAGAAGTTTACTGAAAATCATTTTATCTGAAGAAAATATGTCAATTATGATAGCTGCTACAGTAATTTATATGATCAATGTTTAATACAGTCACAGCAATATGCCAGTTATGCATACCACTCCTGTACATTTTTGCATTACAAAGCAAATTGTGCTCTCCTTGTACAGATGATGATGATTTACCTAAAAAGATTCTCCCTCCACTTCATACCAGCCAGTAATTACTCCACATTAAATTTGCATTTTTTTTACAATCTTACTCTTGGGCTCAGTTCACCTCGTGCAAGGGTAAAGGATAATGAATTCATAAACCTGTACGTGCAGCAGATGACAAGTGGGTGTTTAGAATTCTCAGTTAAAGATAACCCCCGACAGTGACATTTGTTGTCTGACTGATGAGTCATACTCTGTTTACGCTCAATGTCAGCTCTGGAATAATAAAGACAGCCTGGGGGTGCACATCAGTGTTTTTCATCCTTGCTGCAGCTTCAGTGCAGACAAAAATACATTTATGGGAGGCCATTTTTCTCACTTTCTAATGCTCCTGTCGTCCATTAATAGGGTGGTGTAGAATCTCAAGGGAAGAACGAGCTAATCAAATGCATCTGTATCTAGGCAACCATACCCATGATTTACACAAGTAGGAACAGCTGAGATTCTTCAGGCTGATGACCAGCCACAAGAACATCAGAGCTTAGATATTTCAGCCCCCTTCATTTACACTCTCTCATCACACTGACATTCAATCCTCTTCCAGCAAACACCCTCCCCCTCCATTCAATAAATGACCACTCGAGCATGTATAATACCCTCAGCTTGAATAGACACAACCGAGCAAGATTTTAACATGTGGAAAGGCTGAATTGTAATTTAGTTAGCTGTCAAACACATTTAAAATTCCTGTGATACATTCATCCAGAACATTCTTCTCTGTTCATGTGTTTTGAACAGTCATATAGTGGACAAAATTCCTCATGGAGCTTTTATTAAAGAAAGTGGGAAAAAAAAAATTAAAAATCTGGGACTGTGATAGCCATCAAATAATAATCAAACAATAATAAAGTGAACTGCTTAACACTTATTAATAATTCACTGTTGGGTTACCAGGTTCTCAACAGAGAAAAACAGTGCCACATTGCAAATAATAGCATACATGGTCTGTGCCAAACAAAGGAAAATAAACTTAACACACATGGGTTTACTTACCCTAAAAACAACAAATCTGGTCATTTATTAATGTTTCAGAAGCATCTCATAAGTGGTGAAACACTTGTTGTAAAATGAAATCTATGTCGTCCTCAATTTTTTAAAGCTGTGGCTAATTGTTTTTAAAATACTTTTTTTAAATAGTGAAGATTAGGAAACAGGAGTAAATTTTTCTACCCATAACCATACAGCTGACACATTTCAACTCCACGATTGGCAGGAATTGGTGTGAGGAGCTCCATAACTATATAAATTTCACACTTTTCATTCTCAATTTCTATTGCTTAAAAACGATCTTTAAAATAAATTATGCTTTGGTCAAACAAATTCACAAGCAATCTGTTTCATCTGCATGTCTCTTGAAAGAACAAAACAACTTTTTTTTAAAAAACAGTATCTGTTAACGTGTCTCGAATTAAATGCAGCAACTACAGGTTGAACCTCCCATATCCGGCACTCTCGGGACCTGGCCTGTGCCGGATAAGGGATTTTGCCGGACGAGGGGAGGTCACATGTTCTACTGTCTTTTACAACTGCCAGCCCCTAGCTCCAGCCAGCCCAGATACAGATATCCCCGACCCCGCGATCCACCCGCCACCGCCCCCCAACCACGATCTCCAAGACTCATTGAAACTAATGAAGAGGTATTTTCTTTTTGTTTGGCAGAGCGCCGAGGGCAGCGGAGAGGGGAGGGGAGGAGCAGCTAGCCTGAGGACATGGCCCATCAGCCTGACCCCAGAGGGAGCGCCGGCTGCAGCAGGGAATAAAATAACTTATCAAGCTTTTATTTATAATTTAATTCAAAATATAATTATTAGAAGTACAGGTTGAACCTCTCTTCCTTCCCCCTTCCCCCTTCCCCCCTCCCCCCGCCCCCCACTGACTTGAATACCCACCCTCAAGGCCACATGGGCAATCAGTGCCTTCAGAATCGGACCGAGGAAGGAGTCTCCGTCTTCAGAAGAGTAGAGAATATTGGTGAGTACGAAAAAAAATTATCTGTGCATGTGTCACCCGGCAGCTAGAAACGGTGCCGGATAAGAGAGTCCCGGATAAGAGAGGTTCAATTTGTACTTATATTGTTAGAAACATAGAAGCATAGAAATCTACAGCACAGAAGGAGGCCATTTTGGTCCATCGTGTCTGCGCCGGCCGACAAAGAGCCACATAGCCTTCGGTCAGCAGCCCTGAAGGTTACATATAAATCTATGAACAATGAAAAATGGTGGAAAGGTAAAGAGCACCCAGCCCAACCAGTCCTCCCCACACAACTGCGATACCCCTTGCATCGAAACATTCCACCAGCCATGTGGTCTCCTGGGAGAGGCAAAAACCAGATAAAACCAGGCCAATTGGGGAAAAAAAAAATCTGGGAACACTCCTCTACGACCCATCCAGGCAATCGAAACTAGTCCAGGAGATCACCCTGGCAGTATTCAACTCCCTGCAGTATTTACCATCGTGTCTGCGCCAGCCAACAAGAGGTTATCCAGTCTAATTCCACTTACCAGCCCTGGTCCATAACCCTGCAGGTTACGACACTTTAAGTGCCCATCCAAGCGCTTTTTAAATGCGGTGAAGGTTTCTGCATCCACCACCCTTCCAGGCAGTGAGTTCCAGACCCTCACAACCCTCTGCGTGAAGAAGCTTCCCCTCAAATCCCCTCTGAACCTTCCACCAACCACTTTAAAATTATGCCCCCTCATAATTGACCCCTCCACCAAGGGAAATAGGCCCTTGTTATCCACTATATCCAGGCCCCTCAATATTTTGTACATGTCAATGAGGTCTCCTCTCAAACTCCTCTGTTCCAACGAGAACCCAGTCTATCCAATCTGTCCTCATAGCTAAGATTCTCCATTCCAGACAGCATCCTAGTAAATCTCCTCTCTAATGCAATCACATCCTTCTTATAATACGGCAATCAGAACTGCACGCAGTACTCCAGCTGTGGCCTAACCAGAGTATTCTATAATTTAAACATAACCTCCCTGTTCTTGTAGTCAATGCCTCGGCCATTAAAGGCAAGCATTCCATATGTCTTCTTAACCACCTTGCCTGCTACTTTCAGGGATCTGTGGACAAGCACTCCAAGGTCCCTTTGTTCATCTACACTTTTAAGTGGCCTACTGCTTAATGTGAATACCCTTTCTTTATTAGCCCTCCCAAAGTGCATTACCTCACATTTCTCTGAATTAAATTCCATTTGCCACTGTTCTGCCTACCTGCCCAGTAGATTGATATCCTCCTGCAATCCATGACTTTCCTCTTCATTATCAACCACACAGCCAATTTTAGGGTCATCTGCAAACTTCTTAATCATACTCCCTATATTCAAATCTAAATCATTGATGCATACCACAAAAAGCAAGGGACCCAGTACTGAGCCTTGCGGAACCTCACTGGAAACATCCTTCCAGTCACAAAAACATCCATCAACCATTATCCTTTGCTTTCTTCCTCCAAGCCAATTTTGGATCCAACTAGCCACTTTGCCCTGGATCCCATGGGCTTTAACCTTAGTGACTAGTGTACCATGTGGGACCTTATCAAAAGCTTTGCTAAAGTCCATATACACGACATCGTACGCACTACCCTTATCGACCCTCCTGGTTACCTCCTCAAAAAATTCAATCAGGTTAGTCAAACACGATCTTCCCTTAACAAATCCATGCTGACTGTCCCTAATTAATCCTTGCCTTTTCAAATGTAGATTCATCCTGTCTTTTAGGATTTTTTCCAATAATTTTCCCACCACTAAGGTTAGGCTGACAGGCCTGTAATTACTCAGCCTATCCCTTTCTCCCTTCTTAAACAAGGGTACCACATTAGCAGTCCTCCAGTCCTCCGGCACCATGCCTGAATCCAAAAAGGACTGGAAAATGATGGTCAAGGCCTCTGCTATTTCCTCTTTTACTTCGCTCAACAGCCTGGGATGCATTTCATCTGGGCCTGGGGACTTATCTACTTTCAAAGCTACTAAACCCCTCAATACCTCCTCTCTCACTATGTTTATTTCACATTCCTCCTTGATAGCAGTAACTGCATTGCCCCTTTCCTTTGTGAAAACAGACGCAAAGTATTAATTAAGAACCATACCCACATCTTCCAGCTCCATACAAAAATTACCCTCATGGTCTCGAATAAGGCTTACCCTTTCTTTAGTTATCCTCTTGCTATATTTATAGAACATCTTTGGGTTTTCCTTAATTTTACTAGCCAAGAATTTTTCATGCTCTTTCTTAGCATTCCAAATATCCTTTTTAATTTTACCTCTTAACTTTCTATATTCCTCCAAAGATTCTACAGTACTTAGCCATCGGTATATAACATAAGCTTCCCTTTTTTTCTTTATCCTCCCCTGTAAGTCCCTAGACATCCAGCGGGCTCTAGAATTGTTATTCCCACCCTTTTTTTTCAAGGGCATATGTTTGGCCTGAATCGTCCAGATCTCCTCCTTGAATGCCTCCCACTTTTCCGACACTGACTTACCCACAAGTAGCTGTTTCCAGTCCACTGTGGCCAAATCACTCCTCAACTTAGCAAAGTTAGCTTTTCCCCAACTTGGGACTTTTATTCCTGGTCTATCCTTGTCCTTATCCATAACTAACAACGTTGTGATATTGTCAATAATATTGTGAGTTACAGAGGCAAAAACAAAATTACTTTTAAGTGTATGCAACTCAATGTTACTTTATCGGTAACTGCAACAGGGAACAATGGAATATTGAGAATTCTGTTGCTGGATCTAAACTTCAAAGCAGTGAAAGATCATTGCCTGAAGGCTTCCAAACACCTGGCAGTGCATGACAGAGAGTTGGCCTAATTATTCTTAAGAAACAAATAAAACAAAAAAGGTATGGAGAAGCCTGCAAGATATAGGGCTCAATTTTCCCCAATGCCGTTTTTTGGCATATTTCAAGAGTTACACCCATTTTCTTTGGACCCGACCACTCAAAAAAATAACGTAAATGTTTATCCATTGTAATTTTTTAAGTTGATGTGGCACAACAGGTCCTTTAGCTTGGGGGTGGAACCTAATGTCTTCACTGAAAAAAAGGATGTTCCCCCCCCCCCACCTTCTGCGCATGCGCGAAAAAAAAGTTTTTTACATGACTGCTACGGGCGCGCATGCCCAGTACACCTCCCAGTCTGTATTTGGCCATTTTGAAAGAGCCAGTTGTGTGCGAGAACTGTGTGAGAACTTTAATTCTCAGTGGAAAAAAATCAGAGCTGCAATATGCAATGCGGCTCAAGGACCAAGAATTTCTCACAAGAGGAAGTGGAGGCACGAATAACTAATTGAGGCCAGATGGCACAAGCTGGACACCAGCAGAGGTCACATAAAAGTTTCACCAAAAGAAATGAAGAAACGCTGGAATCAACTTGCAGAAGATTACTGTGCAATGGTGACTACCCAGAGGTCTGGAGGCCAGTGCAAAAAGAAGTGGCAGGACCTTGGTCAAGTAATTAGTGTAAGTAATATTTTCATTTATTCACTGGAATTGCAATTGTAAATGTGATCATCTGTATGTCCCACCCAGCAGAAAGACACCCTCTCTAAAAAGTTATATTTTCATCTTTGCAGAGGAAGGTGGCATACAACAAAAGAAAGAGAACTCGAACAGGAGGAGGCCCGGCAAATCTGCACCCACTGCCACCTTTGGAGGACAGGGTCGTTGCTTCGATGGGTCCTGCCTGGAGAAAAGCAACCACCACTGCACAGGCTGGGCCCACACCCGAGGGAGAGGGTAAGTCCTGCAAATTCCACATTCTGCCTTTGCTAAAAGTTAAGTACTGCGCAGGCTAGCCATGCTTCGGTTCATGGGGATGTCTCCATCAGTTACGGTTTGGTTGACGCATTGTACTATCATTCATCGTGGTCCTTCAAATAAGCCTGCTGCCTGCGCTGTGTGAGCCTACTCATGCCATCCTGTCCCCTCCTCTGCTGCTAACCATTTGTTCTGTTATATTTTGCAGAACTTAACGAGGCTGAAGCCGATGAAGAAGATTATTCAGACGCAGATGAGCCTGAAGAGAATATCTTCCAATCCTACCTTCCAGACTAAGGGCATGGGGGTGAGGAGGAGGGGCACGGGGGAGGATGAAGCCCCCATTGTTGTAATCACCCTGGTGGAGGTGCTGGTGCCGCCCATTGAGGTGCCAGCCCTTTTCTTGAGTGGTACGAGTGTTGGGACATTCCATGGTTTCACACAGTCCGAGGCTGCTGGTTCCAGTGGGTTGCAACACGGCACACCCTGGGCCCCACCGGCCAAGGCTGCAGGTCCCAGTGGGATGCAGCGAGCCACACCCAGGGTGAGGAGGGCAAGACGAGCTCGACAGCAATCTCCTGAGGTGCAGGATGTAATGGATGAGGTTCAGATAATGGCAATGAGTGCGGAGAGCATTGACTTTACGCGATCACTCCTGGACACCATCAGTGGGGTGGATGAAGAAGTATCGGAACTGTCGGGAGAAGTAACAACACTCTCACGAGAAATGGGAACACTATCTGGGCACGAGGGAGGGAATGTCGCAGGTAGTTGAGACACTGTGGGACACGAGGGAGGGAATGTCGGAGTTAGCTGCGACATGAAGGGAACACACCCAGACTGCACGGCCATTGACGGAATCAACTGCCACTCCCACTCCAATCCCCAGACCAGCCTCTGAAGAGGCCCAAGCAGGGCCTTCTACATTACCGCCTGCCCACACCCAAGAAGAAATGCGCATTACCAGAGATGTTCGAAAGAATAAGCTTGGTACCAACCAGAGAAATGCTGCGCCACTGCCTGTGGGCAGGGGTGGAGTCACCAAGACCAAGCGCAGCAGGTGGTCTTAGAATAAGGTGGAGGAGATGGGTGCAGCCTTTCTTTGCTGTTGTTGTTGATGTTACTGTTGTAACTTTTCTCAAATTAAAAGTTTTTTGTAAGTTATGCAAATTTAAAAGTTTGTCAGTGATCTTAAAGTTTGTAAGCGATCTTATCTGAACTGAAAAGTTTAAAGTTTGATTCAAGAATATTTTTTATTAAAGTTAAGTACAAACAAATGTTAAAGTTTTGAATAAAATATATTTTAAATTATAACTGAATCATTGACATTATTTGTTCTGTTATAAACACAATTTTTTGAACGAAAGAAGAATCATCATTTCCAATACTTTTATGATTATTAACACAACTTTTTAACTAAAGAAAAATAATTTCCATTATTTGTTCCATTAACATACCACAACATTACAGAACAGTTCCAAACAGTAAACATGGTCCATTTGGAATAGTTGCCGCTGAGCCTTCAGGCAGCAAAGCATTCATGGATGAGTTGCTGGCGCAAGGCTCGAGCAATCGTTAAAGTGCCATGACGGCCCGCCATCCTCCGCGTTCAGGTAGTTGCATGGCTTCCTCGTCCACCTCCTCATCATCTGCATCTTCCTCATCATCAGCCACTTTCACCTCAGGTTGGTCTTCTACTATCAGCTGCTGCTGCCTCATGATGACTAAGTTGTGCAGCATGCAGCAGACAACAGTGAACTGACCAACAATCGCAGGGGAGTATTGCAAGTAGCCTCCGGAATGGTCCAGGCATCGGAAACGCTGCTTCAAGATGCCAATGGTCCTCTCTATTAGAACATAAGAATTAGGAGCAGGAGTAGGCCATTTGGCCCATCGAGCCTGTTCTGCCATTCAATAAGACCATGGCTGATCTTCGACCTCAACTCCTGCATGTCGCAATGTGTGACATGTTGTATTCCCGGGCAGCTTCCGTCTGGGTTACGCATGGGGGCGTCATGAGCCAGGTGGCGAGGCCGTACCCTTTGACTCCCAGCTCTGCCCTTCTGGCTGCTGCTGAAACATGGCAGATACAGTGCTCTCGCGTAGGATGAACGCATCATGGGTGCTCCCAAGGTATCTCGCATCAACTGCCATGATGCGATGCATGTCGTCACACACGAGCTGCGCATTCACAGAGTGGAAGCCTTTTCTGTTCCTATACATCTTGGAATCCTCCAAAGGTGCTCGCAAGGCGATGTGGGTACAATCAATGCAGCCCTGTTCCTTTGGGAAGCCAGCAATCCTGGAGAAGCCCACAGCCCTGTCACGCATTGCCTGGGCGGTCATGGGGAACTTTATGTAGTCATTCCTCCGGGCATATAGTGCAGCAGTCACCTGCCGAATGCAGATATATGTTGCATGTTGAGAAATGGCGCACACATCCCCAGTTGTGGCCTGGAATGATCCAGATGCATAGAATGAAAGTGCAGCTGTAACCTTTACTTGAACTGAAAAAGCAATCCTCCTGACGCTTCTAGGGTGCAGGTCTCCTTTTATTAACTCACAGATCTCGGTTACAACTTCTTTGTGGAAACGCAGCCTACTCCCACAGTCTGCATCACTCGGGTGCAAGTATGAACACCTGTCTCAATAAACCCGATGTGGGCAAGGCCTCCTGCCCGTCATTCTACGTGCTCTGAGGTTCCTCAGTTGATTATATTTAATCCATCTTCTCCTCCGTAGCACAATCATGCAGAAGCCTTGCACGAGGTATGGCATTGTCAATATTGCCCCCATAATGCAATTGTAGCTTTGCAAGAAGCTCAAAACAGCAGGACAAAGCACTCACACCTTCTTTCCTCTCTCTCTCTCTCTCTCTCCCCCCAAGGTCGACGCCCTAGTATGGACCACACCCTGATCTGCACATGCACAATAGGCTTGCTTAGAACGGGAAGCGAGGCATTCAATAAAGAAACAAAGTTTAATGCAATTCTTTAATTTTTGATTTTTTCAAAGTAGCACCCCACCACCGAACACCTCACCGGGCTCGAGGGTCGGCCGGCAGAATTGCTCCTTCGCCCGGACACAGGGCCTCGGTGTCTACCTCCAAACCCCAGGCTCTTTTGAAGCTGCTTTATAGCCTAAGGGTTCTCATCCCTTCAGTTCAGCTTCCACTCCACTCCACCCCACCCCTGGGCTTCTTTTTGAAGCCGAGCGTCAATCCCCTGTGCCCAGGCGAGGGAGCGATTCTGCCGACCTACACTCCGACCCTCGAGCCCGATCAGGAGACGTTCGGTGGTGGCACGGTACTTTGAAAAACAATCAAAAATTAAAGAATTGCATTAGACTTCCATTTTCTTCCTTTTGACTTGAAAAAATTAAGCTTCATGATGCATTCTCTTTGCCTTCTTGACTCCCTCCAAAACTTTGCTGAAAAACAATGGTGTCTTTCTGCGCCAATTTTTTAATGTGCGCTGGTTTTTCTTAAGTGCCCAGAAGGTTTTTTGGGAGTGGTCACATACACCACCCTAGCAAAAATGTAAGTTGGTCAAACTTGGTTAAATGTGAAAAACTGGCAGACATCAGGTTACGCCCCCTATTACACACAAAAATACTAACCTAAAAAAATCGTAACTAACTGAGTTACACTGCACAGAAACTTTGGGGAAACCTGAATATTTTAATTTACGTAAAAAAACAACGCAGATAACTGAGGAACATTGAGCAATATATTACCATGGTTGTATATAACTATAGTGATAATCTTGTTGTACAGAAAGCAACAAAAGCCAATAAAGTATAACTCAGTTTGAAGCTCAATTTCTAATTCAGTTTCAATCTCTTTTTACAATAAGTATTTTGACAAACACTTTTATACAGATGTTCTTTTGTCTTTTAAATTATATCTTCTTTCTGACCCCTCGATCTATACAGACTACCCCAGCCAATTAACATCTCCATGGATGATGATGATGCAAAAACATTCATAAGTGCATCTCCTTGTGGTGTGACTAAAGCAATGGATCACTCTGTAGCCAATTTCCTCAATATTATAGAGCTTATTAGTAGAATGCTTTGCAATCTGTCACCTGGCCGAGACTGTCAAACAGGCATCACTCCTTCACAATCCCACTCATTTGATATAAATCATAGGTAATGTTTACTGCGAGTTTTGGTAAGCATCTTCCACTCTCCCAAATGTTTCCTCCCAGCATACTTTAACCCTATAAATCACAGAATAATCATCATCATCTTAAGTAGTCCCTCGGAGTCGAGGATGACTTGCTTCTACCTTAAAAATGAGTTCTCAGATGACTGTTAAGTCCAGTACGAGAGCTACAGTCTCTGTTGCAGGTTGGACTGACGGTGGTTGGAAGTACGTTAGATGAAGTTTTTTGAAGTGCTTGGGTTGTCATGCGTTCCTTCTGCCGTATGCGCTTAGTCTCCGCTTTCTCCCGACGAAGAGACTCTAATTGTTCGACGCCCTTATGGATTATTCTCTTCTATTTTGAGCGATTTGCACCAGTGATTCCCAGGTGTCAATGGGGATGTTGAACTTCTTCAAGGAGGCCTTGAGGGTGTCTTTGAAGCGTTTCCTCTGCCCACCTGGGGCTCATTTGCCCGGTTGGAGCTCTGAGTAGAGCAATTGCATTGGGAGTCTCGTATCGGGCATACGGACGACGTGGCCCGTCCATTGGAGCTAATCGAGCGTTGTCAATGCTTCGATGCTGAGGATATTGGCTTGTGCGAGAACACTGACATTGGTGCGCCTATCCTGCCAATGGATTTGCAGGATCTTCCTGAGGCAGCGCTGGTGGTACTTCTTCAGTGCTTTGATATGCCTGCTGTAAATAGTCCATGTCTCAGAAGCATATATGAGGGCAGGTATCACTACTGCTCTGTAGACCATGAGCTTTGTGCCAGTTTTAAGGTTCTGGTCTTTAAACACTCTATTCCTTAGGTGACCAAAGGCTGCGCTGGCACACTGAAGGCGGTGTTGGACCTAGTCATCGATGTCTGCCCTTGTTGACAGTAGGCTCCCGAGGTATGGAAAATGGTCCATGTTGTCCAAGGCCTCATCATGGATTTTGATAATCGGGGGGGGCAGTGCTGTGTGGTGGGGGCAGGCTGACAGAGCACCTTTGTTTTACGGATGTTTAGTGTAAGACCCATGCTCTCATATGCTACGTTGAAGATGTTGACGATGGTTTGGAGTTCGTCCTCCGAGTGAGCGCAGACGCAAGCGTCATCTGCATATTGTAATTCAATGACAGAGGATGACACGACCTTGGATCTGGACTGAAGGCGACGGAGGTTGAACAGTTTCCCGTTTGTTCTATAGGTTATCTCCACTCCAGCTGGAAGCTTGCCGATGGCGAGATGTAGCATTGCAGCAAGGAAGATCGAGAAGAGCATTGGTGTAATGACACCGTCTTGCTTCACCCCGGTTCGTACATGAATTGGGTCTGTGGTAGATACATTGGCCAGGATCACGGCTTGCATGTTATCATGAAGCAAATGGAGGATGGTGGCTAATTTCTTTGAGGATAGCCGAATTTGAAGAGTACGCTCCATAATCACTCATGGTTGACAGTGTCAAAGGCCTGTCAGGTCAAAGGCGGCCATATATAGAGGTTGGTGTTGTTCCCTGCATTTCTCTTGAATTTGTCGCGCGGTGAAGATCATGTCCATTGTGCCCTTTAGTGGGCGGAATCCGCATTGCGACTCTGGGAGGAGCTCTTCTGCCACAGGGAGAAGACGGTTGAGGAGGATTCTTGCGACAACTTTCCCTGTGATAGACAGCAGAGAAATTC
Source organism: Pristiophorus japonicus (assembly GCF_044704955.1). Taxonomy (NCBI): domain Eukaryota; kingdom Metazoa; phylum Chordata; class Chondrichthyes; family Pristiophoridae; genus Pristiophorus; species Pristiophorus japonicus. The sequence goes on from NC_091980.1 coordinate 231,513,593, forward strand.
CTCTGTAGTTACCACAATCGGACTTATCTCCTTTCTTGAAGATGGTCACGATTACGGCGTCTGAGATCCCCTGGCATGCTCTCCTCCTTCCAAATAAGAGAAATGACCTCATGCATTCGGCGGGTACTCCATCCACTCCTGAGGCTTTGTTGTTCCTCAGTTGTCGAATGACCTTTTCAACCTCAAGTAGGTTTGGGGTTGTACTGAGATGGTGGCGCGTAGTATGCTGTGGGATGGAGTCGAGTCATCATCATCATAGGCAGTCCCTCGAACTGAGGATGACTTGCTTCCACGTCAAAAAGTTCACAGGTGTTTCAATGATGGACCTAAAATTCCAGGTCCGAACTAAATCCTAAATCTTGAAGGGTGGAAGATGACTGTGCTTGGATTTTTTTTAACGTGTGGTGACCGTTGCACACCAGCCACCTCAGGGGCTTGACAGAGCTAGGTCTTGGTCCAGTGGCAAGGATTAACCAAGACGACTGGAGACCTGCTCTGCTGCACGGACCTAGTGTGCACACATATCGCAGTGTGGGCTGGCCCGTGCTGCCCCTGGGCCCTCGCCTCTTCTGGTCTCCGAACTCACGCCTCTCCTGGGCCCTGATCACGTCCCTCCACATTCTCTCGCCGGTCCTTCGCCCTGACCTCGTCGCTCATGCAGTACCTGCCCACGCTCCAATCATCGACCTGGACCTTGATGACTTCACTCTTCACTGCCGTTGCTCTCCTGCTTCAGCACGTGCTGCTCCCTGGAGTGGTGTGCTGCCATGCTGCTCCTTCCGCTCCTGGCCTGCTCCGATGGTGCTCGCAGGCCGGGGGCCGTGCAGAATGCTGGGCTAGGCTGCCACGCTGCTCCTTCCGCTCCCCAGCCTGCTCTGATGGTGCTCGCAGAAGTCGAGTACATTCACGTCGAACACAGAGTCTCGGTTAAGGAGATCTTCAAAGTGCTCCTTCCAGCGAGCACCGACTGCCTCTCTGTCCTGGATTAAAACTTCTCCGTTCTTCGACCGCAATGGGCTAGGGCCTTGGGTGCTTGGTTCGTAGGTGGTCTTTACTAGACTGAAGAATCCACGCATGTCGTGGATGTCGGCTAGTTGCTGGATCTCCTGTGCTCTCTCAACCCACTGTCTATTCTTTATTTTGCGAGATTTTTGTTGCATCTTGGCCTTGAGACGTCTGTAGGTCTGTTTTCTTGCATTCGAGTTGTCTTGCTGTTTCCAATTCAAGAACGCCTTGCGCTCCTGATCATTCTCGTCGAACCAGTCTTGGTGTTTCCTGAGTCTCCTCACAGGTCTTAATTATGGAGGCCCTGAGGGCAGACCAAGCGCCATGAGCACTCTGCGTCTCTGGATCACTTTGTCTTGCCAGGTTGGTAGTAAGGTGTTGGCTGAATAGCGCTTTCTTAGCATGGTCTCTGAGTGCTCCAGCGGCACATTTCCTGCTGCATTGTTTCTGTTGCCGCCACTGTTTTTGGGCAACGTTGATGGATATCACCAAGCGGATTAGACGGTGGCCCGTCCAGCAGCCGTCAGCTCCTGTCATGGCACGGGTGGCGTGCACGTCCTTGCGGTCCCTCGCTCAGACGATGACGTAGTCTAGCAGATGCCAGTGCTTCGATCGAGGATGTTGCCATGAAGCCTTATATTTGTTTTTCTGATGGAACAAGGTGTTGGTTATGACAAGGCCATGTTCTAAGCATTTTGTCAGCAGGAGGGTACCGTTGGAGTTGGTTTTCCCTACCCTCTCTCTGCCGATCACATTGCTCCAGAGACCTGTGTTCTTTCCAACTCTGGCGTTAAAATCGCCAAGAATAATCAATAATATGTTAAAGATGCTTACATTGAACTTACAGCACAGAAACCGGCCATTCTGCCCAACTCATGCCAGTGTTCATGGTCCACACGAGCCTCCATCCATTCTATTTACTTCATATCACCTAATCAACATATCCTTCTATTTCTTTCTCCCTCCTATACTTATCTAGCTTCTTTATTGTTGTGGTGGTACCCTTGTTAAAGATTATTAAGAAGTTAACTGAAAACCAAAAAAGGTAAAGTTATCTAAGTAAACTTTGTATGTTCCATTTCCTATTTTTAAATAAGATACAATGAAAAATCTTTCACTGTTACAAACCAATATGCACTCTTAGCAAGGTTAGCCGAAATATAGGGTTGAATGCAATTTTCATTTTTAGATCTGCCATAACACAATTCCCTCAGTTGGTAACTGTATTGGGTAGCTGAGCCAAACAGACCAGAAGATCCCAGGTTGGATGCTAAAATTGCCCTCTGCAAATCTGGATATGGAGGGAAAAAAATATTCAGGATTCCGAATAACTAGGCAGTGGCCCTTACTGGAAAGTGTATACATGTAGGTTAATGTGAGGAAAGCGCTCAGCTACAATCCCCCCAATGATTGACTAACCTGCTGACACTCACTACATTGGCTCACACATGAAGATTAGCTACTTGAGCAAGGTTCTGGAGGGTGAGCGGTGCCTGTAGAATCATGCCCAGGCATCAATCAGCAGCTTCAGAGCTAACTCCAGGGAAACAAAGACTTTATAAATAAGCTTCAATAGTTCTTATTAATAATGATTTTTGTAGGCTTAACAGCTCACTTTGTTGACCATTCAATTTCCTTTGAAGGCCAATGCCCACAAAACATATTTTACACATCAAAATTGCAAAATGTTCAAAAAGTTGAGAGGCACTTCAACTCTGACCAGCTCAAAGTCTACTTAACTTGCATCTTAATACCATTATCATTCAATATTGGTATTTAGCAAAATACAATTTTCCTGTTAAAAAATAATTACAACTGCTTTTGCACAAATAGAATGCAAGTTTTAATGTGAATATTCTAGTTTGCAGTGCCATTCTATTTTCTGTTAAACATTTTACATATAAAAAAGAACAAACTTGCATTTATATAGGTCCTTTCACCTTCAGGACATCCCAATGGGCCAAAAGTATTTTTGAAGTGTAGTCACTGTTGTAACATAGGAACAGGAGTAGGCCATTCAGCCTGTTCCGCCAGTCAATTAGATCATGGCTCTGTATAGATTCAATTAGATGGCCATATAATCCGCCTTGGTTCCATATCCCTTAATACCCTTGCTTAGCAATTTCAGTTTTGAAATTTGCAATTGACCTAGTCTCGATATTTGTTTGAGGGAGAGTTTTCCAGATTTCCACTACCCTTTGTGTGAATAAGTCATAACCCCTGAACAGCCTAGCTCTAATTTTAAGGTTGTGTCCCCTTGTTCTGGACTCTCCCACCAGAGGAAATAATTTCTCTCTATCTACCCTATCAAATCCTATAATCATCTTAAATACCTCAATTATATCACCCCTTAATCTTCTACACTCAAGGGAATACAAGCCTAGTCTATGCAACCTGTCCTCATTATTTAGTTCTTTTAACCCTGATATCATTCTGGTGAATCTGTACTGCACATCCACCAAGGCCAATATATCCTTCCTGAGGTGTAGTGCCTAGAACTGAACACAGTACTACAGATGCAGTCTAAACAGTGCTTAATACAATAGTAGCGTAACTAGCACCCCTTTGTAATCCAGCCCTCTTGAGATAAAAGTTAACATTCCATGAGCTTTTTAAATTATTTTTTGTGCCTATAGACAATGTTCCCCCTAATTTTTTTTTCGGATGTGAGGTCCATTCACAGTTTTGCACATACACAAAATTTAACATTGGAGAAGTCCATCCCAGGCTGCGTGGGACTGGCAGAGCTGCGCGACCACATGGCTTAGAGGGAACGTTGCCTATAGGGAAATGCGGCAGTCAATTTTTCGCACATAAAGGTCCCACAAACAGCAGTGAGATGGCCATATAATCTATTTAGTGATGTTGGTTGACGGATAAATATTAGCCATGAAACCGGGAGAATTCCCTGCTCTTCAATTACTGGCTTGATATAATTTACATTCACATGAGAAAGCAGATAATGCCTCCATTTAACAGCTTCTCTAAAAAATGGCACCGCCAACAGTATAGCACACCCTCAGTACTGTACTGAAACATCAGCCTAGAATATGTGCTCAAGTCCGGGAATGGGGCTTAGCACCATGACCTTCTGACTCAAAAGTTCAGAGCGCTACTAGTGAGCCAAGGCTGACACCTCAATAGTGATTAATTTTCTCCCTCAAGGTACAATATTATTTTAACTTCACCCAAGTGTTGAATTGCTATCAAATGATGATGACTGCAAATATTCAAATGCTGATTTTTTTCAAACCCCACAAAAGGATAATAGTTAAGTACAAATAAAATGAATTAATAGCATTCTACTCTGGATAATACTTTAAGACAATGTATAATGTTTCATTAAGTTGCATTTTGGTAGGAGGTTAATAATGAGAAATCCAAAACTTTCTGAAGATGTACTTTGGAATTTTTTTTTTTTTTTTTAATTGCTTTTCAAAAGAAGAAAGGCAAGAAAAGTCAAATGTTGTCTCTATTTCATTTTCACTGCCACCCTGCTTTTCTTATGTTTTGGTCAAAACAAAGAAAATGTGGCTATATTTTTTGTCCGCAGTTATTTCCTGCTAGAGAAACTCAAGGTCACCCTTCCATGCAGAACAGAAGGTTAATAATACACACATCTCGCAATTCCACCTTAACTTAGCTTTGTGCAACATGAGTATGAGCTTACACAGGCTTTTGTCACATTTGATTTCCTGGGAGGGGCTACAATGTCAATCCTAGGAGATGACTCACATGAAAGAGTGTCCTTTGCGCCTGGGGCTACTATTCTGCTTAGTTTTAGTGGTTATATCTCCTTACAGCTACTTCATGCTTTCCCACAAACTAAGTTCAGACTCTGTAATAAAGAACAATACTCTGCTTGTAAATATTGATTTGAGTGTACAGTATGTCTACCCAAAGGAGATAAATCAATTTTAAAAAGAAATAAAATTAACTAGTAATGCAACAAAATAATTCTAATTTTTCCTTGGAAAGCAAATAGCTAATTTGGAAAGTCAAAGTACATGATTTCCCTTCTCTGAGGATTCGACAGCTTTCTAAAACTAATGAAAGGAACGCAAGGCACACTCATCCCGTTGACTAATTTGTCAGGTAATGATGATTCAGCAGTTTTTTCTACACTGCCTCAAATAGTGAAGTTGCTGTTATGCAAATAATTTTTCTCTGCGTGATGGCTGTAGGCCAGAATGTGGACAATGAATGCCCCAGATCTGACCTTGCCTTCAGTAATTCTAATTCTTTCCCTGTCATAGCTTGTGGCTTCACATCCTACTGCATCCTGCTTCTCATGAAAGATTAATCGAGTGAACTGTCTCACAGGTGGTCACATGATGTGATTCAAAAAGCAGAGGATCCGTATAAGCTACTAGAATGACAAGCAGCAGTGTAAAGGGATTTGACTTTAATTATATATGCTGAAAGAGATAAAGGAAGAAATTAAGACCCATTTCAGGCTGATAAAGCACTAAAGCCTACATGATGCAACCAGCAACTAGTGTAACTCTGATGCTCTAATTGTGTTTGTAGTGCCTCAAGCCAAGATGGCTGCCATCCTTTGATGTAAACAAGCTTGAAATAATGAAAGAGCTTGCACATTCATTTTAGGTGGTATATCAAGGGAGTGCCTCAAAAACATCTGAAGTTGAAATATCCAACAAACCTTTGTAACATTATTAGTTCTTTGTGTATTTCCCCATTAAAGAAAAATGAATCGGTCTCATGTCCTTGCAAAAAAGTTTAAGAATTGACAAGTAAGGAATTTCTGTCTGATACCCGATATGACAAACACTGCCGGTGAAGCAAACACTGGTTTCTTTGATATGGGTATCTAAGCTTTCTGGCAAAATACGGTGGTTTTCTGTGTACCAAGTGTATTTTAGCTGCCTTTTTTTGTAATCTTTTACGTGTTTTAAAAAAAAATACTTTCTACTGCTCATTTCCTAATTTTTCTTTTTTACCTTATTTTAAAAAAATACCTACTGTATTATTACTTACTGATAATGTCTGCAAGCTAAGACAGTAGCAATGCATTTTAAGCAAGCCAAGGGTTAATTTTCATTTTAGGTTGTTTTGACTTTCATTCATTAAGGCTCGCTCTTTCTTGTTCATTCTCCTGTCTTGGTCTCGATGAAGTGTTTCTTGTTTTCTGTTTTTTGTATTAATCGTGGTTCATTCGTCACTCCTCACATTTGTAGTGGCCATAATGTACAAGTCAGCAGATTGTGGATACTACTCGCTAGATCAGACGTCCCGGTGATCAGCATATTGAATTCATGCTGCTTACACAGCAACACAGATTCAGTATCCATCAATCACCATGTTTTTAAAGTAAACATAGTAAGGAGTAAAATCTGTCGCAGTTGAACCTATGTTCAAACCAAACAATATTACAAAGCAATTCTGTGCTGCTACTGAAAAATTGGCAAGACTCCAAACAGCACATATTTCAATTCCTAGCCAGTAGGAGTACCTCTCTTAAGTGGCCCAGAGACTGGCTGGTATGCTTGTGGAGCTAAGACAAAGCAGGATACACATCCTGGGAACTCAAGAACGGAAAACTTCAGTTTTAGGCAAAGACAAAATTCAATCAAACTGGAATTTATAATTGACATTGTACTTATAAGTGGCACAGTTAAATTTGATTCAAAAATAGTCTGTTTTTTTGTTAAAATAGCTAGATGCAAAAAACACAAAGGAGCTAGACAAGCTCTATTAATACTCAGCTCTTTCCTTTCATTAACTTCAGAGCAAAATTATTACACTATTGTCAAGGTTAAAGGAATATCTCACAATAGAAAAATGTTTTTTGTGTTAAATGGAAAACATAATTCTACAGCATGCCACAAAAAAGTGTACACAATATTACCATAAAATCCATTCGAAAGTCAAATACTGTACATAAGTGTCTATATAGTTTACTACTGTCATCTTAGCTAAAATATTTTAAGATCATTGATTTAAGAGAGACACTCTTACGTAAATGTGCATTAAATGCAACATATTCTTTATTTTAAAACATATAATGTTTTAGGTTGCATGAAACCACCAAAATGTAAGTAACAGATTCTTTGGTGACCATTTTTGCAAATGTGATATAGTTGGGTGGGAGCATGTGTGTCCAAATTGGCATAATTTCCCAATCCCAGTAATATGATTGAGTGGATGATGATGGTTACTGAATAACTGTTTGTAACACAACTGAACCTTAGGTGACCTTGAATATAAAGCATAAGATGACCAGGCAAAATTAATGTTCTAAAGTAAAATTATTTTTTTTATAAAGAGAGTTGTCTATTTAAATTGGGTAATTGTGCTTTCCTTAAACTTAAATATGTTAATCTAATAAAATTATCACATATAAAACACATGCTAAAAATGTTAGAAAATATAACTGGTCAATCTTAGTCTTGATTTTTCATAAAACAAATCAGTCATTGCAGGTTTATGAAGGGATCTTAATCTCATCTCTCACATATCTTCTGTAAAGTGGTCTTCCCTTCAAGCATTTTCTTCAGACTTTCAAATGGAATTAGTGATGTACATGTACTAAAGTGCAAAAACAAAGGTTACTGATATGTGCCGTAATATTCCTCAAAGCCTTGATTTTAACAATTTCAGTACTAGTATTGTTTTGGCATAATTTCAAAATATACTAATCAGGTTTATATGCCTCAAATTTAAAATTCTTATCCTTGTATTTAAATCACTTCATGACTTCACCCTTCCCTATCTCCTTCAGTCCGACAACCACACCTCGTCAGCTCTCCAGTCCTCTGACTCTGGTCTCTTGTGCATACCCCCAACCCCCACACCACCCCACATCATCCCATCAATGGTAACTCACGTCTCACTTTCTGTAATTCCTTCCCCAAATCTCTCTGCTTCTCCACCTCCCTCTCCTCCTTTAAAACCCACCTTAAAATCTACCGCTTCCTTTCTTAATCTCTCCTCCTTTGAACTGACGTCTGTTTTTCCTACTGATGCAAAACCCCTTTGGATATTTTTCTACATTTAAGGTGCTATGTAAATGCAAGTTGTTGCTGTTATACTTGTTGCGGTTTAGCCAATGAATTAAGCATGCTTCTTGTACTTTGACTCTGAAGAACATTCACTTCAATAATATGCTGCAGTTTACAGCATTCACTTCAATAATATGCTGCAGTTTACAGCTAAGAAAAATATGTTCACGTTCTTCAAAATGCTTCTGAAATTCAGAACATGGAGTTAATATTCTAACAATTTTACTACTGATTAAATTCTCAAATGCATTCTCTACTGATATTACAGATTCCAATCTGAACGTATGCCAGTAGAATTCTAACTCTTGTTTATTGCATTTGCGAGTCACTGAGGAATTAAGCTTGTATTTGGCTTTCCTGGAACTGCTTGCAACTATGTCTACTCTTTCACCTTAGAGGAGTGTGCTGGGAATAGCAGTGCTTGGCTTGCCAGAAATTTCATAATGGCACCTCACTGTTTAAATGTCAATGACATATTGATATTTTTCAATGTTTTGTTAATTGCCTTATAAATGAATATACAAAATTAACTTGAACAAAGGAAAAGAATCATGCAAATAGGCATTATCCACTTTGTTATCCAAAAATTTTCTGAAGGAGTTCCTATTTTATACTATGACAAAGGATTTTTATGAAGTTTAGTGCTTATCCACCATCAACCCTTTAAGTATCATTTGCCAGTCTATCCTAGCCAATTCACGTCTCATACCATCGAAGTTACCTTTCTTTAAGTTCAGGACCCTAGTCTCTGAATTAACTATGTCATTCTCCATCTTAATGAAGAATTCTACCATATTATGGTCACTCTTCCCCAAGGGGCCTCGCACAACAAGATTGCTAATTAATCCTCTCTCATTACACAACACCCAGTCTAGGATTGCCTATCCACCATCAAAGCTTGATGGTGGATAGGCAATGGCAAACATTTAAAGATCACATGGATGAACTTCAACAATTGTACATCCCTGTCTGGCGTAAAAATAAAACAGGGAAGGTGGCTCAACCGTGGCTAACCAGGGAAATTAGGGATAGTGTTAAATCCAAGGAAGAGGCATATAAATTGGCCAGAAAAAGCAGCAGACCTGAGGACTGGGAGAAATTTAGAACTGAACAGAGGAGGACAAAGGGCTTAATTAGGAGGGGGAAAATAGATGATGAGAGTAAGCTTGCAGGGAACATAAAAAGTGACTGCAAAAGCTTCTATTGATATGTGAAGAGAAAAAGATTAGTGAAGACAAATGTAGGTCCCTTTCAGAATCAGGTGAATTTATAATGGGGAACAAAGAAATTGGTTCCTCAACATACTGGTCTAGAAAACCAGCCCTTATACATTCCAGGAAATCCTCCTTCACCATATTGCTACCAGTTTGGTTAGCCCAATCTATATGTAGATTAAAGTCACCCATGATAACTGCTGTACCTTTATTGCACGCATCCCTAATTTCCTGTTTGATGCCATCCCCAACCTCACTACTACTGTTTGGTGGTCTGTACACAACTCCCACTAGTGTTTTCTGCCCTTTGGTGTTCCGCAGCTCTACCCATACAGATTCCACATCATCCAAGCTAATGTCCTTCCTAACTTTTCATCAACGTGCCTTCATTGCTCATAACCTCCATTCGCCTTTTAATACAATGAATGAATCATAGTATCTTGATCTCCTTCCTCAATATTCTTCAAGGGGAATGAAAAGCTTATTTCTTTCAATTCTTCAAAATCAGTTTCTTAATGTCCATCGCAAGTCTAACCAACAGCTACCACCATATATTTTCGATAGCTTTACCCTTAGTTCTTGGCTTCACTACTCATTGTGATCTTGTTTCCCACATTACAACAGTGACTGCACTCAAAAGTACTTAATTGGCTGTAAAGCTCTTTGAGACATCCGGTGTTTGTGAAAGGCGCTATATAAATGCAAGTGTTTCTTTCTTTTCAAGTGGAACATCCAGATAGCCCCCATTGCTAAAGCTGCCACTCACATGCTAAGTTTCTTCTTCTGTGCCAAACACTTGCTTTACCCTCAACAAATTTGAAATTCTCTATGAAGTCCAAGTACATTACAAGCCTTGAATATTGATTCCATATATGGAGATTCTATTCAAGCAACAATCTTGTACTCCTGCAGTGCACAAGAAAAGGTTTATCATCTGATATGCAATCCTTCTCTCACAAGTTTGTCATCTGATATGCAATCCATCTGAAACGTGATATCAAGAAACTGTTAAGCGTACTGGATAAAGCAAAGGCGATGGGGCCCGACAACATCCCGGCTGTAGTGCTGAAGACTCGTGCTCCAGACTAGCTGCACCTCGAGCCAAGTTATTCTAGTACAACGACAACAATGGCATCTACGCGACAATATGGAAAACTGCCCATATATGTCTTGTCCACATAAAGCAGGACAAATCCAATCTGGCCAATTACCATCCCATCAGTCTACTCTGAATCAGCAGCAAGGTGTTAACAGTGCTTACTCACCAACAACCTGCTCACTGACGCTCACTTTGGGTTCCGCCAGGACCACACAGCTCTCGGCCTCGTTATAGCCTTGGTCCAAAAAGTTGCCCTCGACATCAAGGAAACATTTGACAGAATGTGGCATCAAGGAGCTCAAATAAAATTGAAGTCAATGGAAATCGGGGGAGGGGGACTCTACATTGGCTGGAGTCATACCTAGCGCAAAGGAAGATGGTTGAGGTTGTTATAGGCCAATCATCTCAGTCCCAGGACATTGCTGCAGGTGTTCCTCAGGGCAGTGTCCTCGGCCTAACTATCTTCAGCTGCATCACCAATGACCGTCCCTCCATCATAAGGTCAGAAATGGGGGATTTTCGCTGATGATTGCACGGTATTCAGATCCATTCGCAACTCTGCAGATAATGAAGCAAACTGTGCCCGCATGCAGCAAGACCTGAACAACATTCAGGCTTGAGCTAATAAGTGGCAAGTAACATTTGCGTCACACAGGTCCCAGGCAATTACCATTTCCAACAAGAGAAAGTCTAACCACCTCTCCTTTACATTCAATGGTATTACTATTGTTGAATCGTTGAATCCCCACCAACACCATCCTGGGGGTCACCACTGACCAGAAACTTAACTAAACCAGCCACATAAATACTGTGGCTAGACGAGGTCAGAGGTTGGTATTCTAAGGCAAGTGCCTCATCTCCCAACTCCCCGAAGCCTTTCCACCATCTACAAGGCACAAGTCAGCAGTGCAATGGAATATTCTCCACTTGTCTGGATGAGTGCTGCTCCAACAACACTCAAGAAGCTCGACACCATCCAGGAAAAGCAGCCTTCTTGATTGGCACTCTATCCACCACCTTAAAGATTCACTCTCTCCATCACCAGCACACCGTGTCTGCAGTGTATGCCATCTATAAGATGCACTGCAGCAACTCGCCAAGCACCTCCCAAACCCACCACCTCTACCACCTAGAAGGACAAGCGCATTGGAACACCATCCTGACTTGGAAATATATGCCTGTTCCTTCAACATCGGTGTGTCAAAATCTTGGAACTCCCTGCCTAACAGATGTGGGAGTATCTTTACCACATGGATTGCAGTGGTTTAAGAAGGCAGCTCACCACCACCTTCTCAAGGGCAATTAGTGATAGGCAATAAATGCTGGCCTTACCAGCAATGCACACATCCCATGAATGATTTTTTTAAAATCTACTCTCATAACTACAGTTCTATGTCACATTCTTTGTGGTCTTTGAGTATTTAATCAGTGCCACTGTGGATAGTGCTGCTCAGAAGTTTCCATTCTTGTTCCTTCTAAGCTCCAAGTAAACTATTCTACATGCCTTCCCCTCCCTACATGAAACTGCATCCAAATCAAACGTTATATTGTGCCTTGATCTAATTATTTCCCAGGATCTCAAAACTATACATTCCTTATCTTCGAACTCGCACCAAGACCTGTTCATCCATCACCCGTGCTTGCTGACCTACATTGACTCTCGGTCCACCAATGCCTCAAATTTAAAAATCTCATCCTCATGTTCAAATCCTTCCATATCTCTGTCCTCCTCCACCCAGCTCTGCGTTCCTCCAACTCTGGCCTCGAGAATCCCCCACTCGCTGTATTCTATCATTAGTGGACTTGCCTTCAACTATCTAGGCCCCAAGCTCTGGAATTTCCTCCCTAAACCTTTCTGCATTTTCATCTCTACCTCTTCTTTTTAAGACCCTCCTTAAAACTTACCTCTTTGATCAAGCTTTTAGTTACCCCTCCTAGTATTTCCTTCTTGGCTTGGTATCAATTTTTGTCTTATTACACTTCCAATGCTCTCCTGGCCAGCCTCCCATTTTCCACCCTATATAAACTTGAACTCATCCAAAACTCTAACTGGCACCAAATCTCGTTCACTCATCACCCGTGCTTGCTGAGCTACATTGGCTCCCGGTTTGGTAAGGACTCAATTATAACATTTTCATGCTTCTTTTCAAATCCTTCCATGGCCTCGCTCCTCCCCATCTCTGTAACCTCCACCAGCTCTACAACCCTCAGATCTTTGCGCTCCTCCAAATCTGACCTCTTGCGCAGTCCCGATTTAATCGCACCACCATTGGCAGAAATGCCATCAGCCACTGGGCCCTAAGCTATTGGATTCCTTCCCTAAGCCTCTCTGCCCTCCTTAAAACCTACCTCTTTGACCAAGCTGTTCTGAACAAATATTTTCTTATGGGGCTCGGTGTCAAATTTTGTTTGATAATGCTCCTGTGAAACACCTTTGGACATTTTACTATGTTAAAGGCGCTATATAAATGTAACTTTTTGTTCTTCATTGTGAAGCATTCTGGGCTACTCCAATAGCACAGCAAGTTTTTCCAGCGTGTAGCTGAGCTGTATAGACTAGGAGAGTCCCTGGTTTGATCCCTGATCTATGTTAAGTTAGCCGATCTTAGCTCTGGAGGCAGTAGTACAGGTTGAGCATCCGAAATCCAGAGTTCCAAAATTCGGAATGTTCCAGAATCCAGACCGATCCATGGTGGTGTTGTCCGGAAACCGGAAAATGTTCCAAAATCTAGATACCCCCGCCTCGGCGAACCGACTTCGCTCCGGCCCTCGGCAGCCCGATCTTGCCCCGGCCCTCACCGCCTGACCTCACCCTGGCCCTACCTCACTCCAGCCTGACCTCACCCTGGCCCTACCTCACTCCAGCCTGACCTCACCCTGGCCCTACCTCACTCCAGCCTGACCTCACCCTGGCCCGACCTCACCCCAGCCCTCAGTGGCCTGACCTTACCCCGGTCCGACCTCGCCCCGGCACTACCTCACTCCAGCCTGACCTCACCCTGGCCCTACCTCACTCCGGCCCGAACTTGCCCCGGTCCTCGGCGGCCCGACCTCGCCCTGGCGCTCAGCAGCCCGACCTCGCTCCAGCCCTACCCACCCCGGCCCTCGGTGGTCCGAATTCGCCCCGGCCCTTGGCAGCCTGAACTCAATCCAGCCTGACCTCGCCCCGGCCCTCGGCGGCCCTACATCGCCCCGGCAGCCCGACCTCACTCTGGCCCTCAATGGCCCGACTTTGCCAGCTCCAACCCTCGGCGGCCCGACCTCGTCCCGGCCACGGCTCCCCCCTACCTCGGTGGGCCGACCTCGCCCCCTTACCTTGGCTGCCCGACCCTACCTACCTCGGCCCAGGCAAAGACGTTCCAGGCAATACCCGGAATCCGGAACAGCCTCGGTCCCGAGGTTTCCGGATTTCAGACGCTCAACCTGTAGTGCTATAATTGGCCTCAACACCCCTGAATTAGGAGGGGAAAATTGGATAGGGTTCCAGCTCTTGATTGCTATTCAATGACCCCTGCTGGAAGTGTGAAGAATTGGGCTTAGCTGTGATGTTAAATTCAAGAGCCTCTTGCCACTTCGTGCCTAGGCTCACACATAAATAGTCATTTATGCAAGTAGGACATCTTGTTGCCACATATATACCTCAGCAAGAAATTAATACTTTCAGTAAAAGGGAGAAAATTAATAAGAACATTTAGAATATGATTTTTTTTTTAAACTTTTATGCTGGTAATTATGGGCTCAATTTTCCCCAAAGCTTTTTTTTTGGCGTACTTGAAGAGTTACGCCCAATTTTTTGGGGGCCCAAGTACTCCAAAAAAAATGTTCTAAGTTTCAATTCTCGGTCCCCAGTCTCCCGGTCCGGTCGAATTCTCGATCCCCGATCCCATTCTGCAATTCCCAGGTTGGATTTCTTCATTTTGGTGTGACCTAACTTGTCCTTTAGTTTTGGGGGTGGGGCCTTGATCTGCGCCAAAAAGATCGGGCTGCCATGGTAACCAGGGATACAATGCGAACTGAGGTTGCAAAGTGAAGCATACAGCCAGCTCCAAACACATTTAAAGAATTGAAAAAGACATAACAGCAACTTACCTCCAACCCCACCCGAAGGGCTTGCCGGTCTGGTTCAATTCTCAGTCCCCGGTCCCATTCTACAATTCCCAGGTCGGTCTCGGTCTCTCTCTCTCTCTCTTGGGACCGAACCAGGAGAATGGGACTGGACCGGGAGAATGGGGACAGAGAATGGGACCGGACAGCCTTTGGGCAGGGTTGAAGGCAAGTTGCTGCTATGTCTTTTTTAATTCTTTTAGTGTGTGTCCGGGTACCTGCTGCGCCAATTTATTTAACTCTCCGCAAGGGTTTTCTGGAGAGGCCACATACGCTGGCTGAAGCAGAACTGGAGTAAATCAGGTGGCCAAACTTCCATAAATGACCAGAATTGCCACGGTAGCTGGTTAAGCCTCCTTTGGCTGAAAAATAAACTGACCTAAAAAAATCATAACTGAGTTACACGAGTGCAAATTGATTGGGGAAACTGTAGTTTTTCTAACTTAGGCCAAAAAGAGCAGCCTGCTCCAAAAAAAACGGCGCAAATCACTGGGGAAAATTGAGCTCAAAGTTTTAAAAATTGTTCTTAGTAATGACTTCATGTTCATAAAATAGGGTAAACAAAAACTATACTCAGACAAGGGTTAAAACAAATTTAAATAGCTAACCTAATTGCTGAAACAGTCATATTTCAATTTGTACCTTAAGGGATCCAGGTGGTACTTATTGTGTTCTCAGGCATCAGTAGTATTTCTACAGAGATGCTTTCAAATACTACTTAATTGTTTCCAAAGAAGTTTTCAGATGACTGTGCAACACCTACTATTGATTGCACACCGACTTTATGTAACCGAGTTCTGCAATCTGATTCAAATTCAAAAATTCTGTACATTATTGGTTTTGTTTAAATGAGGCAGAAATGCTGCCACATTGTCTTTAAAACATGTGAAAGCTGAAAGGAAAAGGTATGGAATGTTAGTTAGTCAAGGTATGGGATATAAGTTAGTTAAGTGAATGAATGTCACAAATTAACTAGTACAGAATTTCCTTGCATAATCATTTATCTTTAGAATTCTTCTGTGTAATGTTTGCTTTTGTGCTGGGTCCACAGAACTCAATGGGATGTGGCCATCTCGGGCAAGGCCAGCATTTATTGCCCATCCCTAATTGACCAGCAAAATGCCTGAACCACAAAATGAAAATGTCGTTTGCCAAGATTGTAACATATTTGAAAGACTCTCAGTAGAAAAAAAAACAGGCTTCCTCCATTTGGAAAGACAGTGCAGTCAAATAGATGAAAGTTCCTTTAGAAACTTAATATGGTTGCATCCTCTGATCCAAATTGCATACATATTTCCATTTCTGAAAAAAGCTACCACTACTTGGCTATGTCCTAGTATGAGATTGTCATTCATCTGTAAAGTCTGACTCTCAAAATATACTTGAATGCTGTCCTGGCAATATTCAATGACCTAAACTAATGTCTTAGAATCATTTTTTGTCCACCTCGGGGCCAAAAACAGGGTTTGAAAACAGGCTTGTGCTGTACATTCCTGATCGTCTGTATTATCCATCTTGAACAAAGTATATGAATTTAGGTCAAATATTTCTGTTCTGAAAAAAATGTTTTAATACATACTTGGGACTTTATTGTTTTGCTTAAATGAAGATACATGAAATTCTGTCAGAAAGCTGGCAATAAAGGATAGCTCTAGGACCTACAGTGATTAAAGTGTAAAATAGAATTTATATGACTGCAGTTACATGTATAAATGTTCCTGTATACAGTAGCATGCAAGTATTCAGTTGTTCTTATATCTTGTTATATATTTACTAATAAAAGTACAATGTTATTCACATTGTGTTTTCCATCTTGGTTATCTATTAAGCATTACTATAGTAACCCAGAAACTTAAAAAGAGGGGGAAATAGGAAAATAATGTAGCAAATGTAAAAATTATAACCATCTTTTTAAACTATTAAAAAGAGAGAGAAAAAGCCTTCACTGCCCACGTTTATGTTCAAAGAAGCCAGGAAGCACTGCCTTAGCCCTGAGCAGCTTATCTGCCAAAATGGAATGCTTTAGATTGCACACATTACCAGTCAAGAAGCCCCAGGCATTGAAAGAGATTGCTGACATCATTGTCTGTAAATGGTTTGCCATAAAGCTGCAACTAATGCAAATAAAATGTACTAATCCACTCGTGTATCTGTACCTTTCAGTGGAGAAGGATACTAACTCCTATTTACATCCAGCTCTATTGTGTACAATTATCAGAATCAGTAAGTTATATAAGAAAATAAATACAATAGTGCAAATGGTACTTTAAGTAGCACGGTTCAAAACAAACTTTGGTACATGAGAAGTTAATTATCTAGTGCCCTTGCTGGAGCTCTTGTACCCTTGCATTCCTGAATAAATCAATCCTTTCTGAAGGGCGGGTTGCCAGAAGCAACAATACATTCAATGATACAAGAGTCAAATCTGCAACATTCATTGTTGTGTTTTTTAAAAAACAAAAATCTGAACAAAAAAAGTGTTACAAAATTAGAACCATTAGAATGTAAAAATGTGTAGAATACAATATTGAACACGTCATGGAGAGTACATTGGAGACAGCCAAAAATAAATTATAATGTTTAATATCTAAATGCTACAGGCTGCAGCAACATACTCCTCCTGTATGATAACTTCAACAGCATTATTCATCACACTCTTAACCATTTTCCTCAACATTTAACACGAGCAATTTTTAATTGGGAATCGGTCCAAACTGATCGGAGAATCTTTATAGCTATATTCCAAACATACAGTCTCAAGCAGCAATTAACCATTTCCTGTTAAGCTGAACCTTTCTTAAAAAATTTAAACTATTTGGCACTTGTTACATCCTGCCAGATACCAGATGTGTACAAGCTCTTGTGGTGTCCTGCAGACATTCCAAAAACATGAAAGAATCTCTCAAAACCATTACCTATTATTCAAAAAGAACCATCCTAAGGAATATTTTGGTACAAAGTGGCTATCTTAAGCTTTTTTAACAATGAACCAATGCATTTTTCAATAAATGTTATACCTTAAATTTAGAGCAAAATTGCTCACACTATCTGTGTATATCAACAAATAATATGGCTACTGTTTTCATACACATCAAAATGGAGGTTGCCAAAGCTGGGAATAGAACCTATTTTTCTATTTTGAGCACCAGGCAAGCTCTTCCGGGGCCATGTAGATCACTGTTAGAAACATGGTCAAGTTCCTCTCTACTCTGCCCCCACCAATGTGTTTTATCAAACTCAGAAGAGCATTCCTTACTGTACCAATTGACATTGTCCATTTCCTACATCAACTTTCTTCATGATACTTTTGATTGAGACTCTTTAGTTATAGGGCAGTTTTATAGTGTGGGCCCACACCCACTTGGAATTGGGGTGAGACGACTCATTCATTTCATGTGGAACCCTTCAGTGGACAGAGAAAAACTTTCAATCCATCATTCTAGACTACATTGAGGTCCCTGAAATGAAAGAATAGTGTGCTAACCAACCGTGCTAACTCGGCTTCAATGTTTGCATATTCATTGGTTTATTATAATAATCCAAATAACTTTACATTAATAAGCCTATTTGCATTTTCATAATCTTAAATCAGTGAGTGGCAGTACGGATTCAGGAATTCAGAATTTCATAAATGCTTTGGTAAATTCAGAATTTATGTGGGAAGTAAGTTGTGCAGAAGTGATTTTAATTCACGGTGGAGAAGGACACTAACTTCTCCACTTCATGCTGAAAAAATTATACATAAAAATCTTGACAGACCTTATTACAAGTATCAATCTCAATACCATTGGGAGACACATGAAGTCAGACCTCCCTTCCTGCAAAGCCACTTCTTGATGTCACCGAAGGCACGTATCCATGAGAATTTCCTTTGAAAACAATGGGGGTCATGACTTACTGGCCTGAGAACCTCTCTGGAATTGTGAGTCCCGAGGAAACTCTGCTATTGCCTGGACATGCAGATTTCACACAAATTTTCATGATTGCTGAGGGTACCATGGTTCTGAAGCAGCTCTCAAGTTAGTCTGAAGTTGTGGCTGCTGTTTTTTTCTACGCAGTTGATCTGGAGCATGCCCAGTTGAGATGTCATCTGAGCAGCTGAGTAGGGCTGGAAGCCCAAGCTCACGTGCCTCCTTGTGGGTTATATGTTTGACATTTAAAAAAATATTTCAGTATAAAATAGAATAAAAAGTACTAGGCCTAGATTTACCTGCCCCTTTAACTATAATATTTTTAAACTAGCAATGCAATCACACAGATGAAAAGACTTTGCAGGAAGCAGGAAATATTTCCCACAATTGGTACAAGATTGTCACAACAGTTTAACCTGCAATGGTTTTCTAGCTTTAATTAAAACAATATTTTTGGAAATCTTGATACCACTGCAAATACAAGCAGCAGAAACCCAATATGTTGTTTTATTTCCATAAAATATGTTTCTTTATTTCCATCCATGAAACTAACTAATGCATTCACAGTTTCAGCTTCATGTGGAAACAAAATCGTATTTCACAGCAAGGCATTGAGCTTCCTTGACTTGTTTACCTGAATACTATTTTCCATTCGTAAGAACAGCTGCTTGCTCATTCAAGCACTGACCAGCGTCAGTGCTAAGAAATCTGTTGGGGGGGAAAGGGGGGGGGGGGGGAAACCAGGGCCTCATCATTAATTTTTCATAGTATCACTGACAGGTTCAGCAATAATAGCCTCCTTAATTAAGATCCTGTTTAAACTGAACATGGCTGAATCCGGAGACATAAATAATCTGTTTGCGAGAAATGCTATATTTCAATTGCCGTTTCTATAAATGGTAAAGAATAACCAATTGGTAAATTTCACCGGCTGTTTTTATTCAATACTGCAACCTAGCAAAAGTAACAGATTACTTAAAGACAAATATATTTGACATTGTTCCAAAATATGCTTCTGTCTCTAGGTAACACTTGAGTTTTGAATTTCATATCTAGATTTTATGTCTACCTATTTATATATCAAGTGTTAAAAATTATGCACATAGTCAAAATATGAAATTCAAACCATTTTTAGCCATCTTTACTGTTGGGTACATATTTAACCTTAATGACAAAAATACAAACATACTGATAATTTTAAAATGTTAATTCAATAAAGATGTTTCTGGTATTTCAGGGCCTCACAGCAAAAAATATCAAGAATAAAATGTACCAATGAAATTTAAACTGGTATCCGAAGTTTGTGTTTGGGTACTTTCTATCACATATCATCTCTTTTAACATAGTTGTTGTGTCACTTTTAGGTGTATTTCAATACAGTGCCTAATTTCTAATTCAACCAGGAATCTCAAATGAAAATAACAAGAAACAGCTCCCCATTTATTTGTCCAACATTCCCTGAGGCAGGAGAGGCAAATTTTATTTTTG
This sequence comes from Pristiophorus japonicus, assembly GCF_044704955.1. NCBI lineage: Eukaryota > Metazoa > Chordata > Chondrichthyes > Pristiophoridae > Pristiophorus > Pristiophorus japonicus. Next base: position 231,533,436 of record NC_091980.1, read on the forward strand.
GGTCCCTAGTAAATACATATTTTTTCCTTTATTTTTACAGAACTGTTATCTTAATTTTGTTATTTTTTCCTTATTAAATTTTGCTGTTTTCTTCTTCTGTTTTACTGTACAGTGAATTGTGTGTCTTTCACCCAGCAACTGACACACTTGCCCCTTTAATCACTTCAGCGATTTTGGGGGGAGGGGCGTCAACATTTAAAGAAACAAGACAAGGTGGAGAATTAGGAAGATGAGTCCTTCCCAGGTGGCTAATTCTTTGATTTTCCTTACTGGAATAGAAAATTTAATTCACTATCATCTGTGTCCTTGGCCTCAAGCCAAGCTCCCTCACAGAACACTCACTATGTAAGCTATCGGAATACCAATTTTTCTGCCATCTGAACTCCACTGTACAATTCACTCATGTTCATGTTCCTTCTCTCCGTAAATTTCAAGCATCTACTTCTTTCTCTTTTGACTGAATCAGCACTGAATCCAAACTCAATCCATTCTTCATTCAAGTGCACAATCTGACCTGTACAAGCAATCTTCAAATATAATAAGTATTTATCTTTCTGCAAATTGCTGCTAACTAAATACCCCAGATGCACATGTACAACTATCAGTGGGCATTTTTTTGTTTTGTGCTTGTTGTGTTTAATGAGATGTGTTACTGAGGTGGATCATTGGCAGAAACTCAGGACGACCGTGTAAACATTGCAAAAAAATAAATATTCCTGGGATGCAACCAACAATGCAATATTACTTTGCAATATGCTTGAACATCTGCATTAGCCAATTGCTGTTGTCCAATGCCACACTTCCTCCTTGAGCCAGCATGATTCTCTGGGATGCAGACATGTTTGCGTCTACTGTTCCCGTTGCTCTGAGATTTATTCAGCAACCAGAACTAAAACTGGTCAAATTTGAACCAACAAAGGCAAAAGAGATTGAATATCAACCAAGCCTGGGATTCAAGCTTGTGATTATCTGGCTGGGGTCCAAAGCTCTACAGCTCAAGCCACCAGGCCTCCCCTGTAAAGTCAATTTATAAATACAGAATATATATCAAAGATTTGGCAGCTTACGGGAGATAAATGACTGAGGGACACCTGCTGCTTGCTTCTTAAGCACTCCAGCCAGGAGTGAGTAATGTCAGCAGTGACACAAGTTATTTGTTTTCTTCTGTCTCTGTTTAAGTTGCTCACACTCCTAGCTTACATTCTATTAATACAATACATAAAAATGAATGAATATAATGCTTTATTTGTTTTAAAATTATTGTTACCTTGTTTCTGCTTTTTGGGCATTCTTACTATTTAAATAACAAAGTTAAGCATATGGTGACCATACCCATGATGTAATTGATGTTACAATTGATGTTAGGTTCTATGTGGCTGTTACTCACGGAAAGTGTAAACCACTATTTTCAACTCCGTACTTATATCGGATCAATTTTGGGGACTGCAGCAAAGGAACAGCGCTCGCCGTTCACTGCCCAGAGTTTTTGCGGGCTTATAGCGGAGACCTGCTATCATTGGGTGTTTGATCCAAAGTGCCTTCGACAGAGGATCTGTGGCATGTGAGCAGGACAAGAAACAGCATGTCTCTTCAAACAATCAGAAGAATTCTCACTGAGGCACAGAGAATCTAAACTAGGAAGTATAAACCAGGCAGTATAAATTAGATTTAAATCATGTATAGAATGCAAAATAAAGAGGGAACGAAAGATGGGATTGAGAGGGGTAAGAGACAGACAAAAAAAGATAATAAATAATTTAGTTTTTTAAATCTCCAGCACTAATTAAATTCTGAAGGAATGAGACTCCATTCTTGTGAAAGTAATTTTTCAAGGCCAGAGAGGTTGTTTGGCAGTAATTATGAATTTTCACACCATAAAAATTCAATAGCACCTGAATGTACCAGACCTAACTTTTTCTGCCATGTTTAGCGTGTAACTATTCAATAAGTAGCATAGGTGAGCACATTAATCTTTGAGCAGCTTGCGAATTTGTCCATAAAATACTGACACTGTACCCCAAGCCCCCCAGCTCCAGCACGCTGATCTCCTGCGCTTTTCCGCTCTCCCTCCATCCACTCACGCTTTGGTCATTGGTTCTTTAATAGTGACCACACGTATTCTACCAGTGACCCACCTGCTTCACGATGACATGCAAACTGTGATTCTTACTAACGGATCCACCAATACAAGGGCAGACCGGGATCAAGTAAGGCTGTGTCAGCGCACCAACGCTCTTCTCAATCTTCCTCGCTGCAATGCTTCATCTCATCTTTAACAATCTCCCCGCTAGAGTGGAGTTAATCTACAGGATAAGCGGGAAATTGTTCAACCTCCGACGCCTCCAGTCCAGATCCAAGGTTGTTCCAACCTCTGTCACTGAATTACAATGTGCATTTGTGCACTCTTGGAGGCCGAACTCCAAACCATCGTTAACACCTTCACTGAAGCGTACGAGAGTTTGGGCCTTACATTAAATATCAGTAAGACAAAGGCTCTCTACCAACCTGCCCTCGCCATACAGTACTGCTCCCCGATTATCAAGATCCATGACGAGACCATGGATAAGGTGGACTATTTCCCATACCACGGGAACCTATGATCAGCAAGGACAGACATAGATGACGAAGTACAACACCGCCTTCAGTGTGCCAGTGCAGCCTTCGGCCGCCTGAGGAAAAGAGTGTTCAAAGACCAGGATCTCAAACTCGGCACCAAGCTCACGGTCTACAGAGCTGTAGTGATACCCGTCCTCCTATCTGCTTCAGAGACATGGACTGTACACATTAGGCACCTCAAAGCACTGGAGAAGTACCACCAATGCTGCCTCTGCAAAATCCTGCAAATTCATTGGCAGGATAGGCGCACCAACTTCAGCATTCTCTCTCAGGCCAACATCCCCAGCATCGAGGCATTGACCATGCTCGATCAGCTCCTATGGCCAGGCCACAGTGTCCACATGCCCGATACTAGACTCCCGAAACAAGTACTGTACTCAGAGCTACGACACGGCAGGCGAGTCCCAGGAGGGCAGAGAAAACGTTTCAAGGACACCCTCAAAGCCTCCTTGAAAAAATGCATCATCCCCACCTACTCTTGGGAATCCCTGGCCCAAGACCACTCAAAGTGAATGAGAAACATTCAAGAAGGCACCAACACTGAGTATCTTCGCTGGGAGCACTCGAAAGCCAAGTACAAACCGCGAAAGGAGCGTACGACAAATCAAGCACCCCACTCACCCGTCCCTCCAACCACCATCTGCCACACCTGTGACAGAGACTGTAGATTCCGCATTGGTCTCATCAGTCACCTCAGAACTCATTTTAGTGTGAAAGCAAGTCATCCTTGACTCTGGGGGACTGCCTAAGAAGAAGAGTGTATATGTATTGCAACTTCACGCTCTTATGTGGATTTTAATGCCAAAACTATCTGCAAAGTACTGGTGTAGCCTGTGGAGGAGCAGTGTGACTTGAACCGCAACTTCCTGATTTCCACGTTTAACTGCGCATGTGCATACTCCAGAAGTTGATGTCCGATTTCCTCCATAAGAAAGGTGACGCTGTTAGCCTTATTATTATTTTGAACGTAATTTCAGTGCCAACATGTTAGTTATGTTGAAAAAAACATTTTTTAAATGCTACATTTATAACTTACACAAAATCATACTAAGCTAATCAACTATACATAACAGAATACATATGCAAATACTTCTGCAAAATCTGAGTCAGATTTTAGTCAATGAAAGAGTTAAAGTACAGAGCATACAATCCAGACAAATAATTACAGTGGGACTGCAAGTTCCCACAGATGTGTTTTATTCGAATCCTTTTATTTTGTTTCTTTGCAACACAAAGTTAACACAAAGACTACAATACTGAAGCAAAAACCCAACTATCCCAGTACGTACAACTACAGCAACAGGCATGCAGCTTCCTCAAATTCCATCAACACAATGTACAACTGCAGCAATATAAACCAGTATGTTCATAAAAAAGCAAAATAACCCTTAGACTATTCTCTGAAATGATCACACTAAAGACATTCAGACCCTTTTCCCCCTCGATTCCCTTCACCATCAATAGATTATGAATCAGAAGAGATTAAATCTATAGAAATTACTTTTGCAAGAATACCCTAAATCAATGGCTTTTGCTGAATTTACAAGGTTTTCAGACAGGGCGACGGAAATGAAAGCTCTGAAGAAGTCTGCTTCCCATGTACTAGCCCCAGGGAATTAAATCACACTTTCCCAGATTAGATTCCCCAGCTGGTATATGATACAGCAGAAATGTGTTGGTATTTTTAGCTGGTGCTCTATCTCAAATCCAGATCAGGCAAAAACAACCATGGTCATGTATTTCCGTGTAATACTGAAGAGGGACTATCTGGTAACCGAAATGAAGACAAAAATTTCTATGAATTAATTAATCTGGGTGATAATATTCATGAACACAGTAACCAGTGCAGGTAATCAGTACATTTTACAACACTAAGATTATTTGCTTTTATATGCACCGTTATTTAAACCCTGTAGCAATCCTCATCAGTATATTCTCGTCCATTTCTTTATACGCAGGAGGACAGTGTTGAAAAGTGTTGTATAACCACCAGGACTACCCAACTCCCAAACAAATGTAACAGTATTCCTTTCTACCAACCAACTACCCATTTGCAACTGCCACAAGATATATTTAGTGTGTCATGAGAAGCAAATAGCAGGGGAGGGTCAGCCATTAAATCTGTGTGCCAATTCAGCAAAGCCATCTTTGAAATTCAACACTCAGCCATCCTGCACTCGAAGCTCCACTGCATCATTCTGCAGAATAATCAATTTCTCAGACTGTGCGGTATTCTACTCACATGCCACAGTAATAAAAGCCTACTTAAATGAGAGGCACAGCAGCTGCCAGAATATAGAGCAGCTAAAAATAAAGCCACGACAGAATTAGTCTTTGCAGCATGACAGTCACAAAGGAGCTGCTATTCGGTTTCTCTTCTGTCACTATACAGACGTGCGAGCCCTCAGAAGCATCAATTAATATTGAAATGATTTGTGAATAATACTTCCAATTGGATAATATATCTGTTTTAAATGCTTTAACTTAGGACTAACTTTGAACCTAAGTAGGCAACCTTTTCTGTTTAGTTTGTGCAAATTCAAATGACCAAACTCAGAGCTCTGAAATGTGTGGTAAGTACTCTCACTACCGGATTTGTGACCCGTTGATGTGATATCATTTGGTTTTATTCTTTCTATAAATAATTTATAAATGGAACATAAAATGCACCTTTAAATTAAGACTATTTTTCCCCCACTTGGGATGGATGTGACCAATCATTTCATCGTCACTGAACATTTTTTTTCCAGTTAAGAGTATTGTTGTTTCTTCCTATTTTAGTTATTTACAGTTTACACTGCATGAAAAGTGCAGTTCTTTCAAATGAAAGGTTTTTAATCCATATATATACCAAAGATGTGCAAGTTGTAAATGAAAGAAAATGCTGGCTATAGAAATGTTTTAGTAAAAAAACACCCGAAAAAAAGTGCATAAAATATATTTTTACATATTGCCTACAAGGTTTCCAAAGTAATGTTTTTTTTTTAAAGTATTTAATCATTTTCATTGGTCATTTCTATCCCCCAGTATGAATCTGTTTATCCCCAATCCTCAAATACTTATCAGCATTTGTAGTAGTTATTACACCATCATTCTTACTCTACAGAAGATTATCCTAAATATCACTGACATATACCAATGGTAATCTTGATTGCAACAGCCCCTAGATAGAAAATTCTTCTAATAGAGTACTATGCGCACTTGTGGATTACTGTACAATGCAGGAATTGTAAGAAGACATTCATCTCTGCTCAATGGAGAGAGCTTGATGACAGTAGAGGATTGTTTCTCTGACTTACAGCAGCACAGACGTGTAACATGTACCAATAACAACTGTTCCTTCAGGAACGCCACTGGAAATGAAGGCTACATCACATGACTGTCTAGTCCAGTAACCAGTCAAGCATAGTTAATTCCATCTGTGTCCACATTCCTTTCGCTGTTCCAGAGTTTTCAATCACATAGAAGGGCTTGCCGTTAGCATGGAAAACATGCACCAAGCTACACTGCGACATATCTACGTGTTCAGCCACAAAACAAGTGACAAAAGTGAGAAAAATCTAATATCATACATACAGAAATTAAGTGAATATTTTATACAAATTGTAGAGCAATACCACCAAATGTGTTTCAATCAGGAACAGAATGCTCAAAAAGACTGTAGTTAACAACTGTCTTTTTCAATCCCTGCCTATTTATTCTGTAAAATTATTGTGCATTTTTAAAACACAACTTCATGTTCTAGCATCATTTCAACATCTAGCAAAAAGTAAAACTGTATTAAATTTGTAATGTAATTTTAAATATTCCAGAAATGAAAAAGGCAGATTTTTCATTGTCAACACTTTTTTTTTTGGAAAGTGTTTGCCTTAATACTCACGGTTGGAAATTAAGTCAAATTAGAAGTGGAACAAGATCTATCCCAGCAAGTTAAGTTCAGATCCAATTAGCTTAGTTTAAGTGAAACACAAATAAAAATCTATTGTAGGATGGTCTTATGAATAAAAGTCCTATAGACACCATACTGATTCGCCTCCCCTTTATTCCATGTTGTAACTAGGTCCTTGAGATTTTCTGATAGTAAACAATGGTACAGCAACCACAAATATTAAAATGAGTTTTGTCATGGGTATTGTATGTACGTGGAAATGTCACAAACGGATCAAAATTTCACAGATTTGCTGTGGACCATATGATTAGGCCACAGCTACACCACCTTGCAAAGTCTGCCAAAGGCTGTAACAAAACTAGACACACAGATGGAGACAGTTAGTAAAAACAGAAATAAGCTGGCCTGCTCCCAGTGTTGCCTTGTTCTTAAATACTCCATAATGCAGAGATGGGAGTCAATCGCAAGAAGTGAATCTTATTCACAGCAGGGATTACAACAGAGTGGTTGCACACGGTTGCCGCAAGCAGCTCAATAAACACACACAGTACAGATAAAATTATATATTTTATGAACTTAAATTGCTTTAATAAGAAACTAGAATAGAAAAATAAGTGGACAGGTAATCCTGTGCAGTCTTCTGCACCTTGTAACAGATAGTTATGAAGTAGCACTGGCTACCAGGGAGAAGACAGCCCATCTTCTTTCTCAACCGGAAACAATGTGATACAAGGATACAAAAAACAACAGAAGGGAAAATATTCATGAAGCAAGATCCGTCACTTGCCATTTTTAGCATAGGAGATGTCAGTTAATAGGCACCCTTTTAAAGAGCATTTTTGTTTCAACAGACAATATTTACTCAGGCGTCAATTTACCACATATCCTATAGTGTTCGCTTAATATAAACAATTAGATAATGGAATGTTTTGCTCACTATTGGGTTGTTTCCATTAAATATTTGGGGATTCTGGGAACATTTACACATGCTAAAATAAAAACTGTTGGCAAATTCAGGACTGGTGTTGCACTGAAATGCCGTTCAACTCCTGGTAATAGTATTCTACATTTGACAACTCTTTTGCAGAGCATATCCAGTTCTGTACAATGGCATTTATTAAGTTAAAACTTCAGTATCAAAATAAGAGACAATACTCCAGACCTACGAGACACAAAATCTACATATACTGAGCAGTAAGACTCCTTTTTAAAGTCTATTTCCTTATCTATCCAGATTCAGCCATTCCCAAGCTGTGAGTCACAAAATAGATAATTAGAAAACAGATTTATAATAGGTTAGCAAATGCTATTCATAAAAAATGGCCAGCTCCACATAATTTTGCTTTGCGTCAGAAACAAGAGAATACTTACATATTTTGACAGATATAAAAAGCCTTCAGTATTCAAGAACTAAAATCTTTCTAATAATTATTTTTCATAAGCTTTTTAAATTCCTTTAGCAAATGTAATGCAGTGTATAGGACAACTATTGGTGATTAACAAATTTAAAATGATGTGACATCAGTGCTGTGGTAAAGATCAGCTGACAGACAACTCTTACTTTACACGCTGTTTTTAAATTCAAATGTTTTTGTTGTAAAATTATTTCCTGTCAAATAAACTTTTCTTTATTTGAATACCTGCAAAATTAGAAATTGCTGAATTACATCCTAAACACTGTTCAGTAGTGTTATTGTGCTCCAGATTTTGGCCCAAACATTAAAAAACTTCAATGCTTTCAAATTCAGAGAACACTCAATACGTGTTAGCCACACGAAAAAATAATATGCTCTGTTGGCTCTTCCTTAAGTCTAACCTGCATATTTTATAGATATTAGTTTTACAAGTATCACAGCTACCTTCATGATACGTTATCTATTACAAATCCTCTTCTTGAAAACTTTGGTTTCAAAAGATTTTCCAGTGTCTAAATTTATTCTACACAAAAGTTTTTTTTGGCACTGCATAGCAATTTTTACATATACATCCCTGCAGATAAAACAAAAATGAGAAAATGTACAGCTGCTAATTGTTTGGTAACTTCCGTAACGTGATGATAGATCATTAAAAGGTGCGCTTCTGGAGTGCAAAATTATTTTTCTCCAGAAGTGTCAGACTTTTAATTTAATTATGAGAATGAATCTGCGACAGTTAACATATGAGCTTAAGTTTGATTCAAGCATGCAAATTGTACCCTTTCCCTCCTTACAGATACGTTTATACCACAGCTGTGGGTAATAACCAGAAATATTTTACATATTTTCAAAGGTTTGACATCAGTGGCTACTAAAATTTGTTCCGACTAAACCCTCAGTCCCAGAAACGAACCACTTTCCTCCTCTACCCGTTTATTTTACCCAGGTCATGGAACTGGTTTACATTGCTAGTTGTGACTTATTTATCCTTTTGTATATTTGTCCCCAATATGATTAAATTAAATAGGGCAGTTCTGGCAATACTGATAGGCCTCTGTATTCCATAGCTTAATGAAGACCATGCTGGAAACAATATACATGCAAAGCAGCCAACCTAGAGCTTTGAGCTATAAAATTTCAACAAAGGAGGCAAGAAAAATCCTGACATCTTTAACCTCTTGTTTAAAGTTTAATATTTACTGGTTAATGATTCACAAAGCTAGATACAAAAAGAAACGTTTCTGAAAAGTGTCTAGTATCTATTGAAGGGCCCTCCGCTCTCGCAATAGATAAATAAATGAGGGATTACTTAAAAGGCAGCATGTGATATAGACATCTGCATAAAAGACCATATATGAAAAGTATTCTCACTCATGTTTTAACCTATAACTCACTTGAACTATTACTTTCCCCAGTTATTAGACCAGGAGAGTTGAAATATTCTTTGTTACAACCCAATTTAATATGCTGTTTAAAATACAACTTTCACTTGGCTGTGCTGCTCTTATTTAAATCTTTAAAGAGCACTCTTTAAAAAAAAAAAGTTAGTCATCAATATTTTAACCCTCAACATAAATCTCTGCCAAGTCATCTGAACCAGCTGTTGCAGTGTTTCGAACACACTGCTTTTTCTCACCACCAGGAAGAGATCATTACTCCTCCTTCAAGCAGTGCATTCTGGGTTGATTTCAATCCAGCCTGCTTGTGTTCTGTAGCATTGCTATAAAACTTTCCAGAGAATTCTGGCTCATAAAGAAGTAAATATGTGTTTTGTTTATGAGCCAAAAGTCTCTGGAAAGTTTTATAGCGCTACAGCACAAAGCTGGCTTCAATTAGTTATCTTTCCCAGAATGCATTACATGAAGGTGAAACAACAATGTCCCCCAGTGGTGAAACTTTTCAATGTTACAAGTAGGCTATCTATACAAAACAGCACAATATTTGTAAAGTTAATACATTTATGATTTTTAAAATATGGTTCCCGTCAAAAGTACACTATTCAAAAATTGTCTTTCAGAATCATATAAAAATGTTAGGATACATATGGTTTCTCCATCGCAACAGGATCCAGTCAAAGTGCCTGATCACAACATTCAATGAAAGAATTCGTGAAAGTTTAAAAACATTAGTGACCATTGGAATGTTTTTGAAAAAAGGATATAGGTCTACAAAGCAACAGTACATAAAGGGTATGATGACACTATAAACAAGGCTCAAGCAGTCTGTCACCAACTTGACCTCTTGATGCAACATTTTCATTGAAAATGCAAATGTTATATAATGCAAAGAAACATGGTAATTTCTCAACAAGTCATTTTAATCTTTGCAGCTCGTGTTTTCTGGCAGACAGCACAGATTCCTGTGATCAAATTGTTACTTGGCAAGCATGTATTACCCAATTAATTTGACAAACATTGTATCACGATTTATTTTACTTCTGCAAGACTGTATTAGATCTTCATCTAAATAATTCCAGTTTGCATTTTTAATTAAGTTTTCTTTCCTTTTCTTTTGGTTCCCTTACTCCATATGTCATTCCCGGTTAAGAAAGTGGGGAAATGGTTTGTATGCAGACCTCTACCAAAATGCTTGAGCCAGCTAATTTTACTGATGCCTTACTAAGTATTTGGAAAAACAAACAAGTGGCCATGCAAAACTTTACTGTGAAACATGATCCACAGGAGAAAGTGTAGCCATGCTGATTACGAGACGATGTAAAAAAAACGCTCACTAAAATGGCACTGGAAAGGTCTCTGCAGCAGTGAACTTTCATCAGGCACCCTAAAACAAAGAAACAGAAGCTCCTGACTATATCCACCTGCACTAGAGGCATCAAAAAAACAAAAGGGAAAAGGTATTAAATCAAATATAAATAAGTACTGACAGTGAAAATCAAATTCAGTCATATTTAAAATACACAAACACACCGTGACTGAAATTATTTATTTCACTTGTAGAAATTGTGCATTAGACCACAATGTCCAAACCCTTACTATTTTGTCTGAAGCAAACCATTAACATTACAAAGATTAACCAAAGGACTTGGATTAAAGCAGCAGGGCTTTTAAACAAATTAAATTATTAAGCATCTAGATTTAAGGTTGCAGTCAGTGCTATTCCCAAAGGGAAGTCACTCATCACTCAATGGTTTGCTAGCTAAGCAGTATTCTTTAAAAAAAATCCACAACACAATTTCTGTGATATATTTTATTTTTTTTTAAAAGGAACATTACAGATACAAGGACTTCAACACTTATAATCATGTACATTTATCAGCAGAAGTAACAAGATTAAAGGAAAAGGTGCCTTTAGGAGAGTACTTTCAACAGGTTAAGTTTATTTTATTAGCTCAATGTTGTAAAGAGAAATCTGTTGGCAAAATATTGCTCAACAACTCTGAACTGACCAACTTGATATAAAAACGAATTAGCTGCTGTCATTGGGTCTGATCACCAAATGCAACTATCCATATCGCTTCTGCTTAGCAAACACTGCCCTTGACAAGACACTATTACATCAGCAACTGCATATGTTCTTGTAAAGTATTGGTCTGCTTGGAGCTACAAGCAGTCTTTTACATGGATTTCTCTCTGCAGGAAATTGTTTATAAGCCACCCAAATCTGAGAGATATAAAATGACAAGTACTTTACATGGAAAGGGTTGCCCCTGCAGGTACTTTCTCCTTTCAGATCTATTTTCTGAGCAGATTTATAATACTGCTCGTGTTCCACAGTTTCACCAGTGGCATGCATGGTGCAAATATTTAAATTATGTTACAAAAAGCTGTAGGTTGAGCTACTTTAAAAATCAGGAGCCCTACTGTAGGGAAGTGAACATAGATGAGAATGACTACAGAATAAAGGAGATGGTAACTTATCAATGCAAAATATGGCCAAATAGGATTACACAGAACATTTAAATGATCAGATTTAAAAGTTATTTCACTGCAGAAAATTTCAGGTCATGACATGTAATAGTTAAGTAGCAACTATTACTTCGACAAGGAACATTTTTAAACACATGTCAAACACATCATATGGGGTTAATTTCAATAAAGCCAAAAACAAAGAACTTTGACAATAGGAATGCATGTTTTAAATCTCAAATGGAACATTATTTTAACATTTTCTTGGACATGTTCGACGGTGTTTACTTAATAGTGATGTTTGGATAAAAGTAAACTATTTTCTATACGGGCATTTCGAACTAAGCTTCTACTGTAAATAAAACGTTTTATCAGCAATCTCAGCACATTTACTCCAGTTAGCAAAATTACTTAGATGTCAATACAGTAAGAGATGCCACTTTAAATAATACCATAAAATATCAGTAAAGTTGAATTAAATTAATTTGGGGATACAAAGAGAGCATACAAGGGACACACATGAACACTAGATAATCCTCTTGCAATTCTTAAGCAACAGCATGAAACATGTCCGTAAAGCACAGTAAAACTTCCTAAAAGACTGCGGAAATTATACCGAAGATTGTTATTATATGGGTTACATGTGGATTCCCTGTGAAACAAATAAATGATACAATGATGGAACATCAGGTGTTCTAGTAAGCAACCGCAGTTATGTGCAGTAGCCTCCCTAGTCCACAGATATAATAGACCTTGTTACAGCACCTTTTGTTAATTCTAAGATAAGTTAGTTCTCTTTCTAATCAACTGATTAATAATATGCTGTAATGAATCCAAGTATTTGTGAACTTGATTGAGTTTTGAAGTTCACCTGCCATTGATTTGGAACTGGAGTTTGGATCAATATTAATTTATCTATTTCACAATGCTGAACAACATTTAATGTGGGTGGAACCAGTCCATCCTCAGCTACATCTAAAAATCTTATGCATTATGTTCTACTCTCAAAACCATCAGGCCAGACCTAAACTCTTCAGATCTGCAAGCGCACTTCTCCACTGCATCGGTGTAAAACACTTCATAAAATATCGCAAGTACCTTTTTTTAGTCTCTCCAACTTGGTACTTAAACATATCCTGATACTGTCTAGCTCTCTCTCTGCACCATCATCCTCCCTTTACTGCTGATCTCCTCCCCCTCCCAACCCCAACAACTGCCTTTTCTGATCATTGCTTTCATTAATTAAATGTTTTTGCATCACAGCTTACTTAAAAGAAAACAAAGACTTTAGTAATACACTTGCACATACCAACACAGGTACTTTTTATGAAATATCCAAATTTCATTGCACAAGTGTTGGGCCAACATTTTCGCTCAGTACTGCATTAAGTATTTCACTATTAGCCACCACCCTTTTTATATAAATTCTACAGCTATTGACGATTTTATTACCTCTATAGTATTTGTTTCCTGATGCATCACAGCTCAGTTTGTGGTGGGTGTGTGTTTTGCTCTTTGTAGTACTAGGTTCATCATTTCAAAGTACCTGTACACTGAACTTTAAAATACTACTGAATTTCTGATTAGTGATAAATGCGTAATAAAACAGTTAATGGATAAACATGCTTATACATTTGCACAAAAGTAGTATTTGTTCAAATTAAAACACAAAATTGGTGCATCATTTCAACATTTAAGATAATTATTTCAAAACTACAATTATCCAGTTTCCGGTTAAACATGATCCTTATTTCTATTTAAACCTATCAGCGTATTTATCAAGAATATTTTCAAACAGGTACAGAGCCAGGACATTAAAAAGCTGGAAAGATCCATTTCAAATGAGCTAATGTATATCAAAATGAAATTCAGCTTTAGTGTTGGTGGTGGATAAAATGGACAGGCAACACTCTCTGGTTCTTCCCCTATATACAATTATTCTGAGGAAATGTGGAAAAACTCACTGAAATATGGTCAATGGTTGGGAAATTATTTAGGTTATATGGTTGTTTAAAATCTTACTGGACTTATTACCTAGACCATGTTGTGAGAACATGTAATTTGGCACAGAGGACAAGATCAAGGCTATAAACAAAATGCCTTATCAAACATCAGCAATAACTATTAAAAATCCTTGTAATTAAAATATAAAAATAACTCCCAACTTTGTACCTTCAGAATCAAAATCTACAGATGAAGAACAGCTGTAAAAACAAACAGGTCTGGAGATACAAATCTTGAATGCACAAGCCCTCGATTAAAGATCAAATAAAGTTCAGTTATTCTTTGAAAATAGTTATCAGCTACCACATTAAGGAACTTAATTCTGTGCTGTTAATCACTTTACACAATACATGGAGCTTAGCAGCAATAGAAAAGTTATTAACTATTAATATCAATGTGAAATTGGCAAGTTACAGTACAGGGGTCTGATAATCTATGGATGAAACATTTAGTGGGTTTGATTAAAAATATGCAACAGTACATTTCATCACAATTCCCTACTCCTTCAATTAAAAAGGTGATACATTTGACTGTTAACTTTGGAATATGTTCTAAAGATGCAAATGGTTGTGATTTAAAACAAATATGCCAAACATAAAAGTATCACACTACATCTCCAGTTAATTAAGTCAATGTTCACACCAAGTTCCTCTTTTATTTGCACCATTAATGTTTCAAAAGTGAGAAAAGAGTACTTCAAATATTTTAATGTTCAGGGAAAGTGCATTTTTCAGATATAGAAACTCAACTGTGCAAACTAAGAAAAAAACATTAACTGTAGCAGTCCAGTTGCAGTACTCCACTGCATTAAGTTGTTTAATAGGTATACTGTGGAACCATAACTTGTAATTATGCATTAGGACAACTACCAGGAATGTAAACATTGCAAATGTGTAAAATAAGGAAACTCCCTCAAGGCAAGCAAATTGCATTCATTTTTATATCTGAAGAAAATATTTTTTGAACATTTACAATAAATATTGAACTGCTTGGTTTAAAGTGCATGATTTGAAGAGGTAAAGTTAAAAAGCATTTTATTCAGATTAGGTTTATGCTGCATAGAATGCAGGATACAGTTCCCTGTACCAGCATCACAGCTCCGACTTCATCAGCTCCAAGTGAAACAGCTGTTTTTTTTTGGTCTACCATCTGTGTTCAAAACTTGTTACAATTACCTGGACCACTACAGTTAACTGGCATTGATTTCACACAGTAACATTCAATCACTTTAAAGTGCCTTTAATCTCAGAACAATTATTTCAGATTTTGTTTCAGTGAAATAAAGTACAACCTGGAACTCATCAGGTTTTAGTCCAGTAAGAAAGACCTGAATCAGCAGTTTATTTTTAAAGATAAACATTCAGGTGATTTATAAATATGTGGGCTCTTTGCCAAGACAAGTAAATATTGATAGCATTTATTTAATTATAAGAATGACATCTCTGACAGAGATTGTAGAAATGTAATTTTTAAAGCAATAAAAACAACCATTTTCTCTCACAGGTATCCACATCCAATTTGTTCACATTTCTTACAGTCTGTAAAGAAATTGACTAGTCAGGGAGCTTATTCATCGAATTTATTACAATTTATTCAGCTCCAAGGCACATTACAGTCTTCTGTTACTACAGAAATGTATAAAGAACAAACAGAGCAGTTTTGTCATATACAGTACAGCATTTTGCTCTACTATTTAAAGCATTCGTGCATCCATAAAGCAAAAAAAAACACGTTATAAAAAATTCAGATCACTGAATCATAAAATGAAAGATTTTGCCCTTGGAAACTAATAAAAAGAACCCCTCACCTTTTAAAAAAAAAAGTCACTTTGTAGGAGACTATCCCCAGGGCTTGTAACATAACTAACTGTAACCATTCTTTGTAACAATTTGTTTGCATTTCTGCAGGCGTCAACACTGGCCTTGGCAATTCAGCGAAGTGCATACATTTACAAAAACACACCAGCAGCGTTAATTGCTAAGTGCTATGATTCTGTACCTAGCCAACACACTGCCATCAATAAGTGAAAACAGTATTAAGCAGTAATATCTGATATTCTTTAAACAAAACCAGGTTCATCCTTCAAATGAAGAAGAGTACATACCTTGTTTCAAAATATAGAAACATACGACGAAAATGAAAAATGTCTATACATAAGACTAACTTTTTAGTTCTTATTCACATTTTACTTCAATTACTGAAGTTAAAAAATTACGGGTCTCTTTCTTTTTTGACCTTAACGTCCCCTGCTAAGATTGTAGCAATCTCTCCTTGCATGAATGCCCAAGGGACATTTGAACCTACTAAAGGGCATTTTTCTCCACTGGGGCAATAAACTTCTCCATTCGCCCCCTGAGCCTTGATGCTCTCCCGAGAGCATGGGAAACAGAATTTATGATTGGGCACTGACGGGCATTGCACAAAGTGAGTGTCCTCCAAACGTTCATGGCAAATGGTGCAGCACAGAGGCCCGTTGTTGGCCATCGGTGAGTCTGGAATGTTTGGAGGGTGAACGGGATCTATGTTGGGGTTGGGATGGCTATTTGGAGGGGCCACGGACAGAGCAACATCCCCGTTCCTAGACACCATGCGGCGCTGGCTGCCCCCTGAAGCTGGGGACACCGGACTGTTGCTGTTCCTCCTGGCGCTGGTCGTAGTGGTCGAGTGTACGGAATTGCTGCTGTCCTTTGGCGAGTGGGCATTTCCAAGCGTGTCAGCCACGGACATGAGGGCGGCCATGGGGGACTGTCCGTTCTGGGCGCTGCATTCGGGAGGGGTGGTCCGGTTGGGTGGCAGGGGGGGACCGCCGTGCGCCACGCCGCCTGCTCCAAAGGCGCCAGATGTCGCCATGGTGAGCTTTAAGGCTTCGTTCTGGTTCGACAACCACTGCTGCTGTCGCTCCTCCAGCTTCACGCTGCCCGTTTCCGAGTCGGGCTCGGGCGAGGCTTTCCGCTTGCGCACCCCAGTCCTCGAGCTGCTGGGCGGGGGACGGGGCAGGTTGCACAGGGCGGTGGGCAAGATGGGGCAATTGGCGTCGATGTGAGGCTGCGGCAGCATGTCGGCCCCCACCACCTCCTTGAAGAAACGCACTGACTCGGGCAGCAGGTCGCCCAGCAGGCGCCAGTCGCCCGAACCATGCTTCTTCTCGTATTCTAAGTACTTGAAGCCGGACGACAGGCCTCTGCCGAAATCCTTCATGCAGTCCTGGTACATCTGCTTGGCCACCCCCGAGGCGCTGGAGAAGACGTTGGCCGAGCCGCTCGGGTACTCGATGAAGATCTTAAGCTCGTAGTCCATCCCGGGCTTGGAGACGGCGTCGAAGGCGAACACCCGACCAAGCAGCGAATGGTCCTTCTTGAAGCGCACGTCGAAGGGGTTGCAGTTGGACAAGGTGAGCAGTGTCTCCCGCACGATCTTGGGCTTGTTCGCCCAGTCTTCGGATCGGTTCCTCAGGCTCTCGCCCAGCTCGGCCAAGGTCTCGGCGTTGCGCTGTTTCTCCTTTAGTTCCTTCTCCTGGTCGCTGCTGGACACTGAGCCCGGCCGCTTGTTTACATCGCTCAGGACCAGGCTGCTGGTGGTCAGCGATGTGCCTGCCAGGCTGGTGGATGGAGACGGCCGGCCGAGCAGACCGTGCGAGGCCAAGGCTCCCGCCGATGGGCCGTTTAAGGTGGTCTGAGGCAGCAAATTGGGCGGCACGGTGACTGGGCCTGGGGGCACGATGCCGTGATTTCGCCGCGATGAATTGGGACTCTGCCGATTCAGCTCCGGCGGGATGTCCTCGGGTTTGGGGAATCCGTTGGGTCCACTCAAGCCATTGGGAAGCCTGCCAGCGTGGGCGAGGCCCGGGTACTCGAAGCGCGGTCTCTCGGCGCTTAGGGAATACCGATCGAGAGGCGGCTGCGGCGCTTTGGACGAGCCGTCGACGTGGTTGAGCTGCTGAGTCCCCTCTTTGCTGGCGCCCAAGGACTGAACTTTGACAGGCGGCGGCCCCGGGGAGCGGCCCTCCTGGAAGCCGTGAGCCCTCTTGAGCTGCCGCGCCGTCTCGATCACAAACTCGATACGATCGGCCCCTTCGTAGTTGACGCAGCCCCGACACACGGGCTCGGTAAAATCCCAGATCATGGCCCACGGCATGCGGGGCAGGTCGCAGAGGTAACACGACTGTCTCCGGGACGAAGACACCTGTGCGGCGGACATGATGCGGAAGGTGTTGAAATTCAGTGTGTGTAGGCGGGGGCTGGGTGAAGTACAGGCCCTTCCGTGTGGTGCTGTGGCCGGGCCCGGGCTCACTTTCCTTCCCTCTTCTCTTCTGTCTGCTTTCTCCTCTCCGCCGCACCACCGAGCTCCTCCGAGCACCACGTGACGTCAGCCGCCGCTCTACAGCCGCAACACGGCAGCTGCGCACGCGCACATTCCTCTCTCTCGCTTCTCCTCCCCCACCCCTTAACTCTCCGGCATGTGTGTTCTGGTCTGGTCTGGTCAATAAAAATCTTAAAATTGCAGCGTCTTATAGCTCCGGGGCACTTACGGGCCTAATGCATTTAGGATTTAACGCAAGCATCGCAGTCTCACTCAGACTCATCGTGCACTTGATTTGCTCGAATACACCACGTAATTTCACACACACAGTTGTGGCGGATGGTAACGTGGTTTGGTTCCTGACCCCAAAAATGTTTCAAAACGAATGCTAGAAACTTTCCATTTTAACAATTCAGTTACTAGATTACATTGTGGGAATGTTCGTCAAAATAGGTCCGTTGTAATTCTCAACATTCTCATAATTGAAGACCAACAGGCAAAAGGACAAACGTTATATTTAAAGGCAAAATTAGACACCAGCTCAACATTTAAAATTCCAGATTGCAATTAAACTACGAAATTCCTATCTCCAGGCAGGCCCCAATAGGACCGAAATAACATTTACTTTGCCGAACAATTGACCTCTTTAACTACAACCTCGGGCTCAGTATTCGAATGACTAAAAACAAAACTGCGTTAAGAGGATCTCCTTTAACCGTCATAAAAGCACAACCCTTATGATAATAGAAAGTAGTTACTGTAGAAAATACATATTTAAATCATGGGGATGTTATGTCAGTGTTTGCGATGTTGTCTAGGTTTTCCCCCGCCTCTCAGCTGCAGCTTTCAACAGCAGCTCCAGTCCCGCCCCATGACGTCAGGGCGTGTTCTATTTCAGTTCTCTTTAGAATGTCGCAACTCCTCAGCGTTTTGCGCCATGTCACTCACAGACCGAGCCCACATTTTATTCTCTGCTGCTAATTCTGCACTGAAGCTGCTCATCTGCTTTGTAGACTCCCAATGTATTGGCAGAAATCCATTCATTACAAGACATATGTATTTTTAAGATCGTCGTTAAACTAGTAAAACAGACCGTTGACGTATCCTTCCCAGAAACAAAGGGGTCAGTTTCTTAAAACTACAATCTCCACATATTTTCGAAGTAAACATACTCCGGCCGATTTAGGAGCGGTATCGGCGAGGGTTGATGGAAAATGATAAAAACAAGCCATCATAACGCCAGAAAAAAATATTGAATAATTTCATTGCTTAAAAAAACTCGTTAAAATGTTTGGCCAAATAATTATGCAACTTCCACCCAAATCTAACCAACCCAATGTCAGTTTCCTGTTGTGCAATTTGCTGTGTGTAAACGGCAATCTAAAACGATAAGCTCTCTCCCACTGAATACTTGTATTTACTTTCCATGAAAGTAGTTGCCCGATGGTGCATGTCCCGAGGTGAGGGAGGTGTTGCTTGTTTTTCCAGTATGGTTTAATCATTAACATGGATGTGGGCCATCAACTTCGGAGGCTACGTCAGCAATTTAAAATAAATATAATTTGGTTACTGTTTAATAAAAGGTAAAATTTAACTCGAACCTGTAACGGCTATAGAATTGGAAATCTAGAAACGAACAGAAATAAAGCCAATTGGAAAATGTTATCTTAAAATGTTTATCTAATTTTTCCGTTACCGTTAGTTTATTGCAATTTCATGAACACTGAAATGGGTTCATATTTTATATCAACGTCTACTACTTACTATGCTGTAGATTGCATTCAACTTTTAAATGAAACAAATAGTCCCGAAAGTAAAACTAATTTCTGTAGCACTTCTAAAGTCGAACTTAAATCCGGATACACCCCTCCCCCACAGCTCCACATAAAAGGAAGAAATGATCCGTGCAGCACTCAGAGTGATCTGTTTGTGCAGATTGCCATCCTGTTAAAGCTCGATATTTTACCAGAGTACGTACTTATCACTAAAAGCTGACCATAAGGCAAAATTGTTTATATATTAGTGTTATATATCAAGTGTTTCAGCGTCTTACTAAAACATTTGGAATTCGGACTCTGAAAACGACCCATAAAACCTAGACACATCACTGTGCATATGCCTGTGACATAATGTAGTTTCAATAATTGCGATCATATCAATTTTACATTAATTTAAAAGGGTCAAACAAATTAAGAGATTAATTGTTTTTCTTTATTCTGAACAAAAACCATTAAACATGCTTCCCAGGCCTGAAACTACTTCACAAAAAACCAAAAGTTCCTCTTAAAGGGTCTTATCTCAACAGACAATTTAGCCATTTATTAACACATGGTATCACTTTGCCAATCATATTTGTGTCTACTTCTTTAAAAAGCATACTTTGCGGTTCACATTGCAGAATTATAATTTCTGCAGATTTGGAAACTTGGCAGAGTTAGGACATAGCTAGCAGTCATTGTTGCAGCTGAATTTTTAGTGTGAGATATTCCAGAAATCTAATTTACCCAGAAACCCCCCCAAGGGGGAGTGGGCAATAACGCACAGTTATTCAAGGAAGAGAGTTCCCACTATCATTTATTTTAAATAAAGAGCTTTTTGACCTAATTTAAACAGTAGATGACTAAAAAAAAAAGAGTAATAAATGTTATTTTGAGCTGTTCACCCTCAATTCCCGAGTACTGGTAATCAGAGAATGTTGGTGTGTTTCCTATGTCATACCCATTTACAATCATTGCTTCTCAACTATGCTGTTAAAGAACCCCTTTAAGCCATCTTATTCAACGCTGACAATGTGTCATGAAAGGAAATACGAGAGACTAATAAAGTGCAGCTACACAATCCCTGCTCTAGTAGAAATTGTAAAAGGCGAGACTGGTAATTAATAATTCCTGGTTTGTTGTACTTTCTGCCCAACAAATACCATTTTTGAAATATATATGTAGTTCATCATATCAGAGACTTTTACTACTACCAAGTGGTCAATAAAGAATTGTTTCTTTAAGACATTAACATTTACCAAGTTTGTTCCCCTCCTTCCTACTGTGTTTATTTGTACTGAAAACTGATAACTTACATAATAAACATAAAAAAACATCTCCATCAGCCTTCACTTCCTATGTAGCGCCACAGATAATCATATTAAAACTGATACATAGGGGAAGATTAATGAAAGAGAGGAATACAACTAGACTTGGAAAAATGAATAAATATCCAACAATTTTTTAAAATTTATTTTGTGGCTAGTACTGGATCTATTTTTATCATGCAGTCAGCAGGATTTTGGCAGCCATATTGAAAATCTCCTTAGCAGCTGTAAATAATTAAATTCACAGGTCAAATTAAAACATGTGTAGTTCATCTGAAATTGAAAAGTTTGATGTAATGATGCAATAGAACATGGAAATATTTTATTTCTGTTACTTAATGTGAAGATAAAAATGATTTAAATGCATTTTAAATCCATTTTTGACTGTTAATAGGACACTTGGTGCACAGTACGTTAGGGCACTGGGCACAAAGTACCTTAGGAGACTTTGGGACCTGGCTTTGGATTCTTCCCAGTCTGCTGTAATGGAAGTTTCCTCATTATGCAAGAAGTAAGGTCCTAATTTATGAGTTTGGTTAATCTGAACCTAATTCTTAATGTGCAAGGGACAGTGTAATTAGCACTAAATTGCACAATACCATGTGCTGCATTATTCACCCTGTGAACATGGAACTATTTTCATGCTATACGTGGCCATCATAGAATAGCCCTGTTAAAAGTAAGCGCTATTATTCCTTGTCCCACAGACTAGAGAATACACTAATCAATTAGAATGATCACAAGTTTTTTCACTGATCACAGAAGACATTTTCTATTAAGTTAAAGAGAGTTAAAACTTCAGCTTAGCTCCTCAATTCAGTGCTTGCAATATATTTTGTTTTAGGTACAGATAACTTGTACAATTAATTCTTCCTTCTTACAAGGGGTTTTCAAGACAGTGATCACCTTTGTAACGAGGTAGTGTTATTGAATATTAAGATACTCTCTGAATTTGTAACAGATATTATAGAGAATATAATGAGAAAATATACACATTTGGTACAGACATACATCACTTCACAATGGAGAAAGAAAGACAGACTTGGATTTATATAGTGCCATTCACGACCACCGGACGTCCCAAAGCACTTTACAGTCAATGAAGTACTTTTGAAGTGCAGTCATTATTGTAAGGAGGGAGGTGAAATGCCAAAGTCAATCCACTTATGAAAATTATTTTACTTCCACTATGTATTATTTCTTTTCTCGGCAATCTTCAAATACATTGAGGGTCCTATACATTATTTTGTGTGAATATTTATGTATGTACTGGCCAGTGTCAGCATTAAATACTCCCCGTGACAGGTACTTCACAAGCCAGATAAAGAGTGGAGCTCCCCCGATTCTACCTCAACCGTAGTAAATCAACCCTATTGAAACAATATCAATTCTCTCATCACACACCATACATATATCCATGTGGCCTAAGTGACACTACAAACTTTATGCCAATTCGTTGATTTGCTATGTAGTTGTTCATTGGCAAAGTTTAAAAAAAAATGTATCTCTCTTCCTGTAACAGTCTCTGTTTTTTCTATTCAAATTCAGAGGAACTCAGAGCTTTTGGAGGATTTAGGGCCGTAGGATTTAGGGCCGTACTTCATTGGCTGTAAAGTGCTTTGGGACGTCCGGTGGTCGTGAATGGCACTATATAAATCCAAGTCTGTCTTTCTTTCTCCATTGTGAAGTGATGTATGTCTGGACCAAATGTGTATATTTTCTCATTATATTCTCTATAATATCTGTTACAAATTCAGAGAGTATGGATAGGATGGGGCGAGGCCATGAAGAAATTTAAACATGAGAATCAGCAATTTAAATTGGAGGAGTTGGGGGACCAGCACCCAATGTACGTCAGCAAGAACAAGGGTGATGGGTGAACTGGAATTTTAAGTAAAATCATGTACAGAAAGCAAAATAGAGAGGGAAAGAAAGATGGGATTAAGAGAGACAAGAGACAGAAAGAAAAAGTAAAAAACATACTTTAATTTAAAAAAATATCTCCAACAATAATGAATATCTGTAGGTATGAGACTCCACACTTAAAGTACATTTTCAGTGCCAGAGAGGTTGTTTGTCAGTAATTAAGACTTATCACAGCGTTAAAAATCCATTTACACTTGAATGGGCAAGTTTCTGGCGCATTTAGTGGGTATCTAGTGGATAAGTAGCGCAACTTCACGTCCTTCATGTGTTTGAATGCCAAATCTCTTAGTGAGGTACTGAAAAAGCGAAACTTGTGGAGGAACAGGGCAAATCGGACAGCAACTTCCTGATTTCTGCGTTTAACTGCGCATGTGTGGACGAATCATTCCATAATAATGGCGAGTTCTGATAGCCTCACTGTTATTCCTCTGAAAAATCTGGGCCTACATTTTCCTTTTGACACCGGTTTGCTGAATAAAAACAGAACAAAGGTCTAATGAATCAGTATGTTGATAGCAGTACAATATTTTCCGTATTCGTATACTGGAGTTTACACAAAGTAAATATTAACTACAAGTTTTTAACCTTGTAATTATTCCCTACTCCAGTTCATTGCACACAATGACCTTCCTTTAACGGTTGAATACAGAATAGTAGTGCAAAGCGATCAACAATAAGGCTACAATCTCTAAACTGTGTCTATTCAAAATTGATTCTCCTGGTTTCCAGCATGAAATATTATCACATAGCCTTATAGTATTGATACTGATCACATGCCAGTGGTACATAATGCTGTCCTGGAGGATGACAGACCCAATATACATTAACCTCAACATGATGGTGCATAGTATTCAGATTTCTTGTCTGTTGCATTTTTCTGAAGATACTTCTATCTTATTGAATATAACCAGCAATATTAATCAGGTCTGTAGGAAACAGATAGTTCCAGATGATAATTGAATCAGTCCTATACTGGAAGTTTCTTTACAGGAGTAGGAAACTGTCTTGCAAATACTGCTGACAATGTTCCAGAGTGAAAGATAAAACGTGTAAGAGGTTGAAAGCTTCACATTGATCAGAACACTATGGTTGTGCATCACTGAATTCAGCCCAAACAGGGAGCCTGTTACAGTCACAGCCCAAGGCACTTAGATACTGGCAAGACCCAAACAGAATAGGTTGGGTTTGCAGACCCTGTGGTAAATTTTAACACATTCAGGACTTGATGTCAGATAAGCAGTGAGATAGTACAGCATCAGTCCTGCAGTTAAAAGAGATAGGAAACAGCACATAGATATTAGCTGAACCCATGCTTGTGAATAATATAAAGGGACCCAGGATGAAATCATGTTGCACACCCCAGGTGATCGTGCAAGCACAGAATGAAAAATTGTTTGAGGAGCTGTAGTGAGATTGTGTTGTGACAAATAGGTGTGGAACTATGGGAGCGTGATGGCACAAAGTTGCATCATGGATGAGAGACAGTGATGGTGGCAGAAGAGTTGAGGACGACAAGAAGAAACAGCAAGCCGGGGATGCAATCACATAGATTTTGATCATCAAAGGTCAGCAGTCGAAACGATCAGCCTTTAGGGGCAAGAATTTTGGTGTCATGTCCCCCCTAACCAAGAAAGCCAAGGTTAGCTGTAAAACCCCTAATATGTCAAAGATCAGCCAACTCAACAACAATCCCCAATCGTCCCAGTCTGCATGGCTCAGCAACTCACTGAACCACTGAGGTAACCAACTATAATTAAATAGTGGTGTAAAAACTCTTCTACTCATGACCAAACTGTTTTAATCAAGTATAATTTAATGAGCAGCAGTGAATTTACAATTTTTGGTTCAGAAAAAGGGAGCTGAATTCATGTGCTGCTCATGGTGAAGGTTATCAGTGCTGAGGAATGAAGCATTTTGTCCACTTTTGTGGTACAGCACAGAAAAACAGCTTTTACTCTGCCCCAGCAATAGGCTTTAACCCCAGCATCAGAAGAGCACCCACTACCAGTGTGAATTTTCTATTTCCAACTGCCTTATGGCCACTCAGTGAGACTGCCAATGTAGGTTTACTAATGCCAAATTATGGGCAGTTTTATGATGTGGGTCTTTAGCACTAGGTTGAGTGTGCAAAAACTGACATCACAGTCTGGCTGGGTTTGAATATATGTCCCCCAGGTAAAAAAGGGAGTTTGATAATGCTCTCAGCTAGACCCCTTTCCCTCAAAACTATACAACTAAGCACAGACATTAAAAAACACTCCATAATAGTACAAGATTAAAACTTGCATTTATATACAAAATATGACAAAACACAAAGCAATAAAGAAAAAAAAAGAAAGACTTGCATTATATATATAGCGTCTTTCACGAACACTGGACGTCTCAAAGCGCTTTACAACCAATGAAGTACTTTTGAAGTGTAGTCACTGTTGTAATGTGGAAAACGCTGCAGCCAATTTGTGCACAGCAAGGTCCTACAAACAGCAATGTGGTAATGACCAGATCAACTGTTTTTGTTATGTTGATTGAGGGATATATATTGGCCAGGACACCGGGGAGAACTCCCCTGCTCTTCTTCGAAATAGTGCCATGGGATCTTTTACGTCCACCGGAGAGAACAGATGGGGCCTTGGTTTAATGTCTCATCCGAAAGACGGCACCTCCGACAGTGTAGCACTCCCACAGCACTGCACTGGAGTGCTAGCCTAGATTTATGTGGGAACTGAATCCATAACCTTCTGACTCAAGAGGTGAATGCGCTACCACTGAGCCACAGCTGACACTGGCAAAACAAAAGCTGACTGGAAGCTGAAAATGGTTTTTGATCTTACGTAACAGACTATACACACAACAAAGAAACCTAGTTTTGCTGTGAATAAAGCCATGCTCTGTATTGTAAAGATAATAAAACTTTATTTGTACCTTTATTTCCAATAAATACATAAACTCATCTATCCATGCTTTTTGTGGACATGGCACTCCATCTCCACTCCCCCCAAAAAAGCATGATTTTCCATCCCTGAAAACTCTAATTGATTGGCTGCCAAAAATATGGTAAGTTCAAACAAGCTGTACCCCCAACTCAACAAATGTTTAGCAAGGAGATGGCCAAGCAACACCCCTGCTTCTGGCCTCTATCAGTGATTGATGGTATTTGAAAACCAACCAAAGCTTCTATGTTACATTTTCACAATGTTCACAAGGAAGAATAAATAGGCGGGGAAGGACATGACTGAAAAACAAGCAATAACATGGAAACTGGAAACTCATAAGCACAAGTTTCATAACTGAAAAGGAGGTAAACTGCTAAATGGTTTACAACCACATCTTAAAAATACATATATTAGACATGTAGGTATGCAAAGTACATCAACCACCATTATGGCTGAGATAATTAATGAGATGCAAGAAATGTGCAGTAATACATAAAATATCTACATAGAGACAATAATCTGGAAAAAAATTATTGGCACTTGGAAAATTATGGACTAATCATGAAAGTCAGCACGGATTTGTTAAAAGGCAAATCGTGTTTGACTAACTTGATTGAGTACTTTGATGAAATAATCGAGAGGGTTGATGAAGGTAGTGCAGTTGATGTTGTATATATGGACTTTCAAAAGGCGTTTGACAAAGTTCCACATAATAGACTTGTAAGCAAAATGAAAGTCCAAGAAATTAAAGAGACAGAAAGCAGAAAGTAGTGGTGAACGGTTATTTTTCAGTCTGGAGGGAAGTATACAATGGTGTTCCCAGGGGTTGGTATTAAGCCACTGCTCTTTTTGATATATATATATATATAAAATGACCTGGACTTGGGTATATAGGGTATAATTTCAAAGTTTCCAAATGACATGAAACTCAGAAATGTAGTAGTGAGGAGGACAGTAACAGACTTCAGGAGGACAAACACAGACTGGTGAAATGGGCACGCACATGGCAGATAAAATTTAACGCAGAGAAGTGTAAAGTGATAAATTTTTGTAGGAACAATGAGGAGAGGCAATATAAACTAAATGGTACAATTTTAAAGGGGGCTGCAGGAACAGAGAGACATGGGGATGTATGGACACAAATCCTTGCATGTGGCAGGACAAGTTGGTTTTATTAACAGAGCCATAGAGTACAAAAGCAAGGAAATTATGCTAAAACTTTATAAAGCACTGGTTAAGCCTCAGCTGGAGTAGTGTATTCAATTCTGAGCACCACAATTTAAGAAGGAAGTCAAGGCCTTGGAGAGGGTACAGAAGAGATTTACTCGAATGGTACCAGAGATAGACGTCAGTTAAGTGGAAAAGCTTGGGGTTGCTCTCCTTAGAGTAGAGAAGGTTAAGAGATGTTCAAAATCATGAACGGTTTTGATAGAGTAAATAAGGAGAAACTGTTTACAGTGATCGAAGTGTAATATATTAGCATGGATAGAGGATTGGCTAACTAACAGAGAGTTGGGTTAAATGGTTCATTCTCTAGTTGGCAACCAGTAACTAGTGGGGTGCCGCAGGGATCAGTGCTGGGACCCCAACTATTTACAATCGATATTAATGACTTGGAAGAAAGGACTGAGTGTAACGTAGCCAAGTTTGCTGATGATACAAAGATGGGAGGAAAAGCATGTGTGAGGAGGACACAAAAAATCTGCAAAAGGACATTGACAGGCTAATTGAGTGGGCAAAAATTTGGCAGATGGAGTATAATGTTGGAAAGTGTGAGGTCATGCATTTTGGCAGAAAAAAATCAAAGAGCAAGTTATTATTTCAGTGGAGAAAGATTGCAAAGTGCCGCAGTATAGCGGGACCTGGAGTACATGTGCATGAAACACGAAAGGATAGTATGCAGGTACAGTAAGGCCAATGGTGGTATCTTGGCCTTTATTGCAAAGGGGATGGAGTATAAAAGCAGGGAAGTCTTGCTACAGCTAATACAAGGTATTGGTGAGGCCACACCTGGAATACTGCGTGCGGTTTTGGTTCCCATATTTACGAAAGGATATACTTGCTTTGGAGGCAGTTCAGAGAAAGTTCACTAGGTTGATTCCGGGGATGAGGGGGTTGACTTATGAGGAAAGGTTGAGTAGGTTGGGCCTCTATTCATTGGAATTCAGAAGAATGAAAGGTGATCTTATCGAAACGTATAAGATTATGAGGGGGCTTGACAAGGTGGATGCAGAGAGGATGTTTCCACTGATGGGGGAGACTAGAACTAGAGGGCATGATCTTAGAATAAGGAGCCGTTCATTTAAAACAGATGAGGAGAAATTTCTTCTCTCAGAGGGTTGTAAATCTGTGGAATTCGCTGCCTCAGAGAGCTGTGGAAGCTGGGACATTGAATAAATTTAAAGACAGAAATAGACAGTTTCTTAAACGATAAGGGGATAAGGGGTTATGGGGAGCGGGCAGGGAAGTGGAGCTGAGTCCATGATCAGATCAGTCATGATCTTATTGAATGGCGGAGCAGACTCGAGGGGCCGTATGGCCTACTCCCGTTCCTATTTCTTTTGTTCTTATATAAGGGTCAGTAACCAGAGAATACAGCTTTAATGTGATAGGGAAAAGAACTAAAGGAAACATGAGGAAACTATTTTTTTTACAGAGAGTTGTTGTGTTCTGGAATGCATTACCTGAAAGGGTGGTGGTAATAGATTAAATAGTAACTTTCAAAAGGGAATTGAATAAATACTTGAAGTGTAAAAAATTACAGGGCTGTGGAGGCAGAGCTGGGTTGTAGGACTAATTGGATAGCTCTTTCAAAGAGTCGCACAGGCGCAATGGGCCAAATGGACTTCTTCTGTGGTGTATTAATCTATGATTCCATGCAATAATAAATAAAATATATAATTCTGCATTTGGAAATGCAGAAATTATATTTCCAAGAGTTATGGAAGAGGTTACACTACAAAGCAATAATTATGGTGACTGATTTATTTACGAGATTTACCTGTCTTTTAACTTCCATAACTTCCAATTTTCATTTAATTAAAAGTGAAAATCCTAGAGTAAAAAAAAACTACTTGTTTTATGCATTTGACAATGGATAAAGCAAGCATTTCATCATTAAAAAGGCAGTGGATGAAAACATGGTCAGCATTGTTCATTGAATAACTAATGTCATAAACATACTCAGGATTGCTTAATACACTTTGCCTTGTTAGAATAGGGAAAGGCAATGAACAACTCTTTAATGGTGCAGCACAAACTAGCAAACACTCTGCCACAGATAATGGAGTTGGTTTTATACAAGCCATTCTTTACAATTCGTGCCAGGCATAATTTTCCTGAACTCCTTCCAGCTGCCTGAGTAACAGACAATTTTCAATCCATTTGTACCAGAAGCTGGTGAAAAGCTGAGGGAGGGGGGGGGGGTAAGACATTCTTGATCTCTGTGTTGGTTGAAAATCCCTGCATATTTCTGCCAATAACCCTTTTTTCCCAATAATGAACTCATTGTGCTTTCAGCTACAGTACACTAGTCCACAAAAATACCACCTAGTCTATACAATCCTTCAAGCTCGAAAGTGAAGAGAAACAATTGTATTCAATTAGAATACTGACATTCCAAAATTTTGACTGAATTCAATAAGGAAGGTGAACATTGCACTGTATACCTCTCTGGAAACAGTTATTGAGAAATATATTTGAAATGATAATTTCCCTTATGCAACAGAACTGTGTAACAATGGATAGGTTGTTAAAGATCAGAATTCCATTTATTGAAAGTGAAAATAGATTACTCAACTATTTTATTTCAAAAAAATGTCATTTTAGCCATGTTGTAAACTGCACTGAATAACAGTGCAAATTAAAAATCTCAGTTTTGTGCAATCATCTTCATGGGTTAATTTTTAGCTTCCGCTAAGTATATGGAAAATAGCCAACTGAAGAATGATGGGAAATGAAAGCTTGCCAAGTACAAACTGCCAGCATTAAGCAGTCCTGACAGCTATGCTTCTTATAAACTTGGCAGCAGTTCAAAGTGCTTTTTCAATTGAAATGCTGGAACCTTGCCATGTGCATACAGATTTGCTTTGCCTCTTCTCATAAGGAACTGATAAATGCCGTTATAGTAACCATAGAAACAGAAGGATATCAGAATGGCCTCGTGATCTAGTCTCCTGTCTCTGGTTTTGAGAAGTAAAAAAACAGCATCAAGTCCATTACTATTATGTCTTTGTCCTCAGACCTCCAGTTGTCCTTTGAACT
The DNA here is from genome assembly GCF_044704955.1 of Pristiophorus japonicus. NCBI lineage: Eukaryota > Metazoa > Chordata > Chondrichthyes > Pristiophoridae > Pristiophorus > Pristiophorus japonicus. The sequence goes on from NC_091980.1 coordinate 231,563,732, forward strand.
CTGGGCTCTCGCCGTCCTCCAACTTGCCGCTGTCCTCCGACCTCTGGGCTCTCGCTGTTCCCCGACCTCTGGGCTCCCGCAGTCCTCCGACCTCTCGCTGTCCTCCGACCTCTGGGCTTTCGCTGTCCCCCAACCTCTGGGCTCTCGCCGTCCTCCGACCTCTCGCTGTCCTCCGACCTCTGGGCTCTCGCTGTTCCCCGACCTCTGGGCTCCCGCAGTCCTCCGACCTCTCGTTGTCCTCCGACCTCTTGGTTCTCATTGTCCTCCGACCTCTGGGCTCTCGCTGTCCTCCGACCTCTGGGCTCCCGCTGTCCTCTGACCTCACGCTGCCCTCCGACCTCTGGGCTCTCACAGATGGTGGGTGCAGAAACCTCAAAAAATCCAGCAGCTAGCCGACAACCACGACGTGCGAGGATTCTTCAGCGCAATCAAGACGAACTACGGCACAAGCACCCAAGGCCCTATCCCACTATTGGACAAGAATGGAGAGGTGCTTATCAAGGAAAGAGAGGCAGTCAGTGCCGCTGGAAGGAGCACTTTGAGGATCTCCGACATGAGTGTCCTCGACGCCATCCCATAGCATGCCACCCGTCACCATCTCAGCACAACCCTAGCCCGGCACAAGATTGAAAAGGCCATCCAACAACTGAAGAACAGGAAGTCATCAGGAGCAGATGGAATCCCCGCCGAAGCGCTAAAACATGGCGGAGAAGCACTACTAGCACAGATTCATGACCTCATCTCTCTTATCTGGAAGGAGGTGATCATGCCAGGAGATCTCAGAGACGCTGCAATCGTGACCATCTTCAAGAAAGGTGACAAGTTTGACTGCGGAAACTACAGAGGAATCTCCCTGCTGTCGATCACCGGGAAAGTCATTGCAAGAATTCTCCTGAATCGCCTTCTTCCTGTCACTGAAGAACTCCTCCCAGAGTCGCAATGCAGGTTCCGCCCATTAAGGGGCACAATGGACACGATCTTCACCGCGCGGCAGATACAAGAGAAATGCAGGGAACAGCACCAACCCCTGTACATGGCCTTCTTCGACCTCACAAAAGCCTTTGACACTGTCAACCGTGAGGGATTATGGGGCGTCCTCCTCAGATTCGGCTGCCCTCAAAAGTTTGTTACCATTCTCCACCTGCTCCACGATGACATGCAAGCTGTGATCCTGACCAACGGATCCACCACAGACCCATTCCACGTTCTGACTGGGGTCAAGCAAGGCAGTGTCATCGTACCAACGCTCTTCTCGATCTTCCTTGCTGCAATGCTCCATCTCACCCTCGGCAAGCTCCCCGCAGGGGTGGAGCTAAATTACAGGACAAACGGGAATCTGTTCGACCTCCGCCACCTCCAGGCCAGATCCAAGGTCGTCCAATCCTCCATCATCGAACTACAGTATGCAGACGATGCCTGTGTCTGCGCACGCTCGGAGGTTGAACTCCAAGCCATCGTCAACACCTTCACCGAGGTGTACGAGAGCCTGGGCCTTACACTAAACATCCGTAAGACAAAGGTCCTCCACCAACCTGCCCCTGCCACACAGCACTACCCCCTCCCCCGGTTATCAAAATCAAAATGCACGACGAGGCCTTGGACAATGTGGACCATTTTCCATACCTCGGGAGCCTACTGTCAAGGGCAGACATCGACGACGAGGTCCAACACCGCCTTCAGTGTGCCAATGCAGCCTTCGGTCGCCCGAGGAAGAGAGTGTTTGAAGACCAGGACCTCAAATCCGGCACCAAGCTCATGGTCTACAGAGCAGTGGTGATACCCGCCCTCTTATATTGCTCAGAGACATGGACTATGTACAGCAGGCACCTCAAAACACTGGAGAAGTACCACCAATGATGCCTCCGCACGATCCTGCCAATTCATTGGCAGGATAGGCGCACCAACGTCAGTATCCTCGCTTAGGCCAATATCCCCAGCATTGAAGCACTGACCACGCTCGATCAGCTCCATTGGACGGGCCACATCACCCTCATGCCTGACACGAGACTCCCAAAACAAGCGCCCAACTCAGAGCTCCGACACGGCAAGCGAGCCCCAGGTGGGCAGAGGAAATGCTTCAAGGACACCCTCAAAGCCTCCTAGAAAACATGTAACATTCCCACCAACACCTGGGAATCCCTGGCCCGAGACTGCCCAAAGTGGAGGAAAAGCATCCGGGAAGGCGCTGAACATTTCAAGTCTCTTCGCTGAGAGCAAGCTGAAGCCAAGCGTCAACAACGGAAGGAGTGGGTGGCAACCCAGGCACCCCAGCCACATGTTTCTTCAACCACCATTTGCCCCACCTGTGACAGAGACTGTAGGTCCTGCATTGGACTTATCAGTCACCTGAGAACTCCCTTCCAATGTGGAAGCAAGTCATCCTCGACTCCGAGGGACTGCCTATGATTATGTCTATGGCTTTGCAGCTGGAGGATATACATTCTCAGTTAATTCATATTAAGGGAAAAACTATTGCTGTGAATGCGCAGCTAACAGTCATTTTTTTTTTTACCTGGACCTGTCTGGATGTCTGCCGGCAGTCGTCATGACAACACTGGTCTTCTCTACAGCGTCTGTCTCATTTGCTGGAGATTCCTGATTATTTAGAATCTCTTCCAAAAAATTTGTATTTCCTGTAGTAGCAGAGAAAAAAACAAAGTTGCTGTTACCTGTACAATTTGCTAAGTAAACAAATAATCTAATTTGCTCCAATCATCTGTAAATCTAGGTCTGGGCTCTCGAGACACAATAAATGCAAACAAACCCTAAAACTTTGTTTAAAATTACTAGCTCGAACCGCATTAATTTGGCATGAAAATCAAAATGACATATAATCTTTAATATAACTGCAGCAATCTTAAGACAATTCACTTCAACAGAAGCCATGCAATAAATACCACCTTAAATATAACTGGTATCAGTGCGAAGTGAATATTAAAAGAATTACAAGTAGTCCATTGTTTTAGACTTGATTTTTAAACACAGTAGCATTAGCAAAAAGTTGAGCATGCACAGAGTGCTTCTTTCCTTGACCAAAGATAGATGCAGAGCTAACAGTATATAACTCACTGCTGTCAGCTCATAAGCTTTGGGTTCAAAGTAATGCCATTCCACCTTGGGGGAAATATTGTGCTTGTAAAAGACGGATACTTTCTTTGAAGCCAAGAGTATCCAATGCTTCCCAAAATAGCAAATATTTTGTATAATCAATTATATATTTAAAATAGCACAGGCTTGCATAATTTTAATTGTATTTCACCTATAGGTGGCACTGTGAGCATAGCATAATACTTCCTAATGCTACATAACTGGGTAGTGAGAAGAAACAGAATTGCAGGGCAAAAGTAGAGGCGGAATAACAAAGAAATGGACCAAGACCCTAAACAGCAGCTTGACAAGAAACAACATAGTCTGTAGAAAAGCCCAGAATTGCACTCAGTGGCGCAAAAGTGAGGAACTGTGCTCAAACCAAAGGACTAGGACCCCACCCTCCACCAACACTGAATAGCTTTTTGACAAATGCCCCTCCTTGCCTACTGAGTAGCTTTTCAACAACTGGCATCCCCAGCCCCTCACTGACCAGCTTTGCAACAATTGGCACTCCCCCGACACACCTACGAAGGAAAATCCTGATGAGGCACTCACCTCCCAGAGCAGATTTGGCAACTGCCCTACCCTAAATGACCAGCATTCCTCCCACGCTGCGGTTTTCTCCCTGTCCGCTCCCTCCCCTCCATCTCCTCCACCCTCCTACTTCTTGGTCTAATTCAATTATCGTCTCTAACACTGCTTGACCTGAATAGTGCCCTTGGTCTTGACTTCCTATGGGCACCACCACAGGAGATCAGCTGGTAATTGCATTAAAATTCCAATTTCTTTCAGTGAGCCGACATTGCAATGTAGAAAAATAAAATCATCAGCATTTTTAAGAAGCACCACAGATATTCTCATTTTTATTTGCAATGTGGGTGGTTGAGACCCCTTTGCATGTGCGGTTTATAAAACAGAAACCCTGATATGCATCTGCTCTATTTAAAAGTGCTCTCGGTTCCAAGCACAATACTACCAGCTGCCTGGTTTACACAGCCCCACACAGTAGTATCATGATTATGTTTCTATCAAGATTTACTTGTGACAATCTTGACTTTAATTTCAAGACTAGAGTCTCAATAAACAACAGAATTTTTAATGATTCCACTACCCTCCTTACTTTTTTTGTTATTGTACACTCTCCTCACAATTCTGTAGTTGAGAGAAATGTTCCAGGTGCGCTCTGGTCTTCCCATTTCAGAATACAGTGTGTAAAAGCACAAAGTACGACTAACTTGAGGAAAATTAAATCTGACTGTGCACACAGATGAAATACTGGTATGCTTAAGCTCAGAAGGCAATCTGAGAGACTGCATATATAGTCCTGATTCAAAGTTGGAAAGAATGCAAGGTAATGAAATTATGAATTATGTAATGACCAGAAGCTGCATTTGGTGTACTCAATTTACAGTGTTTTATTTCATATGAAATTGGCCAAACATACATCCGTAAATTGTATTTCTAAAAATTATTACTAAAGTTTGAAATGGCTACACCAAACACTAGGGCCTGAAGCCAAAAGGGAATACATTATAATAGTCGTGGATTTCTGGCAATGCACTTATCCATCGCGACCGAGAGACTTTCGGAGTGAGTGTGGAGCGGCGAAGCAGGTTTTTCACCTCAAATAGTAACGTCAAGTCCCCGATGATGAAAACCATAACCGGGTGGTTTTAGAAAGAAAACGGGCTATTTTCTTAACTGAAGCAGGCCCAGAGGTGTATGAAACCCTGAAAAATTTGCTTGATTCAAGTTAGAATAGCACTACAGTCCTGAGCCCCTGAAAAGTGCTGAAAGTTATCGTTTTGGAACACGAGATCAATTGAAATGACAAGGATATCAGTGAATACATAGTAGCTTTAATAAAGCTATTCATTCACTGTCATTTCGGAAATTTTCAGGACCGAACACTGCGTGACTGTTTTGTTTGTGGGATGAAAAATGAAGCAATCAGAAGAAAGTTGTTGACAACCCCTAACTTGACTTTCAATTTAGCTTGTCAGACAGCTATATTGATAGATTTGGCAGACCAATACTCCCGAGAATTTCGCGCCATTTCCAGTCGTCACGCAACCGAGATAAATCACCTGCAGGTTAAAAGAAAAAGGCGGTTGGGCCCCAAGGCATCAACAACTGGCCAATGTAACAATACGTTAAAGTCGTACTATCGGTGCCTGGGACAACACATTGCTCAAAGCTGTCCATATGTGAAGGCAGAATGTTTCTACTGCAGGAAAACAGAACATCTTGCAAAGGTATGCCGACTGAAGAGTAAACCGATTTTCAATGCTAGGAGTACCAATCGCCAGACACTACACAGCATTGAAGTGAAGCAAAAGGATGAGGTGGTTCTGGAGATACACGTCATCAGGAGCACGAGGATATCTAACACAAGTTCAGCGATTGTCGACTGGAGAAATCGAAGATAGAGCTGTGAGGCTACTCAAGAGAGCAAATCCCTGTTGTAGGATGTATCACCATGCCAGTGAAAAACAAGGATCAGGTTGAGAGCTTGCCTCTCAGTCGTGGCAGGAGACAAGCCTGCCTTGATGGGTAGAAATTGGTTGGGATCACTGAAGCTGGATTGGAATGAGATTTTTCGTGTGGAAATGAAAATTGCATCAAAAGAGGACGTCATCAAGCAGTATCTAAAGGTGTTCTGCGAAACAGGCAGTCCGATCCAAGACTTCAAGGCAAGTGTCAGAGTGCATAAAGATGCTAGACCAGTTTATTGCAAGCCACGTCTCATACCATACACACTCAAGGAGTAAGTTGAGCAAGAACTCAAAAGACTAGAAATTGAGAACATTATCTGGAAGGTAGAAAAAGTGTTCTATTTTTCATACATTGATGAGCTGCCAGTCACAGCTGAAGAGATTGGTAGAGCAACCAAACGTGACCCAGTTATGTTAAAGGTGTATGATTACATAGCAAATGGCTGGCCAAACCAGATATCAGAGAAAGATATTCATCCATAAGTCATTCGTAGGAATGAATTATCAGTGGATAAAGATTGTGTTATGTATTTAACCCCTTGTAACCTGTATTACACTACCACCAGAGGGCCTACCTGTTGGAGTCCCAAGGGATCCCAGCATCCCTTGGGAGCACGGTATATAAGCAGGCCACCCACGAGGTAACTGCACTCTGGAGTTTTATTAAAAGTAGCCACGGTCACATTTGCTCATTGTACACAGTACTCAGTTTCATCCTTTATTGAGTGGACCAATTCGCGACGAGGTAACGAACAAGCGCGTGAAAATGCAAAGAACAGTTGGTATCCTGGAGAAGTTCTCAGAAGGGGGCGATTGGAAGGCTTTCGTGGAGAGACTCGACCAATACTTCGTGGCCAACGAGCTGGAAGGGGACAAGAATGCTGCCAAACGAAGGGCGATCCTTCTAACTGTCTGTGGGGCAACAACCTATGGCCTCATGAAGAATCTTCTAGCTCCGGTAAAATCAACAACCAAATCCTATGAAGAATTGTGTACGCTGGTCCGGGAGCACCTAAATCCTAAGGAAAGTGTTTTGATGGCGATATATCGGTTCTACACAGGTCAACGATCAGAGGGCCAGGAAGTCTATGTTGCCGAACTAAGGCATCTCGCAGGACATTGTGAATTTGAGGGATTCCTAGAACGAATGCTTAGAGACTTTTTTGTACTGGGCATTGGCCATGAGACAATCCTTCGCAAACTGCTGACTGTAGAAACTCCGAATCTAAGTAAAGCCATAATGATAGCCCAGGCATTTATGTCCACTAGCGACAACACCAAACAAATTTCGCAGAGTAAAGAAGTTTTGGTCAGTACTGTACATAAAGTAACATCGGTTTCAAGCAGAAATATACATGGCCGAACGTACACGCTGGCTGCTGCTACCGTAGCTCAGATGACCCAGAGTCCACCATCAATCATTAATACGAGGCAGTTAACACCTTGTTGGCGCTGTGGAGGTAATCATCAGTCCCATCAATGCCGCTTCAAGCATTATGCATGCAATGGTTGCAGAAGAATGGGACACCTCCAGCGAATGTGCAGGCGAGCTGCAAACCCTGCAAACCACCACGTTGCGGAGGAAAATCGAACCACTGTGGATCAGGCTGAATTGGAGACTCAAGGAGGCAGAAGTGAACGGGTACACACATTCATTACGAAATGTCCACCAATAATGTTGAAAGTTGAACTGAACAGAATTCCAGTATCTATGGAACTGGACATGGGTGCAAGTCAGTCCATAATGAGTAAAAAGGCCTTCAGCAGGCTATGGGGCAAAAAGACACACAGGCCCAAGCTCAGCCCCATTCACACCAAACTAAGGACTTACAACAAGGAACTAATCCCTGTAATTGGCCATGCAGAAGTTAAAATCGCCTATGACAGAGCAGTGCACGAACTCCCGCTGTGGATTGTGCCAGGGGATGGCCCCATATTGTTTGGCAGAAGTTGGCTGGGAAAAATCCGCTGGAACTGTGATGACATCCGAGCGCTTTCGTCTGTCGATGACACCTCATGTGCCCAGATTCTGAGCAAGTTCCCATCGTTGTTCGAGCCAGGCATTGGAAGCTTCTCGGGGGCGAAAGTGCAGATCCATTTGATTCCCGGTACGCGACCCATCCACCACAAGGCATGGGCGGTACAGTACATGATGCGTGAGGAAGTGGAAATTGAGCTCAACAGGCTGCTGCGTGAAGGCATCATCGTGCCGGTGGAATTAAACAAGTGGGCTAGTCCGATTGTCCCGGTACTTAAAGAGGACGGCACGGTTAGAATTTGTGGGGACGATAAAGTAACGATTAACCGTTTTTAGCTACAGGACCAGAACACGCTACCCAAGGCAGACGACCCATTTGCGACCTTGGCTGGAGGGAAGACGTTCATCAAGCTGGACCTGACCCCGGCATAAATGACACAGGAGCTGGAGAAGCCTTCGAAAGGCTTCACCTGCATCAGCAAGCACAAAGGTCTGTTCATCTATAACCGGTGCCCGTTTGGGATTCGGTCGGCCGCGGCAATCTTCCAATGGAACATGGAGAGCCTGCGAAAGTCGCTTCCTCGCACCATGGTTTTCCAGGACGACATACTGATTACAGGTCTGAACACCATTGAGCACTTGAAGAATCTGGAGGAGGTTCTTAGTCGGCTGGATCGCGTGGGGCTCAAGTTGAAACGCTCAAAGTGTGTTTTCCTGGCGCATGAGGTCGAGTTCTTGGGAAGAAGAATCGCGGCAGACGGCATCAGACCCACCGACGCCAAGACGGAGGCCATCAAGAACGTGCCGAGACCACAGAACGTGACGGAGCTGCGGTCATTCCTGGGACTCCTTAACTATTTCGGTAATTTCCTACCTGGGTTAAGTACCCTGCTAGACCCCCTACATGCACTACTGCGCAAGGGAGACGACTGGGTATGGGGGAATTCACAAGAGGCTGCCTTTAAGAAAGCCAGAAATCTGTTGTGTTCAAACAAACTGCTTGTCCTGTATAACCCTTGTAAAAGATTAGTGCTAGCTTGCGATGCTTCGTCATACGGGGCCGGGTGTGTGTTACAATAGGCTAACGAATCGGGGATCTTGGAACCGGTCACTTATGCATCCAGGAGTTTGTCCAAGGCTGAAAGGGCCTACAGCATGATTGAAAAATAGGCTCTCGTGTGCGTTTACGGGGTAAAAAAAATGCACCAGTACTTATTTGGCCTCAAGTTTGAGCTCGAAACTGACAAGCTGCTCATATCGCTGTTCTCTGAGAGCAAAGGGATTAACACCAATGCCTCTGCTCACATCCAAAGATGGGCGCTCACGCTATCGGCATACAACTATGTAATCCGTCACAGAGAACTGCGCAGATACACTCAGTCGGCTGCCATTGCCCACCACCGGGGGTGGAAATAGCACAGCCAGCGGACTTTCTCGTGGTCATGAAGGCATTCGAGAACGAAAAGTCCCCCGTTACGGCCCGCCAGATCAGGACCTAGACCAGCCAGGATCCTTTACTGTCCTTGGTAAAAAACAGTGTCCTCCATGGGAGCTGGTCCAGTGTCCCAGCGGAGATGCAGGAGGCGATTAAGCCGTTCCACAGGCGCAAAGATGAAATGTCCCTGCAGGCGGACTGTCTGTTGTGGGGCAATCACGTGGTCTTGCCTAAGAAAGGCAGAGATACGTTCATATGTGAACTGCACAGCACCCACCCAGGCATTGTAATGATGAAAGCCATAGCCAGATCCCATGTGTGGTGGCCCGGCATCGACTCAGATTTAAAGTCATGCATGCGCTCGTGCAACACTGGCTCTCAACTGAGCAACGCACCCAGAGAGGCACAGCTAAGTTTGTGGTCGTGGCCCTCCAAACCGTGGTCGAGCATCCACGTGGACTATGCAGGCCCATTTCTAAGCAAAATGTTTTTGGTTGTCACGGACGCTTACTCAAAATGGATTGAATGTGCGATAATGTCTGTAAGCACGTCCACGGCCACTATTGAAAGCCTATGAGCCATGTTTGACACGCACGGCTTGCCTGATGTTCTAGTCAGCGACAATGGGCTGTACTTCACCAATGCTGAATTCAAGGAATTCATGACCCGCAATGGGATCAAACACGTCACATCTGCCCCGTTCAAGCCTGCATTCAACGGCCAGGCAGAACGGCAGTTCAGACCATCAAGCAAAGCTTGGAACATGTCAGAAGCCTCCCTGGAGACCTGGCTGTCCCGAGTGCTACTCAGCTACCGCAGCAGACACCACTCACTCACCGGGGTTTCTCCAGCCGAGCTGCTCATGAAAAGGTCGCTAGAAACAAGGCTCTCTCTTGTCCACCCTGATCTCCATGATCACGTGGAGGGCAAGTGGCATCAACAAAGTGTGTATCATGACCGCGCAAATTTGTCATGCGACATTGAGATCAATGATCCTGTGTTTGTGCTCTATTATGGACATGGTCCCAAATAGCTTGCTGGCACGGTTACAGCCAAAGAGGGGAGTAGGGTGTTTCAGGTCAAATTGGCCAATGGACAAACGTACAGAAAACATTTGGACCAAATCAAATTGCGGTTCACCAACAACTACAAACAACGCGAAGAAGAGACCACCAATTTTGACCCTCCAACACACACACAAATGGCAACTGACATCATGGTTGACCATGAAGCCGAACTCACCATCCCCAGCAGCCCGGCAAGGCCGGCTACCCAACAGCCCAGTGAAGAACTAACCAACTCACCCACACCCGCATTTGTACCGAGACGATCGACAAGGGAGCGAAAAGCCCCAGATCGTCTCACCTTGTAAATAAGTGTACTGTAGACTTCACGGGGGAGTGATGATATGTATTTAATCCCTTGTAACCTGTATTATACTACCACCAGAGAGCCTACCTGTTGGAGACACATTGGAAGACACAAAAACCATGCCAAAAATTGCTGGTCATGGGAATGTGGGAAGGGAGGACCTTGAGACAATCACTATCACTAGCGGGGTAGTGCTGGACAGGCTAATGGATCTCAAGGTAGACAAGTCGCCTGGTCCTGATGAAATGCATCCCAGGGTATTAAAAGAGATGGCGGAAGTTGTAGCAGATGCATTTGTTATAATCTACCAAAATTCTCTGGGCTCTGGGGAGTTACCATCGGATTGGAAAGCAGCTAATGTAACGCCTCTGTTTAAAAAAGGGGGCAGACAAAAGGCAGGTAACTATAGGCCGGTTAGTTTAAAATCTGTAGTGGGGAAAATGCTTGAAACTATTAAGGAAGAATGGCAGGACATCTAGATAGGAATAGTGCAATCAAGCGGACGCAACATGGATTCATGAAGGGGAAATCATATGTAACTAATTTACTAAAATTCTTTGAGGATACAACGAGCATGGTGGATAGAGGTGTACCGATGGATGTGGTGTATTTAGATTTCCAAAAGGCATTCGATAAGGTGCCACACAAAAGGTTACTGCAGAAGATAAAGGTACGCGGAGTCAGAGGAAATGTATTAGCATGGATAGAGAATTGGCTGGCTAACAGAAAGCAGAGAGTCGGGATAAATGGGTCCTTTTTGGGTTGGAAATCGGTGGTTAGTGGTGTGCCACAGGGATCGGTGCTGGGACCACAACTGTTTAAAATATACATAGGTGACCTGGAAGAGGGGACAGAGTGTAGTGTAACAAAATGTGCAGATGACACAAAGATTAGTGGGAAAGCGGGTTGTGTGGAGGACACAGAGAGGCTGCAAAGAGATTTAGATAGGTTAAGCGAATGGGCCAAGGTTTGGCAGATAGAATACAATGTCGGAAAATGTGAGGTCATCCACCTTGGGAAAAAAAAACAGTAAAAGGGAATATTATTTGAAGGGGAGAAATTACAACATGCTGCGGTGCAGAGGGACCTGGGGGGTCCTTGTGCATGAATCCCAAAAAGTTAGTTTACAGGTGTGGCAGGTAATCAGGAAGGCGAATGGAATGTTGGCCTTCATTGCGAGAGAGATGGAGTACAAAAGCAGGGCGGTCCTGCTGCAACTGTATAGGGTATTGGTGAGGCCGCACCTGGAGTACTGCGTGCATTTTTGGTCACCTTACTTAAGAAAGGATATACTAGCTTTGGAGGGGGTACAGAGACATTTCACTCGGCTGATTCCGGAGATGAGGGGGTTACCTTATGATGATAGATTGAGTAGACTGGGTCTTTATTCGTTGGAGTTCAGAAGGATGAGGGGTGATCTTATAGAAACATTTAAAATAATGAAAAGGATAGACAAGATAGAGGCAGAGAGGTTGATTCCACTGGTCAGGGAGACTAGAACGAGGGGGCACAGCCTCAAAATACGGGGGAGCCAATTTAAAACCGAGTTGAGAAGGAATTTCTTCTCCCAGAGGGTTGTGAATCTGTGGAATTCTCTGCCCAGGGAAGCAGTTGAGGCTAGCTCATTGAATGTATTCAAATCACAGATAGATAGATTTTTAACCAATAAGGGAATTAAGGGTTATGGGGAGCTGGCGGGTAAGTGGAGTTGAGTCCACGGCCAGATCAGCCATGATCTTGTTGAGTGGCGGAGCAGGTTCAAGGGGCTAGATGGCCTACTCCTGTTCCTAATTCTTATGTTCTTATGGAGTCCCAAGGGATCCCAGCATCCCTTGGGAGCACGGTATATAAGCAGGCCACCCACGAAATGCCTGCACTCTGTGGAGTCTTATTAAAGGAGCTAAGGTCACACTTGCTCATTGTACACAGTACTCAGTTTCATCCTTTATTATGAGTGTACCAGATTGCATCATGTGAGGTGCAAGAATGGTTATCCCAAATAAATTTAGTCCAAACTGTTAGGAGATCTTCATGACCAGCACCTGGGAATGTGCTTGATCAAGAGTTTTGCACAGAGTTACTTATGGTGGCCAGGTTTAGATAAAGATATAAAGTATATGGTTAGTCAGTGTACAACATGTCAATCGGTAAGCAACAAACCGTCAGTTCCATTACAGCCATGGAAATGGCCTCCCAGGGTGTGGCACAGGTTATATGTAGATTTTTCTGAGCTAGAAGGAAAGCAGTTGTTCATTGCGATTGGTCATCATTCGAAGTGGGTAGATGCGGAAAATAACAAGTAAAACACTACACAATTTGCGAAGAATGTTTTCTTCATTTGGTCTCCCAGAAGAAATTGTGTCTGATAGTGGGCCCCAATTTTGTTCAGAAGATTTTGCACAGTTCATGAACAGAAATGGTGTGAAACATACCAATGATCCACCATACCACCCTGCTTCAAATGGTGCAGTAGAGCGCACAGTACAAATTGTAAAGCGTGCCCTCATCAAGTAAATGTTGGATCTAAATCCAAGGAAATGGCCGTTGTCGCTGGACCACAAATTGGCAAATTTTCTAATTACTTATTGTAATACTCCTCATACAACTACTAGTAGAACACCACAGAGTTGTTTCTCAAATGAAAGCCACGAATCGGGTTCTCATTCCTAAAGCCAAACTTAGCACAGTCAGTAGAAGAGAAACAATTAAGACATAAGGAAAACCATGATAGAGGTAGAGTAAGAGAAGTGTGAAATTGAATCAGAAGGTTAGAGTGAAGAACCATCACCATAAATGGTTAAAGTGGTTACCAGGAAGAGTAGTGAAGATATGTGGCCCTCGCATATCACATTTTATCTACAGATGTGGAAGAAATTGAAAGTTGGAATGATTCTATTATTTCTGATGAGTTAGATAGTCTTATTACAAGTAGCAAATCCTACATCAGATGTACTAGAAACAAGTTCATGATAAAATCAAAATTTAAGTCCAAGTCCAGCAGACAAACAGTCTGAAGTTGTAGAGTCAAAATGTAGATCAAGGCTTGCCCTTGGTGCAAAACTCTCCTCAGGCTCAGCCTAGAATGAGTCTAAGTTCGACACAAGTTCGGAAAGTTCTGTTTGAGAGCGAAGGTATCCTCTGAGAAACAGAAAACCAGTGGTTAAGTTTGATTTGTAAATATGGAAAAATAAGTCCATATCTTTTGTTGTGTATAGCCTTGCAAGTTATGTATAATGATTATTTTGTTATGATTACTTCTTCATTAAGGAGAGACGTGTAATAGAAGTCCCCTAGTGGACTACTGCTCTACCTCGTGGATTACTGTGGTAATGCAACTACTGATGTAAATAATAAAGGATCATGTGGCAAGGTCACATGATGACAGTTTTCCTTTAAGAGCCATCTTGTGTGTAGTGTAATTGTTAGTGAGCTCTGTGAAGATATCACAACTTTTATATCCCCTTTCCAGTGGGCTAGTCAGCATCAATAATGGTGGTTGTTTGTCATACTGGTTTAACAATCCATACAGGCAGAGGTGAGTCATCGGTCTTTAAAATGGTAAATCTCATACCAGGTAACAATGTAGGCTCCGTCTGATATAGGGGCTGTCTTTCAGATAAGATTTTAAACCAAGATCCTGCCTTTTTCTTCAAGTGGTTCAGGAGGATGTTACAGATCCCATGACACTATTTGAAGAACAGGGAGTTCTCCCATAATTCTACATCAACCAATACCACCAGAAAAAAAGATGAACTGAATGTTCATCCCATTGCTGTTTATGCGACTGGTTTGTTTGTCTACATAACAGTCACTGAACTTGAAAATAATTGAGTACAAGAAGTGCTTTGAAACAGTTGAGATGCGTAACTTTTTACTGGTCCCAAGTTATATCGTGTTCTCGAATATGAATACCTCTTAGGCGTACAAGAATAAAAGAAAACACAAAACTAAAAAACATCATTCAGCCCATCAAGGTCATGTTTTTCACAGACCACTAACCATCTACTTTGTTACCGATTCTGCCTAACTTATTTAATCTCCTGAAGGAAAGTTGTGATTTTTTTTTTGTTACCCGCTAAAGGAAGTCAAGCAAAGTTCCAGAATATCTAACCATCCCAGCATTCAACCCAGGTTCTTATCTTTTCACGATTTTCAGTCCATTGGATTCAAATAAGTACTTGATCATCTTTGTCCATGCATATCTTCAGCCCCGTTACTAACTAGGTGTTTATTTAGTTCTCTTTTAAAAGGAATTAATTAACACTGCATTAATGTCTAATGTTAAATTTACCCATTTTAAATCTAAGTTCTGAGTTTCTACACAGTGGGAAACAAGGAGATATCAAGGTAAGGGAAGTTTATCCATTTCCAAATGGTTTTTCTCTTTTTTTGTTGTTTATTCCTCCCCTCCCTCCTCAACACATAGGTTCTCATGAGTCTTTGTGCCAAGTGATTAAAATTATTATTCTCCTTAGCAATAACAGCACCAATGGATTTCCTGGTGGGAATCCTCTTATCAGGCATGTCTAGAAAAAGAGAAACACCAATGGGGGATGCTTGGTAGGTGAATCTGCATGAGAGATGCTTTGCGTCCACCCAAATTTACTTACATATCCAGACCTGCAGACAGGTGAACATACCTTTCTTACTGCAGGTAATTAGATGGAGGCTTGCTTAACAAAGGAAGCACAGCAAGAGAACAGATGGCATCATTAAGATAAACTCCATGACTACCCATAATATTAGATGCTTCCTCAGAAGTGCCACAATCACAGTATATCTTGCTTTTTGTGGTTTTGCATTAGGTGGTTGCGTGAAAGGCAGCATGCCAGGATGATCAAGAGCAAAGTAGCTTGACTAACCACATCCTTCAAGATGCCACCACTCATTTTTGTCGGCTCTGGTATATGTAGCTGTTAATAACCTTTAGGGAGTCTTCTCAGAATCATGGTCAACAGAGAAAGATATGCAGAGTTGCGCTGTCTGCTGGAAGACACCCGAAGCTACCATTAAACATAGGCTGGCACATGCAGTGGCAATGATGTTGGTTGGTGAAGTCAAGGTGTTGTTGAATGAGGTGGTTGTGACGAGGGTTGTCCTCGGTGTCCCTCCACAGTATCATCTCCATCGGCCAGCACTCCAGCATGCCTGCAAAGAGGTGGAGATATGTTTCAGCTGAAACTTGCCTCGACCTCTTTGAAGGCATGCTGCCTTGCTGACACCTATGGGGATGATATTGTGGAGTGGCAGAAATGGCAACCTGTCTCAAAATCTCCTGCAGAACCACCTCAACTTAAGCAGCCAATAAACAGGTCACTTGCCTGGACCGAGGGTTTAATTTTAATTAATTTTTGCCCGTTTCTTCCTAGTCCACTACCCTTTCAGCAAAGATTGCTTTTGGATCAAGTGGCTTTTTGAGATTTCTGAAATGCTTTCATAATTTTTGTTCCTCTCTGGCATTCACTTTCAATTGTTCCCATCCCTTTAATTTTAGCCTACATGCAACTTTCCTCACCCACTAAAAGGCTCTTTTTTGAGATTTGTCCAGATAGACACTTGAGGTTATGCTAATGAGCTGACTGAAGGGGAAAAAAGTAGGCTGTAAGTAGCCCACTTCCATTTTAGTCTGTCTAAAATCCAACAATGTGCAATTTTTGCACAGTAACTCCAAATGAGAAAAATCTAGGCTTCTATATTTTATTACTTTATTAAGAATCCGTAGCATGTGAGCTTTATGGCCACTACAAAATGACTTATACAAACTACATTTTGGGAGACATTCTCTGCTGACTTGATTTGCTTGTATCAGAGGGAATCCACATTGCTGGCTGGTATGAGAACTGCCACTTTAAAGACACACCTCTGATTGCATGGATTGTCAGTACGACAAATAACCAATCCACTGGAACGGGGGTTAAAAAAAAATCTATCACTTTCTGTATGAGTATCCAAACATCGATCCTGATACTGTCAGAAATCATAGTTTATAGTAGGTTCGGTAAAGAGATCTATAGACCTATTTCCTTGCAATCTTTAGGACGACAGTAAATGCCCAAACTCCAACGTTAAATAGTATAGGGTAGATTATTTTAAGTCATTGTTGAAAGGAACCCAAGGCCTGCATTTTGGCAGGATACCCCAGGTGTATATGGGGATCCCAGTCAATAGGATGATTTGGACTTTGAGTTCATAAAGCTGGTCTTTGGTGACAGGCAGCAGTTGGCCCAGAAGAGAACAAGTGTCAGCCTCAACTATAGCCTGTTTTAAAATGCCTGTAGAAGCACTGACCACACTCGATCAGCTCCGCTGGGCAAGCCACATAGTTCGCATGCCAGACACGAGACACCCAAAGCAAGTGCTCTACTCGGAGCTCCTTCACGGCAAACGAGTCAAACTCTACAAGTACACCCTCAAAGCCTCCCTGATAAAGTGCGACATCCCCACTGACACCTGGGAGTCCCTGGCCCAAGACCGCCCTAAGTGGAGGAAGTGCATCAGAGGGGGCGCTGAGCATCTCGAGTCTCAACGCCGAGAGCATGCAGAAATCAAGCGCAGGCAGCGGAAAGAGCGTGCGGCAAACCAGTCCCACCCACCCCTTCCCTTAACGACTATCTGTCCCACCTGTGACAGAGTTGTGGCTCTTGTATTGGACTGTTAAGGCACCAAATAACTCATTTCAGGATTGGAAGCAAGTCTTCCTCGATTCCGAAGAACTGCCTATGATGATGAGGTTCACAAAATCCTGCTCAGTAAGTCTGGTGACAAGCCAAACAGATTTAGTTCGAACCTTGGGAGAATATATTCCACCTGACAGTATTTGGGTGTTTAGACATTTGCGCTGAAGTTGGCATTCTCAGAGATTGATTTCCAATACAGAGACAAGAATGTAGAATTTTGTCCCAGGGAAACTATGTTACTGTTCAGCTGATTAACGATGTATCTTGCAGGTCTTGTGCATCTGAGGAGCTACGTCTGATTGTGTGTATCCTCCCACGTTGCAGCAACTATATCCCAGAGGGAAGCTAGCATGATAAATCCGAGCAAAATGTCTGAGTTGGGTCTGTGAAAGATTTGGAGGAGGGAGTACTATTTTAGAATCTGGAATAGACATGACAAGGGCTTGTATAAGATTAAATGCTTCTGCATATTCAAGATTTCGTTATAGGAAATAATCTGCCTCTGGGCCTCCTCTTCCCGACTTTGTTGAGAAATTCTACCTTGAATCATTGAAAGTTTGAACAAGCCCTCATTGAATACTGTCTGGGGTGGAATGAAGGAACAAAGGGAATCATCCATCACCCAAGTGAAAAGGGAAATGCTCAAATGTAACACTATTTTTTGCAGAGATTGATCCTTTGACTGGAGGGAGTTCAGGAATGGGAGCCTTTGAGATATTCGGACTCAAAGATTTCTGAATCAGATGTGACTAGATCAAATCCAGTGAGCAGAATGGTAAGCATGTTAGGGAGCTGATGCGGGAGCACCTGCACATTGTAACACTGAGGATGGAGAGTGTTATATATGTAAACTTGTATTTACTCTGTACAGCCACCAGAGGGTTCATCCCCGGGAGTCCCAAGGGATCCCACAATCCCTTGGGATCACAGGTATTTAAGGAGGCTTCACAGGTTGGAGAGGCACTCTGGGGACCTGCAATAAAAGACTACGGTCACACTTTACTTTGAGCTCACAGTGTTCAATTTGACTCACTCTCCATACACGACTGGCGACGATATAGATAGCGAACCCAAAGATGGAGAGAACAATGGGCATCCTGGAGAAATTCTTGGAGGAAGATGATTGGGAAACTTTTGTGGAGCGACTCAACCAATACTTTGTGGCCAACGAGCTAGATGGGGAAGAGGGCGCTGCCAAACGAAAGGGCGATCCTCCTCACTGTCTGTGGGGCACCAACGTATGGCCTCATGAAGAATCCAGTGAAACCCACGGAGAAATTGTATGACGATTTGTGCACTGGTCCGAGAGCATTTGAACCCGAAGGAAAACGTTCTGATGGCGAGGTATCAGTTCTACACCTACAAAAGGTTTGAAGGCCAGGAAGTGGCGAGTTATGTCGCCAAGCTAAGATGCCTTGCAGGACATTGCGAATTTGAAGGACATTTGGAGCACATGCTCAGAGACTTTTTTGTACTTGGCATTGGCCACAAAACCATACTTTGCAAACTTTTGATTGTGGAGACCTCAACCTTGAGTAAGGCCATATCGATAGCCCAGGTGTTCATTGCCACCATAGACAATACGAAGCAAATCTCTCAGCAGACAAGTGCTGCGAACAAAGTGATGTTGTTTTTGAATCGTAATGTACAGGGCAGGTCACACATGCACGTCCGCAGATGTCTAAGAGTCCACCATCAAGGGTGATGAATGCAAGGCCATTAACACCTTGTTGGCACTGCGTTTCCATTCATGCCGATTCAAAGAGTACATTTGCAAGGGTTGTGGAACAATGGGACACCTCCAACGAGCGTGCAGGCAAGCTGCAAAGCCTGTTAAACCTGCAAACCACCACGTTGCAGAGGAGGACGGATCCACAGAGGATCACGATGAACCAGAGCCTCAGGTCGAGGAGGCAGAGATAGACGGGGTGCACACATTCACCGCGAATTGTCCCCTGATAATGCTCAATGTTGAACTAAATGGACTCCCGGTGTCAATGGAGCTGGACACGGGCGCGAGCCAGTCCATCATGGGCCTCAAGGACAGTCTTAACTCCGATTCGCACAAAACTAAGAACTTACACAAAAGAACTGATTTGTGTAATCGGCAGTGCTACCGTAATGGTCTCCTACGATGGAGCGGTGCACAAGCTACCACTCTGGGTGGTACCGGGCGATGGTCCCACGCTGCTCAGCAGAAGCTGGCTGGGAAAGATACGCTGGAACTGGGACGACGTCTGAGCGCTATCGCCCGCTGACGACACTTCGTGTGCCCAGGTCTTAAACAAATTTCCTTCGCTGTTCGAACCAGGCATCGGGAAATTCCAAGAAGCAAAAGTGAAGATCCACCTAATTCCGGGGCCGCGACCCATCCATCACAAGGCGAAAGCAGTATCGTACATGATGAGAGAAAGGGTAGAGATCGAGCAAGACCAGTTGCAAAGAGAGAGCATCATTTTACCAATTGAGTTCAACGAATGGGCGAGTCCCATCATCCCAGTCCTTGAGGGAGACAGCACCATCAGAATCTATGGCGATTATAAACAATCAATCGTTTCTCCCTGCAGGACCAATACCCACTACCAAAGACCGATGACCTCTTTGCAACGCTGGCGGGAGGAAAGACGTTCATGAAGCCGGATCTGACTTCAGCCTACATGACGCAGGAACTGGAGGAATCATCGATGGCCCTCATCTGCATCAACACGCACAAAGGTCTTTTTGTTTATAACAGACGACCATTTGGAATCCGATCAGCGGTGGCGATATTCCAGAGAAACATGGAAAGTTTACTGAAGTCGGTCCCGCATGCCGTGGTCTTCCAGGACGACATCTTGGTCACAGGTCGGAACACAGTCGAGCATCTGCAGAACCTGGAGGAGGTTCTTAGTCGACTCAACCATGTGGGGCTCAGGTTAAAACGCTCGAGGTGCGTTTCCCTGGCGTCTGAAGTGGAATTCTTGGGAAGGATTGCGGCGGACGTCAACGTGAAGACGGAGGCAGTCGAGAACGCATCGAGGCCACAGAACGTGATGGGGAGCTGCGGTCGTTTCTGGGACTCTTGAACTACTTTGGTAACTTCTTACCGGTTCTCAGCACACTGTTAGAACCACTGCATGTCTTACTACGAAAAGGGGACGAATGGGTTTGGGGCAAAAGCCAAGAAAATGCCTTTGTAAAAGCAAGAAAATTGTTAGGCTCAAACAAATTGCTTGTGTTATATGATCCATGTAAGCGTTTTGTACTAGCATGTGATGCGTCGTCATATAGTGTCGGGTGTGTATTGCAACAAGCTAATGATTTCGGGAAACTGCAACCTGTTGCTTATGCATCCAGGAGTCTGTCTAAGGCTGAGAGCGCCTACAGCATAATTGAAAACGAAGCGTTATCGTGTGTAAAGAAAATGCATCAATAC
Organism: Pristiophorus japonicus; assembly: GCF_044704955.1. Taxonomy (NCBI): domain Eukaryota; kingdom Metazoa; phylum Chordata; class Chondrichthyes; family Pristiophoridae; genus Pristiophorus; species Pristiophorus japonicus. The sequence continues at coordinate 231,584,193 of NC_091980.1, forward strand.
CTGTTTGGGCTAAAATTCGAATTGGAAACTGACCATAAGCCACTTTTATCTGTTTTTCGAGAGTAAAGGGATAAATACCAACGCATCGACCCGCATCCAGAGGTGGGCGTTCACATTGTCCACATACAACTATGCCATCTGCCACAGGCCAGACACAGAAAACTGCGCCGATGCTCTCAGTAGGTTGCTATTGCCCACCATGGGGGTGGAAATGGTGCAGCCCACAAATCTAGCCATAGTTATGGAAGCATTTGAGAGTGAGCAATCACCAGTCACTACCCGGCAGATCAAAACCTGGACAAGCCAGAACCCCTTATTATCTCTAGTCAAAAACTGTGTGCTTCACGGGAGCTGATCCAGTGTCCCAGTGGAAATGCAGGAAAAGATAAAGCCGTTCCAGCAGCGCAAAGATGAAATGTCTATACAGGCAGACTGCCTTTTGTGGGGCAATCGAGTAGTGGTCCCCAAGAAGGGCAGAGAAACCTTAATCAATGACCTCCACAGTACCCACCCAGGCATCGTAATGATGAAAGCGATAGCCAGATCCCAAGTGTTGTGGCCCGGTATCGATGCGGACTTAGAGTCCTACGTTCACAGATGTAATACATGCTTGCAGTTAAGCGATGTACCCAGGGAGGCGCCGCTAAGTTTATGGTTTTGGCCCTCAAAACCGTGGTCTAGGGTACACGTCGACTATGCAGGCCCATTCTTGGGTAAAATGTTCCTTGTGGGTGTAAACGCGTATTCCAAGTGGATTGAACGTGAGATAATGTCGGCTAGCACGTCCGCTGCCAATACTGAAAGCCTGCGGGCCACGTTTGCCACTCTTGGCTTACCGGTGAGCGACAAGAGGCCATGTTTTACCAGTGCTGAGTTCAAAGAATTCATGGCCCGTAACGGGATCAAACATGTCACATCTGCCCCACTTAAACCAGCGTCCAATGATCAGGCAAAGAGAGCAGTGCAAACCATCAAGCAAAGCTTGAAGAGGGTAAATGAAGGCTCACTGCAGACTCGCCTATCCCGAGGCCTGCTTAGCTACCGCATGAGACCCGACTCACTCACTGGGATCCCACCTGCTGAACTGCTCATGAAAAGAGCACTTAAGACAAGGCTCTCGTTAGTTCACCATGATCGACATGAACAGGTAGAGAACAGGCGGTTTCAACAAAGTGCATACCATGATAGCGCAAATGTGTCACGCGAGATTGAAATCAATGATTCTGTATTTGTATTAAATTATGGACAAGGTCCCAAGTGGCTTCCCGGCACTGTCGTGGCCAAAGAGGGGAGCAGGGTGTTTCGGGTCAAACTTTCAAATGGACTTTCAAAAACTTTCAAACCTTCTGGAGGTACTAGAGGACCGAGTGTCTCGTGAGAAGGAGGAACTGAAGGCTATCCTTATTAGGCGGGAAATTGTGTTAGGGAAATTGATGGGATTGAAGGCCGATAAATCCCCAGGGCCTGATAGTCTGCATGCCAGAGTACTTAAGGAAGTGGCCCAATAAATAGTGGATGCATTGGTGATCATTTTCCAACAGTCTATCGACTCTGGATCAGTTCCTATGGACTGGAAGGTAGCTAATGTAACACCAATTTTTAAAAAGGGAGGGAGAGAAAGCGGGTAATTATAGACCGGTTAGCCTGACATCAGTAGTGGGGAAAATGTTGGAATCAATTATTAAGGATGAAATAGCAGCATATTTGGAAAGCAGTGACAGGATCGGTCCAAGTCAGCATGGATTTATGAAGGGGAAATCATGCTTGACAAATCTTCTGGAATTTTTTGAGGATGTAACTAGTCGAGTGGACAAGGGAGAACCAGTGGATGTGGTGTATTTGGACTTTCAATAGGCTTTTGGAAAGGTCCCACACAAGAGATTGGTGTGCAAAATCAAAGCACATGATATTGGGGGTAATATACTGACGTGGATAGAGAACTGGTTGGCAGACAGGAAGCAGAGTGTCGGGATAAACGGGTCCTTTTCAAAATGGCAGGCAGTGACTAGTGGAGTGCCGCAGGGCTCAGTGCTGGGACCCCAGCTCTTTACAATATACATCAATGATTTGGATGAAGGAATTGAGTGTAATATCTCCAAGTTTGCAGATGACACTAAACTAGGTGGCGGTGAGCTGTGAGGGGGACACTAGGAGGCTGCAGGGTGACTTGGACAGGTTAGGTGAGTGGGCAAATGCATGGCAGATGCAGTATAACGTGGATAAATGTGAGATTATCCACTTTGGGGGCAAAAACACGAAGACAGAATATTATCTGAATGGCAGCAGATTAAGAAAAGGGGAGGTGCAACGAGACCTGGGTGTCATGGTTCATCAGTCATTGAAAGTTGGCATACAGGTACAGCAGGCGGTGAAGAAGGCAAATGGTATGTTGGCCTTCATAGCTAGGGGATTTGAGTATAGGAGCAAGGAGGTCTTACTGCAGTTGTGCAGAGCCTTGGTGAGGCCTCACCTGGAATATTGTATTCAGTTTTGCTCTCCAAATCTGAGGAAGGACGTTCTTGCTATTGAGGGAGTGCAGCGAAGGTTCACCAGACTGATTCCTGGGATGGCAGGACTGACATATGAGAAGAGACTGGATCAATTGGGCCTTTATACATTGGAATTCAGAAGGATAAGAGGGGATCTCATAGAAACATGTAAGATTCTGACAGGACGGGACAGGTTAGATGCGGGTAGAATGCTCCCGATGTTGGGGAAGTCCAGAACCAGGGGACACAGTCTTAGGATAAGGGGTAGGCCATTTCGGGCTGAGATGAGGGGAAACTTCTTCACTCAGAGGGTTGTTAACCTGTGGAATTCCCTGCCGCAGAGAGTTGATGCCAGTTCATTGGATATATTCAAGAGGGAATTAGATATGGCCCTTACGGCTAAGGGGATCAAGGGGTATGGAGAGAAAGCAGGAAAGGGTACTGAGGGAATGATCAGCCATGATCTTATTGAATAGTGGTGCAGGCTCGAAGGGCTGAATGGCCTACTCTTGCACCTATTTTCCATATTTCTATGTTTCTATAACTCATTCACTGGAAACACTTGGACCAAATCAAACTCAGATTCACAGATTATCCTGAGCAACCCACCTTGGACCCTACCTTTTTTGATCACCCAACATACACACCAGTGGCAACCGGCACCATGGTTGACCACGAAGCAGAACCCATCATCCACAGCAGCCCAGCAGGACCCAATACACCAGGCAGTCCAGCAAGGCCAGCTGCACAGCAGCCCAGCGAGGGCCCAACAAATGATTCAACAATACCAGATTTCACACCAAGATGATCGACCAGGGCAAGAAGGGCCCCAGATCGACTCTGAGTAAATAGTTACATTGTTGACTTTGGGGTTTGGGGGGGGTCGGGGGCGGGTGGTGTTGCTCTATATGTAAACTTGTATTTACTCCGTACAGCCACCAGAGGTCTCATCCCCGGGAGTCCCACGGGATCCCATAATCCCTTGGGAGCACAGGTATTTAAGGAGGCTTCACAGGTTGGAAAGGACTCTGGAGATCTGCAATAAAAGACGAAGATCACACTTTACTTTGAGCTCTCAGTGTTCAGTCTGACTCTTTCTCCATACACAACAGAGAGCTAATGATGTTATTTCCCTGGCTTAAATCTAAGAAGGGATTAATAATTCCTCACATATACCCTCTTCCCCAAGGTGTATATCGGAACCATTGTTGGAGACTGCTGGAATGCGGGCATGAGGTGTCTACTTATGTATGCTTAGGGAACTCTCCTGGTGCCTGCGCTTCCATTAGAGGGGGAGTTATATCTATTGGTATGCTGTATTTGGGCTGGTTCCACAGGATTGGGGACAGTGTAGCAGTGGGCACGAAGCTCTGCTGACATATGTCCTCACTGAACTACTTTGATCTTGTTGTAGATCTTGGTGTATAGTTTGGTGACATTTTATGCATTTATCATGCCCATCTAAACTATTCAGTTGATAGGGCTGAATAAAATGTCTAGACAGAAAACGTCCTTGATTTTCAATTTCTGTTAATGTAGTTCATACATGATGTTGGTTTTTCTACCATTGTCAATGACAGCCTATGATTCCTCTCCAAAAAATACAGGTTGTGAATTCTCATATGACTGCACACATATATTCAGGAGAAACACTAAACAAATGAGAAATCTGAAGCAGTCTAAATTTAACCAACATGGGATGTAGTGAGCTATGCTCAATTGTTTCTCGTTTACATTTATTAGAAAATAATTTTCAGAAATTTTCAACAGGAACTAATTTTCATCTGTCTTAATAAATTGTAGCAACATAACTTTTTACCAAGCAAACTGTTTTGACTGAGCAAACCTTACTGATGGCATGGCATTGTTTTATATCCATAGAACAAGGACATTTATCTGACTAGATTTTTTTTTTTTAAATCACCAAATGAAATAGAACACCTGATAAATTCATGTCCAAACTACTGTAATCAAAGTATACCAGGATCACTCAACAATACCACTGGCTACTTCTAGGACAAATATACAGGTGGCATCAATCACAGACATTTCTAATATTGCTAAGTGGAAAAGTATATACTTATTTTTAATAGAACTTTACTGCAAAGATTTCTGCCGCCCAAGACTGGAACTACCTACTCAGCTTTCGTGACTGACTGACAGCCTCAGCTGGGATGGTTGTTATTTTGGATGACTGTTCTTTATAGATTTGCCTGTGGCCTGCTGTTTCCCTTTCTTGGATTGTTTTATCCTAGGATCTAATACTGGCTGTGTGATATTTTCAGTTACAGACTGGCAGGTATTTCTGGCTGTTCATCATCCTGGTCCCTTGAACTAACTGTTCCAGCAATTTTTTTTCTTTTGGATGAGTTATTCATTGACTTGCCCATATATAACTAGCTGCCTTTGTATGGGGTGAAATAGCCCTAGTTATCTTTCTCTGATATACTTTGATAAACAAGTACTACAAGTAAACATTTCATTCCTTCCCTCCCTCCAGAAAATACTTATTACTAGTACAAGAATTAATAGAATAGTTCATTTCTCTAAGTTATGCTATTATAGCATGTTCGCTCCCCATTTCTGAAATTGTACAGTTGTAGATTTTTTGTTTGCTTAAAAAAAAGCATTTTGATAATGGCTTGTATTTTGTAAGCGTATTTTTTTTAGGTTCAAGGAGGAATGTTCAAGCTCTTTCCTGGTTAGTAAAATATAAGTTTTTGAATAAAGAAAAGAGAGATATCTGGGCAGTTGTCAGAGGCATACGATAAATATGTATCACTGTATTCAGTTAGACTGAATGCAGTGCATTTCTAGATTGTGGTTTACAGTGTCTTGGAGTCTTTTATTCAAATATGTGTATGTTGGTAAAAGTTTATTTTATAAGTATGATTATATAATGCAAGATAATAAGGTGCAGCCGTAAATGTATTAACAGCTCAGCAACCATTTAGCATAATGCTCTCTGCTGCAAATGACCAGGATCAGGTTTAACCTTTGGGTCATTTTTTAAGAAGATTGGAAGGAAAATTCTTCCAACTATTGAAGTGTAGCTGTTGCTTGGCACACCTTAGTTAACTATTCAATGTTGCAGATGAAATAACTTGGCTACTGTATGACTCACTTGATATGGATAATGAACTGCATTTCTTATTCATATGGCATAAATGCTACAGCATCGAGGTTCAGTTGTTTTTAGCTCTCAGAAAAATATCTTTTGTAATTTGGAGCCAGGTGATTGTACTGCACCTCTGTATTGTGCTGTTTATTCCAGATTTATTACCTTGAACATCAGGCTTATAACAAACAAATAGAAACTTCCACTAGTTAAGGTGCACACCATGACCCAGATGCAGACCAAACTGTGATGTGTTTCATGCCTGTCAAAGAACTACGTTCACTGATACTTCATTTAGCACTTGGCGACTTTGCTGAAAGCAGCAACTTAAACCCCTGCCAGTTGCTTTGGACAATAATTGGAAGTACTGAAAAAAAATCTTCGCTCCTCCATTTACATCATCCCACAACATGTCAGGCTAACAGAATGATGAGGCAGGCAGCCAGCCAACTTGATTCCAAATTTTACCACTATCAGTCAAGAAGCAACTGCTAGGAGGTTTGCACGAGTCTGGAAGACATGGAGTAGGTTATCCTGTGGTTAACTGCAGGACACAACTCATATTCGCCCACTTTCCATAAAGAAAGAAATATTTGCATTTATATAGCACTTTCACAACCACCGGACGTTCCAAAACGCTTTTTGAAGTGTCGTCACTATTGTAATGTAGGAAACGTGCACAGCAAGCTCCCACAAACAGCAATGTGATAATAATCTGTTTTAGTGATGTTGATTGAGGGATAAATATTGGCTCGGAAACCAGGGATAACTCCCCCCGCTCTTCATCGAAATAGTGCCATAAGATCTTTTACGCCCATCTGAGAGAGCAGACAGGGCCTCGGTTTAACGTCTCATCCAGAAGTAAAGCAAGTTAAAGCACCAACACACTGCACTACCATGAAGTCATCCAACAAAGGTTTATTTGAAAAAAATCCTGCTGTTCCAGATCATAATGTCTTACCTGCAGATAATCCTTCCCAGCAATATTTCCCAGTGTCAGCTGGCTAAGTAATGAAAATTAACTCAGCTGCTAAACATTGTATGTTGCCGGGTCTTATACAACTACTTGCATATATATAGCACTTTTAACGTAGAAAGCTGATGCTTCACAGAAGTGTAGCCAGTCAAAAATTGACACCGAGCCAAAGGAGAAGATATTAGGAGGGGTGACTAAATCTTTGGTACAAGAGATAGGTTTTAAGAAGGAGGAGTGGAAAGGGAGAGATGTTTAGGGAGAGAAATTGAGAGTTTAGGACCTAGACAGCAGATGGCACAGCTGCCAGTGGTGGGGCAAAGGGATGGGTGGGGTTCACAAGAGGCCAGAGTTGGAGAAACGCAGAGTTCTCGGAGTTTGGGGGGGGTGGGTGCAGTGGGGGGGGGGGGGAAGTTGTAGGGCTGGAGGAGGTGACAAAGATTGGTAGGGGTTAGGCATGAAGAATTTTGAACATAAGAATGAGAATTTTAAATTGCAAGCATGGGGGAATTGGGAGCCAATGTAGTTCAGCGTGCATACGGGTAAATAGGTGAACTGGATGTGGTGCTGGTGAGAATACGGGCAGCAGAGCTTTGGAGGAGCTCAAGTTTATGGAGGGTGAACAATGAGAGGCCAACCAGGAGAACATTGGAATTGGAGATGACAAAGCTATGGTTGAGGGTTTCAGCAGAATGTCTGAGGCAGGGGAAGAGACGGTCAATGTTACGGAGGTGGAAATAAGCGTTCTTTGTGATGGAGAGGGCACGGGATCGGAAGTTCAGCTCGGGGTCATAGTAGACTCCGAAATTGCGAACAGTCAGCTTCAATCTGAGACAGTGGTCAGGAGATGGATGGAATTGGTAGCAAGAGTACAGCGATTGCGCAACATGGACCAAAGACCATGGCTTCAGTCTTCCCAACGCTGAACTTGTGGAAATTACAGCTCATCCAGGATTGGATGCCTGACAACACACAGGCAGTGGAGGGTCACGAAAGGCGGTGAAAAGGTAGAGCTGGGTGTGTCAGCATACATGTAGAACCTGATGTCATGTCGTTCGGTGATGTCACCAAGGGACCTGAATGTAGAGATGGGGAGGCAAGGATAGATCCTTGCAAAACTGCAAAGGTAATGCCGTGTAGGCTGAAGATGCTCTAGTTACAATTTGATAGTGAAGAGTGGAACCAAGCGAGTTCAGTCCCACTTACCTGGACAATGGAGGAGAGGTGTTGGAGGACAATTGTGTGGCTGCAGAGAGAGCAAGAATGAGATGGGGTAGTGCACCACAGTCACAATAACAAAGGATATTATTTGTGACACTGATTAGGCCCAGGAGGGCTTATATGGAAGAACAGTTTAAGGGAGGACAGGAGGGCAGTGAAATAAAAGGAGGGCAAGGGGAGCTGAGATGGAGATTGAAATAACCAAGGATGAAGAGTTGCTCAGTGCAGAAACTGAAGAAGGATACCTCACTAAAACATTTGGGGTGGGGCTTGGAGGAGTGGTACAGAATGAGGATTTTAATGGAGAGATGAGAGGGGCGGAACATGATGAAGTGCTCGTTGGGGGGGGTTGGGGGTGGGAAGGTGCCAGTGGAGTGGGGCGGGAGGGCATGGGGGGGGGAAAGAGACCATGGTGTGATTTGGTGCTAAGGGCCACACCACCACCACCACAGTGGTTTGGGTGACACCGACAGTGGAATATATAGTCAGCGAGGAGGCTTCTTTAAGGGGTAAGGTATTGCCACCTCATGTGTCAAGTTCCATCAAAGCCATGATGTCAATGCAATCATCCACAATAAGGAAATGGATAGCAAGGGCCTTGTTAGTGAGTGAAAGGTCATCCTGGAGGGAAATGCGGAAAGGAGTGGTGGCTGTTGATCCAGTTGCAGAGTACAAAGGGACCTGCTGTGGGTGTACCGACCAGGATGCGAAAACCGTTGGGCAAGATTAGCCCTCAGCAAGTGCACTAGGTGGGAAGGCTGGTAAGAGAGGAAGATGGGGCAGTTGGGGTTGCTGCTCCAATGGAGGCAATGACGGGTTTCTCAATGGGTCCTTTGGAGAATGATAAGAGGCACTGTGTGCTTACCCAAGGGGACTGAAGCCTGGAACAACAACAGGAAAATAAAAAAGCTGAAGAATAGTGAAGGGTTGGGATAAGGATTTATGATGGCAAAGTATCAGAGGCGAGAAATTAAAGATGGCATGCTTTGGTGACAGGAAGGGAAAAAGACAAGAGAGAAGGGCCCAAGTGGGATTCAGAGAAAACAAAAAGGGAGATAGAAGTAATGAGCTCGAGTGCGGAGGGAGCAGACTGTCCAGTTTCAATCCCCTATCTGTGCTGAGTTATCTGATCACTGCAGAGTGGCAGTGGGGGACAGAATTGGCTTTACTGCCCGAACTGAGAAAAAAATGGAGGGAAAAAAAATTGCCTTCATTCTGGCTATTCATTGCTTTCCAGTAATATCTGCTAGAAAGTGTACACATGGCTGTCAGGGAAGCAAAGGATCAGGATTGGCGGTGCCACCCAATCATGGTAAAATAGGCTACAGTATTCATTGTCTTGGCTCACAAATGAAAAACAGCCACTAGGGACAAAGTACTGCTGGTACCAGATACCCTGGAATAATACCCCAGCAATAATACTCTGGGAGCGTGGAGGAAAAATTGAAAGAAAATAAATAACAAAACTGGTGAAATTACTTCGCACTTTAATGTACTGAGCCGCTGATGGGATTTGAATATTCAATATATATTAACCCCACATGTTTCCTCTTCCTTCAAGCTTTATCATATTTTTGAACACTGTAATCCCATACAAAGGAATAGAATCATATATTTCCAGTCATTGCCCTCATTGTGCAGCATTGCTTTTAATCACCGGCTGCTGCCTAACCAATTAAGCAACTAATATGCTTGTGAGGCCCTCAGGTTTCCAGTCGTGGTAATCCCAAAAGATGCTGTATAATGACAATTAAAATCATAATAGATCATGCCAGACTGTTGCTGCCAACATTTAATCCAAAATCGTGATCAAAGCTTGGTGTTGTAAGGAGGATGCAGAGAGGCTTCAAGGGGATATAGACAGACTAAGTGAGTGGGCAAGAACATGGCAAATGGAATATGGGGCTCAATTTTCCCCAGTGATTTGCAGCGTTTTTTTGGCCCAGGCCACTTTTTTTGGCCTAAGTTTAAAAAAAAATAAGTTTCCCTAATCAATTTGCACCAGCAGAGCTCAGTTAGTAACAATTTTTTAAGATAAGTTTTATTTTTCAGCCACCTGCGCCAATTCTGGCCAGTTAGGCAAGTTTGGTCAGCTGAGAGTTACTCCAGTTCTTCTTAGGCCTGCATATGTGGCCTCTGTAGGAAAACCTTCTGGAGAGTTAAGGAAATCAGCACAGGTAAGTGCAGCAGATGCCGAGACAGCAGCAGCAGAAGAGACAATGGAGAGGAGGAGGGGGAGGGGACAGAAGCCTTTCAGGTATAGTTAGGTGCGGGGACCGGGAGGGAGGAGGCTGTTTGGCCTGCGATAGGTGCAGGGGAGCAGAGCGGGAGGAAGCCATTCGGCCTGGGAGAGGTGCGGAGGAGCGGACCGGGAGGCTGCTTGGCCAGGGTTAGGAGCGGGGGAGCAGAACAGGAGGCCACTCGGCCAGGGCTAGGTGCGGGGGAGTGGACTGGGAGGCCACTCGGCCAGGGCTAGGTGCGGGGGAGCGGATCGGGAGGCCACACGGACAGGGCTAGGTGCGGGGGTGCAAACCGGGAGGGAGAAGGCCACTTGGCCAAGGCTAGATGTGGGACGGGAGGGAGATTGTCAATTGGCCAGGATTAGTTGCGCGGGAGCAGACCAGGAAGCCCTTCGGCCTGGGATAGAAGCAGGGATCGGGAGGGGGAGTGGGCGGAGAAGACTTTAATAATTTAATGGAGGTAAGTTGCTGCAATGTATTTTAATATGCTTGTGCAGGTTGCGAGTTGGCTGTACGTTTCACTTTCCAGCCTCAGCCCGCATTGTGTCCCTGGTTACCACGGCAACCCGATCTTTTGGCGCAGATCAAGGCTCCACCCCCAAAACTAAAGGACAGGTTAGGCTGCACCAAAAAGAAGAAATCAAACGGGGAAACTTCCAACATTTTTTTTTGGTTTACTTGGGGCCCCCCCAAAACACGGGCATAACTCTTCAATTACGCCAAAAAAAGCTTTGGGGAAAATTGAGTCAATGATGTGGGGAAATGTGAAGTTATCCACTTTGGTAAGAAAAATAGAATAGCAGAATATTTTTTTTTAAATGGTGAGAGATTAGGAAATGTTGGTGTTCAGATGGACCTGGGTGTCCTTGAACATGAATCACTGAAAGTTAACATGCAGGCACATCAAGCAAGAAAGAAAGTGGCCTTTATTGCAAGAGGATTTGAGTATAAGAGCAAATATGTCTTACTGCAATTATATAGGGCCCTGGTGAGACCACATCTGGAGTATTGTGTACAGTTTTAATTTCCTTACCGAAGGAAGGATATACTTGCCACAGAGTGAGTGCAATGAAGGTTCACCAGACTGATTGCTGGGATGGGGGGGATTGTCCTATAAGGAGAGATTGAGTAGACTAGGCCAAAATTCTCCAGAGTTTAGAAGGATGAGAGGTAATCTCATTGAAACATATAAAATTCTTACAAGGCTTGACAGGGTAGATGCAAGGTGGACGTTTCCCAAAACTGGGGCGTCTAGAAACATAGAAATTAGGTGCAGGAGTAGGCCATTCAGCCTTTCGAGCCTGCACCGCCATTCAATAAGATCATGGCTGATCATTCCCTCAGTACCCCTTTTCCTGCTTTCTCTCCATACCCCTTGATCCTTTTGGCTGTAAGGGCCATATCTAACTCCCTTTTGAATATATCTAACGAACTGGCATCAACAACTCTCTGCGGTAGAGAATTCCACAGGTTAACCACTTTCTGAGTGAAGACGTTTCTCCACATCTCAGTCCTAAATGGCTTACCCCTTATTCTTAGACTGTGACCCCTGGTTCTGGAACTCCCCAACAACGGGAACATTCTTCCTGCCTCTAACCTGTCCAATCCCGTCAGAATTTTATATGTTTCTATGAGATCCCCTCTCATTCTTCTAAATTCCAGTGAATATAAGCCTAGTCGATCCAGTCTTTCTTCATATGTCAATCCTGCCATTCCGTGAATCATTCTGGTGAACCTTTGCTGCACTCCCTCAATAGCAAGAATGTCCTTCCTCAGATTAGGAGACCAAAACTGCACACAATACTCAAGGTGTGGTCTCACCAAGGCCCTGTACAACTGCAGTAAGACCTCCCTGCTCCTATAGTCAAATCCCCTCGCTATGAAGGCCAGCATGCCATTTGCCTTCTTCACCGCCTGCTGTACCTGCATGCCAAACTTCAATGACTGATGCACCATGACACCCAGGTCTCGTTGCCACCCATTTTCCTAATTTGTCACCGTTCAAATAATATTGTCTTCCTGTTTTTGCCACCAAAGTGGATAACCTCACATTTATCCACATTTTACTGCATCTGCCATGCATTTGCCCACTTACCTAACCTGTCCAAGTCAGCCTGCAGCCTCTTAGCATCCTCCTCACAGCTCACACCGCCACCCAGCTTAGTGGCATCTGCAAACTTGGAGATATTACATTCAATTCCTTCATCTAAATGATTGATGTATATTGTAAATAGCTGGGGTCCCAGCACTGAACTATGCGGTACCCCACTGGTCACTACCTGCCATTCTGAAAAGGACCCATTTATTCCAAGTCTCTGCTTCCTGTCTGCCAACCAGTTCTCTATCCACGTCAATACATTACCCCCAATACCATGTGCTTTAATTTTGCACACTAATCTCTTGTGTGGGACCTTGTCAAAAGTCTTTTGAAAGTCCAAATACACATCCACTGGTTCTCCCTTGTCCACTCTACTAGTTACATCCTCAAAAAATTCTAGAAGATTTGTCAAGCATGATTTCCCTTTCAGAAATCCATGCTGACTTGGACCGATCATGTCACTGCTTTCCAAATGCGCTGCTAATTCATCTTTAATAATTGATTCCAACATTTTCCCCACTACTGATGTCAGGCTAACCGATCTATAATTCCCGGTTTTCTCTCTCCCTCCTTTTTTAAAAAGTGGTGTTACATTAGCTCCGTAGCTCCACCCATACCGATTCCACATCATACAAGCTAATGGCCTTCCTTATTATTGCATTAATTTCCTCTTTAACCAGCAATGCCACCCCACCTCCTTTTCCTTTCTGTCTATCCTTCCTGAATGTTGAATACCCCTGGATGTTGAGTTCCCAGCCTTGGTCATCCTGGAGCCATGTCTCCGTAATCCCAATTATATCATAATCATTAATAACTGCCTGTGCAGTTAATTCATCTATCTTATTACGAATACTCCTCGCATTGAGGCATAGAGCCTTCAGGCTTGTCTTTTTAACACTCTTTGTCCCTTTAAAAGTTTGCTGTAATGTGGCCCTTTTTGATTTGTGCCTTGGGTTTCTCTGCCCTCCACTTTTACTATTCTCCTTTCTATCTTTTGTTTCTGCCCCCATTTTATTCCCCTCTGTCTCCCTGCATAGGTTCCCATCCCCCTGCCATATTAGTTTAACCCCTTCCCAACAGACTAGCAAACACTCCCTCAAGGACATCGGTTCCAGTCCTGCCCAGGTGCAGACCATCCGGTTTGTACTGGTCCCATCTCCCCCAGAACCGGTTCCAATGTCCCAGGAATTTGAATCCCTCCCTCTTGCACCGCTCCTCAAGCCACGTATTCATCTTAGCTAGCCTGCTATTTTCTACTCTGACTAGCACGTGGCACTGGCAGCAATCCTGAGATTACTACCTTTGAAGCCCTACTTTTTAAATTTAACTACTAAATTCAGCTTGTAGGACCTCATTCCCGCTTTTTAGCTATATCGTTGGTACCTATATGCACCACGACAACGGGCTGTTCACCCTTCCCCTCCAGAATGCCCTGCAGCCACTTCGAGACATCCTTGACCCTTGCACCAGGGAGGCAACATATCATCCTGGAGTCTCGGTTGCGACCACAGAAACGCCGATCTATCCCCCTTACAATAGAATCCTTACAACTATAGCTCTCCCACTTTTTTTCCTGTCCTCCTGTGCAGCAGAGCCACCCACAGTGCCATGAACTTGGCTGCTGCTGCCTTCTCCTGGTGAGCCATCTCCCCCAACAATATCCAAAGCGGTATATCTGTTTTGGAGGGAGATGACCGCAGGGTACTCCTGCACTGCCTTCCTACTCCTGCTCTGCCTGATGGTCACCCGTTTCCTATCTGCCTTTGTAACCTTTACCTGCGGTGTGGCCAACTCACTGAATGTGCTATCCATGACATCCTCAGCATCGTGCATGCTCCAGAGTGAATCCATCCGCAGCTCCAGTGCCGTCATGCGATCTAACAGGAGCTGGAACTGGATACACTTCCTGCACACATAGTCGTCAGGGACACTGGAAGCATCCCTGATTTCCGACATGGCACAGGAGGAGCATGACACAGGTTTGGGCTCTCTTGCCATGACTTAACCCTTAAAATAACCTAATTTGGCAACAATGCCAAAGGTTTCTTACTGACAAGATAAGGAAAAAAGAAAAACTACTCACCAATCAACCAGCCAATCACTTATCCTCTTGGCTGTGACGTCACACTTTGTTTTCTTTTCCTCCCAGGTCAGGGAATAAGCACTGGTGGGGAAAACAAGACAAAGCAATACCTCCCACTTCCACTTGCCCGAACTCTCCCACTTAACAAACTCTGAGCTGTTGCTGCACTCCGAATAAGGACTGAGCTGAGGAGAAATTTCTTCACTCAAGAGACTGGTGAATCTTTGGAATTCTCTACCCCAGAGGGCTGTGGAAGCTCCCTAAGTGAAGTGTGTATCGTCTCCCTTAGCGCTCCGCCCCACACTCAGGGACCAGTTGTTGAATTTTGATAACTGTTCCTGTGCGCAACCTGGACAGCATGCCAAGTCACAAGATTTTAAACTTTGTTCAAGTTCTTGAGTATATTCAAGACAGAGATCAATAGGTTCTTGGATATTCAGAGCTCAAGCCTTATGGGGATTGTGCAGGCAGTGGAGTTGAGGTAGACGTGATCTCAGTTAATGGCAGAGCAGGCTCAAGGGGCCAAATGGAAACACAGAAACATACAAACATAGAGAGTAGGTGCAGGAGTAGGCCATTCGGCCCTTTGAGCCTGCACCACCATTCAATATGATCATGGCTGATCATGCAACTTCAGTATCTCCATTCCTGCTTTCTCTCCATACCCCTTGATCCCTTTAGTCGTAAGGGCCGCATCTAACTCCCTTTTGAATATATCTAACCAACTGGCTTCAACAACTTTCTGTGGTAGAGAATTCCACAAGTTCACAATTCTCTGAGTGAAGACGTTTCTCCTCATCTCAGTCCTAAATGGCTTACCCATTATCCTTAGACTGTGACCCCTGGTTCTGGACTTCCCCAACATCGGAACATTCTTCCTGCATCTAACCTGTTCAATCCCGTCAGAACTTTATATGTTTATATGAGATCCCCTCTCATTCTTCTAAATTACAGTGAATACAAGCCTAGTCGATCCAGTCTTTCTTCATATGTCAATCCCAGGAATCAGTCTGGTGAACCTTTGCTGCACTTCCTCAATAGCAAGAACGTCCTTCCTCAGATTGGGAAACCAAAACTGCACACAATACTCAAGGTGTGGTCTCACCAAGGCCCTGTATATCTGCAGTAAGACCTCCCTGCTCCTATAGTCAAATCCCCTCGCTGTGAAGGCCAGCATGCCATTTGCTTTCTTTACCGCCTGCTGTACCTGCATGCCTACCTTCAATGACTGATGTACCATGACACCCAGGTCTCGTTGCACTTCCCCTTTTCCTAATCTGTCACCATTCTGATAATAATCTGCCTTCCTGTTTTTGCCACCAAAGTGGATAACCTCACATTTATCCACATTATACTGCATGGACTACTCCTGCTTCTATTTCTTATGTTTTTATGTTTGACCACAGTATTACCTCATCCTCTCAGCAATAAGTTGTGTTTTGATCAGAATTAGAAGAATGTATGGGCTGGATTTTCGGTTTTCTGCTGCCCCTGTTAGCGCCCCAGAGGGGCAGCAATGACAGCGGTAAGCACTTCCGGCCTGGCGGCCAGCTTCCAGTGCCTCGCTGGGACTTTAGGTGCCGGTTTCGATAGGGCACGGAGCATTGCCACCTGGAAGAGGCGAGCCGGTATGCAATGTCCTTGGTTGCGACACCAACTTGATTTTTGGCTGCTGCCCAATCAATGGCGCTCCGCAGAGTGCACTGCTGGGACCTGCCTGTGAAAGCGGGCGGTCCGAGCTATAGCAGCTGCAGTGAGGCAAGTAATGTCGACCTTGGGTAAGTATGATTGTTGTTTTTTTTTTTTTTTTTAAACGATTTATGTTGTGGTGGCATGTCTTATTTATTGGGAATGTTATTGGTCGGTTTTCTTTCAGGTTTCCCACACCCGCCCCCCACCCCCCCCGCAGGCCTCTCTTACAGCACTCTGAGGCTGGGTGTTTAGCTCGGGATTTTCAGTTGCTCAGCCGGCCTAGTGCCCTAAGTGAGGTGTGTAACGCCTCCCTTAGCGTTCCGCTCCAAATGCAGAGCCCAGTTGATGAATTTTGATAACTGTTCCCGGGCGCAAACTTTACCGCCCTGCCACCATTACCGCCCCGAAATGAGCAGAACCGAAAATCCAACCCTGTGTGTTTGAATTCTTATCTTTATCTGAACCATTCAAGTCTTTCATTCATTCTGCTTCAATAACCCTGCCAGATAAAAGTCAAACAAAAACTGCTTCGCAGTCTAGACCACATGCCAACCAGTCACAAGATTTTAATCTTTGTTCAAGTTCTCATCTGCAAAGTAATATTTTTGATCGTAGGATAGAAGAGCCATTGTGGTCCAGAAGAAGAATTGATCAACAGATGAGGATACGATAGATCAACAGAGTTGAACGGCCATGTAGATACCTGCGATCGGGAATACTTGATGTTGGGATCATTTCCTGGTTACAACACAGGAGGCCAGTCAGCCCGTTGAGCCTATTCCGGCTCTCTGCAAGGGCACTTCAGCTCGTTCCACTCCCCCGCCCTTTCCCCGCAGCCCTGCACATTTTTTTCCTTCATGTACTTTTCCAATTCCCTTTTGAAAGCCACAATTGAATCTGCCTCTACCACCCTTTCAGGCATTTGATATACATTAAGCCATGAGCACAATTTCCTTTTCGATACAATTTGAATAAAAGTATATATCAGAAGCTTTTATTTATGTCATCATCCTGTAAATCCTAATTTTTTTTAATTGAGTACTGGATTTTTGGTAATGTAACAAAGATATATTTAAGAATAATCATGGTCCATGGTTAAATGGAATCTATGCTAACTCCTATCCTGCATTCATCCAATATCCACACATTACTTATCTTGGTCATTGCATAGTGATCAAGACGGTAAACCACGTCTAATTAATCCTCCTCAACGTAGGGAACTGACTGCAACTGTAGTTTTCCAATCCTGCTACAGCTGAGATGGGCTAACTCCCCAAAATGGGCGGGTTGGGGTTGGATGGGATATAAAAATGTAAAAAATCTGATTCCCGACTGCAATAGCTTCTTTACTACATCACAAACACGCACATACAAGATGGCTCCATTACACATGGTCTTATCACCTGCTGCTTTTATTGTATTTACAGGAACAGTTGCATTACCACAGTAATCCACTAGATGGAAATCTGCATTACACTTCTCTCTCCTTAATGAAAAAGTAATTATAACAAAATAATCATTCATAACTTGCATGGTTCTTCATCACAAAAGATATGGGCTTATTTTGCCCTATTTACAAATCAAACTTAATCACTTGTTTTCTGTTTTGAAGAGGATACCTTTGCTCTCGAACAGAACTTTCTAAACATGGTGTCGAACTTAAGACTCATTCTCGGCTGAGCCCGAGGTGAGTTATCCTCCAAGAGTAACCCTTGATCTACATTTGAACTCTCTACAACTTCAGACTTGTTTGTCTGCCTGATTCGGACTCAGACTTAAATTCTGACTTACTCTTGGACTTGTTTCTAGTACATCTAAGGTAGGATTTGCTACTGGTACTCTATTTGTAATAAGACTATCTGACTCATTAGAAATAATCGAATCATTCCAACTTTCAACTCCTTCCTCATCAGTAGATAAAATATCAATGTGAACAAACCTAACCTTTCCATGATCAAACATCTTGACCAAATATATGCGAGGGCCACATATCTTCACTACTCTTCCTGGTAACCACTTTAACCATTTATGGTGATGGTTCTTCATTCTAACCTTCTGATTCAATTTCACACTTCACTCTTTTACTCTAACTCGATCATGATTCTCTTTCTTTCTTAATTGTTTCTCTTCTATTGACTGTGCCAAGTTCGGTTGTCGTTTGAGAAACAACTCTGCTGGTGTTCTACCAGTTGAAGTATGAGGAGTATTACGGTAAGTAATTTGAAAATTTGCCAGTTTGTGATCCAATGACTGATATGTCCTTACTATACAGTATAAATGCACAAGGCCCATACTTGAGAGAAGGTCACTCTGTGACCAGCTACCTTTATTACCAAGACCTCAAGTGATGAAGGTGGGTGGAGCTTCCCCTTTTATACCTGAAAGTCCAGGTTAGGAGTGTCTCCCACAAGTTCACCCCCTTGTGGTCAATGTTCTGAAGGTGTACAACTTAGGTCAGCTTATACATGGGTTACAATGATAGTTGAATACATGACATCACCTCCCCCCCAAAGTCTTATTGGGATCACAAGTTAAGTCTCTCTGGTGGTTTACACTCCCTTGCAGAGCGCCTGAGTTGGGGCTCTGGTTGTTGGGTGCTGGCCTGAGTGTCTGCTGTTTGCGATGCCTCAGGCCTGTCCAGACTACCCACAGTGACTGGGCTCTCCTCCACTTGTTTCCGGTGTTCGGTCACCTGTGATGGAGTAAAGTCTACGTCGTATTCTTCCTCTGCTTCTTTTATGGGGTTGCTGAACCTCCTTTTAGTTTGATCCACGTGTTTGCGGCAGATTTGTCCATTGGTAATTTTAACTACCCTATTCCCCTCTTTGGCAATCATAGTGCCTGCAAGCCATTTGGGCCCTGCAGCATAATTAAGGACAAAAACAGGGTCATTGACATCAATACATCGTGCCCTCGCATTCCTGTCATGGTAGTCACATTGTGACTGATGCCTGCTCTCAACAATTTCTTTCATAGTAGGGTGTATAAGGGATAACCTGGTTTTGAGCATCCTTTTCATTAGCAGCTCTGCGGGTGGAACCCGTGAGCGAGTGTGGTCAGGATCTATTGGCCAACAGGAGGAGTGATAAGCAGCTTTGCAGGGAACCCCCTTGGATTCTGAGCATCCCCTGTTTGATTATCTGCACTGCTCGTTCTGCCTGGCCATTTGAGGCCGGCTTTAACGGTGCCATTCTGACATGGTTGATTTCATTGCCTGCCTTGAAGTCCTGGAATTAAGCGCTTGTGAAGCACGGGCTATTGTCACTGACCAAGACATCCGGTAGACCATGGGCATCGAGCATTGCTCGTAGACTTTCTACCGTGGCAGAGGGTGTGCTTGAATTTAAAATGGCACACTCAATCCATTTGGAGTAGGCGTCTACTACAATCAAAAACATTTTTCCCATGAAAGGACCTGTGTAGTCCACATGGATGCGTGACCATGGCTTGGCGGGCCAGGACCAGGGGCTAAGGGGGGCTTCCCTGGGTGCATTGCCCAGCTGAGCACACGTGTTGCACCTGCGAACACAAAGTTCCAGGTCTGCATCCATCCCTGGCCACCAAACGTGTGGCCTGGCAATTGCCTTCATCATGACAATGCCCGGGTGCTCATTGTGAAGTTCTCTAATAAACACCTCTCTGCCCCTCTGGGGCATGACTACTCGGTTTCCCCACAGTAGGCAATCGGCCTGAATCGAGAGTTCATCCTTGCGCCTATGAAACGGTTTAAATTCCTCAGGGCAAATGCATGGCAGATGAAGTATAATGTGGATAAATGTGAGGTTATCCACTTTGGTGGTAAAAACAGAGAGACAGACTATTATCTGAATGGTGACAGATTAGGAAAAGGGGAGGTGCAAAGAGACCTGGGTGTCATGGTACATCAGTCATTGAAGGTTGGCATGCAGGTGCAGCAGGCGGTTAAGAAAGCAAATGGCATGTTGGCCTTCATAGCAAGGGGATTTGAGTACAAGGGCAGGGAGGTGTTGCTACAGTTGTACAGGGCATTGGTGAGGCCACACCTGGAGTATTGTGTACAGTTTTGGTCTCCTAACCTGAGGAAGGACATTCTTGCTATTGAGGGAGTGCAGCCAAGGTTCACCAGACTGATTCTCGGGATGGCGGGACTGACCTATCAAGAAAGACTGGATCAACTGGGCTTGTATTCACTGGAGTCAGAAGAATGAGAGGGGACCTCATAGAAACATTTAAAATTCTGACGGGGTTAGACAGGTTAGATGCAGGAAGAATGTTCCCAATGTTGGGGAAGTCCAGAACCAGAGGTCACAGTCTAAGGATAAGGGGTAAGCCATTTAGGACCGAGATGCGGAGGAACTTCTTCACCCAGAGAGTGGTGAACCTGTGGAATTCTCTACCACAGAAAGTTGTTGAGGCCAATTCACTAAATATATTCAAAAAGGAGTTAGATGAGGTCCTTACTACTAGGGGGATCAAGGGGTATGGCGAGAAAGCAGGAATGGGGTACTGAAGTTGAATGTTCAGCCATGAACTCATTGAATGGTGGTGCAGGCTAGAAGGGCCGAATGGCCTACTCCTGCACCTATTTTCTATGTTTCTATGTTTCTATGTACGTGGCTGCCCAGTCCCCATTCAGGACACATTTCTTAACTAAAGACAGTAGCGGGTCTTTATTTGTCCAGACTTTAATCTGACGGGCTGTCATAGGTGAGCCTTCGCTTTCGAAAGCTTCAACAGCCATGACCATCTCAGCATCATGCTCAGTTGCCCCCTCAGTGTTAGCTAGTGGGAGCCTGCTGAGTGCACTGGCGCAGTTTTCATTGCCTGGTCTGTGCCGAATTGTGTAGTCATAGGCGGCTAACGTGAGTGCCCACCTCCGTATGCGGGCCGATGCATTCGCATTTATGACCTTGTTGTCGGCCAAAAGGGACGTTAGGGGTTTGTGATCTGTCTCCAGCTCAAATTTCCTGCCAAACAGGTACTGGTGCATTTTTTTTTACTGCATATACACATGCTCGCGTTTTCTTTTCTACCATCCCGTAGCCCCTTTCTGCCTGGGACAGACTGTTGCAGGCATAAGCTTCCGGCTGTAACTGACCCTTGGCATTAACATGCTGCAACACACACCCGACCCCATAGGACGACGCATTGCACGTTAGAACAAGTTTCTTACACGGGTCATATAACGTTAACAATTTGTTGGAGCATAACGAGTTGTGTCCTCTATCAAAAGCCCTTTCCTGGCTGTCCCCCCAGACCCAGTCACGAACTTTGCGTAGGAACGCGTGTAGCGGCTCTAACAGCGTGCTCAATTTGCGAAGTAAGTTACCAAAATAGTTCAGAAGCCCCAGGAAAAAACGCAGCTCCGTCGTGTTTCGGGGTCTGGGTGCTCTCTGGATCGCCTCAGTTTTGGACACAGTGGGTCTGATCCCGTCTGCTGCTACCCACCTCCCCAGGAATTCTACCTCTGGAGCGAAGAAGATGCACTTCGCCTTTTTCAGTCGCAGCCCTACACTGTCCAGTCTGCGTAGCACCTCCTCCAGGTTGTGGAGGTGTTCTTCAGTATCGCGACCCGTGATGAGGATGTCGTCTTGAAAAACCACCGTCCTTGGAATCGACTTGGAGGCTTTCCATATTTCGCTGAAAGATCGCAGCGGCCGAACGAATCCCGAACGGACATCTGTTATACTCAAACAACCCCTTGTGTGTCGTGATGGTGATCAGCTTCTTTGACTCACTCGCCAGCTCCTGGCTCATGTAAGCTGAGGTCAGGTCCAATTTTGAAAAAAGTTTGCCACCGGATAGCGTCGCAAAGAGGTCCTCTGCTCTCGGTAGCGGGTACTGGTCTTGGAGTGACACCCGATTGATGGTGGCCTTGTAATCGCCACATATCCTGACCGATCCATCTGCCTTGAACACCGGCACGATCGGGCTCGCCCAGTCACTGAATTCGACTGGCGAGATGATGCTTCCCTCAGCAGGCGGTCCAATTCGCATTCTATCTTTTCCCGCATCATGTACGGCACCGCTCTGGCCTTGTGGTGTACTGGCCTGGCGTCCGGGTTTATGTGAATCACTACCTTGGCCCCCATGAAAGTGCCGATGCCGGGTTGAAATAATGAGTCAAATTTGTACAGGACCTGTGAGCATGATACTCGCTCCACAGAAGAAATTGCATTGACATCGCCCCATTTCCAGTTCTTGACAGCAAGCCAACTCCTCAGTAGTGCGGGACCGTCCCCCAGGACAATCCAGAGTGGCAACCTGTTCTCCGAATCTTTGTGGGTCACGACGACCGTGGCGCTGCCGAGCACCGGAATGATCTCCTTTGTATATGTCCGTAGCTGTGCATCAATCGGCAAGAATTTTGGCCTCCTAGCCTTGGATACCCACAACCTTTCGAACTGTTTGATACTCATCAGGGACTGGCTGGTCCCCGTGTCTAGCTCCATTAATACTGGGATGTCATTGAGGAGCACTTTCATCATTATCGGTGGCATCCTGGTATTTGAACTGTATATGTGCTCCACATGAACTTGCTGAACTTCAGCTTCCAGCGATTTCCCCCAGTATTCATTTGTCCTCGTAGGACTTACATCGGGCCCGTCCTCCTCGTATATCAACCTGGCTGCAGGCTTCCTGCACATACACACTAAGTGACCGCTGATGTTGCAGTTTCTGCAGGTATATTGCTGATACCTGCAAGCTCTGGCTGGGTGTTTGCCTCCACACGTTGTTGGAAACAAAAGGTCCATTACCAATCGATCGTCTCTGACCGTCTCTGTAACTGTCCTTAAGTGCACCATTAACAGATGTTGATGGCCCCATTACTGGCCGCATTGTCCATTGCGATGGCATGAATCGCCGTTCAGCTAGCCATTGTCTCTGTTGAATTCCCCCTTTGGGTTCGACTACATGCTGGGGCATGTCCGATTGCCCTTGTCTGCCTAGAGAACTGTGTGCCGCGTTAACAATGTTGACTCCCTGATCGTTTGCCGCATTTGTGCCAAGATTTTTGTCATACATCATTCTGGTCTCTTCCTCCCCTGAGATAAATGTCTGGGCTATCAGAGCAGCCGCTTCCAAGGTCAAGTCTTTGGTCTCAATCAGTTTCCTGAAAACCCGATGCCCTCAATAAAACAAGCCTTGCAGCATCTCCGCTCTGCATGCATCTGGGAACTTACATAGGCTCGCCAGTTGCCGGAGATCTGCCACGAAGTCAGGAACGCTTTGCCTTTCTCACCGCCGGTGCGTGTAGAACCGGTGTCTTGCCACGTGCATGCTGCTCGCCAGTTTAAGGTGTTCCCCAATCAACTTACTGACCTCTTCGAACGTCTTGTCCGCCGGCTTCTCTAAGGCTAGAAGGTCTTTCATCAGGGAGTACGTTCTGGATCCACAAACCGTCAGGAGATGAGCCCTGTTTGTCAGCCGAATCCTGTCCCAATCATTCCTTAGTGACAAAACTTTGCTGTAGTCTCTCAATAAAGTCGTCCCAATCATCACCAACACAGTACCTCTCTTCCGTGCTGCTAGTGGCCATGCTCGCGTGGTTTAAATCCCAGTTTCTCGTCGCCAATGATATGTCCTTACTATACAGTATAAATGCACACAAGGCCCATACTTGAGCGAAGGTCACTCTGCAGTTACCTTTATTACCAAGACCTCAAGTGATGAAGGTGGGTGGAGCTTCCCCTTTTATACCTGAAAGTCCAGGTTTGGAGTGTCTCCCACAAGTTCACCCCCTTGTGGTCAATGTTCTCAAGGTGTACAACTTAGGTCAGCTTATACATGGGTTACAATGATAGTTGAATACATAACAATGACAACTACCATTTCTTTGGATGTGGATCCAACATTTGCTTGCTGAGGCCACGTTTTACAATTTGTACTGTGCGCTGTGCTGCACCATTTGAAGCAGTGTGGTATGGTGGAACCTTGGGATGGTCTTCTGAACAAAATTGCGCCCATTATCAGACACAATCTCTTCTGGGAGGCCACATGAAGAAAATAATCTTCGCAAATTATCTAGTGTTTTACTTGTTATTTTCTGCATCAGAAACACCTCTACCCATTTCGAATGGCTATCAATCACAATGACCCATTCCTTCTAGCGCAGCAAAATCTGTATGTAACCGTTGCCAGATCTTGGAAGGCCATTTCCCTGGGAACTCTATATTACACTGACCCCAACCCACGCACTTCCAGTGTTAAATATTATGATGAGGTTGGGAACTTCACATTTAACCGCCATTTTAAATTTAAATCTGGCCAACTAGGTTTCCCGACTAAAGGGAGATGAGGACTGCTGGATCCAGGAGGCAGGTGCCTTTCCACTTACTGCTTCACTCACCCCCTATCATCGCAACCGCCCCCCCCCGACCTCCCACCTTTCCAATCTCCTTAACGAGGCCTACAATCTTGCCCCCCCTCCCCCCAATCATTCAGATCTCCCCTTTGCTCTGGCCTCTGATATTCCTTGTGGTCTACAGACTCCGATCACCTAGCCTCCGATTTTCCTGATGTTGCCTGGCTCACAACTCCCGATCTTCCTCCCCACCCCCGGCCTCCCCAATCTTTCTCTCCCTCCTCTCCACTCCCTGGCTGTGGCCCGGTACCAAAGGCCTACCCACACGACAGCTAGCCAGCCTTTCAATCTGGCTGGCTGCGGCCGAGAAACGGAGACCAAAATTATGAATCAGGTTCTGCCATTAAAATCGGCAGGACTTGAGGGAAATCCATTCTTCTGGGTTTCCTGACCTATCCAGCTCCCCACTCCCTCCACGCCTCAGAGTTAATATCCAGCCCTAGGTATCAAAACTGGAACCATCATGGGTTGTTAGGGCAGCTATTCATTGGATGAACTTGCAGAAGGACAGCAATGGGAGTAACTTATTAGACAGTATTCTACTCCAACTCATCCTTTCCCAGCATCAAAAGATTGTGGGATTCCTAACCTTCTCTACTCCTTCCTTCCTCTTCATTTTCATGCTTTTAGAAACCAAAATTGTGATTACCTAAATCGCTACTTCCAGGGAAGTCTACATTCCTCCAACTCTGGACTCCGATGCATTCCTGGGACCATTCGACACACCATTGGTGGCCATGCCTTCAGCACTCTAGGCCCGAAGCACTGGAATTCCTTCCCTGCCTTGCCATCTCTCTCCCCTTTCAGACCCTCCTTAAAACTTGCCTATTTGACCAAACTTTGAACACCTGGAATCATAGAATGATACAGTACAGAAAGTGGTCATTCAGCCTATTGTGCCTGTGGCAGCTCTTTGGTAGAGCTACCCAATGAGTCTTATAACCTCTGCTCTTGCCCCATAGCCCTGCAATCGTTTTCCCTTTGAGTATTTATCCAATTTCCTTTGAAAGTTACAATTGAATCTGCTTCCACCACACTTCCTGGCAGAGCATTCCAGATCACAACACGATGTGTAAAAAAAAAAGGTTCCTCAGGTCGCTTCTGGTTCATTTGTCAATCACCTTAAATCGGTGTCCTCTGGTTACCGACCCTTCTGCCTCTAGAAACAGTTTCTCCCTATTTACTCTAGCAAGATTTTGAACACCTCTATCAAACCTCTTAGCCTGCTTTGCTTTGAGAACCCCCAGCTTCTCCAGTCTCTCCACATAACTGAAGTCCCTCATCATTTCACACTTCTCTGCATTAAATTTCATCAGCCATGTGACTGCCCATTTCATCAGCATGTCTGTGTCCTCCTGAAGTCTGTTACTATCCTCATCACTGTTTACTACATTTACAAGGTTTGGATCATCTGCAAACTTGGAAATTATGTCTTCTATACCCAATGTCCCCCATTATCAATACTCTTCCAGATCTTGCATCTTTCTGTAATTTGCCTGAAAATTTGTTCCTCTATCTCCTTCCCACTATTTGGTGGTCTATAGTTAACACACCGTAGCATAATCACTCCTCAATTGTTCCTTAATTCGAGCCAAATAAATTCCGTCTTTGACCCCTCAACTGCGCCATCCTTCCCCAGTACTATAATAATTTATGATCAATACTAACGCCACTTTTCTTTTTTAACCTCCCTACCTTTACTAAATACCTTGTAGCCAGAAATATTAAACTCCCAATCCTCCCTTTCTTTGAGGCAGGTCTCGGTTATTGCCACTATATCACAGTCCCCTGTGGAGACATATGCCTGCAACTCACCAACCTTCTTGACCACACTACGTGCATTTAAGCACATGCACTCCAAACCCATCTTAGATTGCTTCGCATTTGACTCCTATATTGACCTATTCTTTACTCTACAACAGGTTCCTCCTGCATTAGAACTGGTTCCAGAGCCTTCCTTCCTGCACCATTTCTCCAGTCACGCATTAACCTGTTAGTTAATAATTTAACAGTAAAGGACATTTATCCAAGTCTGGCTCATTACTAAATCTGGTAGGGCATGCTCTCTTGTTGCTTCTAGAACATTTTGCTCCAGAAAAATCCAGAATGAATCAAGAAATTCATTACCTTTCTGACTTGAGCTACTCTGCTTTTCCCAATCTATATGAAAATTAAAGGCTGGAAATTTCTTTACCTGGACGGGCGGTTGCTGTGGCAGTTCACAACCCCATTCTTGCTTCAGAAATGGAATTTGCGCTAATGGGGCCTATTAAACCCGCCCTGCACGCTACCTAGCCCTATTAAATGGTGCGGGTCTGATGATATCATCCGTGACGCGTTTTCAGCCGGGATATTTCAAAGAGCCATGGCCACATTGCATTTGAGGTCCATCTAGAAATGTGCAGTCACTGCATTGCAGGTTGTGATTGTTCCAAACACTTGGAAACATGACTGCATAGAAGCAGAGAGCTGGCTGCACCCAGGATCTCTGATGACTCCCTCCATATGCTTGTGGAGGGAGTAAAAGCACGCAGGGAGGTCCTCTTTCCTTCAAATGGGCGGAAGAGACCTCACCCGGAAGCAAAAATAGCCTGGCTCCAAATTGCAGAGGAGGTGAACAGCAGGGATGTGGTCAAGAGGACCTGGATGCAGTGCTGGAAACGTTTCAATGGTTTCATTAGATCAGGAAAGGGGAGTACAAAGCCATACTCAACTTCATCTTGCTGTGCCTCCATCACATCCCTATCTGCCGTCCCAACCCTACTCCTGCACCTCCTTACTCACAGCAACATACCTTGCACGTCTACTCATCCCTCTCTCTCGATCGACATTATCACATCCCCATCTTACTCGCCAGCCCTCACACTCATCGTCATTTTAATGCAATCATACCAATAGGAGGCCATTTGGCAGTGCCACCCCACTACATCATAGTCTCCTTCTAAAGATGTAACCCATCAATGCCTTACACTCATTCCATCACACATGTTGACAGACATGGTTCCCGAGCTGCGTGAATCCCGTGGTCAGCCAGGGAAATTTGAAAGGGTTAAAAAAAAGTACTCAAGAGTTTGACAACAAGCTGATAATTATTTGAATTAGGTCGCCTGCCTTTGCTGTTACGGTCACTGCCGCACCGGCAGCGCGCCCGAGGGAAAACCACGTGGGGCAGGTTCCCGAGCCACTCCAACTTATTTCAAATTTTTCGCCCGATCCGCCTCTGATGGCGCCTGCACAGACCCCAGAAAATTTTGGCCAAAGTCTCCCATTAAAACAACTCCCTGGTTCTTCTAACCCTGGCAGGACCTCAACTCTTTTCCTTTCAATGTCGTTGGTTCCAATATGGATCACGACTTCTGGCTGTTCCCCTTCTCCCCTCAAAATGTTCTGCACCCTCTCAGCGATGTCCTTTACACTGGCACCAGGGAGGCAACAACCATGCGGGACTCATGCCGGCGATAGCAGAAATGCCTGTCTAACAATGTTCTATGTAATTTTCTGGGTGCGCGGCCCCATTACCTGGCTGCACAGATGATTCAAATTTCCAAGCATGTGTGGTTTTTCCATTCAAATGTAGGACGCCCAGATGGCTGTGCGGCTTGCAGCTTAACAGGAACATTGCTTTCTAACCCACTGACTATCGAATCCCGTATGACCACTGCATCTCTACACATTGCTATGCCTCCTGTGCAGTAATTTGGCCCATTGCACTGCACTGAAAACTGGTTTGACAGTGCCATACTCCCGGAGGATTCGCATTGCCTGCTTTTTCCTACCCTATCAGACAGCCACCAACTTACTATCCTCCTAAACTCTCTGCAGCTGCAGGGTGATCACCTCCTAGAACCTATGCTCTAGGAAATTTTCAGTCTCCCGTATGCCCTGCAGCAACTCCAGCCACTCCTCAAGCTCAGAAACCGAGTGTGAGTTCGAGCAACTGGAGGCACTTCCTGCACACGTGGTTATCCAGGACACATGAAGCGTCATGGAGTCCCCACATGGCACAGAGTCTCAGCCGTCTCATCATTTTGTTTAAAAGTCTATCTATTTAAGATGTATTTTAAGTTTAGTATCCTTTTATTCCAATTTATTATTTGTGTATCCCAGATTTTTATTTAATTCAATTTAGATCCCTTTAATGTTAGTATCTTCTATTTAATTAATTTAAATTTTATCCCCTTAGACCTAATTATTCTGATGAAATCTATATTTACTTATTTACTGTTGCCCTTTGGTTTAAATTACTTAGCACCTCCTTCCCCCTTTGCATCGAATTCCCACTCTCACCAAATTCCTGTCGTCACTCTGTTTAGCAAGCCTCTCCTTCTCTGTTCTAATGAAAAGGGACTCAGTTTCTGTAGTGTCTTCGCAATGATTTGTATCGGCTTAGATTTTGTACTCGAAGTTCCTATTCATAGAATGTAGAATCTCATATGCTTATGCTTCTTTTAAAAATACAGTTTTATCAACTGGATCGTTCATACTGCTACACTCCCTTGAATATGGCATGTCTTTCTTTGCTCAACAAGCCTCCAATGTGGGTGTTATCAAATGTCTTTTGAAAATACATATACACAACATTCACCGCTTTTCCTTTATTTATTCACTCTGTTACTTCCTTTAAGAGCTCTACTAAATTTGTCAGACTCGACTTGCTTTTATAAATCGTGCTGGTTCTCCTTAATTGACCCATGCCTTTCTACGTATCAATTTTATTCAGTATCATGGCCTTTAGAAGCTTGCCCACTCTCAATATTATGTTACCTGGTTTATTTCTCTCTCTTCTTCAACAGAGATGTTGTATTGCCAATCCTTCCAATTCTCTGGCACAACTTTTACTGTTTTGTACCACGGTGGTGTCCTGAATTACAGGCCTTGGCCTTTAACCTCAGTTTCTAAATTTAAAAAAGAATGAGTATATATGGAACTGATCAAATTACAGAAATTTGAAGACATCACTGAGAGCAATTGGCATCCATTTTGTAGTATTAACTACATTTTTCAGGACAAACCAAATTATACTATCCTTCTTTAATCTACAATTGATTTGCTGAATCATTTCCATTTAATTTTGTTTTACTTTTTTTTCCATTCAGCAGATTTCTAATACTTTCATTCTACAAAGAGGTTTTAATTATTGCATGTGTACAGTTGAACACATTTAAAATTGTATTTTTAATTATGTAATTAATTAAGTAATCATTTTGGTTTGAGCCTGATCGAGAGGTTCCCAGTTTAAATATGCAAATGTGTAATATTTACGGTGGCCTTTTCTGTTGAATTAAACCAATATACGCACAAAATATATTTTTTTACACCATGGTTGCTACATGATAACTGAGAAGCTTAGATCTCAGGCTTAGCTTTAACAAGTTATTAAGATCACTGTGGTAGTGATTCGGCAGGGGGGAGGGGGGGGGGGGGGGTATACTGTATATGAGGAGATTTTCTGTTGTTCCTGAGACCTCAAAGCAAAATCAATCCACTTGCTTTTCTGGATGCTATATTATCCAGCATTTTTCCTCCATTTCTGTCAATAGCCATTCCTGTTTTAGGCTGGAGGTTCTAGACTGGATACCTCAGGGTCCCATAATCTCCCATCCTTTCAATGGTTATAGAGCTGGCACAGACAAAATAAGCTGAATGACCTCCTTCTATGCCACAGCTTGATAGGTCTGATGAAATTTGCAATGGAAACACAGACCAGAAAACAAATATCTCTGTGATCAGTGAGGAGCTTTCAAAACAATCCGACACCTGAGAGTCCCTGGCCAAAGACCGCCCTAAGTAGAGGAAGTGCATCCGGGAGGGTGCTGAGCACCTCAAGTCTCGTCACCGAGAGCATGCAGAAACCAAGCGCAGGCAGCGGAAGGAGCGTGCAGCAAACCATTCCCACCCACCCTTTCCTTCAACGACTGTCTGTCCCACCTGTGACAGAGACTGTAATTCCTGTATTGGACTGTTCAGTCACCAAAGAACTCACTTTTTGGGCCCAAATTTGGTCAGGAGTTTGCTGGTTTTTTTGGGAGCAACTTGATTTTTCTGAAATATCTTAAAAATCCCCATTTTGCACATTTAATTTGCGCCAATGTAAGTGAGTTAGTTAGGATTTTTTTTAGTTTAGTTTTTTTTCCCAAAATGGGGCATTACCAGCCATCTATGCCTGTTTTAGTCATTTATGCCAGTTTGGACAACTAATAGTTGCTCCAAACTAACTTAGGCCAGCGTATGTGGCCACTTGTGGCCGCACAGAAAACCCTTGTGGAGAGTTAAGAAATCAGGGCAGGTAGCCCCCAAATGACAGTGTTATGATAGGAATGCTAGTTTTTTTTAAAATCCCAAGCAGCGACACTGGACAGGGTGTAGGTGCTATCAGCCTGATTAAACTGAGTATGGGGTTTTTACAAGAATAAAAATGATCTTGTAATGAAGGCTGAAGTATGGGGGCCACTTAAGCAAGTGGAGGGTTTTCTTTGTAAATAATAGATCAAGAGCACCAACACTCTTGTCTAATGGATTCGTGTGCGGCATCACATTGGATTTTGACTTCTGCAGTACCAAAGAATTGCCCTGACTAGGTTTAGAAATTTAAAACGTGAGACTTACAAAAAAAGCATGTCAAAATGTAAACTTAAATTTTGGTGTTCAGCATTGTGTAGTGTGACTCTGATAATTAGTAATATTTTATAATTCTATGCAGTAGTGGGTGAGCTGTAAGATACTGCAAATAGGGAATTTTTAGTAAAGATAGCTAGCTATTAAGTTTTCTGGTGCCGTTTTGAGCGCACAAAGTCGGCGCATCGGAAAAAGGGGTTGGGAAAATTTGGGCCCCGAGAGTGGAAGCAAGTTTTCCTCGATTTTGAGGGACTGCCTATGATGATGATGAGCTGTCTCTGGTGATTTTCTGAAGTACTGAGAGATAAAAGTAACAGAACAGGGAAAATAATAAAACAAACACTTTGATAGTTCTGGCAGCAATAATTTGACTGTGAAGACCAATACACTGCAATTTTGCTTCTTTGCACAGAATTCCTATGTCCCATTCTATCAATAGTAAAAAAATGTGAAGCTTATTGATCCTTTCCCTCCAACTCACCATTTGCTCGTGTCCCAAATCTGAAAAACATTAAAAGCTTTACATAATTGAAAGAATGTATTTGTGCCATAAATCTTGAAACCAATCTCTCATATACACCATCACTACAATATAGTGAGCATTTAAACCGATCGACCTGGATTTTGTGGGGCCGATGACGCACAGTGTACACCATCCGAAGTCCCAACAATCCGCATGTGCAAAAACCCGGAGCTTGTGATTTGTCAAGGTTCACCTTAACAGATTATCCGCATGCACCCCAAAAACACTTTCACTGGCACAGAGTTGAGCTATTGGCCAACTGCTGCCCAGAAGCTGTGCACGATAAAAGCAGGAATAGAAACATAGAAATTTACAGCGCAGGCGGCCATTTCATTCCATCATGTCTGCGCCGGCCGACAAAGAGCCGCACAGCCCTTGGTCAGCAACCCTGAAGGTTACATATAAACCTATGAACAATGACGGAAAGGCAAAGAGCACCCAGTCTCAAACAACTGCGACACTCCTTATACTGAAACATTCTACACTCTACCCCCACCGGAGCCATGTGATCTCCTGGGAGAGGCAAAAACCAGATAAAAACCCAGGCCAATTTAGGGAGAAAAAAATCTGGGAAAATTGCTCTCCGACCCATCCAGGCGATCGAAACTAGTCCAAGAGATCACCCTGGCCATTTTCTATTCCCTGCAGTACTTACCATTATATCTGCGTCATCCACCAAAAGGTCATCCAGTCTAATCCCAATTACCAACTCTAGGTCCGTAACCCTGCTGCACTTTATGTGCCCATTCAACCATCTTTTAAAAGTGGTGAGGGTTTCTGCATCCACCACTCTTCCAGGCAGCGAGTTCCAGACCCCACAACCCTCTGCGTAAAGAAGCCCGCCCCCTCAAATTCCCTCTAAACCTTCCACCAACCACCTTAAAACTATGCCCCCTCGTAATAGACCCTGCCACCAATGGAAATAGACCCTTACTATCCACTATGTCCAGGTCCCTCAATATTTTGTACACCTCAATGAGGTCTCCTCTCAAACTCCTCTATTCCAATGAGAAGAAACCCAGCCTATCGAATCTGTCCTTAATAGGACCTGCTTTTACCAGCGTAAGGGTGAAAATAAATATTAAATTAAAAAGTTTTAAATGATTAAAACATACAAAAACATTTTAAATTAGTTTGTGAACATCAGCCTGGATTAAAATGTTCAAAATAATTCTTCAAAAAATAATTTTTAAATTTTAAATGCTTCATTAAAGGAACTTTTAATTAATTTTGAACATGGGAATATTTATTTTTTATTCGAGTTGTGTTAATTATTTAGTTGTGGATTTCCTATAAGCTTATGAGGATTCCGTTCATAAATGGAATCCCCATAAGCTTATGAGGAATCCCCATTTCTAATGGTTGACCTGGCCCACGTGATCCCAGGGACACTTCCGAACTGCCTGCTTCCCTGGGATCCGTGGGCCTTTATCCAGGATCCGAAGACTCCGAAGCCCGGGAACCAGCAGGTAAATTTGTATTTTTTTCTCCCGGGTACTCCAGAGGTACACCTCCGACCACATTTTCGGCCCATCAGTTTTGAAGATGGTTCGCCTGGTTTTGTTAAGTTTAGAATGGAATACAAGTCTTTTCTTGGAATGTGTGGAGACAAGAGTAAAAGCCTAGATACCATTCCCCTTGTCTGCAGGTACCATAGCTATTATCTGGGAATGCAATGAAACATTTTTCTCAGTTGTGGTGTCACTGTGCACTTTCTGATGCCCAATTGAGTCTAATTGGATATCCTAGGCTCACTGCGTTTGTCTGTATTATTCTGAATAATCCAGAGAACACCGAGTAAGTTTTCCTTTCGCCTACATTGTGTGAACCCAAGACAAATTTGAAGTCAGCACCTCTCCACCGTCGACTAGTGCCACCAGGTCATCATGATCAACCAGAGCCAGTAAGTTCTTAGCAACAGCCAAGAGGGAATGGTTGGATGTGATAAGATTGGCAACTCCTGACCTGAAGGATAACTAAAGAAAGAGCAGGGCCAATTAGGGACCTGTGTGTGGAGGCGGAAGACGTGGGTATGGTTCTTAATGAATTCTTTGCGTCTGTTTTCACAAAAGAGAGGGACGATGCAGACATTGCAATCAGGCAGTAGGAGTATGAAATATTAGATAAAATAAACAGTGGGAGAGGAAGTATTAAGGGGTTTAGCATCTTTGAAAGAGGATAAATCCCCAGATCCAGATGAAATGTATCCCTTGCTGTTAAAAAAAGCGAGAGGAAATAGCAGAGGCTCTGACCACCATTTCCAATCCTCTCTGGTTACGGAGGACTGGAGCACTGCTAACAGAAAGGATAGACAGAAAGGAAAAGAGGGTGGGGTAGCGTTGCTGGTTAAAGAGGAAATTAACGCAATAATAAGGAAGGTCATTAGCTTGGATGATGTGGAATCGATATGGGTGGAGCTACGGAATACCAAAGGGCAGAAAACGCTTGTGGGAGTGGTGGTCAGACCAGCAAACAGTTGTAGTGATGTTTGGGACAGCATCAGACAAGAAATTAGGGATGCGTGCAATAAAGGTACAACTTTAATCTACATATTGATTGGGCTAACCAAACTGGTAGCAATACGGTGATGGGGGATTTCCTGGAGTGTATTAGGGATGGTTTTCCAGACCAATGTGTCGAGGAACCAACTAGCGGGCTGGCCATCCTAGACTGGGTGATGTGTAATGAGAAAGGACTAATTAGCAATTTTGTTGTGCGAGGTCCCTTGGGGAAGAGTGAGCATACTATGGTAGAATTCTTTATTAAGATGGAGAGTGACACAGTTAATTCAGAGACTAGGGTCCTGAACTTAAGGAAAGGTAACTTCGATGGTATGAGACGTGATTTGGCTAGAATAGACTGGCGAATGATACTTAAAGGGTTGACGGTGGATAGGCAATGGGAAACATTTAAAGATCACATGGATGAACTTCAACAATTGTACATCCGTGTCTGGAGTAAAAATAAAACGGGAAAGGTGGCTCAACCGTGGCTAACAAGGGAATTAGGGATAGTGTTAAATCCAAGGAAGAGGCATATAAATTGACCAGAAAAAGCAGCAAACCTGAGGACTGGGAGAATTTTATAATTTAGCAGAGGAGGACAAAGGGTTTAATTAGGAGGGGGAAAATAGAGTATGAGAGGAAGCTTGCTGAGAACATAAAAACTGACTTCAAAAGCTTCGATAGATATGTGAAGAGAAAAAATTAGTGAAGACAAACGTAGGTCCCTTGCAGTCAGATTCAGATGAATTTATAATGGGGAACAAAGAAATGGCAGACCAGTTGAACAAATACTTTGGTTCTGTCTTCACGAAGAAAGACACAAATAACCTTCCGGAAATACTAGGGGACCAAGGGTCTAGTGAGAAGGAGGAACTGAAGGAAATCCTTATTAGGCGGGAAATTGTGTTAGGGAAATTGATGGGATTGAAGGTCGATAAATCCCCAGGGCCTGATAGTCTGCATCCCAGAGTACTTAAGGAAGTGGCCCAATAAATAAATAGTGGATGCATTGGTGATCATTTTCCAAAAGTCTATCGACTCTGGATCAGTTCCTATGGACTGGAGGGTAGCTAATGTAACACCACTTTTTAAAAAGGAGGGAAGAGAGAAGACGGGTAATTATAGATCGGTTAGCCTGACATCAATAGTGGGGAAAATATTGGAATCAATTATTAAAAGATGAAATGGCAGTGCATTTGGAAAGCAGTGATAGGATCGGTCCAAGTCAGCATGGATTTATGAAAGGGAAATCGTGCTTGACAAATCTTCTGGAATTTTTTGACGATGTTACTAGTAGAGTGGACAAAGGAGAACCAGTGAATGTGGTGTATTTGGACTTTCAAAAGGCTTTTGACAAGGTCCCACACAAGAGATTGGTATGCAAAATTAAAGCACATGGTATTGGGGATAATGTACTGACGTGGATAGAGAACTGGTTGGCAGACAGGAAGCAGAGTGTCGGGATAAACGGGTCCTTTTCAGAATGGTAGGCAGTGACTAGTGGAGTGC
The DNA here is from genome assembly GCF_044704955.1 of Pristiophorus japonicus. NCBI lineage: Eukaryota > Metazoa > Chordata > Chondrichthyes > Pristiophoridae > Pristiophorus > Pristiophorus japonicus. The sequence goes on from NC_091980.1 coordinate 231,619,602, forward strand.
CGCAGGACTCAGTGCTGGGACCCCAGCTCTTTACATTATACATCAATGATTTAGATGAAGGAATTGAGTGTAATATCTCCAAATTTGCAGATGACACTAAGCTGGGCGGCGGTGTGAGCTGTGAGGAGGACGCCAATAGGCTGCAGGATGACTTGGACAGGTTAGGTGAGTGGGCAAATGCATGACAGATGCAGTATAATGTGGATAAATGTGAGGTTATCCACTTTGGTGGCAAAAACACGAAGGCAGAATATTATCTGAATGGCAGATTAGGAAAAGGGGAGGTGCAACGAGACTTGGGTGTCATGGTACTTCAGTCATTGAAAGTTAGCATGCAGGTACAGCAGGCGGTGAAGAAGGCAAATGGTATGTTGGCCTTCATAGCTAGGGGATTTGAGTATAGAAGCAGGGAGGTCTTACTGCAGTTGTACAGGGCCTTAGTGAGGCCTCACCTGGAATATTGTGTTCAGTTTTGGTCTCCTAATCTGAGGAAGGACGTTCTTGCTATTGAGGGAGTGCAGCGAAGGTTCACCAGATTGATTCCTGGGATGGCAGGACTGACATATGAGGTGAGACTGGATCGACTGGGCCTGTATTCACTGGAGTTTAGAAGGATGAGAGGGGATCTCATAGAAACATATAAAATTCTGACGGGACTGGACAGGCTTGATGCAGGAAGAATGTTCCCGATGTTGGGGACGTCCAGAACCAGGGGACATAGTCCAAGGATAAGGGGTAAGCCATTATGGACTGAGATGAGGAGAAACTTCTTCACTCAGAGAATTTTTACCTGTGGAATCCCCTATCGCAGAGAGTTGTTGATGCCAGTTCATTGGATGTATTCAAGAGACAGTTAGATATGGCCCTTACGGCTAAAGGGATCAAGGATTATGGAGAGAAAGCAGAAAAGGGGTACAGAGGTGAACGATCAGCCATGATCTTATTGAATGGTGGTGCAGGCTCGATGGGCCTGTTTCTATGTTTCTATTACCATTGTTTAAAAAGGGAGAAAGGGATAGACTGAGTAATTACAGGCCCATAACCATGGTGGAGGAAAAAGTATTGGAAAAAATTCTGAGGGATTGGATAAATCTTCATTCAGAAAGATACGGATTAATCAAGGATAGTCAGCATGGATTTGTTAACGGAAGGTCGTGTCTGACTAACTTGATTAAATTCTTTGAGGCGGTAACAAGGAGGATCAATTGCATTTGATGTAGTCTATATGGATTTTAGGAAGGCTTTTGTTAAAGTCCCACATGGCAGACTGGTCACGAAAATAAAAGCCCATGGGATCCAAGGCAAAGTAGCAAGTTGGATCCAAAATTGGCTGAGGCGGGAAGCAAAGGATAATGGTTGATGAGTGTATTTGTGACTGGAAGGCTGTTTCCAGTGGGATTCCGCAGGGCTCAGTAATAAGTCCCTTGCTTTTTGTGGTATGTGTCAATAATTTAGACTTGAATGTAGGGAGTATGATTAAGAAGTTTGCAGATGATACAAAAATTGGTTATGTGGTTGATAATTAAGAAGAAACCTGAATACTTCAGGAAAATATCAATCGACTGGTCAGCTGGGTAGAACAGTGGCAAATGGAATTCAATCCAGAGAAGTGTGAGGTAGTGCATTTGGGAAGGGCTAACAAGACAAGAGAATACACAATAAAGGGTAGGACACTGAGAATTGTGGAGGATCAGAGGGATCTTGGAGTGAGTGTCCACAGATCCCTGAAGGCAGCAGGACAGGTACACAAGGTGGTTAAGAAGACATATGGGATACTTGCCTTTATTAGCTGAGGCATAGAATATAAAAGCACGGAGGTTATGCTTGAACAGTATAAAACACTGGTTAGGCCACAACTAGAGTACTGCGGGCAGTTCTGGTCACCACATTACAAGAAAGATGTGATTGCACTAGAGAGAGTACAGAGGAGATTTATGAGAAAGTTGCAAGAACTGGCAAATTTTAACCAGGAGGAAAGATTGGATAGGCTGGGGTGTTTTCTTTGGAACAGAGGAGGGTGAGGGGAGACTTAATTGAGGTGTATAAAATTATGAGGGGCCTATATAGAGTGAATAGGAAGGAAATATTTCCCTTAGCCGAGGGATCAATAACCATGGGGCACAGGTTTACAGTAATTGATAGGAGATTTAGAGGGGATTTGAGACTTTTTTTCACCCAGAGGGGATCTGGAACTCACTGCCTGAAAGGATGGTAGAGGCAGAAATCCTCATAACATTTAAAAAGTGCCTGGATATGCACTTGGAAGTGCAGTAACCTACAAGGCTACAGACCAAGAGCTGGAAAGTGGGATTAGGCTGGATAGCTCTGTCAGCCGGCACGGATACGATGGGTCGAATCACCTCCTTCTGTGCTCTAAATTTCTATGATTCTATGATATTGCTTTTGCTCAATTTTGTCCTCAGTAACTTGGGCTATATGGTTTAGTCACTTTATGGTTGGGGCTAGAGAATCACAGATGTGATGAGCAGTGGTATGTGTTGCCAACAAACATATTAATATGCGTTAACCAGTGATTGCGAATAGGCTTCTGCACTTTACACAGTATTTTAAAAATCTTTGGCATAGGTTTATGCAGGTATACTGTCCCAAATGTGGAGACATGCAGTTTGATTTCATGCAGGCAATGTATTTCCCTCATCAGTATCGATGGATGTACTAAATCACAACAGGCTACATAAAGAGGGGGAAAAAAACACTCTGTGCGTTAAAATTCCAATTTTATGTGCCAACCCCATCTTTCTTTTTCCTGTTTTTATGGTGCTCCATACAGCTGCCAACAGAGAATATAATTAGTCAATATGACCTGGAAGTACTACATAGGATTACATAGGATATACAGTAGGGGATCAGGCCAGTTTGCCCAACCAGTCCATAGAATCATAGAAATTTACAACACGGAAGGAGGCCATTTTGGCCCATTGTGTCCGCGCCAGCCGACCAAGAGCCATCCCGCCTAATCCCACTTTCCAGCTCTTCGTCTGTAGCCCTGTAAGTTACGGCACTTTAAGTGCACATCCAAGTATTTTTAAAAATATGGTGAGGCTTTCTGCCTCTACCACCCTTTCAGGTAGAGTTCCAGACCCCCACCACTGTCTGGGTGAAGAAATTTCCCTTCATATCTCCTCTAAATCCCGCCCCGATTACTTTAAATATATGCCCACTGGTTGTTGACCCTTCTGCCAAAGGAAACAGGTCCTTCCTATCCACTCCACTCCACTCATAATTTTATACACCTCAATCAGGTCTCCCCTTCACCTCAGCTGCTCCAAAGAAAACAGACCCAGCATCTCCAATCTTTTCTCATTGCCAAAATACTCCAGTCCAGGCAACATTCTTGTCAATCTCCTCTGCACCCTTTCCAGTGCAATCACATCTTTCCTGTAATGTGATGACCAGAACTGCACACAGCACTCCAGCTGCGGCCTAACTAGTGTTTTATACAGTTCAAGCATAACCTCCTTGCTCTTGTATTCCATGCCTCGACTAATAAAGGCAAGTATTCCATATGCCTTCTTAACCACCTTATCTACCTGGCCTGCTACCTTCAGGAATCTGTGGATCTGCGCTCCAAGTTCCCTTTGTTCCTCTACATTTTTCAGTGGCGTACCATTTAAGGCGTATTCCCTTGCCTTGTTGGACCTCTCCAAATGCATTAACTCACATTTATCCAGAATGAATTCCATTTATCACTGTTCTGCCCACCTGACCAGTACATTGATATCTTCTTGCATTGCGCAGCTTTGTATTTCATTATCAACCACAGCCTATTTTAGTGTCATCTGCAAATTTCTTCATCATACCTCCAACATTCAAGTCATTGGTATATACCACAAAAAGCAATGGACCCAGCAAAGAGCCCTGCCGAACCCCACTGGATATAGTCTTTAAGTCACAAAAATATCCATCAACCATTATCCTTTGCTTCCTGCCTCTGAGCCAATTTTGGATCTAACTTGCCACTTTGCCCTGGATCCAATGGGCTTTTACTTTCCTGACTGGTCTGCCATGTGTGACCTTATTAAAAGCTTTGCTAAAATCTTACGCACTGCCCTTATCGACCCTCCTGGTTACTTCCTCGAAAAATTCAATCAAGTTAGTCCGACACGACCTTCCCTTAACAAATTCATGCTGACTGTCCTCGATTAATCCATATCTTTCCAAATGAAGATTTATCCTATCCCTCAGGATTTTTCCACCACTGGAGGTTAGGCTGACAAGCCTTAATTACTCAGTCTATCCCTTTCTAAACAAAGATACATTAGCAGTCCTCCAGTCCTCTTGCCAGAGAGGACTGGAAAATGATGGTCAGAGCCTCTGCTAGTTCCTCTTTTGCTTCTCTTAACATTTCATCCGGGCCTGGGGATTTATCCACTTTCAAAGCTGCTAAGCCCCTTAATACTTCCTTTCTCACTATGTTTATCTTCTCTAACATTTCATACTCCTCCCTCATTGCAAAGTCTGCACCACGCCTCTCTTTTGTGAAAACAGATGAAAAGTATTAATTAAGAATCATACCCACGTCTTCTGCCTCCACACACACATTTCCTTTATGGTCTCTAATAGGCCCTACTCTTCCTCTAGTTATCCTCTTGCTCGTAATGTATTTATAAAACATCTTTGGATTTTCCCTGATTTTACTTGCCAACATTCTTTCATGCTCTCTCTTTGCTTTCCTGATATCTTTTTTAATTGCACTTTTATACTCCTCTCAAGTTTCTGCAGTATTAAGTTCTCAGTATCTGTCCTAACCTTCAGTTTCCCCTGTATGTCCCTTGACATCCAGGGGACTCTAGATTTGTTAGCCCCACCCTTTTTTTTCAGGGAACATACTTGCTCTGTACACTCAGGATCTCCTCCTTGAATGCGTCCCACTGCTCGAACACTGATTTACCATCAAGTAGCCATTTCCAGTCCACTTTGGCCAATTTCCATCTGAGCTCAGCTCAGCAAAATTGGCTTTACCTCAATTGAGAACTTTTTTCCTGGCCAACCTTTGCCTCTTCCATAACTACCCTAAATCTTACTGAATTATGATCACAAGCACCAAAATGCTCTCCCACAGATACCTCTTCATTCCCCAAAACCAAGTCCAGAACCACCCCCTCCCTTGTTGGGCTTGTTACATACAGGCTAAAGAAATTCTCCATGCTGGCTAAAGGAATTCTCCTGAATACATTTTAGGAATTCTGCACCCTCTGTACCATTCACACTGCTTTTTTCCCAGTTAATATTAGAGTAGTTGAAATCCCCCACTATTACAGCTCTATAGTTTTTGCACTTCGTAGCAATTTGCCCACATATTTGTTCTTCTATCTCCCTCTGACTGTTTGGGGGTCTATAATACAATCCCAATAGTGTGATCGCCCCTTTTTTGTTCTTCAATTCAACCCATATGGCCTCGTTTGATGACCCCTCGAACATATCATCCCTTCTCACAGCTGTAATTGTTTCTTTAATTAATAGTGACCCCACCTCCTTTTTTTTTCCCCTCTCTATCATGTCTGGAAACCCTGTAACCAGGAATGTTAAGCTGCCATACCTGCCCTTCTTTCAGCCATGCCTCAGTAATAGCTATAATATTATACTCTCAAGTGTATCTGTGCTCTCAGGTCATCTGCCTTATTCCCTATATTCCTTGCATTGAAATATATACCATTTAGTGGTTCCAAACTCCCTTGTTGTCTATTTCCCAGCCCGTTTCCTCTGTCTTCCAAAATCACTTTCAACTTTTCTGCTGCCCAATTCCAGCTATGCTTCTCTCCCCACTAAATCAATTCTCCAGTTCCCATCCCCCTGCCAAGCTATTTTAAACCCTCCCCCAATAGCACTAACAAACCCTCCCGCGAGGATACTGGTCCCAGCTGCGTTGACGTGCAACCCGTCCAGCTTGCATCGGTCCCACCTCTCCCAGAAACGGTCCTAATGCCTCAGTAATCTAAAGTCCTCACGTCTGCACCATCTCTCAAGCCACGCATTCATCTTCCCCATCCTCCTATTTCTGTACTCACAAGCACGTGGCATCGGCCGTAACCCGAAGATTACTACCTTTGAAGCCCTACTTTTTAATCTCTCTCCTAGCTCCCTAAATTCTGCCTGCAAGACCTCATCACTCTTTCTACCTACGTCATTGGTACCGATATGGACCACGATCTCTGGCTGTTCACCCTCTCCCTGCAGAATGTCTTGCAGCCGCTCGGTGATATCCTTGAGCCTGGCACCAGGGAGGCAACATCATATCCTGGAGTCACATCTGCGGCTGCAGAAACGCCTGTCTGCTCCCCCATCAAATCTCCTACCACTGTTGCCCTTCCATTCTTTTTCCTCCCCCAATGTCCAGCTGAGCCACCCATGATGCCGTGGACTTAGCTCTGGCTGCCCTCCCCAGAGGCACCATTGCCCTCACCAGTACTCAGAACAGAATACAGGTTGGAGAGCGAGATGGACTCAGGGGACTCCTGCACGACCTGCCTCATCCTCCTCTTCTGTCTGGCGTTCACCAACTTCCTCTCTGTTTGTACGCTCTTTAGCTGCGGGGTGACCACCTCTAGATACGTGCTATCCATGTAGCTCTAAGCCTCGCGGATGCACCGCAGTGACTCCAGCCGGCGCTCAAGCTCCGAAACCCGGAGCTCAAGTTGCTGTCACTCACTTCCTGTACATGTGGTCGTCCAGGATACAAGAAGCGTCCAGGACGTCCCACATGACACAGGATGTGCACTCCACAGTACTGAGCTGCCCTGCAATGCTTCTAGTTAATTGACTATGAACTAAACTATGAAATAAATTTAACAGTAGAAGATGAAAAAAACCACTTACCGGCTACTCACCAATCAGCTTCTTCCCTTGTGCCGACGTCACTTCTGGTTTTCTGACGTCACTCCTGTGTTGAGTTGCTCCAGGCTCTCCGCCTGCTCGCTGCTGCCACTGCTCCGGTCTCCACTCTCTCTGCCTGCTCGCTGTCGCCGCTGCTGCTCCAGTCCACACACTCGCCGCCTGCTCGCTGCCACCGCTGCTCCAGTCTGCGCTCTCTCTGCCTCCGCTGTTCTGGTCTGCTGGCGTTTATGCTCCACTCGAGCCTCCTCCCATTTTTCCTCATCTAAATTGTTCAGCATAACTCTCTATTCCCTTCTCCCTCAAATGCTTGTGTAGCCGCCGCTTAAATGCATCTATACTATTCGCTTCAACCACTCCATGTTAGCGAGTTCCACATTCTCATCACCCTGGGTAAAAAAGGTTTCTTCTGCATTCCCTATTGGATTTCTTGGTGACTATCTTATATTGATGGACTCGAGTTGTGCTCTTCCCCACAAGTGGAAACATTCTCTCTGTATCCACTCTTATCAAAACTTTTCATAATTTTAAAGACCTCTATTAGATCACCCCTCAGCCTTTTTTTTTCCCAAAAGAAAACAGACCCTGCCTGTTCATCCTTTCCTGATATGTATACCCTCGCATTTTTGGTATCATCCTTGTAAATCTCTCTGCACCCTCTCCAGTGCCTCTATATCCTTTTTACAACATGGTGACCAGGACTATACTGTAAGGAGTACCTTATCGAAGGCCTTTTGAAAATCTAAATTACATCTACTGCATTACCATTGTCCACTCTCGCTGTTACCTCTTCAAAAAATTCAATGGGGTTGGTCAAACAAGACTTTCCCTCTTTCCCTTTTGAAATTTATGCTGACTATTCATTACTATATTTTTGGTATCTTGATGTTCTTCTATTTCTCCTTTAATAGGGATTCCATCATTTTTACTACCACTGATGTTAAGCTGACTGGTTTGTAATTCCCTGGACATGTTCTATCCCCCTTCTTAAATCTAGGTATTATGTTAGCTATCCACCAGTCCTCTGGCAGTACACATTTTTCTAACAAATTATTAAATGTGTGTAGTAATGCCTGTGGTATTATCCTGTCTATCCCTTAATGGCCCTATTCCCATCCCAACCTTCCTTTTTTTATTGATGTGCCTGTAAAATATTTTACTATTTTGTTTTATGTTCCTTGATAATTTAATTTCATAGTTCCTCTTTGCCTTCCTAATTGTTTTTTTGACTTCTCTCCCAATCTTTTCGTATTCTCCTTTATCATGCACTCCCCTGCTGTCTATGTACTTAATGTATGTTTCTTTCCTTACCCTCAATTGTTCCCTTATGGCTTTATTCATCCATGGGGTCTCATTAGTGTTTAGTTTGTTCTTTCCTTTTAGCAGAATATATTGTTCCTGCACTCTGTTGAACACTGTTTTAAATGTTTCCGATTGCTGTTCTACATCGTTGTTTGCCAATATTGTTGCCCATTTTATTTTCCCAAATTCTATTCTCAGCCTCTCAAAATCAACTTTTCTCCAATCTATTACCCTGGTTTTTGTCATACCTATCTCCTTCTCAATCATCTTAAAGCATATGGTCATTATTGTATAGATCTTCCCCTATTTTTACTTCTCTTATTTGCTCTGGTTCATTCTCCATTACTAGACCCAATAGCTGTAACAAGGCTGACAAGCATTGGTTTAATTTTATTTTTTCCTTTTGTTTTCTTACGCGCAGTTTAGTAAGGAGAGCACTGTTTTGTTAAAATTTGTTGGAGAGTCTCCATTCTATATCAATGCCACAATTCCCAGGATAAAGGCCTGAAAAAGAAAACTGGCAATATTGCAAATGAAATGCACTTGCAAATGGTAAAAAAACAAGGACAATTTAATCTAATTACCATCTGTGGGAAATCAAGATCTTGTATTCCAATTCAACAGCAAATGGTGCAAAACAGGGAACAGAGAACACAACTATTTGAGCTCAGGAAAAATGAGCTGTTGCACTGGCACAGGCATGGGACAAGGAAACCATATGAAGCACTGCCTATATTTAACATGTCAATTTTTCATGTGCATGATCAGCATGTGGTTTCCCCAGAACTATCAAGCTAGGCTCAGCACCTATAATGTTTGGAGGAAGAAAAATATGCATTTCATTTTTAATCTTAAAGCAGCACTGTTATTTTTTCAATTTATATATTGGTGTTAAAAAAAACACAGTTCTCCAAAATGTTACTTATTTCTGACCACATTTTGGAGACTGAAAAGTCTTCACAAAAGAAAATGAAATATTGAACTACTTCACTATCACATCCCTTTAATGCTTGCAAGTGTGTTTACGTTACCTTTTACTTGTTGGAACTATCTACCCAGTTTAGACACCGTGGAAATTTATTTCACACATTTGAAACCTGGGCGCGTCATCGAGTTGGCGCGGCGGGAGTCGGAGGAGGCGACCTATAAAAGGCCCATCAGCCAGGGAGCAGCGGCAGCGTGGAGGAGGAGGCCAGCTAGTGCAGGGAGAGAAGGCAAGAAAGAAGTCGAAAGAAATCGAAGGGTGACATCACAGCCAAGGGGGTAAGTGATTGGCTGGTGATTGGTGAGTAGCTTTTCCTTTTCTTTTCCTTTATCAGTTGGTAACCTTTATCATTGTTGTTGCCAAATTAAGTTAATCTAGGGGTTAAGTCATGGCAGGAGAGCTCGGACACGTGTCATGCTCCTCCTGTGCTATGTGGGAATTCAGGGACGCTTCCAGTGTCCTTGACGACTACATGTGCGGGAAGTGTATCCTGCGGCAGCTCCTGACAGAACGCATTGCGGCATTGGAGCTGTGGGTGGATTCACTCTGGAGCATCCGCGATGCTGAGGATGCCGTGAATAGCACGTTTAGTGAGTTGGTCATACCACAAGTAAAGGTTACACAGATAGGGAATGGGTGACCAGCAGGAAGAGCAGTGGAAGGAAGGTAGTGCAGGGGTCCCCCGCAATCATCCCCCTCCAAAACAGATACACCATTTTGGGTACTGTTGGGGAGGGGATGACTCATCAGGGGAGGGCAGCAGCAGCCAAGTTCATGGCACCGTGGGTGGCTCTGTTGCACAGGAAGGCACGAAAAAGAGTGGGAGAGCTATCGTTGTAGGGGATTCTATTGTAAGGAGAATAGATAGACGTTTCTGCGGCCGCAATCGAGACTCCAAGAAGGTATGTTGCCTCCCTGGTGCAAGGGTCAAGGATGTCTCGGAGCGGTTGCAAGACATTTTGGAGGGGAAGGGTGAACAGCCAATTGTCGTGGTGCATGTAGGTACCAACGATATAGGTAAAAAAAACAGGATGAGGTCCTACAAGCTGAATTTAGGGAGCTAGGAGTCAAATTAAAAAGTAGGACCTCAAAAGGTAGTAATCTTAGGATTGCTACCAGTACTATGTGCTAGTCAGAGTAGGAATTTCAGGATAGCTCAAATTAATACGTGGCTAGAGGAGTGGTGAAGAAGGGAGGGATTCAAATTCCTGGGACATTGGAACCTGTTCCGGGGGAGGTGGGACGGTCTGCACCTGGGCAGGACCGGAACCAATGTCCTAGGGGAGCGTTTGATGGTGCTGTTGGGGAGGGGTTAAACTAATATGGCAGGGGGATGGGAACCTATGCAGGGAGAGAGAGGGAAGTAGAATGGGGGCAGAAGCTAAAGACAGTAAGAAGAAAAGTAAAAGTGGAGGGCAGAGAAACCTAAGGCAAAAATCAAAAAGGGCCACATTACAGCAAAATTCGAAAGAGGCAAAATGTGTTAAAAAGACAAGCCTGAAGGCTCTGTGCCTCAATGCGAGGAGTATTCGTAATAAGGTGGACGAATTAACTGCACAGGCAGCGAGTGAAGAATGAGATATAATTGGCATCACGGAGACATGGCTCCAGGGTGACCAAGGCTGGGAACTCAACATCCAAGGGTATTCAACATTCAGGAAGGATAGACAGAAAGGAAAAGGAGGTGGCGTAGCGTTGCTGGTTAAAGAGGAAATTAACGCAACAGTAAGGAAGGACATTACCTTGATGTAGAATCTATATGGGTGGAGTTGCGGAATACCAAAGGGCAGAAAACGCTAATGGGAGTTGTGTACAGACCACCAAACAGTAGTAGTGAGGTTGGGGATGGCATCAAACAAGAAATTAGGGATGCGTGCAATAAAGGTACAGCAGTTATCATGGGCGACTTTAATCTACATATTGATTGGGCTAACTAAACTGGTAGCAATACGGTGGAGAAGGATTTCCTGGAGTGTATTAGGGATGGTTTTCCAGCCCAATATGTCGATGAACCAACTAGAGGGCTGGCCATCTTAGACCGGGTGATGTGTAATGAGAAAGGACTAATTAGCAATCTTGCTGTGCGAGGCCCCTTGGGAAAGAATGACTATATGGTAGAATTCTTTATTAAGATGGAAAGTGACACAGTTAATTCAGAGGATAGGGTACTGAACTTAAGGAAAGGTAACTTTGATGGTATGAGACGTGAATTGGCTAGAATAAACTGGTGAATGATAATTAAAGAGTTGACGGTGGATAGGCAATGGGAAACATTTAAAGATCACATGGATGAACTTCAACAATTGTACATCCCTGTCTGGAGTAAAAATAAAAAGGGGAAGGTGGCTCAACCGTGGCTCACAAGGGAAATTAAGGATAGTGTTAGATCCAAGGAAGAGGCATATAAATTGGCCAGAAAAAGCAGCAGACCGGAGGACTGGGAGAAATTTAGAATTCAGCAGAGGATGACAAAGCGTTTTATTATGAGTGGGAAAATAGAGTATGAGAGGAAGCTTGCTGGGAACATAAAAACTGATTGCAAAAGCTTCTATAGATATGTGGAGAAAAAGATTAGTGAGGACAAACATAGGTCCCTTGCAGTCAGATTCAGGTGAATTTATAAATGGGGAACAAAGAAATGGCAGACCAGTTGAACAAGTACTTTGGTTCTGTCTTCACAAAGGAAAACACAAATAACCTTCCAGAAATACTAGAGGACCGAGGATCTAGTGAAAAAGAGGAACTGAAGGAAATCCTTATTAGGCGGCAAATTGTGTTAGGGAAATTGATGGGATTGAAGGCCGATAAATTGCCAGGGCCTGATAGTCTGCAACCCAGAGTACTTAAGGAAGTGGCCCTAGAAATAGTGGGTGCATTGGTGATCATTTTCCAACAGTCTATCGACTCTGGATCAGTTCCTATGGACTGGAGGGTAGCTAATGTAACACCACTTTTTAAGAAAGGAGGGAGAGAGAAAATGGGTAATTATAGACCAGTTAGCCTGACATCAGTAGTGATGAAAATGTTGGAATCAATTATTAATGAAATAGCAGCGCATTTGGAAAGCAGTGACAGGATCAGTCCAAGTCAGCATGGATTTATGAAAGGGAAATCATGCTTGACAAATCTTCTGGAATTTTTTGAGGATGTAACTAGCAGAGTGGACAAGGGAGAACCAGTGAATGTGGTGTATTTGGACTTTCAAAAGGCTTTTGACAAGGTCCCACACAAGAAATTGGTGTGCAAAATTAAAGCACATGGTATTGGGGGTAATGTACTGATGTGGATAGAGAACTGGTTGGCAGACAGGAAACAGAGAGTCGGGATAAACGGATCCTTTTCAGAATGGCAGGCAGTGACTAGTGGGGTGCCGCAGGGCTCAGTGCTGGGACCCCAGCAATTTACAATATACATCAATGATTTAGATGAAGGAATTGAGTGTAATATCTCCAAGTTTGCAGATGACACTAAGCTGGGTGGCAGTGTGAGCTGTGAGGAGGATGCTAAGAGGCTGCAGGGTGACTTGGACAGGTTAGGTGAGTGGGCAAATGCATGGCAGATGCAGTATAATGTGGATAAATGTGAGGTTATCCATTTTGGTGGCAAAAGCACGAAGGCAAAATATTATCTCAATGGTGGCAGATTAGGAAAAGGGAACGTGCAACGATACCTGGGTGTCATGGTACATCAGTTATGAAAGTTGGCATGCAGGTACAGCAGGCGGTGAAGGCGGCAAATGGTATGTTGGCCTTCATAGCTAGGGGATTTGAGTATAGGAGCAGGGAGGTCTTACTGCATTGTACAGGGCCTTGGTGAGGCCTCACCTGGAATAGTGTGTTCAGTTTTGGTCTCCTAATCTGAGGAAGGACGTTCTTGCTATTGAGGGAGTGCAGCGAAGGTTCACCTGACTGATTCCCGGGATGGCCGTCTGACATATGAGGAGAGACTGGATCGACTGGGCCTGTACTCACTGGAGTTTAGAAGGATGAGAGGGGATCTCATAGAAACATGCAACATTTTGACGGGACTGGACAGGTTAGATGCAGGAAGAATGTTCCCGATGTTGGGGAAGTCCAGAACCAGGGGACACAATCTAAGGATAAGGGGTAGGCCATTTCGGACTGAGATGAGGAGAAACTTCTTCATTCAGAGTTATTAACCTGTGGAATTCTCTACCGCAGAGAGTTGTTGATGCCAGTTCATTGGATATATTCAAGAGAGAGTTAGATATGGCCCTAACGGCTAAAGGGATCAAGGAGTATGGAGTGAAAGCAGGAAAGGGGTACCGAGGTGAATGATCAGATCTTATTGAATGGTGGTGCAGGCTCGAAGGGCCGAATTGGCCTACTCCTGCACCTATTTTCTATGTTTCTATGGTTTATTTTTAGTAGATCACACGAGAATAAATTCATTCTAACCTTTCAACACATATTTAAATGTCACAGAAGAAAACTCTAAGACCTTGACACTTAAACTCACTATCTACATATGGACTTAACTATTCATTTGGAAATGGCAACTCAGCTGGTCACACACCAAGGAATGCTTGGTGGCAACTGAAATTTTGATATATTAAGAGTGGAATTAATATCAGAAGTAGTTAAACATAAAATGGAATTCATAGGATGTATTCACGACTTCTAAATGTGAAACACACTGGACGAATGAAGTAGGATGCGGAAGGATTGCCTTTGGTGTGAATTAATTGAGCAGTAAGACATTCAAGACTCCCTGATGAAGTCGGTAATGAACCTACAGCAGTCCATTACTTTTGCAAAACCACAACAAAGTCATTCTCTGTGTTACTTTGATCTTATTAACAGCTACGCTCTACCCTAAAAATACAATGACATCAGTCAGAAGGAAGCACACAGCAATCAATACAGGTGCAGCGTCGAGAATCCGGGAGTTCAGAAATCTGCAATGTTCCAGAATTCGGACCAATTGGTGACAGCGTCGTCCGGCATCCGGACCCGACGACCCTGCCACTGCCCGACCTCGGGCCTCGCCCCTTCGCCGCCGCTGCCCTTACCGTGGGGGCTCCTCGCCGGCCCGCTGAACACCTCCTCGGTGGGGCCGGCCCGCCCAAACACTTCCTCGGCGGCGCCCCGCTCAAACACCTCCTCAGCAGGGCTGGCCCGCCCGACAACATCCTCGGCAGTGCCTGCCAGACAACCTTCTTGGCGGGGCCCCGCCCAACGACGACATCCCTGGCGGGGCCGGCCTACCAACAGCAACCTTGGCGGGGTTGGCCTGCCCAACAACAACCTCGGCGGGGACATGCCCCGCCCGCCCCAGAATAACCTTCGCGGGGACCCGCTGCCAACCACCTTGGTGGGGCCCTGCCCGACGACGCCATCCTTGGCGGGGCCAGCCCGCTAACAACCTGCCGGGGCCCAGCCGATGACTACCTCCTTGTTGGGGCCCTGCCGACAATATACTCCTCATTGGGGCAGGAGGTGGGAATTTCGCCCCCCCACCCCGCCTTTCTGACGTTCCTAAATCTGAAAATACCCGAACCTGGACTCGGGTTTTTCCGGATTAGTGACGTCAGAAAACAAATCGAAAATCCGGAAAACCCCGGAATCCGGAACGGCCTCGGTCCCAAGGGTTCCAGATTTGAGGCGCTGCAGCTATATTTAGAAAGGCACATTAATTTGTCAAGTTTAAAAATTGAATAGGGTTGCATTCCTTATATTTGTACATGAAACACAGGGATATTGTATTTGGTGATCACAAATACAGATGGCATATACACTCTTAGCAATACTGTAAAAAGTTTAATGTGTTTTTTTCAACAGAGTTGTTTTCCACGACTCTGTTAACACAATAATATAGTGGTTCTTTTATTTCTGGACATTCAAATGCTAACTATTTCACAATAAACATGCTCGACTCCGAGGGACTGCCAAAGAAACATGCAAAGATCTCAGAATGATTAAACGTTTCAGTGTGGATAATGTCACGTATATCAACATTGCGCACTGCCCATTAGGGTCAGAACTGAAAACCACTACTGCAAATAAAAAGGGAACAAAATTGTATAAGACCCACCATAAACCTGACAATAAAGGTTATGGAAATAACAAATGTTCATGTAGTAATTTCAAGAAAATCTTCCAAGATTATGACCTATAATCCTTCTCGGGTATGGATTATGCATTATAGATTATATAAAGAAAATAATTATTTACTTTGAAATAAATTGTCTTACATCTTTGCAAAAACCTCTTCTCTCAAATGACTCCATCACATGCTGGTCCAAAACAAACCCTATAGAACAACTCTCCTTTCTATCACAAGAAAGCAAAATGAACAGCATCCTAAATGTTAAGGCTTATTGCCAATTTATTTAGTTTGCTGGTACAGTATCAAAACTAGTGGCGTACTGCTGCAAATGGGGAGCTCTCAGCTGAGCTATTAAAAACTTACATTACAGCCAATATGCCTTTCAACACTGCAGTAGCATTTCTGTATTATAAATAAAACACAACAAAATTATTAGAATGCAATCAAATAACCACCATTGATGCAATGTTACTTGTGATCTTATATTTCACAGAATTATAGACGTTTACGGCACAGAAGGAGGCTGTTCAGCCCAATGTGTCCCGCGGCAATGTTCCCTTTAAACTGCATGCCGCACAGCTCTCTGGAGGTCCCGCACAGCTGGCGAGTCGGCTTTTAAACAGAAAACTCCGCATGCACATAATTTTGAATGGGCTACTCAGCCAGCCCAAAGGAAATTATAGGGAGTCGTGGTTCGCGCCGGGCGAAAGAGCGCTATCCAGCCTAATCCCACTTTCCAGTTCTTGGTCTGTAGCCTTGGCTATGCACTTGAAGTGCCGTAACCTACGAGTACTTTTTAAATGTGATTAGTGTTTTGCGTCGACCACCCTTTCACACAGCGAGTTCCAGACCTCCACCACCCTCTGGGTGAAAAAAGTTTGCAACTCCCCTCTAATTCTTCTACCAATCACTTTAAATCTATATCCTCTGGTTATTGACATTTCTGCTCAGAGAAATAGGTTCTTTCTCTCCACACAATCTAGGCCCTTCATAATCGTATACAACTCAATTAAAGCTTCCCCCAGCCTCCTCTGTTCCAAAGAAAACAACCCCAGCCTATCCAATCTTGCCTCACAGCTAAAATTCTCCACTCCTGGCAACATCCTATAAATCTCCTCTGTACCCTCTCTCGTGCAATCGGGGATGGATTACGAGGGGCGGGGGTGGGGGCGGGGAGAGATGGGGCAGTCGCCCGGGACCCAAGTCTGGAGTGGGGCTCATACAGGGTCGGATTAAGAACATAAGAAATAGGAACAGGAGTCGGCCCCTCGAACCTGCTCCGCCACTCAGTAAGATCATGGCTGATCTGATCATAGACTCAGCTCCACTTCCCTGCCCGCTCCCAATAACCCTTTATCGTTTAAGAAACTGTCTATTTCTGTCTTAAATTTATTCAATGTCCCAGCTTCCACAGCTCTCCGAGGCAGCGAATTCCACAGATTTACAACCCTCAGAAGAAATTTTTCCTCATCTGTTTTAAATAGGCGTCCCCTTATTCGAAGATCATGCCCTCTCGTTCTAGTCTCCCCCATCAGTGGGAACATCCTCTGCATCCACCTTGTCAAGCCGACTCATAATCTGATACATTTCGATAAGATCACCTCTCATTCTTCTGAATTCCAATGAGTAGAGGCCCAACCTATTCAACCTTTCCTCATAAGTCAAGCCCCTCATCCCCGGAATCAACCTCGTGAACCTTCTCTGAACTGCTTCCAAAGCAAGGATTAAGGGCAAGGGTAAACAGTACTGACATAAGTAACGTAGCAAGTGCAGAGCGAAGCCTCGAAGGCTCAGGCACGTTATTCACGACTTGATGTAAACAGACTCTAGATGCCCTTTTTCGAGAGATGCATTCTACACAAATATCGGGGCGAAAAAAAGGAAAGGGCACCAGCTACCTGAGCAGCAAAAGAGACTCGTAGAAGCTAAACTATTTAAACTCAAGATCATGAAGATGAAGGTCAAGACGACATTGTGTAGTCAACTTCAACAACGAAATCCGTAGTCACACTGGACCCGGAGTTGGCCGAGTTGGAGCTCCAAGTCCAAAAAGCTGAAAAAGGCACAACTTATGAGTGACATCGGACTATGGGGAGACTATGGGCTCAGTTTTCCCCAATGCCATTTTTTGGCGTATTACAAGAGTTATGGCTGTTTTTTTTGGCCCCGACTACTCCAAAAAAATAACTTCCATGTTTCCCCATTCAATTTTTTGAAACTGGCACTACGCAGCCTGTCCTTCAGCTTCGGGAGTTGGAGCCTAATGTCTGTGCTGAAAAAATTATGTCCTCGCCCCCCTTCTGTGTGGCTGCTACGGACGCGCATTCCCAGTAGTCTACATTCGACCATTTTTAAAGAGTCAGTTGTGTGTGAGAATTTTAATTCTCAGTGGAAAAATCATAGCTGCAATACAGTATACATCACGACTCAAGGACCAAGAATTTCTCAGAGGACAAAGTGGAGGCACTAGTTACTGTAACTGAGGTCAGATGGTATGAGCTGGACACTAGTAGAGGTCACATAAAAGTTTAACCAAAAGAGATGAAGAAACGCTGGAACCAACTTGCAGAAGACTACTGTGTAATGGTGACCACCCCGAGGTCTGGAGGCCAGTGCAAAAAGTGGCAGGACCTTGGTCAAGTAGTTAGTGTCAGTAATATTTTCATTTATTCACTGAAATTGCAATTGTAAATGTGACCATCTGTATGTCCCACCCAGCAGAAAGACACCTTCCCTAAAAAGTTATATTTTCATCTTTGCAGAGGAAGGTGGCACACAACAAAAGGGAAAGAACTTGAACAGGAGGAGACCCAGAAAATCTGCACCCACTGACACTCTTGGAAGACAGGGTCGCTGCTTCGATGGGTCCTGCCTGGAGAAAAGCCACCAACACTGCACAAGCTGGGTCCACACTCAAGTGAGAGTCCAAGTCCTGCAAATTCCACAGTCTGGCTTTGCTAAATGTTAAGTACTGCCGGGCTAGCCATGCTTCGGTCCATGGGGATGTCTCCTTCAGCTACGCTTCGATTGATGCAGTGTGCTATCATTCATCGTGGTCCTTCAAATCAGCCTGCTGCCTGCGCTGTGTGAGCCTACTCATTCCACCCTCCCCTCTCCTCTGCTGCTAACCATTTGTCTGTCTGTTATATTTTGCAGAACTTGAGGCCAACCCTGACGAGGCTGAAGCCGATGCAGAAGAATCAGACGCGGACGAGACTGAACAGGACAACATATTCCAATCTCACCTTCCAGACCAAGAGCATGGGGGTGAGGGGGAGGGGGAGAGCGAGGACAAAACTCCCACTGTTGTACTCACGCTGGAGGAGATGCAGGTGCCGCCCACTGAGGTGCCAGCCCTTTACCTGAGTGGTACGAGTATTCGGACATTCCACGGTTTCCCACCGTCAGAGTCTGGGGATTCCAGTGGGATGCAGCAAGCTACACCCAGGGTGAGGAGGGGAAGGAGAGCTTGACAGCGCTCTCCTGAGGTGCAGGATCGAACTGATGTGGCTCAGATGATGGCAATGAGTGCAGAGGGCACTGACTTTACGCAATCACTCCTAGACAACATCAGTAGGGTGGGTGATGAGGTATCGGGAATGTCGGGAAAAGTAACAACACTCACGAGAAATGGGAACACCGTCCGGGAACATGAGGGAGGAAATGTCGCAGGTAGTTTAGACAATGTCAAGGCACATGAGGGAGGGAATGTCGGAGTTAATTGCTGCAATAATCAATTGCCACTCCCACTCCAATCTCCAGACCAGCCTCTGAAGAGGCCCCTTCCACATTACCGCCTGCCCACGCCATCAAGAAGTGCACATTACCAGAGATGCTCGCAAGAATAAGCTTGGTACCAACCAGAGAAACGCTGCGCCATCTGCGGACAGGGGTGAAGTCATCAAGACCTAGCGAGCGGGTGATTTTAGAATAAGGTGGAGGAGAGATGGGTGCAGCCTTTCTTTGCTGCTGCTGCTGTTGTTGTTATTATTATTGTTATTACTGTTGTAACTGTTCTCAAATTAAACGTTTTTTGTAAGTTATGTAAATTTACAAGTTTAAAAGTTTGTAAGTGATCTTAAAATTTTATAAGTGGTAAAGTTTGTAAGTGATCTTAACTGAAAACTTTAAAGTTTGATACAGGAATTTTTTAATTAAAGTTTCGTACAAATGTTTGTTAAACTTTTAAATAAAATATATTTTACATTTTAACCATCATTTTCATTATTTGTTCCATTATTAACACAACTTTATGAAGTAAAGAAGAATCATTTCTATTATTTGTTCCATTAACACAACACAACATTATGGAACAGGTCCAAACAGTAAACATGGTCCATTTGGAATAGTTGCCGCTGAGCCTTCAAGCAGCAAAGTGTTCATGGAGGAACCGCTGGCGCAAGGCCTGAGCAATTGTTGAAGGGGCACGGCGGCCTGCCCTCCTCCGCCGTCGTCGTCGTGCTCCGGGTTCAGGTAGTTGCATGGCTTCCTCGTCATCTGCATCTTCCTCCTCATCATCAGCCATTCTCAACTCCTGTGGGTCTTCTACTACCAGCTGCTGCTGCCTCATGATGGCTAAGTTATGTAGCATGCAGCGCACAACAGTGAACTAACCGACAATCTCGGGAGTATTGCAAGTAGCCTCCGGAATGGTCCAGGCATCGGAAACGCTGTTTCAAGATGTCAATGGTCCTCTCTATTATGCTGCACATCACAATGTGCAATATAATGTATTCCTGGTCAGCTTCCATCCGGATTATGCGTTGGGGCGTCGTGAGCCAGGTGGCGAGGTCATACCCTTTGTCTCCCAGCAGCCAGCTCTGCCCTTCTGGCTGCTGCTGAAACATGGCAGATATAGCGCTCTCACGTAGGATGAACACACCATGGGTGCTCCCAGGGTATCTCGCATCATCTGACATGATGTGATGCATGTTGTCACACACAAGCTGCACATTCACGGAGTAGAAGGCTTTTCTGTTCCTGTACATCTTGGAATCCTCCAAAAGGTACTTGCAAGGTGATGCGGGTACAATCAATGCAGCCCTATACCTTTGGGAACCAGCAATTCTGGAGAAGCCCACAGCCTGGTTATGCATTGCTTGGGCGGTCATGGGGAACTTTATATAGTCATTCTTCCAGGCGTATAACGCAACAGTCACCTGCTGAATGCAGACATGTGTTGCATGTTGAGAAATGATGTACATATCCCCAGTTGTGGCCTGGAATGATCCAGATGCATAAAATGAAAGTGCAGCTGTAACCTTCACTTCAACTGACAAAGCAATCCTCCTGACGCTTCTAGGTTGCAGGTCTGCTTTTACTAACTCTCAGATCTCGGTTACAACATCTTTGTGGAAATGCAGCCTTCTCAGTCTGCATCACTCAGGTGCAGGTATGAAAGCCTGTCTCTATATACTCGATGTGGGTAAGGCCTCCTGCCCATCATCCTACATGCTCGGAGGTTCCTGATGCAATGATGTCGAATCAATCGTCTCCTCCGCAGCACCATCATGCAGAAGGCTTGCACGAAGTATGGCATTGTCAATATTGCCCCCATAATTAAATTGGAGCTTTGCAAGAAGCTCAAAACAGCAGGACAAAGGACTTATAACTTCTTTCCTTTCTCTCCCCAAAGTCGATGCCCTAGTATGGACCACACCCTGGTCTGCGCATGTGCAATAGGCTTGCTTACAACAGGACGCTAGGCATTCAATGAAGACATTTGGGGCAGCAAAGTCTAATGCAATTCTGTAAGTACCACCCCACCACCGACCGAATGTCTCCTCACCAGGCTTGAGGGTTGGCCAGAAGAATCGCTCCCTCGCCCAGACACAGGGGCTCGCCGCCACTCCCACCCCACCCCACCCGCCTCTGGTTTCTTTTGAAGCTGCTGTATAGTCTAAAGGTTCTCATCGCTCATCCCAAAAATTCAAGAATTGCATTAGACTTCCATTTTCTACCTTTTGACTTTGAAAAAATTAAGCTTCATGTTGCATATTCTTTGTCTTCTTGACGCCCTCCAAAACTATGCATAAAAACAGTGGCATCTTTCTGCCTCAATTTTTTCATGTGTGCTGGTTTTTCTTAAGTGCCCAGAAAGTTTTTTTTAAAGGAGTGGTCACATACGCCGTCCTAGGAAAATTGTAAGTTGGCCAAACTTGCTTAAATGTGAAAAACTGGCGCAGATATCAGGTTACACCCACTATGACGCAAATAAATACTAACCTAAAAAAATCGTAACCAAGTTATGCTGGCGCAGAAACTTTGGGGAAACGTAGATATTTCAATTTACGCCAAAAAAAGCGGCACGCAGCAAAAAATCCGACGCAAATAACTGGGAAAAATTGAGCCCAATATCTCAAAAGACATGCAAAGCCATTGGATTGCAAAAGGTAGTGAGAACTGCTGAAACTATGATAAAGACTTCCAAAACTCCCCCATGATTCATGCCAAGGAAGGATGTCGCCGATATTGCTCGAAATGCTTCTTCACACATGTGCACGCAGAGCTGACAGAGGAACCTTCAAATGGTAGAGTATACTGCTTTGCTTGCAAGGTCACAGCACGAACAAGTAGCCACTTTACTCATGGGTTTAATGATTGGAAGCATGGAAATGAGAGGATTTCATCTCACGAAAACAGCCACCAGCATTCAGAAGCCACGGTAGTCATGTGCACTAGACAAGCAGGCACTGGTTGTGTAGAGGGTCATATTGTCTTCCAGTTTGAAAATGAACGGCAGTAATGACACAAGGTGCTAGAGCGGGCTATCTGCATGATAATGTTTCTCTGTGAACAAGGTCTTTCTTTGCAAGGCAGAGACGAAATCGTGAGTCTCCAAGTAATGGTAATTATCTGGGTGTGTTGGAGGTTCTCACAAACTACGATGCATTTTTTGCTGAACACATCAAGCGATTCGCCAACAAAGACAAGGGGCATACTTCATACTTGTCTTGCGCCACGTGTGGAAAAACTGATTAGTCTGATGGGAGACAATTATCTAGGAATTGAAATCACCGATGTTCTATTCAATATCTGTTGATTCAATGCCAGATGTCACATACTCAGATCAACTGACATTTGTCGTCCGCTATGTTCTACCGACTGGTCCTGAAGAAAGGTTCCTAAAATTCTTGCCAATAATCGGTCCTACTGGACAAGAAATAGAAGAAATAATACTGGCCTTTCTGGATGAGAACGGGATCGACATACAAAATTGTCGCAATCTTATGATAATGCTTCAAATACGAGTGGGAAATACATTGGTGTCCAAACTATCAAAGAGCAATGCCCATATGCGACGTTTATAGCATGCGCAGCACTCATGCAACCTTGTGAGTAAAACAGTGCCGAATGCAGCCTTCTGCCACTCAATGGTCAGCAAGGTATGAAGCAGTGTCTCAGCCTTGCTCAAAGGTTACATTCCCATGTGCGAAGTGTTGGAATCCCTGGTAACAGACGTGGAACAGAAAGTTGAATGCCGAAATGAAGCTCAGCTGATCCTTGACAAACTGGGTGAGCTGGATTCAGCTATTCTCATTGTTATTTGGAACACAGTCTTGAAGTGCTTTCACTTGACCAATAACTCGCTTCAAGAAACCAGCTAGACTCTGAATGTCATGGTGTCCTTACTCGAGTCGTTTGACAATTTTGTCAAGACCTAGCAGACAGAGTTTGAAGACTTCGAAGACCTAGGATTAAACTGTGTGGCCACGAGTACAATTCAGCTCAAAGGCGCGTCCGGATACCGCTGCTATGACGATGGAGATGCTGAAAACACTGTGCTGTCACCCAAGGAGAAATTCAAAACTGAAGTGTTCCTTGTCATCATTGATCAACTAATCAGTACCTTGACACATTGCCTTGAAGCATACAAGGAAATCAACTGTAAGTTTGGATTCCTGTCCAAGCTAGCCACTCTCGACTCATGAGATCTAAAAAGCTGCAGCAAATCTTGCCCGCTCCTATCCCAAAGATCTGGAACCTGTAATTGAAAGTGAATTCATTCAGTTTTCTATCTTGGTGGCATCCTCATCAGAGCTTCAAACCTCAAGTTATGTCAAACAAACTAAGTCAGCTGAGCTGAGAATATACCAATTCCTCCATACACACACCCTCACCCAAACCTTTTCTAACATTGAAATAGCTCTTTGGATATATCTATCGATGATGGTATCAAATTGCAGTGGTGAGCGGTCCTTCTCGAAACTAAAATACATCAAGGTTGAGGTCAGGAACCAAATAGGACAAGATCGACTTAATAATCTTTCAATCATGAGCCTCGAGAGCGAAGTACTGAGAGGACTTGACTTCTCGAAAATCATGGACAAGTTTAGCCGACAAAAATCTAGGAAAAGACCAATGTAATGTTATACTTGTAGTTGCCTCTGTGGAGAAAATGGAATGCAAACGACAAATGATGGTCTTTTAAAAATATTGCGCTATTTTGTTCTAAATTGTTGCCATTGTTGATTTAGTTTCAAAATGTAAGAATTTTTTAATTAAAGCATTGTTGTTTACAGTTTATACAGGGTTTTATCAAGGTATCGGTTTGATTGCTTGGAAACATAAAATATTAAATGAGTGTCGTCATAGTATCAATGAGAACATAACCAGAGATGTAGACCTGACCTGACACATACTCAATATAGTGCCCTGTGACTTAGCTCACTAATGTCATTTACTGCAGGCTGTGAAGGGGAAGTGGGGGCCCATGGCGGGGCTCCTGCTCAGGGCCCGAGGTACCCTTATTCCGTTCCTGAGAGCAATCACATCTTTCCTGTAATGTGGTGACCAAAACTGTACACAGTACTCTAGCTGTGGCCTAACTAGTGTTTTATACAGTTCTAGCAGAACCACCCTGCTCTTGTATTCAATGCTTTGGCTAATAAAGGAAAGTAATGTACTACATGCATCCAGAAATTCTGAACTACATTTTAATAAGACTGTAATTTTATGCTTGGCCATTTTATTTCAAGAAAATCAGTTATTTTCATAACCCGACAGGCCAAATGATGTAGAAGTGTCAGTGTATCTATTTTGATTATTGCAGTCACTTTTATGAATGAGTTTAAAATGATTATTCCCCTTTTTAAAATCAAAACCACATTTTATTTAATGGAGTTTTTAAGTGGTTAAAACATTCAAGTACTGGATGCAGGAAAGATCTACGAAGCTGATCTCGAGCTTCTGCGTTATTAAGAAAGACTGGAGGAGAAACTGGGATTTTGTAGCCAGATGTTGGAGAGGTGATCTCATAAAGGTATACAAAATAAGATTACAGTGTCAGCTGTAGCTCAGTGGTAGAACACACGCCTCTGACTCAGGTTGTGGGCTCAAGTCCCATTCCAGAGAATTGAGCACAAAATCCAAACTTGCACTCCAATGCAGTACCAAGGGAGTCCGGCACTGTCAGAGGTGCCGCCTTTCAAATGAGGCGTTAAACCAAGAAACAATCTGTTCACCAGGGTGGACGTAAAAGATCCCTTTGCACTATCACGAAGAGGAGCAGAGGAGTTTCTCACCATTGTCCTGGCCAATATTTATCCCTCAACCAACATTCATGAAAAACAGATGATCTGGTCATTATCACATTGGGAATTTACTGTGCACATATTGGCTGTCACGTTTCCTACAATAAAACAGTGACTATACTTCCAAAGTACTTAATTTGCTGTAAAGTGCTTTAGGATGTTCTGAGGTCATGAAATATAAAAGCAAATTATTTTTCTTTATTGTTATGCAAAAGTTCATCCGAAATTAATATGTGGTAGTGAAACACGAAGACATTTGTCTAAACTAGTAAAGGCAATTTTAGGACTGATATCAGGAAATTCTTATTCCACACAAAGTGTGATCAATGTGTGGAACAGACTTCTAAATAGAGTAGTGGAGGCAAAATCCTTGGAATCATTTCAGAAACAACTGAATGCGACAATGAGGGATATTAGGATCTATCTGGGTCGATGAAATTATGATTGGTTTAATATCTTACCTCATCAATAAGTATATTGTCATCTATATGGTACCATGATGGTTTGGGGACAGTATGACCACAAGCTGAGAGAGATTACAGGTACAGACTTATAAAATTAGGGCTTTTATCACTGGCTCCTAGGAGCTTAAGAGGTGACAATGGGGTAAATAGAAAAAAATTGTTTCTACAGGTCAAGAACACAGCAATGAGAAAGCACAAATCGAAGATAATCGCAAAAAGAATTCAAGGTGAGGTTCGAAAAAATCTAGAGGATGGGAAGAAAGTGAAATTCTGTGCCACAACCCATTGTTGAAGGAAAGTCAATAAACTGTTTTAAAAGGCAATTAGATAGTTGCAGGAAAGAGAGAACTATTAAAAGGACATGGACAGCAAGCAGGAGAATGGAATTCGACTAAATGGCTAATGTATAGAAAAACACCAGTGCAGATTTGCTGGGGTGAATAGCGTTTCTGCGTTGTAACAGCTTTTAATTCTATAAATGTATATGGGATACACTTACGGGATTGGGTATAGTCCAGGGAGGGGAATGAAATCAGTGGCATGGGAGCGAAGTTAGTGGTGGGTGCCGAAGAGGATGACTTTGGTCTTCCCAATGTTCAGCTGAAGAAAGTTGTAACTCATCTAATATTGGATGTTTAATCCTGCAGCCCAAATGAAGTGTGCTACTTTCTGAAAACGTCTATTTTGCAACTAAAAGCAATTTTAAAGTGCCACATTACTTAAGGCTATGGAGGACAAAGTATTTTTAATGTAAAATACTTAAATGGCCTTGCATAAACCTATCTGAAGGTAGTCAGAGCATCTTCAGCAGTGCTTCTCTTCCCAACCCACATTGTCACCTCTGGAGTCTCCCAATTGAACGTAGGTTCAGCTCCAAATGTACGGCGATGACACACATTTCCACCTCTCAACTACCTCAACTGTCTCTGTGCTGTCAGAATGCTTGTCTAAGAAAATATTCTGACTTTTTCCAGTCAAACAGCAGTTTCATAAAAAACAGACTTGCGATACAGTTTACCCCTGACAATTCAGTTGTGTTTCTTCCACTAAAAAAATGAATTATCAGATAATTTGAATGAATCGAATTTAAATTAAAGGAAGACTATATCGTAGTTTGAAAATAAATGTTCAGATGAAGGGTATATCATCAACCTCCTGTCAGTGAGCTAAGCAGGGAGTGGCATGATCCCTAGATACTGATTCTTGTGCCTGAATGAAACTGAAAAGTGATAGTCAGTTAAAAAGGAATACAATTCTTGCTCAGTTCAGTGGCAGGTGGTTTGAAATAGATCCACATAGTTTCCACATGCTGTTTTTGGAAGGATACAAACAGGTATATCTTCTTTCAGACAGATATAGTCTTCCTGGGAGAATATTTTATACTGCAACTATTGAGTGACTTAAATTTCACTGAGGACCTTTAAAAGTAGCAACATGATTCTACTGTTGTATTCACATATAACAACATTAATCAGGTTACAAACTAAAATAAAAGTCCCTTTTTAAAAAAAAAAGAAAACAACAGCTAAAATGGATCCAGTCAGTCCTGACTTCTTTCAGCTTGTTTATTTTGGCTTCAAAGTAGTTTAGGGCAATGAAGTTACACCAATATCCCACAGCTTAATTGTCTTTCATGGTAATATGACAAAATACACTGTCCCTAAAATATTTTATATTGCAGAAGAAGCTTTCTAAGAAAATAATTTACTGATTTACTTAAGCATTTGCTTTTCGTAACCCTTGGGGACATGAAGTCAATTGGAAACAATCTGAGAGAACACAATCAGATTGGATTTGAAGTGAAAATTTTGAAGAATGCCTGCTTAGTGAAAGTAATAAATTTAGAATATTAAATCAAGCAACCTTTCATTTCTAAAATGGTACTCCGAATTAATTGTTGAAAGGTATATAATTGCAGCCTGAAGAATTTTTTAGCTCAAACTCTTTCTTCCTCATTCTCTGCAGGGAAGCACCGGGATCTGTCTGGTGCCTTCCAACATGAGTACAATTGAGAATGGCAAAGTGAAATAAATCAAACCACCATTCTGTATGCTCTGTGCCACTGCACTGCCCAATTAATTCATTTGCAATTTTCATTACAAGTTATTTTCAGTGATTGTTTTCATTAAAAAGTGCAGAAATGTTCAGTATTATTGGGGATAAAAAGGACCTCTATTAATCATATCAGTCTCAGGCAACTATCTCACTACCAAATAACACTGCTAGATGGGTAAAAGTGCAGCTGTAATATATAAATGGTTAAAAATCAGCAATAAGCTTATATAAATTTGTTGCTATTTCTGGAAAACTTAAAAAGAATTGTATTTATATAGTGCCTTTCACAACCTCAGGACGTCCCAAATTGCTTTACAGCCAATGAAGTACTTTTCGGAATGTAGTTACTGTTCTAATGTAGGAAATGAGGCAGCCAATTTGCACACATCAAGCTCCCACAAACAGCAATGTGATAATGATCAGAGCATCTGTTTTTTGTGTGTTGGTTGAGGGATTAACATCGACCAGGACACCGGGAGATCTCCTGAGAGAGCAGAACCAGAAATAGCAACAAATTTACATAAGCTTATTGCTGATTTTTAACCATTTATATATTACAGCTGCACTTTCGGAGGTGCTATCATCCGAAAGATAGCACCTCTGACAGTACAGCACTCCCTCACTACTGCAATGAAGTGTCAACGTAAATTAAGTGCTTAAGTCTCTGACTTGAACCCACAACCTTCAGACTCGGATGCGGCTGACCCTTGGAGCTATTAGAGGTACTGAGAACTGTCACCAACTTGTATGTTGAAGTAACAGTCAGTGGGTTATCATTAACTATGTAATAAATCAGTTATACAACCTCAATTAATAAGTACCTTTGTACTGTTTTAGAAGATAAGAACTACAAAACATAACTCAACTAAAGTCATGCTGCAAATGATAACTGAGATTTTAGTGCTTTGAGCAAGACAGAGAAAAGTAAAACAAAATGGGGTAGATTTTCATCTTTACCAGCTGGGCATTAAGCATCACATAGGTGGAATCTAGAAAGAAAAATCTGGCAGGATAATCTAGCATGGATGATCGCACGCCCCTTACGGAATCCACTTTATTTTTCCTCCCGTTAATGTCAATCAAAGGAATATCCGAGGGTTGTTACTGGCATGCAATCCTCCATGCCAAACTTTTCTGTGATCCACCCAGGCAATACTTAATGCCCAGGCAATAAAGATGAAAATCTACCCAAGATTACTTATGTAGTGTTATATGTGGCACTACACAATTTGGAAGCAAAACTGATCAGCGCAACTTGTGAAAACTATATTTTCACAATTCTCAATTGCATCAGAAAAATATCATCATCTTAGTAATGAACCACAATCAAAATGGCAGGTTTCGTAAGGAAGTACTTCATCACTAGATTTTTACTGTTTGATCACAAATGGAAGACAATAGTGGCAACCCAGCAAATCTCTACTAAGAGGGAGCAATTTGTCTAAAATGTTAAACCATAAAATGGCTCCTTCCTGAAGGGGCATCTGGGTAATCCCACCATAGGCACCTTGCCATTAAAATCACCTAAGAAATTTCGCCTTGCATTATAGCCAGATGGAATCACCTTTGAATCTGACTCGAGTGTTTCGTGTGCTTCCTTCTGAAAAAACAAAGCCTTAGAATTCATTTCAACATATTTCTTGTTTCTTAAAAGATGAAATAAAAATTGGCAAGGGTTGGAAATACTCACATTTAGATACAGCCTTGAATTGAAACTTCTAAAAAGTAATTCAATAGACAGTTACATAAGCAAATGCAATAGCCACTCCATGCCAGCAATACTCCACTAACAATAGAGATGAATGACCAGTTAATCTGTTTTCCTTTGGTGGCATTGGTCGAAAGATAAATTTTGGCCAGGATACAGGGAGAACTCCCTGCTCTTCTTTGAACAGTGCCATGGGATGTTTAACGTCCACATGAAGCAGTCTCTCATTATTGCAAGGGGCTGTCAGTTTAGATTATAAGCTTAACTTCTGATCCAGTGGCAAGAGTACTACTAACTGAGCCAAGATGACAAACATTTAAACGCAAAAACACAATAAATTTTTACAAGATAATTGTTAGGCTATAGTTGGAATATTGTGTTCAGTTCTGAGCACCTCATTATAAAAAGAATAGTACAGCAATAGAGCGTATGAGGAAGAAAAAACTAGGACTATCTCCACAGGAGCAGCAAAGATTAAAAAAGAATTTATTAAATTGTTTTTTTAAATTCTGAAGGATTTTGATGGGGTGACTTGGGAGTCAGTGACAAGGCATTGTCAATTTAATATTGTTACTAAGAAAGTGAGGAGAGAGGCTAGGAGTAATTTACTGATGCAGAGAGCAGGAAATGTTTTGCCATTGGAAGAAGAAAAAAAGTAGACACATATTTAAAAACAAAGGAAGATCCAGGGCTAGAGAGAGAGACAGCAGGGAGATGGGGTTAATTCAAGATTGGCCCAGCAAATAGCCTCCCTTTCTAATGTAAACGTCAATGATTTTAACAACAGGGACTTCTATAGTATAATTGGAACTTCTGCATTACTAGTATATTTACAAAGACCCAAATTTTACTTTGGGTTCAGCAAAGGGATCGGAGACCTGTGTGAACAGGGAAAGCTACAACGTGTCTTTTCAACAAATTAGATCGAAGAATCCTTACTGAGACAAGCAAAGTCGAAACCAGGAAGTGTAAGTTAGAATAATTAACTCAATGTAAAATCATATACAAAAAGTGAGAGAGAGGGAAAGATGGGATTAAGAGAGAGAGATAAAAGAGACAGAGCTAGACTTTCCCAAAAGCCCCACACCGCCAGATTGCCGCCCAAAAAGACTGCTAAGATTCTTCAAATAACACTGGTGAAAAATTGCATAAAAGAGGGAAAAAATACCGCCCGGCGAGAAAATGGATCTTACACATAGATTCTCGCCGGTTACACAGGATCCTGGGCAAAATGAGCGGTTCCTAACCAGAACGGGTGGTAAGTACTCAAATTTAGACCGAGGCTGCGGTTGGACCGAGGGAGGGGGAAAACACAAAAAATATTTTTTCAATGAAACAAAAAATAAAAATTCAGAAAATATTCTCAAGACCCTTTTTAACTTAATCGTCATAAAAGAATTCTAAAAGAATTAAAAAAAAACCTTTAACTTACCTTTCTTTGCAGGGGTACTTACCTCTCAGCTCCGCCAGTTTTTCGTGGGCGGTTTTTTCGACCTTACCTACGGGTCACCGCTGAGCCAAAACTCAGGCAATGGCGGTTTTCTCAATGGTGCACATAGGCAGTCCACTCCCCAACGGTGTTTTGAAAATGTCGATGGAACTCTTTTAAAAAAATTAAGTGAAAACTCTCCAAGATGATTTTCCGCCGAAAACGAGCAGTACCGCCAAGAAAACCGTCAAAAATGAAGAGGGAAGTCTAGCCCAGAGAAAGAAAAAGTTAAAAATGGATATTTTAATTATTTTAAATCTCCAAAAATAATTAAAATCTGAAGGAATGAGACTCCACACGTCTAAAAGTAAATTTTCAGTGCCAGAAAGGTTATTTGGTAATAATTAAGACTGATCACCAATGTTCCCTTAAATTATTTTAGGGTGTGCGACCTCTTTAAGGGGCTGCACAACCCATTCAAAATAATACACGTGCACGGTTTTCCCTATTTAAAAACTGTTGAGTTGCAGAGCACTGCGCAGCTTAAAGGGTATATTGCTTATTACGGCGTTAAAAATTCACTTGCACTTGAATGGACAGGCCCCAACTTTTTCTGGTGTGTTCAGTGGGTAAGTACTACAACTTCATGCCCGTCATGTGTTTGAATGCCTAATCTCTCATCGAGATACTGCTAGAGCAAATCGGACAGCATCTTCTTGATTTTTGCATTTAACCGCGCATGTGCGAATGCCGGAAGTTGCTCTCCGATTTACTCCACAATAATGGTGATCGTCGATAGCCTCACCGTTATTTCTTCCCTAAGAGTAGGGCCAATGTGTTTTGTAATGCACAAGGGAACAGAAGACTAGCAGAACAAACAGAATCTGGCTGAAATCCTTCAGAATTCCAGTTATGTGTTCTATGATAACTCCAGTGAAAGAATATACCTCCTCATGGGCTAGGAGAGCTCACAAGTGCCATTAACCATGACTACAGAGCTTAGACCCGATCTCCCATAATCTATGCAGGCACTTGCCTTTTTGGGTCAGAATACTGGCATGGTGAAATGCCTTGAAGTGGAGACATTGTAGCAGCTGACATAAAATTGCATATCCATTTGCACGCTATGGTACTGCAATTCATAAATGGGCTGCATGTTGATAACAACTTGCACCTTTAAACATAGTAAAACGTCCCAACTTAGGCGCTTTGCAGAAGCGTTATCAAACAAAATTTGACACTTAGCCACACAAGGAGATATTAAGACAGATGAACAAAAAGACAGATTTAGGGAGGGAATTCCAGAGCTCAGGGCCTCAGCAGATGAAGGTGCGGCTACCAATGGTGGAGCAATTAAAATCAATGATGCGCAAGAGGCCAGAATTGGAGGATCGCAGAGATCTCAAAGGGTTGTAGTGCTGGAGGAGGTTATATAGATAGGATGGGGCAAAGCCATGGAAGGATATGAAAATAAGGATCAGAATTTTGAAATTCAGATGTTGCTGGGCTAGAAGCCAATGTCGGTCAGCAAGCACAGGGATGATGGGTGAACGGGACTTGGTGCGAGTTAGGATACAGGGAGCAGAGTTTTGGATGAGCTCAAGTTTATATAGGGTGGAAGATGAGACGCAAGTGATGTAATTGATAATGGGAACAAGTATGGCCATGTGAACGCAATCTATGACTTCTTGTACTTTGAGGAATCCAGAAACCTGGCAAAATTTAGGAGCTCCATGATACTACTACCATTTGTCCATGGGGAAGCGGGCAGTAGAGGTAGGTTCTGCTTGAACTGCATACAACACTAGTTAGGTCACAGCTAGAATACTGCGTGCAGTTCTGGTCACCACATTGCAGGAAAGACGTGATTGCACTAGAGAGGGTACAGAGGAGATTTATGAGAATGTTGCAAGAATTGGAGAATTTTAGCTATGAGGAAAGATTGGATAGGCTGGGGTTGTTATCTTTGGAACAGAGGAGGGTGAGGGGAGACCGAATTGAGGTATATAAAATTATGAGGAACCTTGATAGTGTGGATAGGAAGAACTATTTCCCTTAGTAGAGGGGTCAATAACCAGGGGGCATAGATTTACAGTAATTGGTAGGAAGTTTAGAAGGGATTTGAGGAGAACTTTTTTCACCCAGAGGGTGGTGGGGATCTGGAACTCACTGCTTGAAAGCATGGTAGAGGCAGAAACCTTCATCACATTTTAAAAGTAACTGGATATGCACCTGAAGTGCCGTTACCTTTAAGGCTACGAACCAAGAACTGGAAAGTGGGATTAGGCTGGATAGCTCTTTTTTGGCCGGCACAGACACGATTACCTCTTTCTGGGCCCAAGTTTCGGCCTCAGTTGCTCCTGATTTTTTGGAGCAAATGGTGTAGAACGGAGTATCTTAGAAATTCAAATTCTCAGCATTTAGTTTGCTCCAGTTCTAGTCAGTTAGAACAGTTTCACTTTGGAACAGAATTTTTTTTTCAAAAGGGGCCATGTCCGGCCACTTACGCCTATTTTCAAAATTTCGGCAGTGAAAACTTACTCCAAACTAACTTAGAATGGAGTAAGTGAAGATTTTTGTATGCTCGAAAAAAATCTTATCTACACTTTAGAAAATCAGGCGTAGGTTACAAACCAGGCGTAGAGAATGGGGGGGGGGGAGGGGGGCGGGGTTTAAAGGGAAGTTTACAAACATTAAACACTTCAATTTTACAAGTAAAGAGCCATCATCAATAATAAATGATAAAACATCAATAAATCAACCAATAAATCAATCAAAAAAAATTAATAAGAAATCATTTTTTTTTAAATCAATAAATAAAACATTTTCTACTTGCCGACTGCAGCACCGGGAGCCCTCCAACAGCGTGCTGGGGTGCACCCACGCCCCCCCCCCCATCCCAGTGTGTCTCTGTCAGTGTCTCTATCTCTCTGTGTGTCTCTCACTCTCTATCTGTCAGTGTCTGTGTTTCTGACAGCGAGGGGAGGGGGAGGAGGGGGGTAGAGGGAGAAAGAGGGGGCAGGAGGAGAAGGGGAAGGGGGAGGAGGAGAAGGGGAAGGGGGAGGAGGAGAAGGGGAAGGGGGAGAAGGGGAAGGGGAAAGGAGATGGGGAGAGGAGAAGGGGAGGAGGAGAAGGGGAAGGGGGAGGAGGAGAAGGGGAAGGGGGAGAAGAGGAGGGGGAGGAGGAGAAGGGGAAGGGGAAGGGGGAGGAGGAGAAGGGGAAGGGGGAGGAGGAGAAGGGGGGGAGGAGAAGGGGGAGGAGGAGAAGGGGAAGCGGAAAGGAGAAGGGGAAAGGAGAAGGGGAAGGGACAAGGGGGGGGGGAAGGGACAAGGGGGGGGAAGGGACAAGGGGGGGGAAGGGACAAGGGGGGGGAAGGGACAAGGGGGGGGGAAGGGACAAGGGGGGGGGGAAGGGACAAGGGGGGGGGGAAGGGACAAGGGGGGGGGGAAGGGACAAGGGGGGGGGAAGGGACAAGGGGGGGGAAGGGACAAGGGGGGGGAAGGGACAAGGGGGGGGAAGGGACAAGGGGGGGAAGGGACAAGGGGGGGGAAGGGACAAGGGGGGGGGAAGGGACAAGGGGGGGGAAGGGACAAGGGGGGGAAGGGACAAGGGGGGGGGGAAGGGACAAGGGGGGGGAAGGGACAAGGGGGGGGAAGGGACAAGGGGGGGGGGAAGGGACAAGGGGGGGGAAGGGACAAGGGGGGGGAAGGGACAAGGGGGGGGAAGGGACAAGGGGGGGGAAGGGACAAGGGGGGGGAAGGGACAAGGGGGGGAAGGGACAAGGGGGGGGAAGGGACAAGGGGGGAAGGGACAAGGGGGGGGAAGGGACAAGGGGGGGGAAGGGACAAGGGGGGGAAGGGACAAGGAGGGGGGAAGGGACAAGGGGGGGAAGGGACAAGGGGGGGGGAAGGGACAAGGGGGGGGAGGGACAAGGGGGGGGGAAGGGACAAGGGGGGGGAAGGGACAAGGGGGGGGGGAAGGGACAAGGGGGGGGAGGGACAAGGGGGGGGAAGGGACAAGGGGGGGGAAGGGACAAGGGGGGGGAAGGGACAAGGGGGGGGGAAGGGACAAGGTGGGGGGAGGGACAAGGGGGGGGGAAGGGACAGGGGGGGGGGAAGGGACAGGGGGGGGGGAAGGGACAGGGGGGGGGGAAGGGACAAGGGGGGGGGAAGGGACAGGGGGGGGGAAGGGACAAGGGGGGGGAAGGGACAAGGGGGGGGAAGGGACAAGGGGGGGGGAAGGGACAAGGGGGGGGAAGGGACAAGGGGGAGGGGAAGGGACAAGGGGAGGGGAAGGGACAAGGGGGGGGAAGGGACAAGGAGGGGGAAGGGACAAGGGGGGGGAAGGGACAAGGGGGGGGAAGGGACAAGGGGGGGAAGGGACAAGGGGGGGAAGGGACAAGGGGGGGGAAGGGACAAGGGGGGGAAGGGACAAGGGGGGGGAAGGGACAAGGGGGGGGGGAAGGGACAAGGGGGGGGGGAAGGGACAAGGGGGGGGAAGGGACAAGGGGGGGGAAGGGACAAGGGGGGGGAAGGGACAAGGGGGGGGAAGGGACAAGGGGGGGGAAGGGACAAGGGGGGGGAAGGGACAAGGGGGGGGAAGGGACAAGGGGGGGGAAGGGACAAGGGGGGGGAAGGGACAAGGGGGGGGAAGGGACAAGGGGGGGAAGGGACAAGGGGGGGGGAAGGGACAAGGGGGGGGGAAGGGACAAGGGGGGGGAAGGGACAAGGGGGGGGGAAGGGACAAGGGGGGGGAAGGGACAAGGGGGGGGAAGGGACAAGGGGGGGGGGAAGGGACAAGGGGGGGGGAAAGGGACAGGGGGGGGAAGGGACAAGGGGGGAGGAAGGGACAAGGGGGGGAAGGGACAAGGGGGGGGAAGGGACAAGGGGGGGAAGAAACAAGGGGGGGGAAGAAACAAGGGGGGGGAAGAAACAAGGGGGGGGGAAGGAACAAGGGGGGGGGAAGGAACAAGGGGGGGGGGAAGGAACAAGGGGAAGGAGGGGACAAGGGGAAGGAGAGGAGAAGGGGAAAGGGGGGAGAGGGGAAGGGGAAGGGGAAGGAGGAGAAGGGGAAGGGGGAGGAGGAGAAGGGGAAGGGGGAGGAGGAGAAGGGGAAGGGGGAGGAGGAGAAGGGGAAGGGGGAGGAGGAGAAGGGGAAGGGGGAGGAGGAGAAGGGGAAGGGGGAGGAGGAGAAGGGGAAGGGGGAGGAGGAGAAGGGGAAGGGGGAGGAGGAGGAGAAGGGGAAGGGGAAAGGAGATGGGGAGAGGAGAAGGGGAGGAGGAGAAGGGGAAGGGGGAGGAGGAGAAGGAGAAGGGGAAGGGGGAGGAGATGGATGGGGAAGGGGGAGGAGAAGGGGAAGGGGGAGGAGGAGAAGGGGAAGGGAAGGGGGAGGAGGAGAAGGGGAAGGAGAAGGGGAAGGGGAAGGGGGAGGGGAAGGGGAAAGGAGAAGGGGAAAGGAGAAGGGGAAAGGAGAAGGGGAGAGGAGAAGGGGAGAGGAGAAGGGGAGAGGAGAAGGGGAGAGGAGAAGGGGAGAGGAGAAGGGGAGAGGAGAAGGGGAAGGGGGAAGGGACAAGGGGGGGGGAAGGGACAAGGGGGGGGGGGAAGGGACAAGGGGGGGGGGGGAAGGGACAAGGGGGGGGGAAGGGACAAGGGGGGGGAAGGAGAGGAGAAGGGGAAGGAGAGGAGAAGGGGAAGGGGGGAGAGGAGAAGGGGAAGGGGGGGGAGAGGAGAAGGGGAAGGGGGGGAGAGGAGAAGGGGAAGGGGGAGGAGAAGGGAAAGGGGGGGAGGAGAAGGGAAAGGGGGGGAGGAGAAGGGAAAGGGGGGGAGAGGAGAAGGGGAAGGGAGAGGAGAAGGGGAAGCCGAAGCGAGGGGTGAAGGGGAAGGGAGGGGGGAGAGGAGAAGAGGAGGGAGGGGGAGAGGAGAAGGGGAAGGGGGGGGAGAGGAGAAGGGGAAGGGGGGGGGGGAGAGGAGAAGGGGAAGGGGAGAGGAGAAGGGGAAGGGGGGGGAGAGTAGAAGGGGAAGGGGGGAAGGGAGAAGGGCAGGGGGGAAGGCGAAAAGGAGAAGGGGGGAAGGGAGAAGGGGGGGGGGAAGGGAGAAGGGGGGGGGAAGGGAGAAGGGGGGGAAGAAAGAGATGGGGGGTGGGAAAAGGAGAAGGGGGGGCTGAACGGGCCGGGCCCGGCCGGGCCCAAGACTTCGGGCAGGGCCCGTCCCCAGCACCAGATTTACAGGTAGGTGGCGTTGGGTCAAGTCGGGTCCGGGGTCGGTTCGTGTCGGGGGCGGGAGGTCAGGTTGGATCGGATCCGGTCCGGGGGGGGGGAGCGCGGGTCGGGTCGGAGGGTGTGGTGGGAGGGAGGGAGGTTCGGGTCGGGTGGGGGGGGGGGGGTGGGTGGGGAGGTCAGGTTGGGTGGGGGAGCGCGGGTCGGGTCCAGTCCGGTCCGGGGGAGGAGGCGCGGGAGTAGAGTCGGGTCGGGAGGAAGCAGGAGCTGGGCGTGGGAGGAGCCTTACGCACGCAGCCCCAGTAAGGCCATTGGGCCAGGGCTTGGGGCTGCGTGCTTCGGGCCCCTCCCACACAGTTTTGGGCGCCTGGAGCTACTGCACACGTGCGCCCACTGTAGCGCGCATGTGTAGAGGTCCCAGCACTGTTTTCAGCGCAGGGACCTAGCTCCGCCTCCTACAGCTCGTGCTGCGCCACGCCGAGGGCCAGAGGACCTGCAGGGAGCCGGAGAATCTGGAAGTTTTTTTTAGGCGCACTTTGTGGCGCGAAAAACAGGCGTCCAGGTCAGGGCTGCGCCGTTCTAGGCGCGGCCCGAAATTTGGGCCCTTTGTGCTGTCAACTTCTATGATTCTACGATCCTAAGCTGATGAACTGGCTTGGTCCAGCACGCAATGCATCTGTGATTTACATAGACCATTAAGGAGATGGTAATGACAAACATGGTAAATATGACATCACTACATCACTACCACCTCATTAAAAATTTGTCTAGGAATTTTTTCACAAAACTGGGTAGGAGAAAAAGGAGCCAAAAATCCAGCCTAAAAGATTCTCACCCCACACAATACTGCCTGACAATTGGGTGGTACATAGGATATACGGCACAGAAACAGGCCAATCTGCCCAACCAGTCAAGTAGGAAAATTCAGGCTAAAGCCAATTAATCGAAGAACAAAGCAAGAGACACACAGAACAGGTAGATGTACTCGAGGTCAATACTGATGATCAAGCAGGCGGAATAGTTAGCTTCACCAGAGAGACAAATGTCACAGGTTGCAGCAGATTCATGCTCATTGCAGTGAAGTCATCTATCACCAAAAATTTGGGGATGTGGTTCTGGTCAGAGGAGGTGCCCGTTAGATCAACCACTGCAGAACTCCAGAAACAGAGAACAAGTTTGGAAAAATTAGTCCTATGTCGTCAGATAAAATCCTAAAGTGAACAGCATTTTACCTGACCGGACTTTCTTCCATAGCATCTGGGCCCAGATAGAGTACGATTGCAGTCCTGTTTGTTAGCTCAATCTGAAAGGATGTATAAGACACTGTACAACAGAATGTCAAATAAACTATCTGGGATCAAATTAAATCTCCACTGGGAATCCTTGCAGCCAGTATTGTGTATATAGCTCAAACTGAGATCCTAGTAATGGATTTGATTCTTTGGGCATTAGTAGAAACATAGAAACATAGAAAATAGGTGCAGGAGTAGGCCATTCGGCCCTTCTAGCCTGCACCGCCATTCAATGAGTTCATGGCTGAACATGCAACTTCAGTACCCCATTCCTGCTTTCTCACCATACCCCTTGATTCCCCTAACTCCTTTTTGAATATATTCAGTGAACTGGCCTCAACAACTTTCTGTGGTAGAGAATTCCACAGGTTCACCACTCTCTGGGTGAAGAAATTCCTCCTCATCTTGGTCCTAAATGGCTTACCCCTTATCCTTAGACTGTGTTCCCTGGTTCTGGACTTCCCCAACATTGGGAACATTCTTCCTGCATCTAACCTGTCTAACCCCATCAGAATTTTAAACGTTTCTATGAGGTCCCCTCTCATTCTTCTGAACTCCAGTGAATACAAGCCCAGTTGATCCAGTCTTTCTTGATAGGTCAGTCCCGCCATCCCGGGAATCAGTCTGGTGAACCTTCGCTGCACTCCCTCAATAGCAAAAATGTCCTTCCTCAAGTTAGGAGACCAAAACTGTACACAATACTCCAGGTGTGGCCTCACCAAGGCCCTGTACAACTGTAGCAACACCTCCCTGCCCCTGTACTTAAATCCCCTCGCTATGAAGGCCAACATGCCATTTGCTTTCTTAACCGCCTGGTGTACCTGCATGCCAATCTTCAATGACTGATGTACCATGACACCCAGGTCTCTTTGCACCTCCCCTTTTCCTAACCATTCAGATAATAGTCTGTTTCTCTGTTTTTACCACCAAAGTGGATAACCTCACATTTATCCACATTATACTTCATCTGCCATGCATTTGCCCACTCACCTAACCTATCCAAGTCACTCTGCAGCCTCATAGCATCCTCCTCGCAGCTCACACTGCCACCCAACTTAGTGTCATCCGCAAATTTGGAGCTACTACATTTAATCCCCTCGTCTAAATCATTAATGTACAGTGTAAACAGCTGGGGCCCCAGCACAGAACCTTGCGGTACCCCACTAGTCACTGCCTGCCATTCTGAAAAGTCCCCATTTACTCCTACTCTTTGCTTCCTGTCTGACAACCAGTTCTCAATCCATGTCAGCACACTACCCCCAATCCCATGTGCTTTAACTTTGCACATTAATCTCTTGTGTATAACCTTGTCGAAAGCCTTCTGAAAGTCCAAATATACCACATCAACTGGTTCTCCCTTGTCCACTCTACTGGAAACATCCTCAAAAAATTCCAGAAGATTTGTCAAGCATGATTTCCCTTTCACAAATCCATGCTGACTTGGACCTATCATATCACCTCTTTCCAAATGCACTGCTATGACATCCTTAATAATTGATTCCATCATTTTACCCACTACCGATGTCAGGCTGACCGGTCTATAATTCCCTGTTTTCTCTCTCCCTCCTTTTTTAAAAAGTGTGGTTACATTGGCTACCCTCCACTCCATAGGAACTGATCCAGAGTCAATGGAATGTTGGAAAATGACTGTCAATGCATCCGCTATTTCCAAGGCCACCTCCTTAAGTACTCTGGGATGCAGTCCATCAGGCCCTGGCGATTTATCGGCCTTCAATCCCATCAATTTCCCCAATACAATTTCCCGATTAATAAGGATTTCCCTCAGTTCCTCCTCCTTACTAGACCCTCTGACCCCTTTTATATCCGGAAGGTTGTTTGTGTCCTCCTCAGTGAATACCGAACCAAAGTACTTGTTCAATTGGTCCGCCATTTCTTTGTTCCCCGTTATGACTTCCCCTGATTCTGACTGCAGGGGACCTACGTTTGTCTTTACTAACCTTTTTCTCTTTACATATCTATAGAAACTTTTGCAATCCGTCTTAATGTTCCCTGCAAGCTTCTTCTCGTACTCCATTTTCCCTGCCTTAATCAAACCCTTTGTCCTCCTCTGCTGAGTTCTAAATTTCTCCCAGTCCCCGAGTTCGCTGCTATTTCTGGCCAATTTGTATGCCACTTCCTTGGCTTTAATACTATCCCTGATTTCCCTTGATAGCCACGGTTGAGCCACCTTCCCTTTTTTATTTTTACGCCAGACAGGAATGTACAATTGTTGTAGTTTATCCATGCGGTCTCTAAATGTCTGCCATTGCCCATCCACAGTCAACCCCTTCAGTATCATTCGCCAATCTATCCTAGCCAATTCACGCCTCATACCTTCAAAGTTACCCTTCTTTAAGTTCTGGACCATGGTCTCTGAATTAACTGTTTCATTCTCCATCCTAATGCAGAATTCCACTATATTATGGTCACTCTTCCCCAAGGGGCCTCGCACAACGAGATTGCTAATTAATCCTCTCTCATTACACAACACCCAGTCTAAGATGGCCTCCCCCCTAGTTGGTTCCTCGACATATTGGTCTAAAAAACCATCCCTTATGCACTCCAGGAAATCCTCCTCCACCGTATTGCTTCCAGTTTGGTTAACCCAATCGATGTGCATATTAAAGTCACCCATTATAACTGCTGCACCTTTATTGCACGCACCCCTAATTTCATGTTTGATGCCCTCCCCAACATCACTACTACTGTTTGGAGGTCTGTACACAACTCCGACTAACGTTTTTTGCCCTTTGGTATTCTGCAGCTCTACCCATATAGATTCCACATCGTCCAAGCTGATGTCCTTCTGAACTATTGCCTTAATTTCCTCCTTAACCAGCAATGCTACCCCATCTCAAACATGAGAAGCGGCTAACTCCTCAACAGACTTTCCAGTAGAAATTATTTGTATAATGGTGTGCCATACACTGGATGAAAACTTAAGATGGACCTCACTAAGGTGACTGACTGTTGGTGACCATACGAAGAGAGACAAACAAATCACCTTACATTGCTCTCTTAATTAAGATCAGCCTCCTGCACATTTGAAAAACAAGTCCAATAAAACAGAGACATAACTTGCCTCTCAGACAGAAAACAAAATCCTGCACAATAGTCAAATGCAAAGTAGCTTATTCCAGGATCTGGTTATCATGCAGAAAATGCCCCATAAAAGAAAGCTAACAATGCCCTGGTCTGTTAATGCTAGGGCCTGAAGGCTTTTACCACACCAACTCAGGAAACCCCGCTCTTCAATTAATCAGTCCTGTATTCTAGATTATAATCTCAAACCTCATTATGGGGTGCAACCCAAAATAGACGAGAGAGTGGTCCCAAGTGCACTAGTCAAAGATTTCTGTTCTGATCGAATTAATATTTTGTTGCAGTGGCATTCTGCATTACTAGAAAGCCATGTAAACACACTCAGAATATCTACAGCAGAGGTGAATTACTGAGATAGTTTACACTGGTTCACCTATTGATATTTTCCACGACTGGACTCCCAGACTATTGGAACTTGCAACCACTGATTTGTTGAATCCAAACAACACAAGTGCTGTTAAGAAATTTTGTTCACACAGATAACAGGGCTACCTGACTATATATTGATATTTTTAGATTTGTTACACTTCAGTTTACCTCACAACATCGAAGCAGTGTAAATAATCAAGAATTTATTTCTAATTACATTAGAACCATTTGATTTGAGAGTTCATTTTCCTTGGAAATCCATACAACAGACACATGCAGCAGGTGCAACATAAAAATCTCAACAAATCACTGTCGGAGATTAAATTACATTTTGTATTCTCTTAATTTTCAAAGTGTTTGTCCATAGATTAACCCTTTAAAGTATTGTCAGCCAGAAGAACAATGTCATTTTAGGAGCCAATTTTAAATACTAAATAATTCTTAATAAATCTGGGCTGACTGACTGGTAAAACAAGAATGGATTAAGACTGCTGAGTGCCAGCCTAGCCCCTTCAATGCCACCTTCCTGATATCACCCTGCCCCATGCTGCTAACCACACATCTGTTGTTTTCTGTTTGCAGATGACCAGCCACAAGCGCAACAGTCTTCAAGGGAGCCATCTATATTTGGCCATGGTGGAGATGAGACATGCGAGGAGAGTGTTATGCTTGAATCGCAGAGTCCACCAGTTGCCCCGTCTGGACACAGTACATCTGGGGACGAGGCCGATTTCCCAGGGTTTCAGTCCTCAGAGGCTCCTGGCCCCAGTCGCCTACAGTAATGCAGTGCCAGAGGAGAATCTCGGAGGCCAGCTCTCCGGAGTGTGTGTCGGCACAGTAGGCCTGCTGAAGAACAGACAGACATGGAACTGGACTTGGTGGCAATGTCCAGGGAAAACACAGAGATGCACCGTGAGCTCATGGATGCATTGGGTAGGATCCCAGAGCGCATCAACAAACTTGGTGTGACTGTTGCGGAGACTGCGTCACGCATTGTCCGTGCAACT
The DNA here is from genome assembly GCF_044704955.1 of Pristiophorus japonicus. Classification (NCBI taxonomy): domain Eukaryota; kingdom Metazoa; phylum Chordata; class Chondrichthyes; family Pristiophoridae; genus Pristiophorus; species Pristiophorus japonicus. The sequence goes on from NC_091980.1 coordinate 231,661,983, forward strand.
CAGGACTCCAACAAGGCCATTTTTGCCCACTCACAGGGGCAGGTGGCCGCCAGCAGCGACATTGATGTTCCAGAGTGTGTGGTGCGTGCCATTGATCATGTTTCAGCATTGATCGAATTGCAGGCACAAAAGCTATGCTGCAGCTTGGTGATGTGATGCGGTCGATGACTGGTGCCATCCTCTGTCTTCACTACTGTCCAACGGGGAGGTGATGGTGCCAAAGCAGGCCAGAAAGTTGTGGAGACACATTGTGCTCCGGATGATGAGCGGATTGTCAGTGCCTCCCAGGACATGAAAGGTGCTGTCCTTCCTCAGGATGACAGCATTCCGGCTCCCACCACTGACTCACCAGCCATTTACCTTAAGTGATCCGCACCTGAGCCATCAGAGACTGCTTCCGCCAATGCTGAGACGCAGCAGTCCATAGCCAGGCCCAGAGCTGGTCCAGCGCATCGTCATACACCGTTTGCACTGTCTGCCCTCCGAATACAACAGCCCTCAAGCAGCCTTGCTGTAGGCACTGAGGCCTCATTGAGGAGGAGCAGCAGACCTGGGAGAGGAATGAAGGGATGGGGGGTGGGGGTGGGAATCTATGGGCAAGTTCCAATAAGCGGTCGCACAACCATATGAAAATGCGTTGACATATAATTAGTGCCCCTGTACATAGTTATTTTGTTATAATTTACTTTAACCAGAGTAACTTGCAGCAGGACGCTGTTTATTGCATAGTTTTACTTTGATCATAGTATCGTTTGCTTTTGCTGTTTTACAGCATCTTTTGAAATTGTTTGTTAATCGATTTGTTGCGTTTGTTTGGGGGGGGGGGGGCGGGAGGTGGGGTATTGTTTGATACTTTTGTTCATAAAATTCTAATTTTGAGCCTTTGCCGTTGTTGTCTTGTGTATCATTGCAAGGTTCAGTGGAGATGTGCCTTTATGGTGGCACGTAGTGTGGCCAGTATTAGATGCATCCCTCAGCTTCTTCCATTCAAGCAAGACTGTCCATCATGAGTTGGTGACGTGTGGCTCTTGCTCCGACAGCATCTCCACGCTGCCTCCCCCGTGGATGTGGTGGCTGTGTAATCAGTGCCTCTCCAGGCTCGCCTTTGTCGTCTTCCTCCTGAGGTGGCTCTGCAATCCTCATTGGCAATGCCAGACCCCTCATGATGACCAAGTTGTACAGCATGCAGCACACCACAATGAATTTGGAGACCAGTTGAGGGGGATATTGAAGGCTGCCTCCAGAGCGGTCCAGGCATCAGTGCGGAAGCGCAACCTTCTCGCACACTGCTCCTCAGAGAGCTGGAGGTATGAGCAATGGTGCCTGTAAACCCATGGGGGGTAAGCCCTCTTCCCCAGCCGTCTTCGGCCTCTCCTCATCCGTGGCCCAACATGGCCAGCAGCCCTTCTTCTAGCTTCACGCCACCTGGCAATGGCAACCAGCTGGCGGATTTGCCAATAGATTTCCCCCCCTTTCCCTTCCCAGAGATTTGTTATAGTATTGAGGATGCATTATTAAAAGAATACTCCAGCAGAAGGCTTTACATGCCTCTATTTCTAAGATAATTAGCCAAAAAACCAGAGGGGAAATTTTTTATTTTATTTAAATGCAGCGAGCTGTTAATATCTGGATTGCACTGCCTGAAACAGTTGTGGAAGCAGATTCAAGAGAATCATTTGCAAAAGGGAATTGGATATGTACTTAATAATGGAAAAAATTGCAGTGCTATGGGGAAAGAGCAGGGTCATGGGACTAATTGGATACCTCTTTTGAAGAACCGACACAGGCACAAGGGGCTGAATAACCTCCTTCTGTGCTGTATGATTCTATACTCAAGTACTCACTGATGAAAACCAAAAGCATACTTAATCTTTGTTAAGCTTCCCCCACCCAACAGTAAAAGACAATTCAGCAAAAGGTTTATAATTTACCATGAAAAATACAGACAGTGCGAAGTACATACATGAAATAAAAATTAAACATCCATGTTTGCAAACCTTTGAAGTATGTGCACAATTGGTTACTTCTGGATATTTTGTTACGAATTAATTGTTAAATTTCCCCCCCTTCTTTTTACAGTTATACAAGTTTCCTGAAGATGCTCCATAATCTTACCTTGCTTATGGTTTCAGTTTAGTGCTTTCTTTACTATAATCCCGATGAACAAGAACTGAATTTGTTCCAGATTAATCAGTAAGTTTCAACATTAGAAATGGAATCCTGATGTTGTGTAGCACATTATAGCTGAAGTGATATTTCCCCTATCTCACATTAGAATATTAACAATTATTTTACAATGGAAGATTGAGTGTTTTGTATCCAACTGTATAATTTCTCTACACATCAAATGGTATCAAACAGCATTATTTCTGAGATTGCATCTTCAACTCTTAAATTTTTGGTGGCATCAAATGAAATGTATGTTTAAAAACTTACTCAGTGGCTACTATTTTGCCGTACCTTGTCCACCTCCTGAAATCCCTGCATTCGCTTTGGCCTTCTGAATGGCAGACTTCATCTTCTTTTGCTGAAGTTGAACATCCTTGGACATTGGCACTGGGGCAAATTTGCGAGGAGCAGGCGTCTGTGGAGAACTTCCCATGCCAAATCCATCAGTAACAGGCCGACTCCAATAAGCTGAAATTAAAGTCAGTACTTGAGGGCAAATTATTAATTTTTTGACTTAACTCTGTTGCAAAGGTATTCTTGTTCAAAATTGATAAACATGTACATTGCAAGTTCCACTTTCTTATGGTATGATTTATTTCTTGTTATTTCTCCACTTGGAGTACTTGGAGGGATAAATATAAATTTTAAGATGGCACAATTAGTAAAGACAGCTTGTAACTGGAGACAGAGAGCAGAAGGTCCCAACCAAAATGGCAGTAAGGTTGGCTTCAGTGCTCTTGGGACAGGCAGGAAAAAATTAGCCAGGGTTTCTGTGCCTGATCACTACCCTTTTACTTCTGCTGGAAAGTGAGCATCTGTGGATGTTCAGTGAGGACAGAAGTGGGTTGTGATGTCTCAATGGTCAAATATTGTGTCCATGCTTAGTATTAATGCTCATACAATAAGAATCCTACTTGAGAGCAGTGTCAGAGGGAGCATCAATGGATCTGCATCTCTGCATGAGTCAGCACCTCCAGAAGAGGAAGGGGGTTGGGGTGAGGAATTTGGAAGAAATTGAAAAAAAAAGTTAAAATATGGCACAACTAGAAGTAAAATTAAAATAAAACCTACATTGTAGCCATTTTTCCTTATACGCATGCATCTAGAGGCAATTACGATCAGTTTTCAGAACCTGTGTATGCTTAAGCCCTCAATGTACAATGTAGGACAGTCCATTTTCTTCTGAGGGCTGTACCCAACATTGAAAAAAAGGCTCTTCTTAAAAAGAACAGTAAATATTCAATTGAAGATTGACCCCTATTTGCACTAATCTCCAAGTTAAATTTATATTAATGCTTAAACTAGAATAAAGATTTGTTTAGAACAACATGCACGCACACACGTCTTCATACACAAGTTATTAGTTAACTTGAGCATCATTTCTTCCTCCATCTATAGAGCAATTAGATGGTTTGTAAATGAAGATCTTACTTAAAATTCTACCAGCAATTAATCTAGATACAATTCTTGAAAAGTGGAGATTCAATACAAGTGTTCAAAATTACAAAGGATTTCGATAAGAAGAAACTGCTTCCACTGGCGGGTGGGTCGGTAACCAGAGGATATAGATTTATGAAAGTTGGCAAAAGAACCAGAGGGGAGATGAGGATTTTTTTATTTACGCAGCAAATTGTTATGATCTGGAATGCGCTGCCTGAAAGGGCAGTGGAAGCAGACTCATTAGTAATTATCAAAAGGGAACTGGATGCAGGGTTATGAGGAACGAACAGTAGAGAGAGACTAATTAGATAGCCTTTAAAAGAGCTGTCAGAGGCATGATGGGCTGAATGGCCTCCTTCTGTGCTGTAAGATTCTACGAACCATACTCTGTACATGATTCCCTTTTCGAAAGCGGACTGGATATTCACTGTTGCCAAACTGAATACTCAGGCTTTTAAGCCAACAAACTGTTTTATTTACACAAGATAGAGGCATGAACAATAAACAGTATAGCCAGTAAAATATAGATGTCTCTCCATGCCTCAATACATAAAACAATAAAGGCATCACTTGCATTCTCACTAAAGATACTTTCAACAAAGGTTTACTTGCTGTAGCAAAAACTAACCTAGCTCCCTGTGTTTATATTAAACCATCTGCCTGCAGCTACAGAGCTGAAACACTAACTGCAAACTGGCTCTAATCTTTCTAATATAATTCTCCAATAGGAAGTCTCTGACTGAAAGAGGAATCCAGCCAATCAATGACCTTGCCCCTTCTTGAAGCTACCACCAAGGTTAGACCTATCCTTTTCATTTGTCAGCAGGTGACTTGGGACCACCCCTTCCAACTATCCTGAACAAAAGCAGTAAATGACCTCTTATACTGTAGTTCCATTTAATCAAAAATCCAATCTTTGACTATAGAAAAGTGGTTTGTGATTGCAAATATTGGTTGCGGTTGAATAACCAATTAACACTTCAGACACCCATTGTGCGAACCATAAAAAAAACTTGCACCATGTAAAATCCATTCCAGATAATTATCTGTATGAAACTTATGGTTTTCAGCTTCAAAAATGCTATGTGCATCTTTACCCCTTTCACGGCATTTCTACCAATACAAAATAAAAGTTAAAATTCAACATAATGTCCAAAAAATGTCATGGGGGAAACTTTACACTGTTGCAATTTATAGGAAAATTGTAAATGCAAGTATTAAGAATGTACTTATTATTTTGCTATAAACAGCAAACAGCTGAAATCTCTTCTCTCCCTGTTTTACAAAACCTTATTACTACTACTTAGAGTAAAAATAAATGCTTATATAAATTGCACAAAGCTTTAATCTTCAAAATGATTAATCACCGATATTGTGAATTTAGTAGTATGTTGAGTGTCATCTCAAGCAGTCCTGTAGACATAGAACCTTAAAAGCATCAGGTGAGCAGTTCTACGCAAATGTAAAATCTTCCAATGATAACCTCTATACAAAGAAACTACAATATTGATGCAACACTAATCACATTCACTTAAACAAGAAAATCAAAAAAAGAGGTAATCTGTGAGAATTTATGCTTGTGTTCTACGCTACATTGTATTGTCATCTCACCCAATAATTTACTGTTCCATTTTTTAGACCAATAGACAGAAGCACAGTGCCCTCTATTGCATAAACAAAAAATACTCTAGTCATTGAGGAAAGATAGAATGGCGTGCCAAGCATTGACTTCTTTTTTAAGATCTCCTATTAACTGAATGACAAATACATCTTCAAAATGACTGAGCTGAGCAAATCAATGTGACATTTTGAAATTATATCAGCTAGTTAGACAATTTTACCAGCAACTTTATGAATAGAATAATGAAACTGTACATAACTATTGCCAGAGTTAACAGTATATATCTTGTAAAACAAATGTTGATCTTATGATTCTGTAAAGTAATTAAGATCATGGTTTGTCAAATAAACTATGTTCATTAAACCATAATAATTAATATTGAAATTAAAACAAAGGGAATATGGAATAATGTTGATGATTAGAAACAAGTAATATAGGTATACTCAATTTTCATTCATCATTATGATCAGGGCCACTGATTTATGGTGACTAAGGCAAATTCAGTTTTTATTACTTGGGATTCTGAGACTTTAGATAGTGTTTCTTGGGATCAAATTTTGCAATTCTATGTTTTGATTGTAAAAATCATAAATCCTTGATGATGACCTGGAAGAGGGGACAGAGTGTAGTGTAACAAAATTTGCAGATGACACAAAGATTAGTGGGAAAGCGGGTTGTGTAGAGGACACAGAAAGGCTGCAAAGAGATTTAGATAGGTTAAGCGAATGGGCTAAGGTTTGGCAGATGGAATACAATGTCGGAAATGTGAGGTCATCCACCTTGGGAAAAAAAAAACAGTAAAAGGGAATATTATTTGAATGGGGAGAAATTACAACATGCTGTGGTGCAGAGGGACCTGGGGTTCCTTGTGCATGAATCCCAAAAAGTTAGTTTGCAGGTTCAGCAGGTAATCAGGAAGGCGAATGGAATGTTGGCCTTCATTGCGAGAGGGATGGAGTTCAAAAGCAGGGAGGTCCTTCTGCAACTGTATAGGGTATTGGTGAGGCCGCACCTGGAGTACTGCATGCAGTTTTGATCACCTTACTTAAGGAAGGATATACTAGCTTTGGAGGGGGTACAGAGACGATTCACTAGGCTGATTCCGGAGATGAGGGGGTTACCTTATGATGATAGATTGAGTAGACTGGGTCTTTACTTGTTGGGAGTTCAGAAGGATGAGGGGTGATCTTATAGAAACATTTAAAATAATGAAAGGGATAGACAAGATAGAGGAAGAGAGGTTGTTTCCACTGGTCGGGGAGACGAGAACTAGGGGGCACAGCCACAAAATACCGGGAAGCCAATTTAAAACCGAGTTGAGAAGGAATTTCTTCTCCCAGAGGGTTGTGAATCTGTGGAATTCTCTGCCCAAGGAAGCAGTTGAGGCTAGCTCATTGAATGTATTCAAGTCACAGATATAGATTTTTAACCAATAAGGGAATTAAGGGTTACGGGGAGCGGGCGGGTAAGTGGAGCTGAGTCCACGGCCAGATCAGCCATGATCTTGTTAAATGGCGGAGCAGGCTCGAGGGGCTAGATGGCCTGCTCCTGTTCCTAATTCTTATGTTCTTATGTTATGATGATTGATAATGCATATGCAGATCACAAGACCTTGGATGATTAAAATTATTTGGAACTAGTTAGATTTGCATTTTTAAAGATTTTAAAGTTTCACAATCATTGTCTTTCATAAAAAATAATAAACAAGTAATGAATAACTAGCAGCTTTCTGACTACACATTTCTGTCAATCTTTTTCGATTAAAAAGAAACAATGAGCACTGTTTGACCCACAAAGGGAAAGGACAGATATTTTGTGCCTTATTTTGGTCATGACTTGCATCAATTTTTTTGGAGCAAGTTGTTTTTTTCTGGCGTAAGTTAAAAAATGCCATTTTCCCCCCAAAATTTGCTCAGAGTAAGTCAGTTAGGCACGATTTTTTTTAGGTCAGTTTTTTTTTTCCAAAGGGGGCGTTCCCAGACACTTACTCCAGTTTTGGCCACTTATGCCACTTTGGCCAGCAAAAACTTACTCCAAATGGACTTAGGTCAGCGTATGTGGCCAGCTCTGAAAAACCTTGCTGGCAATAAAGAAAAAGCAGCGAACATTCGGCAGACATTAGGGAAGGAAGGGAACTGGAGAGGACCGCAACAACCATTGCAAGGAAAAGCTTAATACTCATAAAAGTGAAGTAAATCCTATTGGGGAAATGCGAGCTGCTGGCCGCGATGTCATTGAGGGGGGGGGGGGCGGGCGGGTGCGGAGTAGCCAGAGAGAGATACTGGTATACAAAACACTCTTTCTCTCCCCACCCCCCCTCCTCCCCAGTACATTCTTTCTCTCTTTACCCCCACCCCCCACCCCAACAAACTCTCCTCCTCTCCCTCCCCTAAAACACTCCTCCTCCCCCCCACCAATCAAGTCTCAAGCACAGCCACTAAATAAAAAATAGAACTGAAGTCCTACCTCGCCCGAGAACTCAGCGGGCCGGCCAGCCAGTGCAGGAGGCCACTCGGCCGGGGATAGGTGCTGCGAGCATCGGGTCCTGCTCACAGCCCACAGGACGCGCTGGGAGGGCAGTAGCATGCATGCAGCCCTCACTGAGCATGCGCGCAGATGCCGGCAGCGCTTTCTGCGTCGGCCTGTTGCTACGCACCCCCCCCTCCCCCCATAGACTGCACACCACGCCACGACTCCGAAGAGCGGCCAGAATAGGGCCCCTTTTTTCTGGCGCCCTTTCCAGCGCCCAAAGTTGCCGCGCTTCAGGGCAGTGCGCCGAAAAAACGGCTTGAGCAATGTTGGGCCCATAGACTTGGAGGAGTAATTGAGTCTAATCCAAGACTACTCTGGAGTTGGGTAGTTCATCTCCTGCCAGAATAAAGCATTCTGCTTCATCATAACTGATCCCTCATACTGCCTGGCAAAGAATGGAAACAATTTTCTCATCTCATGCGCATCTATGTATCAAATTTTACTTGAATAAGCTAACAGCCAGAATGGTGTAAAGTAACACATTAATTAGTATGCTGTGAAGTTATTGATTTTAAAATATATTACTTGTACCTTAATTCTGAATAATCAGATTGATATATCTGAAAAAAAATCTAAAATCATAAAAAAAATCTTTAAATCAAATTAACATCAATGTTACCGATGACAAGGATTAGAAATACCAATTGTCCAAAGCCCAGAGATTGTAACTGCACAAATTATTGGATCTGGGAATATGATGAGATTACAAATTTCTACTGTTGTAGAACCCAAGATTTGTCTCTAGTGTATTTAAGTAGTGGCCTTGAGTGGTAGAAATAGTACAATAATGCAGAGTGAACTTAACAGCGGAAATTAATAGGTTTAATCCAATAGCCATTACGGAGACGTGGTTGCAAAGTGACCAGGGTTGGGAACGACATATTCCAGGATACTTAACTTTTAAAAGAGATAGGCAAAATGGAAAAGGAGGCAGGGTAGCCTTGATAATAAAGGATGGGATAAAGACAGTAGAAAGAAAGAATCTTAGTTCAGAAAATCAAGTAGTAGAATCAGTTTGGGTGGAGCCACGAAACAGCAGGGGGAAAAAACATTGGTGGGAGTTGTTTATAGGCCCCCAAATAGTAGTGGTAATGTAGGGCAAGTGTAACAACGGTAATACAGGCGCAGCGGCTAAAATCTAGAACCCTCGGGACCGAGGCCATTCCAGGTTCCGGGCTTTCAATTTGCTTTCTGACGTCACGAATCCAGAAACACCCAAGCCCAGGTTCGGGTATTTCCGGATTTCGGTACGTCAGAAAGGGGTGGAGGGAGGGGAGAGAGATTCCCGCCGAGGTGGTGTTCGGGCGGGCCGGCCCCACCGAGAAGGCCCCGAGGTAAGGGCAGCAGCAGTGAGGCGAGCGAGCGGCGGCGAGGCTAGGCCAGAGGTCGGGCAGCGGCGGGGCCCCGAGGTCGGCAGGGGTGTCGGGTCCGGATTCTGGAACATTTTACGGATTCCGGACAACCCTGCCACCGATCAGTCCGGAGTCCGGAACTCCGGATTCTCGACGCTGCAGTAATCATGGAGGACTATAGACTGGGGTTAATCTACATATAGACTGGGGCAAACCAAATTTCATGTAATAGTGTGGAGGACGAATTAATAGAATGTATACAAGATAGTTTTCTAGATCAGTATGTTGAGGAACCAACTAGAGAACAGGCTACTTTAGATCTAGTATTGTGCAATAAGAAAGGACTCATTGATAACCTTGTAGTAAAGGTGCCCTTAGGGAAGAGTGACCATAATATGATAGAATTTTACATCAAGTTTGAAATGAATTAATTAAATCCGAAACTAGGGACTTAAATCTAAACAAAGTAAACTACGTAGGTATGAGGGGAGAGTTGGCTAAAGTAGATTGGGAAACTACAATTAAAAGGTATGACATTAGAGGAACAATGGCTAGCATTTAAGGAATTAATACATAATTTACAACAAAAACACATGCCTTAAAAGCACAAAAACCCCACAGGAAAAGTGGTCCAACCATGGCTAACAAGACAAGTTAAAGATAGTATTAAATCAAAGGAAGAGACTTATAATGTTGCTAAAAAGAGCAGTAAGCCTGAGGATTGGGAGGATTTTAGAATTCAGCAAAGGAGGACCAAGAAATTGAGAAAGGGAAAATAGAATATGAGAGCAAACTAACGAGAGACATAAAAATAGACTGTAAAAGCTTCTATAGGTATGTAAAAAGGAAACGATTAGCAAAAGTAAATGTGGGTCCCCTATAGGCTAAGACAGAAGAATAATGGGGAATAAGGAAATGGCAGAGAAATTAAACAAATACTTTGTGTCTGTCTTCACAGAAGACACGAAAAATCTCCCAGAAATAGTGGAGTACCAAGGGTCTAGCAAGAATGAAAAACTGAAAAAAAATTAGTATTCGTAAAAAAAAATATTACAAGAGAAATTAATGGGACTGAAAGCCGATAAATCCCCTGGACCTGGTGGCCTACACCCTAGGGTTTTGAAAGAGGTGGCTATAGAGATAGTGGATGCATTGGTTGTTATCTTCCAAAATTCCATAGATTCTAGAACTGTTCACGCAGATTGGAAGGTAGCTAATGTAACCCTGTTATTTAAGAGAGGGAGAGAGAAAACAGGAAACTACAGACTAGTTAGCCTAACATCAGTAGTAGGGAAAATGCTAGAATCTATTATTAAGGACTTGGTAACAGGGCACTTAGAAAATAATAATAGGATTGAGCAGAGTCAATATGGATTTATGAAAGGGAAATCATGTTTGACAAATCTTCTAGAGTTCTTTGAGGTTCTAATTACCAGAATAGATATGGGGGTACTAGTCGATACATTCAGATTTTCAGAAGGCATTCGATAAGGTGCTACACAAGAGGTTATTAAACAAAATTAGAGCTCGTGGGATTGGGGGCAATATACAAGCATGGATTGAGGATTGGTTAACGGACAGAAAACAGAGAGTAGAAATAAACGGGCCATTTTCAGGTTGGCAGGCTGTAACTAGTGGGGCGCTGCTAGGATCGGTGCTTGGATCCCAACTATTCACAATCAATATCAATGAGTTGGATGAGGGGACCAAATGTAATATATCGAAGTTTGCTGATGATACAAAGTTCGGTGGGAATGTAAGTTGTGAGGAGGATACAAAAAGACTTCAAGGGGATATCGACAGGCTAAGTGAGTGGGCAAGAACATGGCAAATGGAATATAATAAGAACATAAGAAATAGGAGCAGGAGATGGCCAAACAGCCCCTCGAGCCTGCTCCACCATTTAATACGATCATGGCTGATCCGATCATGGACTCGGGTCCATTTCCCTGCCCGCTCTCCATAATCCCTTATTCCCTTATCGTTTAAGAAACTGTCTATTTCTCTCTTAAATTTATTCAATGTCCCAGCTTCCACAGTTCTCTGAGGCAGCAAATTCCACAGATCCACAACCCTCAGAGAAGAAATTTCTCATCTCTGTTTTAAATGAGCAGCCCTTTATTCTAAGATTATGCCCTCTAGTTCTAGTCTCCCCCATCAGTGGAAACATCCTTTCTGCATCCACCTTGTCAAGCCTCCTCATAATCTTATACCTTTCGATAAAATCACCTCTCATTCTTCTGAATTCCAATGAGTAGAGGCCCAATCTATCTCATAAGTCAACCCCCTCATCTCTGGAATCAACCCTGTGAACCTTCTTTGAACTGACTCCAAAGCAAGTATATCCTTTCGTAAATATGGAAACCAAAACTGCTCGCAGTATTTCAGGTGTGGCCTCACCAATAGCCTGTACAACTGTAGCAAGACTTCCCTGCTTTTATACTCCATCCCCTTTGCAATAAAGGCCAAGGCCAAGGAATTAGCCTTCCTGATCACTTGCTGTACCTGCATATTAACCTTTTGTGTTTCATGCACAAGTACCCCCAGGTCTCGCTGTACTGCAGCACTTTGCAATCTTTCTCCATTTAAACAATAATTTGCTCTTTGATTTTTTCTGCCAAAGTGCATGACCTCACACTTTCCAACATTATACTCCATCTGCCAAATTTTTGCCCACTCACTTAGCCTGTCGATGTCCTTTTGCAGATTTTTTGTGTCCTCCTCACACATTGCTTTTCCTCCCATCTTTGTATCGTCGGCAAACTTGGCTACCTTTACACTCGGTCCCTTCCTACAAGTCGTTAATATAGATTATAAATATTTGCGGTCCCAGCACTGATCCCTGCGGCACCCCACTGGTTACTGATTGCCAACCTGAAAATGAACCATTTATCCCACTCTCTGTTTTCTGTTAGTTAGCCAATCCTCTATCCATGCTAATATAGTACCCCCAACTCAGTGAACTTTTATCTTGTGCAGTAACCTTTTATGTGGCACCTTGTCAAACGCCTTCTGGAAGTCCAAATACACCACATCCACTGGTTCCCCTTTATCCACCCTGTTCGTTACATCCTCAAAGAATTCAAATTTGTCAAACATGACTTCCCCTTCATAAATCCATGCTGACTCTGCCTGACTGAATTTTGCTTTTCCAAATGTCCTGCGACTGCTTCTTTAATAATGGACTCCAACATCTTCCCAACCACAGATGTTAGGCTAACTGGTCTATAGTTTCCTGCTTTTTGTATGCCTCCTGTTTTAAATAGGGGCGTTACATTTGCAGTTTCCAATCTGCTGGGACCTCCCCAGAATCCAGGGAATTTTGGTAAATTACAACCAATGCTTCCACTATCCCTGTTGCTACTTCTCTTCATGTGGAGAAATGTGAAGTTATCCACTTTGGTAGGAAAAATAGAAAAGCAGAGTATTTTTTAAATGGTGTGAGATTGGGAAATGTTGATATTCAGAGGGACCTGGGCATCTTTGTACACAAATCACTGAAAATTAACATGTAGGTACAGCAAGCAATTAAGAAAGTAAACGGTATGTTGGCCTTTATTACAAGAGGATTTGAGTACAAGAGTAAAGATGTCTTACTGGAATTACGTGGTGAGACCACACCTGGAGTATTGTGTACAGTTTTGGTCTCCTTACCTAAGGAATGATATACTTGCTATAAAGGGAGTGCAACGAATATTCACCAGACTGATTCCTGGGATGGGATGATTGTCCTATGAGGAGAGGTTGAGTACACCAAGCCTATATTCTCTAGAGTTTAGAAGAATGAGAGGTGATCTCATTGAAACATACAAAATTCTTACAGGGCTTGACAGGGTAGATGCAGGGAGGAGGTTTCCTCTGACTGAGGAGTCTAGAACCAGGAGTCACAGTCTCAGAATAAGGGATCGGCCATTTAGGACTGAGATGAGGACAAATTTCTTCACTCAAGATGGTGAAACTTTGGAATTCTTTACCCCAGAGCACTATGGAGGCTTAGTCTTTGAGTATATTCAAGACAGAGATCGATAGATTTTTGGATATTAAGGGATTCAAGGGATATGGGGATAGTGCAGCAATGTGGAGTTGAGGTAGATCAGCCATGATGTCATTGAATGGCAGAGCAGGCTCGAGAGGCCGAATGGCCTACTCCTACACCTAATTCTTATGAACATGTACATTTTGACACTTGAAATCTTGGGCCAACATGGCTGCCAAAAAAGAATGCTCCAGGATTTTCTTGCTGGTTTTGCATAAAATTATCTCCTAATAACACTGTATTCAATACAATTTCAATAAATTATTTTAGAATGGAGATTTGAAAGAAATCCAACCACAAAAGTATGTATAATTTTCATACCAAATTTAATCTTAATAAAAAGATCCCTAATCTTGACAACATATCAATGACTGTCAATGCAGCAATAATCAAAATTATTTATTGTACTCCATTTTTACATGTAATAAAAAAATCTACTTTTGCCTGTAATAAAACACTCATTGCTATTAATGACCCTATAACAAGCATTGAGCTAAATTTCAATGACACTGAAGATATATTTTTCTACAGTATTGTAATAACGAAAATATTTCTCCATCTCACACAAAACTGTTTGCTCTTCTCACCCAGTGCTGTTGCAGAGGAGTCAGATGGCATATCTCTGAGAGAAACATAATGGATGTTGTTGCCAGGCAACTGCTGGAGGCCTTGATTCAGAGTCTGTGCTGCAGTACAATGTGTTGCTGAACTCTGTGACATCGTGTCAGAACGTGCTGGAGGTGCACCAGCAGGATGGATGTTGCTTGTTGTGAATGCTGAAGTCAATATTCGTGACTTAACAACGAACAAAAAAATAACCAATTATGGTCATCGTACAATAATTAACTGTATAACATACTTTTAACTTTTTATTAAGCACTACGAGTAAATGTTTAGCAAGGTTTAGGAAATTATACATGTATATCATCACAGTTTAAGGCACCTTAAATAATATACAATTCCAACATTATTTCTGGCTAGATCCATTGGTGAATAATGAAGCATTGACAATTTTTTCAGATGAACAATTAACAGATCAGCATTTCCAAAAGGGAAGAATGGGGCCACTGATCCATTTGGTAAGCATTCGTGGAACAGACTGAAATAAATTCAATAAATGCAAAATCCAAATTACCCTTATTATTACATATACTCAGTTGAACAGGGTTACACAGAAATCAATAACATCCAAGCTGATCTCTTGTGATGTGGCTCAGGGGGATGAGTCAGAGGATATGTATTATAATAATGGGGCATTAACATATTGGGGCCACTGTTTTACAGTAATGTGACAACAGAAATTGAATACTAATAGGAAATGTGCACTATATGCAAGAATTGTAATACTGTACATCTACATTAAAAATCTTGCAGCTGCACGCACAACCTATCAACTTTGTTTATAAATTCTTTGTCCACATTTATAATATAAACTACCTATATAAACTTATCACACCATACCAGGAGCAGGAAGAGGATGCCAGGTGGTACACTGCCATTTTTAGCCTTCTACTAACCCTTACTAACTCTCTACTAACCATTCCCACTTAGCGCAAGCTGTGCAAATTGGTCACTTAATATCCCTAATCGGATCATTGGAAAAGGGGTAGACCATTCAGCCCCTTGAGCCTATTCCAACATTCTATTAGAGCACGGCTGATCTGTACCTCAACTCCACTTACCATCATTTGCTGCAGAGATAGCAGTCTCGCTCCTGAGTCAGATTGTTGTGGGTTCAAGTTCCACTCCAGAGATTTGAGCACAAAATTTGGGCTGACACCCCAGTGCAGTACTGAGGGAGTGCTGCACTGTCGGAGGTGCAGTCTTTCAGATGAGACGTTAAATCGAGGCTCCGTCTGCCCTATCGTGTACATGTAAAAGATCCCATGGCACTATTTAGAAGAGCCGGGGAGTTCTCCCCAGTATCCTGGCCAATATTTATCCCTCAACCATCACTAAAAACAGATTACTTCGTCATTATCACATTGCTGTTTGTGGCAACATGTTGTGCACAAATTGGCTGCCACGTTTCCTACATTACAACAGTGACTACACTTCAAAAGTACTTCATTGGCTGTAAACCGCTTTGAGACATCCCAAGGTCGTGAAAGGAGCTCTATAAATGCAAGACTTTCTTTCATAATTTAACCCTTTAAGCCCAGTATCATTATGGTGAATCTATGCAGTATCCTCTCCTTAGAGTTTAAACAAAATAAACACATATCTGGAAAGAGCATGAGTGCATTAATTGTGTGCCTTTTAATACCATAATGTTATAAGATTTATTCAATAGAAAGAAATTGAAAAAACTTACTTTTAAATGTTGGGGTTTTGAAGCAAAGGTTGTTTTGGGGGTAGGTGGGTGGGGAGAGGTTCTTAGACAAAGGATGGTCAATATACTGGGCTGAACACTAATGCTGTTTTCCCCCAAAATTGTAAACAATAAGCAATTCATTAGCCGGTCTCGGTAATCAGTCAGCACATCACATCCATTATGTTGGAAAGTCCTGAGTGTTCAGCAGGGATTATCTGGCAGGCTTTCCCTTATGGTTTGGCAATACAGGGAAATAAAAATAATGACAATAACCAAGATATTAGTTACGTAGAGAAATGGAATAAGAATGATGGTCTCTAATTGGCAAACAATGACAAGTGGTGTCCACCAGAGATCAATATGGAAGCCACAGCTTTCCACTATTATATAAAAACATTTGCAGATGATAAAAAGTTAGGAGGTATTGGTGAATGGTGAAGGAGGGCAGAATTTTAAAAATTCATTCACAGGATGTGGGCATCGCTGGCAAGGTCAGCATTTATTGCCCATCCCCAAGTGCCCTCGAGAAGGTGCTCCCACAGTGCTGTTACAAAGGGAGTTCCAGGATTTTGACCCAGCGACGATGAGAAAACGGCGATATATTTCTAAGTCAGGATGGTGTGTGACTTGGAGGCGGTATTCCCATGTGTTTGCTGCCCTTGTCCTTTTAGGTAATAGAGGTAACGGGTTTGAGAGGTGCTGTCAAAGTGAGTTGCTACGTTCATTTTGTAGATGGTACACAATGCAGCAACAATGCACCGGTGGTGGAGGGAGTGAACATTTAAGATGGTGGATGGGGCGTCAATCAAGCTGGCTGCTTTGTCCTGGATGGTGTCGAGCTTCGTGAGTGTTGTTTGAGCTGCATTCATCCAAGCAAGTGGAGAGTATTCCATCACATTCCCGATTTGTGCCTTGTAGATCGTGGAAAGGCTTTGGGGAGTCAGGAAGTGAGTCACGCACCAGAGAATGCCCAGCATTTGACTCGCTCTTGTAGCCACAGTATTTATGTGACTGGTCCAGTTAAGTTTCTGGTCAATGGCGACTCCCCAGAATGTTGATGGTGGGGAATTAGACGATGGTAATGCCGTTGAATGTCAAGGGGAGGTGGGTAGACCTTCTCTTGTTGGAGATGGTCATTGCCTGGCACTTTTGTGGCACGAATGCTAAAGAATATGGATATATTAAGTAGGGAAATGGAGAAATGACTGCAGATGCTGTTTTAATGTTACAAATATGTAGTAATACACTCGAAGAAAGAATGGCAGATGGGAACACAATCTAAACGAGGAAAACCTAGGGATGAACAAAGGGTCCAAATACACATCATTATAAGCTAACAGTCAGTGATATGTTGGGTTTCATCACATAGTAGAGAAAAGCATGCAAGTACTGTTAGAGTTACTTAGAGCATTGGTCAGACCTCATTTGGAGAACAATGTTCAGTTTTGGGCATCCCATCTTAGAAAAGGTAGACTAGCCTTGGAGAAAGTCCAGTGACTGTTCATCAGGATAACTCCTTGATAATCCCAGCTGCAATAAAAGACTGGTTAAAATGGAGCCATATTCCTTGAGAAATTAAAAAGTCAAGGGGGTGGGGGGGGGGGAAAGAGATCTAATTGAGGTCTTCAAAGTAACTAAAAAAGATGACAGGGTAGTGAACAATTCTTCTTTCTAATGAGAAAATATTAGGAAATTAAGGAGATATTATTTTCAAAATTGAATGAAGCCAGTAAAAATAAGAGAATCCAGGAAACAACTCTTCACAAAAAGGGTTATAAAAATATGAAATGCATTACCCTGTAAGGACCATGGATGCGGAATTCATTGAGATGTTTAAAAGGGAGATAGATATTTACTTGGAAAGTAAGTGTACCAAAGGATATGGAGAAAGGGCAAGGGATTGGGATGAAAGAGAGAGATGGCATTGCTAAAGAATAAACCTGCAGAGCAAGTTCAAGATAGAAATGACCCCACTGCTGTTCTTAACTGAGTTGGGGGGAGGGGGGGGGGGGGAATAAATAGGCACCATGCTCAGATCCTTCTACAATCTGGCAATAGACCATGCTGGGAACCATCTATCTATAACATAACAAAGAAAGAACTTGCATTTATAACATCTTATAAGTCATCAGGAAATCCCAAAAAGCTTCACAGCCAATTAATTCATTTTGAAGAGCAATCACTTGTTTTATAGGGAAATGCGGCAACAAATTCACACACAAGGAGGTCCCACAAATGATGGTGATTGAAGGATGATTATTGGCCAGGATACTCGGAGAGCTCTTGAAAATAGACCATGAGATTTTTTACATCCACCTGAACAAACAGACATGTGCCAAGTTCAACATCACATCCAAAAGACAGGATCTCTGAGAATGCAGCACTTCCTCCAAACTGCAGTGCCGTGTCAGTCTGCATTATGTGCTCAGATCCTGTAGTGCGGTGTAAACGAGACAACCTTCTGCTTATTGCAGAGTGCTAAGCATGTGGTTTCCCCCAAAAAACTGTCAATTTAGGCTTCATGTGTATTGCGAATGGAGAATGCTGAATTAAGAAAATACCTTTGTCAGACAAGCTATTAATTTACACTGTAGGTGTACCTGAAGCTCGAGTTGCTGTTCTTGAAGCTTCTCCAGATGGCTCAGTCGTTGATTCAAGAGAGTGCTCAGCTGTGTCTCCAGCTCTCTGACTCTTGCTTGATGCTCTTTGGACCCTGGATCATGAACCCAAGCCTTTGCTTTATGTTCTGCAAGCTGCTTCACCTGTTGATCCATTTCCTGGAGTTTAGTCTCCAACTCAGCCACAGTAACAGTCTTAGCAGTGAGGTCACTCTGGGCCTAAATATAATAAATTACAAATAACTTAAAAGTTACAACAGTTATTGCAAAAATGTAAATTTGATTATGTTGATCAGCAAACACAATTACATCCATTTCTCAAATGGGGGTCTCCTCACACCCGTCAAATAATTTGCATAGTATTTGATTGCTATTTGTATTTTACTTGTGTAATTTAGTTTTTAAATTAATTTTGGGATGAGGGCATCGCTGTCAAGGCCCGCATTTAATGGCCATCCTTAGTTGCACTAGGAAGGTGCTGGTGGGCCTACTTCTTGAACCGCTGCGGTCAGCATGGTAAATAACCGCCCAACATGAAGCTCAATCCTGGGATTAAGAGTCCCATGCTCTACCGACTGAGCTCACTGGGCTATGGGTAACATATTTTCAGTGCACCCATAAATTTATTTAAAATATTAGATTTCCATATGCATCCCGTCAACTTTTTACATTATACATTTGTGTCAACATTTATAATGGAAACTGCTATGTAAATTTGTCATACTGTAATTACCCTCTCTCTGCACCACCACTATCAGCATGGGGTTTAAATACAAACCAACAACTTTACACAGCACGAGAATGATTTAGATAATTCTCCCTTACTTCTCAGTGCACTCACTCTGGCAGTCCAGCCAATATTTGGAATTTTCTGCACATGGAAATTATAATTGTTAATTCAAACTCTACCATTCCGGGGCATAGCATGTTCATGTAACAACAGGCACCACCATCATCCTAATTATTAGTTTAAAAAGAGTTCATAAATATTTGAAGATTAAACATAAAACTCACCGATAACTGGTTCTACAAAACAAAAAAAAGTATTCATTTCTCTTTTCTCCACTCCCAATCATCCCCTTAAATCCCATCTCCCCTGGCCCTTCCACCTACAAGTGCAAGGAGCTCACGGACTTCTTTCTCACTGAGGTTCCTCGTCCACATCCCTACTTCCCTTGCCCATCAACCCAAGCTTGCCCCAAGGTTTCCCTGACCTAGTCCTGAACTTGCATCATTCTTTCCTATCTCCCCTCATGCCGATTTCAATTGCATCTTGTCCAAGACTCACACCTCCTGCTCTCTTGATCCTATTCCCACTAAACTGCTGACTTACCCAAATGCTGCTCCTAGCCCCCTTGCTAACTGATGTTGTAAACTGCTGCCTCTCCCACAGCTTTCAAAACTGTACTCATCTCCACACCCCCATCTCAAAAAAAAACATCATTGACCTACTCTTTCCTTCCATACTGCTGCCAATCTCCAACCTCCTTTTCCTCTCCAAAGGCCTTGAACAAGTTGTCACCGTCCAATTCCATGTTCACCTTTCCCGCAAATTCATGTTTGAACTGTCCAATCAGGTTTCCTCCACTACAACAGCAATAATGGCCCTAATGTAAGAATATATGCTGAGGAGGGCATTTATAGGGAGTCAGCTCAAAAGGGTTAAATAACTAAAGCTTTGGCTAGAATTACTGTTCGACAAAATTGAACAGCTTTAAGGCCTTCAAATCAACTGGTGGCAGGTGCAGGATGACTGATGGTTATTATTGCAAGCTAAGGGAGGGAGGACCAGTTCGATACATGAAGGTGTCTACAGCGTTATCTCTTATTCCTCCCTAGATGTAGTCATTCATACTAGAGAACTCTTCTTATTTGCTCAAATATAATCTTATTTTATTCTTTTTCAGTATTGAACCTTTGCAGGGTTGTAGTTTAATATTAAGTTTTCTGGCCTACAGTTTTATTTCTCCCTTATTAGAATAAGTAAAGAGAATGATGTTTAAGTTAGGAGTTTGAGCAGTGGAGAAGAAGTGGCCCGAACTGGGGATTGGAGCAGAGGCAGGAAATAAAGAGCACGGTCAGAGAGGAGCCCAAACTCACCGTGAGCAGCGGAGGTGGAGTGGACCCAACTGGAGTGGAGAGAGAAAAAAAATCAAGGAGTGATGTCACAGGACAGCAGGTAGGTGATTGGTTGGTGAGTATTAGAGCGGTTTTATTTGTCTCTAACCTAGTGCAGTATTTTAAACTAAGAGCTGGGGAACAATAACTCATACTTTATTAAATTAATAACTAGATAAATTAATGAATTACTATAACTCACTTGATTAAAAACTTTAACTAATTTAAATAAGCATATAAATAAAAAAACTCTAGAGATGGCATGGCAGGCTGTGTGTCAGGACTGTAGTATGTGGGAGATTGTGGACAAAGAGACTGTCCCAGATTCCCACATCTACAGGAAATGTCTCTGCATTCAGTCACTCCGGCTCAGAGTCATTGAGCTGGAATGCGAATTCGAGATACTCCGAAACTTAAGGGAGGGGGAGGAAATTCTGGACAGTTTTATCCAGAATGATCATACTCCAGAGGAAAGCACAGGTTAAGGAAGGTGAGGGTGCAACTGCTAGGAAGACAGGTAGTGGGAACTTAGGAGAGGTTGAGAAACAAGTCCCGCAGACACTGGTCCTGTCCAACAAGTACGATCTACTGAGGACAAGGAGAAAGACTGTGAGGTTGACAGCCACAATGCAGACCAAGGCACCATGGCTCAGAAGGCTGTCCAAAGGCCAAAGGGAATTGGGGGGGGGGGGGGCGAAGAGCAGAAAGAAATGTGATAGTGATAGGGGATTCTATAATTAGAGGGATAGATAGCATCCTGTGCAGCCAAGAATGAGAACCCCAAATGATGTGTTGCAGGGTAAGGGATATCTTGAGACGGCTGGAGAGAAATTAGTAAATCTAGTTGTTGTCCATTTCGGAACAAACGACATAGGTAGGAACAGAGAGAAGGTACTGCTGAAGGAATATCAGGAGTTAGGAGCTAAATTAAAAAGCTGGACCACGAGGGTAATAATTTCTGGATTACTGTCCAAGAAACGTGTAAATTGGCATAGAAACAGTCAGATCAGGAGAATTAACATGTGGCTAAAGGACTAATGTGGGAAACATTTCATGGCAACTGGTACCAGTACTGGGACAAGAAAGAGCTGTACCGATGGGATGGGCCCAACCTGAAACCAGGATGGGACCCGTGTCATCGTGGAAAGTGTAAATAGGGAGGAAGCAAAGACTTAAACTAGTAAGATGGTGAGGAGGAGGAATCTACAAGAAATGAAACCAGCCTAAATATAAACAAAACAGGAAAAGAGAGCATAGGGAAGAGTAAAGTAAGGGAGGATATTGATGGCCAGGGAATAATTGGAGTTATAGAACAGGAGTGCAAAAAGATGGTAATAAAATAAAGTGAAAAGAACTGCTTTCAAAAATGAGGTAAACTGTCTGTACCGCAATGCACACAGTAATAAAACAGTGGAGCTGGAGGCAATCAAACCAGACATAGTAGGGATTACTGAGCCATGGCTACAGAAAAATCAAAACTGGGTATTAAACATTGCAGGCTATAAGAGGGGAAAAGAGAGGTGGAGTAGCTGCAGTTATTCAGGATAACATAATGGCAGTAGAAAAAAGTGACACAGCTATCAGCAAGACAGAAATAGAATCCATGTTAATAAAGGATCAATCACGTTACGAGGCATAGTCTACAGGCCATCTGATAGTGGAAGGGAGGTAGAGGATGAAATTTGCAAACAAATTAGGAAAATGAGCAAAAACATAGAATAATCATCATGGGGATTTCAAGAACCCCAATATGAATTGGACAGAAAGAGATAGTTAATGGGGATGAGGGAATGGCGTTCCGACAATGTGTACAGAACTCCTTTCTAACCCGATATGTAAAAAGCCCAACAAGGGATGTTTCGCTATTGGATTTGGTGATGGGGAATGAACCAGAGCGCATAAGAGAAGAAAAGTAAGGGAACATGGAGGCAATAGTGACCATAATATATTATGCTTTAAAATAATAATTGAGAAGGTCCATAAGTATGACAAAGACCAGGTTGATAGATTGGAGAAAAGCTGAATTTATGGGGCTGAGAATAGAATTTGGGAAAATAAAAAGGACAACAATATTGGCAAACAATGACATAGAATAACAATGGAAAACATTTAAAACGGTGTTCAGCAGAATCCAGGTAAAATATATTCCGCTAAAAAACAAAAACAAGTTAAACACCAATGAGACACCATGGATGAATGAAGCCAAAAGGGAAAAATTGAGGGTAAGGAAAGAGGCATGGACAGCAGGGAATAGCATGATAAGGGAGAATACAGAGAGATTGGGAAAGTCAAAATCACAATTCGGAATTAAATTATCAAGGAACATAAAACAAAATAGTAAAATATTTTTATAGGCACATCAATAAAAAGTCGGTCAGGATGGGAATAGGGCCACTAAGGGATGGACAGAATAATACCACTGGCAGTGATAGAGAGATAGCAGAAATATTAAATAATTACTGTGCCTCAGTATTTACCAGGGAGATAGAACAGATGAACATGACATTGGATCATGAGATTAGCAATGAAATAACTGCATTTAAAATAAAAAGGGATATATATTAAATAAGCTGATCAATCAATAAGCTAATCAAACTTAACAAGAAAAAAAACCCAGATGAATTACATCTGCACATTTTAAAAGAATCTAGTGAAGAGATAGCGGAGGCATTACTACATATAATTCATTAGAAAAAGGTATAGTACCAGAGGACTGGCTGACAGCTAACACTATACCTACATTTAAAAAGGGGATAGAACATGCCCAGGGAACTATAGACCAGTCAGCTTAACATCGGTGGTAGGAAAAATAATGGAATCCCTACTATAGGAAAAAATAGAAGAACATCTAGAAGCCAAAACATAATAATGAATAGTCAGCATGGATTTCAAAAGGGAAAGTCTTGCTTGACCAACATAGAAAATAGGTGCAGGAGTAGGCCATTCGGCCCTTCGAGCCTGCACCGCCATTCACAATATGATCATGGCTGATCATGCAACTTCAGTACCCCATTCCTACTTTCTCTCCATACCCTTTGATCCCTTTAGCCGGAAGGGCCACATCTAACTTCCTTTTGAATATATCGAACGAACTGGCCTCAACAACTTTCTGTGGTAGATAATGCCACAGGTTCACAATTCTCTGAGTGAAGAACTTTCTCCTCATCTCGCTCCTAAATGGCTTACCCCTTTTCCTTAGGCTGTGACCCCTGGTTCTGGACTTCCCCAACATCGGGAACATTCTTCCTGCATCTAACCTGCATCCAGTCCCGTCAGAATTTTATATGTTTCTATGAGATCCCCTCTCATTCTTCTAAATTCCAATGAATATAAGCCGAGTTGATCCAACCTTTCTTCATATGTCAGTCCTGCCATCCTGGGAATCAGTCTGGTGAACCTTCGCTGCACTCCCTCAATAGCAAGAATGTCCTTCCTCAGATTAGGCATGATCAGCCATGATCATATTGAATGGTGGTGCAGGCTCAAAGGGCCGAATGGCCTACTCCTGCACCTATTTTCCTATTAAGAGACCAAAACTGTACACAATATTCAAGGTGTGGCCTCACCAAGGCCCTGTACAACTACAGTACGACCTCCCTGCTCCTATACTCAAAACCTCTTGCTATGAAGGCCAACATGCCATTTGCCTTCTTCACCGCCTGCTGTACCTGCATGCCAACCTTCAATGACTGATGTACCATGACACCCAGGTCTCGTTGCACTTCCCCTTTTCCTAATCTGTCACCGTTCAGATAATATTCCGCCTCCCTGTTTTTGCCACCAAAGTGGATAACCACATTTATCCACATTATACTGCATCTGCCATGCATTTGCCCACTCACCTAACCTGTCTAAGTCACCCTGCAGCCTCTTATCTCATTGAATTTTTTGAAGCAGTAACAGAGAGAATAGACAAGGGTAATGCAGTAGATGTAACGTATCTAGATTTTCAAAAAGCCTTCGATAAGGTACCACATAATAGATACATGAATAAGGTTAGAGAATGCGGAGTCAGGGGACAAGTAGCAGAATGGATAGCTAGCTGGCTTAAAGACAGAAAGCAGAGAGTAGGGGTAAAGGATAGCTATTCGCATTGGCAGGTGGTAGGTAGTGGTGTTCCACACGGATTAGTGCTACACCACTGTTGTATACAATTTATAATAACGATTTAGACTATGGAATCAAAAACACAATTTTTAAATTTGCGGATGACACCAAATTGGGGTGGTGGGGGGGGGGCAATGATAGTTAATACTGAGGAGGACTGAAAAGAAATTACAGGAAGACAGTAATAAACTTGCAGAATGGGCATATAATTGGCAAATGAAATTCAACACAGATAAATGTGAGGTGTTACATTTTGGTAGAAAGAATAGGATGGTCACTTATTATTTGGAGGATGCGAGTCCAGGTGGGGTAGAGGAACAAAGGGATCTCGGAGTATAAAAACACAAATCACTAAAAGTAGTGACACAGGTTAACAAAGCCATAAAAAAGCCAACCAGGCACTGGGGTTTATTTCTAGAGGGATAGAATTGAAAACTGGTGAGCTTTGTATCGAACCTTGGATAGACAAAATTTGGGAGTACTGCATACAATTCTAGTTCAATAAAAAGGATATAGAGGCACTGGAGAGGATTTACAAGGATGATACCAGAAATGCAAGAGTACCACCCATCAGGAAAGGATGAGCAGGCTGGGTCTCTTTTCTCTTGGAAAAAAAGGCTGAGGGGTGACCTAATGGAGGTCTTGACCATCATGAAAGGTTTTGATAGAATGGATACAGAGTGAGTGTTTCCACATGTGGGAAAGAGGATAATTAGAAAGAGAATAATTAGAAGCCATCAATATAAAACAATCAAGAAATCAAATAGAGAATCAGAAGAAACTTCTTTACCCAGAGTAGTGAGAATATGGAACTCTCCACCACAGAGAGTAGTTGAGGCAAATAGTATAGATGCATTTAAGGGGAGGCTAGCTAAGCTTTTGAGGGAGAAGGGAATAAAGGGTCATGCTGATCGAGTTACATGAGGAAAAGACAGGAGGAAGCTCGAGTGGAGCATAAATGCCGGCATGAACTGGTTGGGCCAACTGGCCTGTTTCTGTGCCGTATATTCTATGTAGTCCTATGATTTCTTTATAATTTCAAGGTTTCCATTAACTGCAAGTATAAGGGAAGCTTGTAGAGAGGTTAAAACAAAGATAACGGGTTATAAGGCATTGTCTATGCCTGTACATGTACGTGCCAATCCTATGATTGGGAAAAATTGGCGGGGGACGGGGGGGGGGTGGTAAAGGGAGGAGAAAGAGTGTATTGGGAAAAACATAATTGGATGTTCAGTTTTTTGGGGTTTATCCTATGACTTGAGCCTCTCTCAGTGTAGAGGTTCAAACTGAGGGCGAGACAACGGGGTGCGGAAGGATATCACAGCCCTTTCCAAGGATTAATGGGTAATAGAACTCTCAATTGTTCCTCGTTAACTGCTGCTAAAATACTGTGTGTATGAAGTGTCACTCATGTTTAAATAAAAATCAGAACTGTTACCAATATGGTAACTATTCAGTTTCAAACTATTGAATCGACAATCCAAAGGGATTATAAAAGATTACACGAATCAAAGTCACACATGACATCCTATGTGACTGACCATGGTGCACTATCCCTCCTCATCCTTCTCGATCTGTCTGCAACCTTCGACATGGTTGACCACTCCATCCTCCTCCAACGTCTCTCTTAGAACATAGAAACATAGAAAATAGGTGCAGGAGCAGGCCATCCGGCCCTTCGACCCTGCACCACCATTCAATAAGATCATGTCTGATCATTCCTTCAGTACCCCTTTCCTGCTTTCTCTCCATACCCCTTGATCCCTTTAGCCGCAAGGGCCATATCTAACCCCCTCTTGAATATATCCAATGAACTGGCATCAACAACTCTCTGCGGCAGGGAATTCCACAGGTACGCAACTCTCTGAGTGAAGAAGTTTCTCCTCATCTCAGTCCTAAATGGCCTACCCCTTATCCTAAGACTGTGTCCCCTGGTTCTGGACTTCCCCAACATCGGAAACATTCTTCCCGCATCTAACCTGTCCAGTCCCGTCAGAATCTTATATGTTTCTATGAGATCCCCTCTCATCCTTCTAAACTCCAGTGTATAAAGGCCCAGTTGATCCAGTCTCCCCTCATATGTCAGTCCAGCCATCCCTGGAATCAGTCTGGTAAACCTTCGCTGCACTCCCGTCATAGCAAGAACGTCCTTCCTCGGATTAGGAGACCAAAACTGAACACAATATTCCAGGTGGGGCCTCAACAAGGCCCTGTACAACTGCAGTAAGACTTCCCTGCTCCTATACTCAAATCCCCTTGCTCTGAAGGCCAACATACCATTTGCCTTCTTCACCGCCTGCTGTACCTGCATGCCAACCTTCAATGACTGATGAACCATGACACCCAGGTCTCGCTGCACCTCTCCTTTTCCTAATCTGCCGCCATTCAGATAATATTCTGCCTTCATGTTTTTGCCCTCAAAGTGGATAACCTCACATTTATCCACATTATACTGCATCTGCCATGTATTTGCCCACCCGCCTAACCTGTCCAAGTCACCCTGCAGCCTCTTAACGTCCTCCTCACAGCTCACACCACCATCCAGTTTAGTGTCATCTGCAAACTTGGAGATATTACATTCAATTCCTTCATCTAAATCATTAATGTATATTGTAAAGAACTGGGGTCCCAGCACTGAGCCCTGCGGCACTCCACGAGTCACTGCCTGCCATTCTGAAAAAAATCCATTAATCCCGACTCTCTGCTTCCTGTCTGCCAACCAGGTCTCGATCCACGTCAGTACATTACCCCCAATACCATGTGCTTTGATCTCTTGTGTGGGACCTTGTCAAAACCCTTTTGAAAGTCCAAATACACCACATCCACTGGTTCCCCCCGTTCTCTCTACTGGTTACATCCTCAAAAAATTCCAGAAGATTTGTGAAGCATGATTTCCCCTTCATTAATCCATGCTGACTTGGACCAATCCTATCACTGCTTTCCAAATGTGCTGCTATTTCATCCTTAATGATTGATTCCAACATTTTCCCCAGCACTGATGTCAGGCTAACCGGTCTGTAATTGCCGGTTTTCTCTCTCCCTCCTTTTTTAAAAAGTGGTGTTACATTAGCAACCCTCCAATCCATAGGAACTGATCCAGAGTCGATAGACTGTTGGAAAATTATCACCAATGCATCCACTATTTCTCGGGCCATTTCCTTAAGTACTCTGGGATGTAGACTGTCAGGTCCTGGGGATTTATCGGCCTTCAATCCCGTCAATTTCCCTAACACAATTTCCTGCCTAATAAGGATATCCTTCAGTTCCTCCTTCTCACTAGACCTTCGGTCCCCTAGTACATCCGGAAGGTTATTTGTGAAGACAGAACCAAAGTACTTGTTCAATTGGTCTGCCATTTCTTTGTTCCCCATTATAAATTCACCCGAATCCGACTGCAAGGGCCCTACATTTGTCTTTACTAATCTTTTTCTCTTCACATATCTATAGAAGCTTTTGCAGTCATTTTTTATGTTTCCCTCAAGCTTCCTCTCGTACTCTATTTTCCCCCTCTTAATTAAACCCTTTGTCCTCTTCTGCTCCATTCTAAATTTCTCCCAGTCCTCCGGTTTGCTGCTTTTTCTGGCTAATTTGTATGCCTCTTCCTTGGATTTAACAACATCCTTAATTTCCCTTGTTAGCCACGGTTGAGCCACCTTCCCCGTTTTATTTTTTACTCCAGACAGGGATGTACAATTGTTGAAGTTCGTCCATATGATCTTTAAAGGTTTGCCATTACCTATCCACCGTCAACCCTTTATGTATCATTTGCCAGTCTAATCTAGCCAATTCGCGCCTCATACCATCAAAGTTACCTTTCCTTAAGTTCATGACCCTAGTTTCTGAATTAACTTTGTCACTCTCCATCTTAATAAAGAATCCTACCATATTATGGTCACTCTTCTCCTAGGGGCCTCGCACAACAAGATTGCTCATTAGTCCCCTCTCATTAAACATCACCCAGTCTAGGATGGCCAGCTCTCTGGTTGGTTCCTCAACATATTGGTCTGGAAAACCATCCCTAATACACTCCAGGAAATCCTCCTCCACCGCATTTTTACCAGTTACGTTAGCCCAATCAATATGTAGATTAAAGTCGTCCATGATTACTGCTGTACCTTTATTGCACACATCCCTTACTTCTTGTTTAATGCTGTCCCCAACCTCACTACTACTATTTGGTGGCCTGTACACAACTCCCACTAGCGTTTTCTGCCCTTTGGTATTCTGTACCTCCACCCAAACCGATTCCACATCATCCAAGCTAATGTCCTTCCTTACAATTGCACTAATTTTCTCTTTAACCAGCAACGCCACCCCGCCTCCTTTTCCTTTCTCTATCCTTCCTAAATACTGAATACCCTTGGATGTTGAGTTGCCAGCATTGGTCACCCTGGAGCCATGTCTCCGTGATGTCAATCACATCGTATCCGTTAACTGCTATCTGTGCCGTTAATTCGTCCACCTTATTCCGAATACTCCTCGCATTGAGGCACAGAGCCTTCAGGCTTGTCTTTTTAACACACTTGGACCCTTTAGAATTCTGCTGTAAATTGGCCCTTTTTGTTTTTTGCCTTGGGTTTCTCTGCCCTCCACTTTTACTATTCTCCTTTCTATCTTTTGCTTCTGTCTCCATTTTATTCCCCTCTGTCTCCCTGCATAGGATCCCATCCCTCTGCCATATTAGTTTAACTCCTCCCAAACAGCACTAGCAAACACTCCCCGAGGACATTGGTTCCGGTCCTGCCAAGGTGCAGACCTTCCGGTTTGTACTGGTCCCACATCCTCCAGGACCGGTTCCAATGTCCCAGGGATGTGAATCCCTCCCTTCTGCACCACTGCTCAAGCCACGTATTCATCTGAGCTATCCTGCGATTCCTACTCTGACTCGCACGTGTCACTGGTCGCAATCCTGAGATTACTACTTTTGAGGTCCGACTTTTTAATTTAACTCCTAGCTCCATAAATTCGTGGTACTTATATGGTACCTATATGTAACCACGACAACTGGCTGTTCACCCTCCTTTTTTAGAATGTCCTGCACCCGCTCCGAGCCATCCTTGACCCTTGCACCAGGGAGGCAACATACCATCCTGGAGTCTCGGTTGTGGCCGCAGAAACGTCTATCTATTCCCCTCACAATTGAATCCCCTATCACTATAGCTCTCCCACTCTTTTTCCTGCCCTCCTGTACAGCAGAGCCAGCCACGGTGCCATGGACTTGGCTGCTGCTGCTCTCCCCTGATGAGTCATCCCCCTCAACAGTATCCAAAGCGGTGTATCTGTTTTGCAGGGGAATGACCGCAGAGGACCCCTGCACTACCTTCCTTGCACTGCTCTTCCTGTTGGTCTTCCATTCCCTATTTGGCTGTGTACCCTTTACCTGCGGTGAGACCAACTCGCTAAATGTGCTGTTCACGTGATTCTCAACATGTGCGGTCCGTCAGGAGCTAGAGGCGGATACACTTCCCACACACGTCGTCGTCAGGGACACCGGAAGCGTCCCTGACTTCCCACATAGTACAGGAGGAGCATAACACGTGTCCGAGCTCTCCTGCCATGACTTAACCTCTTTTGTTGTCCAGCTGAGTGGGACTGCACTCATCAGGTTCCATTCTTACCTATTCAGTCGTAGACAGAGAATCGCCTACAATGGCTTCGCTTACCTTTGGAATCCACACCCCTCCCCCCCCACCCCCCCAAAAGGATCTAATCAGCCCCCTCCTATTTCTCATCTACATGCTGCCCCTCAGCAATAGATAAAACGTAATGTTCCACATGTGCGCCGACGACACCCAACTCAACCTCATCATAGACCCATCCAGCAACTATGTTGTCAGATAGCTTTTCTCGACATCCAGAGTCCTTAATGAGCCGTAATTCCCTCCAGTTAAACATTGGTGCCTTCGTCTTTGGCACCCACCACAAACTTTGCTCCCTTGCCACTGATTCCATTCTTCTCCCTGGACACTGTCTCAAGCTGAACCAGACTGTTCACAACTTCGGCATCATATCTGACCCTGAGCTGAGCTTCCGACCACACATCTTATCCGTCACAGAGACTCCCAACTTCCACCTCTGTAGCATTGCCTGTCTCCACCCCTGTCTCAACCCATATGCTGCTGAAACCCTCATTCCTGCTTTTGTTACCTCCAGACTTGACTACTCCAATGCTCTCTTGGCCGACCTCCCAGTTTCCATCCTCCATGAACTAAAGCTCATCCAAAACTCTGCTGCTCGTATCCTAACTCACACCAAATCCTGCTCATCCATCACCCTTGTACGCGTTGACCTACATTGGCTTCCGGTCCCCCAATGCCTCGATTTTAAAATTATCACCTGCATGTTCAAATCCTTCCATGGCCTCGCCCTTCTTAACCTTTTCCTGCGTTCCTCCAAATCTGCCTTCTTGAAGGCCCCACTTCCTTCGCTCCACCAGAGAAGGCTATACATTCAGCCTTCTAAGTCCCAAGTTCTAGAATTCCCTCCCTAAGCATCTCCACCTTTTCACCTTTGAAGACGCCTCCTTAAAACCTACCTCTTTGACCAAGCTTCTTGTCACTCCCCCCAATAACTCTTTCTTTGCTCAGAGTCAATTTTTGTCTGATAACGCTCCTGTGTAGAGTCTTGGGAAGTTTAATTATGTGAAAGGCACTATATAAATGCAAGTTGTTGCTGTGTCAGCTGTGGTTCAGTGGGTAGCACTCTTGCCTCGGAGTCAGAAGGTCGTGGGTTCACTTTCAACTCCAGGGACTTGAGTCCAAAAATAATCTAGGCCGACATTCCAGTGCAGTGCTGAGGGAGCATCTGCTTTCTCAAGTGGCACTATTTCGAACAAGAGCAGGGGAGATATCCCCGGTGTCCTGGCCAATATTTATCCCTCAATCAACATAACAAAAAATAGATTATCTGGTCATTATCACATTGCTGTTTGTGGGAGCTTGCTTGTGCATAAATTGGCTGCTGCGTTTCCTACATTACAACAGTAACTACACTCCAAAAGTATTTAATTGGCTGTAAAATGCTTTGAGACATCCGGTGGTTGTGAAAGGCTCTATATAATTCCAAGTCTTCTTTTCTTTCTTTCAATGAGAAATAGTTTTAAGTTGGTAGATGTTCAAAAAACTTCCATATTCTAAAAGATAAGTACACAATGACATTAACCCTCCACTCTGCCCAATGACTCAGAAACATAGAAAATAGGTGCAGGAGCAGGCCATTCCGCCCTTTGAGCCTGCACCGCCATTCAAGATGATCATGGCTGATCATGCAACTTCAGCACACCACCACTGCCTTCTCTCCATACCCCCTGATCCCTTTAGTCGTAAGGGCCACATCTAACTCCCTTTTGAATTATGTCCAACGAACTGGACTCAACAACTTTCTGTGGCAGAGAATTCCACAGGTTCACAACTCTATGGGTGAAAACGTTTCTCCTCATCTCGATCCCAAATGGCCTACCCTTTATCTTTAGACTGTGATTTTCTAGACCAATATGTCGAGGAACCAACTAGGGGGGAGGCCATCTTAGACTGGGTGTTGTGTAATGAGAGAGGATTAATTAGCAATCTCATTGTGCGAGGCCCCTTGGGGAAGAGTGACCATAATATGGTGGAATTCTGCATTAGGATGGAGAATGAAACAGTTAATTCAGAGACCATGATCCAGAACTTAAAGAAGGGTAACTTTGAAGGTATGAGGCATGAATTGGCTAAGATAGATTGGCTAATGATACTTAAGGGGTTGACTGTGGATGGGCAATGGCAGACATTTAGAGACTGCATGGATGAATTACAACAATTGTACATTCCTGTCTGGCGTAAAAATAAAAAAGGGAAGGTGGCTCAACCGTGGCTATCTAGGGAAATCAGGGATAGTATTAAAGCCAAGGAAGTGGCATACAAATTGGCCAGAAATAGCAGCGAACCTGGGGACTGGGAGAAATTTAGAACTCAGCAGAGGAGGACAAAGGGTTTGATTAGGGTAGGGAAAATGGAGTACGAGAAGAAGCTTGCAGGGAACATTAAGGCGGATTGCAAAAGTTTCTATAGGTATGTAAAGAGAAAGAGGTTAGTAAAGACAAACGTAGGTCCCCTGCAGTCAGAATCAGGGGAAGTCATAACGGGGAACAAAGAAATGGCAGACCAATTGAACAAGTACTTTGGTTCAGTATTCACTAAGGAGGACACAAACAACCTTCCGGATATAAAAGTGGTCAGAGGGTCTATTAAGGAGGAGGAACTGAGGGAAATCTTTATTAGTCGGGAAATTGTGTTGGGGAAATTGATGGGATTGAAGGCCGATAAATCCCCAGGGCCTGATGGACTGCATCCCAGAGTACTTAAGGAGGTGGCCTTGGAAATAGCGGATGCATTGACAGTCATTTTCCAACATTCCATTGACTCTGGATCAGTTCCTATCGAGTGGAGGGTAGCCAATGTAACCCCACTTTTTAAAAAAGGAGGGAGAGTGAAAGCAGGGAATTATAGACCGGTCAGCCTGACCTCAGTAGTGGGTAAAATGATGGAATCAATTATTAAGGATGTCATAGCAGCGCATTTGGAAAATGGTGACATGATAGGTCCAAGTCAGCATGGATTTGTAAAAGGGAGATCATGCTTGACAAATCTTCTGGAATTTTTTGAGGATGTTTCCAATAAAGTGGACAAAGGAGTACCAGTTGATGTGGTATATTTGGACTTTCAGAAGGCTTTCGACAAGGTCCCACACAGGAGATTAATGTGCAAAGTTAAAGCACATGGGATTGGGGGTAGTGTGCTGACGTGGATTGAGAACTGGTTGTCAGACAGGAAGCAAAGAGTAGGAGTAAATGGGTACTTTTCGGAATGGCAGGCAGTGACTAGTGGGGTACCGCAGGGTTCTGTGCTGGGGCCCCAGCTGTTTACATTGTACATTAATGATTTAGACGAGGGGATTAAATGTAGTATCTCCAAATTTGCGGATGACACTAAGTTGGGTGGCAGTGTGAGCTGCGAGGAGGATGCTATGAGGCTACAGAGTGACTTGGATAGGTTAGGTGAGTGGGCAAATGCGTGGCAGATGAAGTATAATGTGGATAAATGTGAGGTTATCCACTTTGGTGGTAAAAACAGAGAGACAGACTATTATCTGAATGGTGACAGATTAGGAAAAGGGAAGGTGCAACGAGACCTGGGTGTCATGGTACATCAGTCATTGAAGGTTGGCATGCAGGTACAGCAGGCGGTTAAGAAAGCAAATGGCATGTTGGCCTTCATAGCGAGGGGATTTGAGTACAGGGGCAGGGAGGTGTTGCTACAGTTGTACAGGGCCTTGGTGAGGCCACACCTGGAGTATTGTGTACAGTTTTGGTCTCCTAACCTGAGGAAGGACATACTTGCTGTTGAGGGAGTGCAGCGAAGATTCACCAGACTGATTCCCGGGATGGTGGGACTGACCTATCAAGAAAGACTGAATCAACTGGGCTTGTATTCACTGGAGTTCAGAAGAGTGAGAGGGGACCTCATAGAAACGTTTAAAATTCTGACGGGTTTGGACAGGTTGGATGCAGGAAGAATGTTCCCAATGTTGGGGAAGTCCAGAACCAGGGGTCACAGTCTAAGGATAAGGGGTAAGCCATTTAGGACCGAGATAAGGAGAAACTTCTTCACCCAGAGAGTGGTGAACCTGTGGAATTCTCTACCACAGGAAGTAGTTGAGGCCAATTCACTAAATATATTCAAAAGGGAGTTAGATGAAGTCCTTACTACTCGGGGGATCAAGGGGTATGGCGTGAAAGCAGGAAGTGGGTACTGAAGTTTCATGTTCAGCCATGAACTCGTTGAATGGCGGTGCAGGCTAGAAGGGCTGAATGGCCTGCTCCTGCACCTATTTTCTATGTTTCTATGTGACCTCTGGATCTGGACTTCCCCAACATCGGGAACATTCTTCCTGCATCTAACCTTTCCAGTGCCGTCAGAATTTTATAAGTTTCTATGAGATCCCCTCTCATTCTTCTAAATTCCAGTGAGTATAAGCCGAGCCGATCCAGTCTTTCCTCATATATCAGGCCTGCCATCCCGGGAATCAGTCTGGTGAACCTTCGCTGCACTCCCTCAATAGCAAGCATGTCCTTCCTCAGATTAGGAGACCAAAACTGCACACAACACTCAAGGTGTGGTCTCACCAAGGCCCTGTGCAACTGCAGTAAGACTTCCCTGCTCCTATACTCAAATCCCCTCACTATGAAGGCCAGTACGCCATTTGCTTTCTTTACTGCCTGCTGTATCTGCATGCCTACCTTCAATGACTGATGTACCATGACACCCAGGTCTCATTGCATCTCCCCTTTTACTAATCTGTTACCATTTAGATAATAATCTGCCTTCCTGTTTTTGCCACCAAAGTGGATAAACTCACATTTATCCACATTATAATAAATCTGCCACGCATTTGCCCATTCACCTAACCTGTCCTCGTCCCCCTGCAGCCTCCTAGCATCCTCCTTGCAGCTCGCACTGCCACCCAGCTCAGTGTCATCTGGAGATATTACATTCAATTCCTTCATCTAAATCATTAATGTATATTGTAAATAGCTGGGGTCCCAGCACTGAACCCTGCGGCACCCCACTAGTCACTGCCTGCCATTCTGAAAAGGTCCCGTTTATTCCCACTCTTTGCTTCCCGTCTGCCAACCAGTTCTCTATCCACGTCAGTGCATTACCCCCAATACTATGTGCCTTAATTTTGCATACTAATCTCTTGTGTGCAACCTTGTCAAAAGCCTTTTGAAAGTCCAAATACACCACATCCACTGGATCTCCCTTATCCACTCTACTAGTTGCATCCTCAAAAAACTCTAGAAGATTTGTCAAACATGATTTCCCTTTCATAAATCCATGCTGACTTGGACCGATCCTGTCACTGCTTTCCAAATGCGCTGCTATTACATCTTTAACAATTGATCCAGCATTTTCCCCACCACCGATGTCAGGCTAACCGGTCTATAATTCTCTGTTTTCTCACTCCCTCCTTTTTTTAAAAAAAAAAGTGTGGTTACATTAGCTACCCTCCAATCCATAGGAACTGAACCAGAGTCCATGGAATTTTTGGAAAATGACCACCAACGCATCTACTATTTCTAGGGCCACTTCCTTAAGTACTCTGGGATGCAGACCATCAGGCCCTGGGGATTTATCAGCCTTCAGTCCCTTCAATTTCTCTAACACCATTTACTGACTAATAAGGATTTCCCTCAGTTCCTCCTTCTCGCTAGACCCTCAGTCCCCTAGTATTTTCGGGAGGTTATTCGTGTCTTCCTTAGTGAAGACTGAAGCAAAGTATTTGTTCAATTGGTCTGCCATTTCCTTGTTCCCCATCATGAATTCACCTGATTCTGACTGCAAGGGACCTACATTAGTCTTCACTAATCTTTTTCTCTTCACATATTTATAGAAGCTTTTGAAGTCAGTTTTTATGTTCCCTGCAAGCTTCCTCTCATACTCTATTTTCCCCCTCCTAATTAGGCCCTTTGTCCTCCTCTGCTGAATTCTAAATTTCTCCCAGTCCTCAGGTTTGCTGCTTTTTCTGGCCAATTTATATGCCTCTTCCTTGGATTTAACACTATCCCTAATTTCTCTTGTTAGGCACAGTTAAGTCACCTTCCCCGTTTTATTCTTACGCCACACAGAGATGTATAATTGTTGTAGTTCATCCAGGTGATATTTAAATGTCTGCCATTGCCTATCCACTGCCAACCCTTTAAGTATCATTCTCCAGTCTATCCTAGCCAATTCACGTCTAATGCCATCGAAGTTTCCTTTCTTTAAGTTCAGGACCCTAGTCTCTGAATTAACTGTGTCACTCTCCATCGCAATGAAGTGTTCTACCATTTTATGGTCACTCTTCCCCAAGGGGCCCCGCACGACCAAATTGCTAATTAATCCTCTTTCGTTACACAAGACCCCAGTCTAGGATGGCCTGCTCTCGAATTGGTTCCTCGACATATTGGTCTAGAAAACCATCCCTTATACACTCCAGGAAATCCTCCTCCACAGTATTGCTACCAGTTTGGTTAGCCCAATCAATATGTAGATTAAAGTCACCCATGATAACTGCTGTACCCTTACTGCACACGCCCCTAATTTCCTGTTTGATGCCATCCCCAACCTCCCCACTTCCGTCTGTACACAAATCCCACTAACGTTTTCTACCCTTTGGTGTTTCGCAGCTCTACCCATATAGATTCCACATCATCCATGCTAATGTCCTTCCTTACTATTGCGTTAATCTCTTTAACCAGTAACATTACCCCTCCTCCTTTTCCTTCCTGCCTGTCCTTCCTGATATTGAATATCCCTGGATGTTGAGTTCCCAGCCTTGGTTACCCTGGAGCCATGTCTCCGTAATCCCAATTGCGTCATATCCGTTAACAGCTATCTGCGCAGTCAATTCATCCACCTTATTACAAATGCTCCTCGCATTGAGACTCAGAGCCGTTAGGCTTGTTTTTTTAAACACTCTTTGTCCTTTTAGAATTATGTTGTAATGTGGCCCTTTTTGATTTTTGTCCTTGATTTCTCTGCCCTCCACTCTTGCTTTTCTCCTTCCGACCTTTTGCTTCTGCCCCCTTTTTACTTCCCTGTGCCTCCCTGCATAGGTTCCCATCCTTCTGCCATTTTCGTTTAAACCCTCCCCAACAGCACTAGCAAACACTCCGCCTCGGACATCGGTTCTGGTCCTGCCCAGGTGCAGACCGTCCGGTTTGTACTGGTCCCACATCCCCCAGAACCGGTTCCAATATCCCAGGAATTTGAATCCCTCCCCCTTGCACCATTCCTCAAGCCACGTATTCATCTGAGCTATCCTGCAATTCCTATTTTGACTAGCACATGACAGTAATCCTGATATTATTACCTTTGAGGTCCTACTTTTTAATTTAACTCCTAGCTTCCTAAATTCAGCTTGTAGGACCTCATCCCATATTTTACCTATATCGTTGGTACTTATATGTTCCCCGACAGCTAGCTGTACACCCTCCCCCTCCAGAGTGCGTTACAGCCGCTCCGAGACATCCTTGACCCTTGCACCAGTGTTTAAATACACATTTTTGTCATACTGAGCCACACAAACACAAAAGTCTGATGTTTGAGGCTGACAGGTGAGCGCTAGTTGAACTCAGTTACCACAGGCGTGGGACACTACATTTGGCCTCAGCACTCCTGGCCGAGAAAAATGAATGCTGCAGGAACTCACTTTCTATACTAATTCGCAAAGAGCAGTCATCAGTCATGCGCCAGAAGAAATCCACTATTCGCAGATGAGTTGCTGCCTTCAGAAGAGGTGAAACGGACAAAGGAAAAAATTGGGAGTAAACCTCTTCACCCAAATTACTATTTCTGAAACTACATATCTAAAGGAGTTAGATATAGTCCTTACTACTAGGGGGATCGAGGGGTATGGCGAGAGAGCAGGAATGGGGTACTGAGGTCGCATGTTCAGCCATGAACTCATTGAATGGCGGTGCAGGCTCGAAGGGCCGAATGACCTACTCCTGCACCTATTTTCTATGTTTCTAAATAGTATGTTATTATGGGCCCAAGTTTCCACATGATTTGCGCCTGATTTTTAGGAGCAACTGGTGGAGAACGGACTATCTTAGAAATCGCAATTCTCCACATTTTTTTTTCTGCAGTTCTAGTCAGGTCGAACAATTTCAATTTGGAACAGAATTTTTTCTTCAAAAGGGGGCAAGTCCGGCCACTGCCGCCTGATTTCAAAGTTTCCACAGTGAAAACGTACTCCAAACTAACTTAGAATGGAGCAAGTGAAGATTTTTGTAGAACTGAAAAAACCTTGTCTACACATTAAAAAATCAGGCGCAGGTTAAAAATTAGGCGTCCAGAACGAGGTGGGGGGCAGGGGGGGGGGGGAAGGGAAGTCATTAAATTCTATAATAAATCCTTATTTATACTTATACAAATAAATCCAACCTGAATAAAAATTTATAAGCAAAGAAAAGATTAAATAAACCATCTTCCTACCTGTGTGAAAGTGCTTCAGCCAGGGAGAATGCTGCAGGAAGCCTCACAAGTTGAGGCAGCCATTCCCGCGGGGGGGGGGGGGGGAAAGAGAAGAGGAGGCAGCCATTCGTTCCCGCAGGGGGGGGGGGAGGAGGCAGCCGTTCGTTCCCGCGGGGGGGGGGGGAAGGTGTAAGCCATTCGTTCCCGCCGCGGTGGGGGGGGGGGGGGGGGGGGGGAGGCAGCCGTTCATTCCCGCAGGGGGGGGAGGCAGCCGTTCATTCCCGCTGGGGGGGGGGGGGGGAGGAGGAGGAAGCTGTTCGTTCCCACAGGGGGGGGGGAGCCGTTCCAGACGGCAGGCAGGGGGGAAGGAGACAGTGAGAAGGCTGCAGGAAGCCTCAAGTTCAGCAGCCATTCCCGACGGCAGGGGGGGGGTGGGGGGAGGCCGTCGGGAAACGACTGCCTCAACTTTCTGAGGCTTCCTGCAGCCTTCTCACTGCTGCAAGAAGCCTCAGTGCTGATGGCAATGTGCTTTTATTAAAAAATGTTCAAAAATTAAACAGCTACAAAGAACTACAAAAATGGCCGAGTGCCAATGTTTCCTTCACACTGCGCGTGCGCGAACGCTCCAACGTGCACGCGCAGGGTTGCCGGCAGGAAAAAAACTAATTTAAATGGTACCCGCCCCCTCCCGCTTACAAAATCGGCGCGAGTGGTAGGCTCCGCCCCCCTGGGCGCCGCGCCAAGCAGACATGGAGCTGCAGGGCGCTCCAGAATCGCGCGTTTTTTTTCCAGCGCCGTTTTCGGCACGAAAAACGGGCGCCCAGCTCGGAGGGGCGCCCGTTTTTTATCGTGTGGAAACTTGGGGCCTATATATTACCGTATTTCCCAGGAGTCCACTGCCAAAAATATGAAAAGTACCAATAAAACAACTCCAGATCATCTGTAATTTTTCAATAGTCTGCTGTGCACAAACTTCCCAAAGCCAAGATTTTTTTTTGCCAAGTTATTTTGTATTTCCTTTTGTGCATCATTTAGATCTTGTTGCACCATATACTGGCTGCAACTGCAACTGCCAATGCTGTTCTATAACCAGTTGCTAGATGTCAAAGAGCAGTTTAGGCTACCAAAAGCAGAACAATCCAGTATATTAGGAATTACTGATATGGATCACGTCCTACCACATAATAGTGCATTGAATCACCAAAGTGAAAAGTAAAATCAATGGAATGGTTATGCTACTACAACAGATCATACAAACTACTACAGAATGACTTCCAGCCAACTTGTATTGCATTTTATATTTAATGATTCGAACAAAACAACAAATAAAAGTTTTTGCTACAATCACAACAATTGGGTGGGCACAGCAACCTATCCAAAAGGTCAGATTAATGCTATAACTTGGCCAGTTGCCAAGATGCACTTTTGTATCTATGAAAATAGTAATGTTAAATACTGGCCATTTATAGTAGTTTGCATATTAAAATACAAAGGCTGATATTAGCAGAACGATATAACTGTAATTTGCAACATGCGAGTTATCACTGGTAAAATGACAAGCCACATGTGGTCCCAGACCACGTAGTATCTACTGCTGAACATTCCATATATAGATTTCACCAACCTTGAAAAGAGGTGCAGTAGCAGCAATGGCTGCTGCAGAGGCAGCTGTAGTCCTAACAGAATTGAGGTGATAGTGGGACTCTCTGCCATCCTGTGTCAAAGACTCCTTGTCTTCAAGGAAAGGTTTGCGCAGAAGCTGTACTTTCACATTTTTTCCTACAGGGCCACTCTGTACCTTTCTGTGTTAGATGGGGAAAAATACAACTGGGGTTAGACAGAACCCAGAAATGTATCCAATCGTTTTTTGAATCTATCGTTACTGTCTATTAAGATGTTCCTATTTCATAAACATTTCCATTACACATAGAGATAGAGAGATACACACACACACACACACACTCACGTACGTATGTAATGGAAATCTTTCTGCATACAGTTCCACAACATAACCACAAATTGGCAGAGGCTATTTAAAATAATTCAGTCAACAAAAACAACAACAACTTGCATTTATTGCAAGAAATGGGACCAGTGGTTTTCATACAGAAATACACAAGTTTTGCAATCAGTGCCACTTGGCAGTTTCTTGTAGTGGTCTCTACACCATAGCGACTAATGGTTATCAACTGAGAGGACGAATGGTTGGCTACAAAGATCATTAGCGAAAATTTAGTTGAGAAATAGTCTAAGATTAATTACCAGCAAATTCTATTTCCAGTATTTACACAACAGAAGCACACAATTTATGCTCAGTTGAAGAAGTCTTGATAAAGACAGGAATATCACATTTAAACCTGGAGCACTTTTTTTCCCAAGCTGAACCTGCTTCAACATTTTCTTTTACAAGCCTATTTGAAAATTCTAATTTGACAGTTCTACAATATCAACACAATTTGGCAAAGGCTACTTAAAATAATTTGGTCAACAGCTTGCATTTATCAATGGGCCCAATTTTCGGCTGGAATTGCTCCTTTTTTTTGGAGCATCTAGTTTAGTTTGGAGCATCTTAGAAATCGCAATTCACGGCATTTAGTTTGCTCCAATTCTCGTGAGTTAGTTTAGTTTCGTTTTAGTTGGGGTTTTTTCAAAAAGGGGCGTTACCAGCCACTTACACCTGTTTTGCAAGTTTAGGCAGCGAAAAGTTACTCCAAACTAACTTAGAACGGAGTAAGTGTTGACTTTTGTACGCTCAAAAAAACCTTGCGTACACTTTAGAAATTAGGCGCAGGTAGCTAGAGATGGGGTGGGGGGCAGGCGAAGGGAAAACAGAGTGAAGTTAGGGAATTTTTCAAAGCATTAAACACTTCACTTTGAACAATAAAGAGCCATCATCAATAATAGATGATAAATAAATCAATAAATAAACCAATAAATCAATCAATAAATAAAAAAATAAAATCAATAAATCAATAAATAAAAAATGTAAAGTTTCTACTCACCTACTGCAGCACCTATCTCTTCGGGAGCACCGGGAGCCCTCCAACACCACACGCAGCCCTGCCTGCTGAAGAGCTGGTCGGACAGGCCCCGCCGCCGAAGAGCTGCTGGTCGGGCGGGCCCCGCTGCCGGAGAGGAGTTCAGGTGGGTCCCGCCACCAGGGAGCTGCTGGTCGGGCAGGCCCCACCGGCGAAGAGCTGCTGGTCAGGCGGGCCCCGCTGCCGAAGAGCTGCTGATCGAGCGGGGCCCGCTATTGGGGAGGAGTCCGGGCGGGCCCCGCCACTGGGGAGCTGCTGGTCGGGCGGGCCCCGCCGCTGAAAAGCTGCTGGCCGGGCGGGCCCCGCCGCTGAAAAGCTGCTGGTCAGGCGGGCCCCGCTGTCGAAGAGGTGTTTGGGCGGGGCCTGCCACCGGGGAGGTGTTCGGGCGGGGCCCACCGCCCAAGAGCTGCTGGTCGGGCGGGCCCCGCCACCGAGGCGGTGTTCGGGTGGGTCCCGCCACCGGGGACGAGTTCGGGCGGGCCCCACTACCGAAGAGCTGCTGGTCGGGCGGGCCCTGCCGCCGAGGAGGTAAGGGCAGTGGCAACGAGGCGAGGAACAGTGAGGCAGGCAGGCCACTCGGCCCGGGATAGGGGCGGCGAACATCGCAACATCCCTTCAGCCAGGGATAGAGTCGCCCGGAGACTGCTGGGAGGTCCAGAAGCTACTGAGCAAGCGCGCAGCTGCCGGCACTCTTTTTGGCGCAGGGCTGTAGCTCCGCCCCCAGCTGCTTGTGCTGAGCCGCGCCGACTGCTAAACAGGCCTGCTGAACACCGAGAATTTCAAGGTAAGTTTTAGGAGCGCTTTAAATTCTGCAAAATAGGCGGGCCTCTCGGAGGTGCGCCGTTCTGCGGGCAGCCGAAACTTGGGCCCACAATAACTGTCAATCAGACATTTCAAAATAAAAATGAAGGTTTTCCCGCATATAAAAAATTCAAAAAATGTCTAACCCTCTAGGTTTCAGCAAGGTCTCAGATTTCAATGGAATATTGATAGAAAAACTCCTTTTTTCTGTGATTATGATCAATTCATTATAATCAATTAGGCTATCAGTTCAGTGGCACGTTATATTTCTGCCTTAATATACTTTTCTCCTAAATCATATTGAATATATCGAAGAACATCATTTTTGGAGGAAATGGAAATTATTTTACATCTAGTTGTTCTTTATTAACAGTTAGCATTTTAACTTTGGGAAATATTTAATGATATCTTGTCTTGCAAGACATTCATATGCCGCATACTGCAATAAAAACCTAAAAACACAAAGCAATTAAAATACCATTTTGAAAATTTGATATCACTACTATATTCACAAATGTAATCCATTATCAAAGTTTTGTAACATGCCATTTAAAAAAAAAATCAACTTGTGCCAGTGCATCTGTTACACTTAATATCTTTTGCTTCCCACAATAAATTCTGGTTGGACAGGCATTCGATAGCCTTGAGGAAGAGTTCAGAGTGTTTTCAGGATGGTTTCTTACAGCAATATGTTGTGGAACCAACCAGGGAGCAGGCTATTTTAGATCCGGTAATGTGCAATGATACAGGATTAATGAATGATCTTATAGTGAAGGATCCTCCAGGGAAGAGTGATCATAGCATGGTAGAATTTCAAATTCAGTTTGAGAGTGAGAAAGTTGGGTCTCAATCTAGGTCCTGAACTTAAATAAAGGCAATTACAATGGTATGAAGGCAGAGTTGGCTAAAGTGGACTGGGAAAATAGATTAAAGGATAAGATGGTAGATAAGCAATGGTAGACATTTAAGGAGATATTTCATAACTCCCAGCAAAGATATATTCCAGTGAGAAAGAAAGACTAAGAAGGATGAACCATCCGTGGCTAACTAAGGAAGTAAAGGATGGTATCAAATTGAAAAAATTGAAAACAAAGGCATATAATGTTGCAAAGATTAGTGATAAGCCAGAGGATTAGGAAATGTTTAGAGACCTGCAAAGGACGATTAAAAAAATAATAGAGTGAGAAGAACCAGAGGCGACATGAGGAAAAGCTTTTTTTTTAACGCAACTAGTGTTTAGGATTTGGAATGCACTGATAGGGTGGTGGATACAAATTCAATAGTAGCCTTCAAAAGGGAACTGGATAAATACTTGAAGAAAAAATTGCAGGGATATGGGGAAAGAGCGACAGAGTGGAACTAACTGGATTGCTCTTCGAAAGAGCCAGTGCAGACTTGATGGACCGAATGGTCTCCTTCTGTGCTGCACTATTCCATGAATCTAAGACATTGCCCACCATCAGTTATTGAATACATTTTCTTTAATTATACAAGATGGGGACAGAGTCGAGACAAACTCCATAAACTTGATTCACAGCACAAATGACTGGCCAGATCCTGCAAATGTACTTTTAGTCAACTATTCACATACATAGGGTCGGATTTTCGGCAAGTTTTCGCCGTGATTTGACCCTTCGCGGCGAAAACACAGTTGCAAAGCCCTGGCGGGATCCTCGGGTACCTGTTTGCGGCATCGCTTTCAAGTACCGCTGGAGAGAGGTGTGCCGAAGTGTAATGACACAGATTGCGTTACCATCGTACTTTCGGCACTCCCCCAACCTGCCCAGAATACCGACAGGTCAAACCTGTCGATACAGCCCTGCCAGCAGCGCTAAGTATAAGAACCTGCAAAAAAGGTAAGTTAAAAGTTTTTATTTTTAAAATTATTTTTCAGCAATTTGCTAGATAAGGGTTTTGTGAATTTTTTAGAATGTTTTTTGCAATTTTATTTTTATTTCCCCTCCCTTCCAAGGCCTCTATCGCAGCACAAACGACCACGGACTAAAGTTGCCGAAACTCGCGTTTTGCGCCATGAATAATCGTGTAACGCCTCCTTTACCCAGACGCAAAGACCCAAGGTTCGACCTAAAAACAGTAGCGCAATGCAAACGTTAATTTTCACATATCGCTACCGTTGTCGCTGATAAACCCAGATAGCCGAAAATCCAGCCCATAATTTACATTCTAAATGTTTTACACAGTTTCAATGTTAAGTGCTGACATAAAAGCCGAACCCAAAATTATGACGGCAGGAAGTGCATGCATACACAAGATTTTTTTCATATATAG
Source organism: Pristiophorus japonicus (assembly GCF_044704955.1). NCBI lineage: Eukaryota > Metazoa > Chordata > Chondrichthyes > Pristiophoridae > Pristiophorus > Pristiophorus japonicus. The sequence continues at coordinate 231,706,415 of NC_091980.1, forward strand.
ATGGGATTTAATTCCTGTTGAATGCTGGTAAGCCTAAAGGAAACTGCACACAGAAAAATGTTACACATTTTAGGAATAATCCTTGAGAATCGAGGTTTAACATTCAGGAACAAACAATGTTAATCAGAGTATATTTTTTATGTAATATAAACTGTCTGATTGCTTGATATCAATGAGAAATAATTATTTTGTAGACTTTTATAAGTTATATGGTAAAAAAATAATTGATTTGTTTCTTTGTCAAAATCTACTAAATGGAACATGCAACATTGTGAAAAACACTCAAAATGTTTCCATCCAGATGAAAGAGGAAATTTATTTTTACAGTTGTAACAGACCTCCAAATTTATACCAATCTTGGCCATTTTCAAGGATATTATATACATGACAGAGAAATGCCGTATCAGCAAGACACAACTGTGTTTCACACATAGCTAAACATGATGATAGATATCTTTATAATAATTTGAAAAGCAGCATTTATTTAGATCCAGATTTGAATACTGCAAAAGTCCTTACTTTTTGTACCACCATATCAGTTTTATTCTGAATTTTTCGAGGCCATGTGTCACCAGTAGTTTATCAGAAAGTCACAAGTGCACTGCCCATTATTTTCCATCCATTTACGTTAACAGATGGGAGATTGTGGACAGGGCACCAGCAATTTTCTAATAAGTCACCAGTGTGTGAGGCTTTGTCTCATGACAAGAGGGCTAATAATTACTGAATATTCACAAAGGATCTCACCTCAGAAATGTTCTTTAAACTGGGAACCAATTAAGTTGTTTTGAACATGTTGGGGCTGAAATTCAGCGCCGACCGAAAGCTCTCGCACTTACTGCCTTTTTCCCGCCACTATGGTTGCACCAGCCAATGGGTCGATTTTCATATTTTTTTAAAAAATGGCCTTCAGCGGTAATTACCCTTCCGAATTGGTACTTTGGCTGCTGCCTCCCTTGCCCGCTGCCTCAGGATCTGTTGGTGACGGCAACCCCTCCTCCTGCGTGCCTCCCTGCCTCAGACAATACGCAAAAGGCCAACACTGAGCCCATTATGGCTGCAGGCTTGAACCTCACTTAGTGGCCTCTGTGGAGCAGAGAATGACGCCCACCGGCCACGATTAATGAATGAGTGAAAAAGGTTTGCTCACTTAAAAGTTCTCACTGCCATTTTTCCAAAGTTCCACAAAAAATTCTGATCAACAAAAACCCGATCGCAACACACCAGCTGGCTGGTTAGTGACAGTGCACCGACCCAAAAAGCTGGCGGGGGCTGTGTCACTAACCAGCCAGCTTTTTTTAAATGGTGAAAATAGATTGCACCATTGTTCCAGTTTTTCATAGAAAGAAATGAATGTGGGTGGAGCGATCTCTATTTTCAGCTTTTTGCAAATTTAAGTTATTCAAATTGGTTTCCTCCTAATTTTTTTTTAATACAGGGAAGAAAACCTCAGCTGAGCACCCAATTCGATATCACCCATTTCATGTACACCCATGTGATTGGAGAAAAAGTCTGGTAGATCCTGATAAATCTAAAAAGTCAACTAGGATTCCATGAACCCCTCTTGGAAAAGCCTCGGTATGATCTACTTCCTTGCTTCCTACCTTCATGTGACAGAGAATCAAGTCTGATAAAGGAGCTTTTCTAAATTAAGTGCCTAATTTGACGATTAGATGCCTGAAAGTGGAGTTGAGGGATTAGAGTGAGATCATTTGAAAAACACACTCTTTCTGAATTTGTTGAAGACCAGTTGAAAACTCTTGATCAACTATAACTATGTCAGTTACAAAATTGCTTTTATGTGTCCAACACTTCATCCAATAGTATATTGGAGGCAAGAGATGTCCTGAGGACTGGGGAATGGGAGGAAAGGGCCTGCACCCAAGGTTTCCTTTCTCAAACTGATAGTCATTGCCTGGCAATTAAACTGCTATCTCCAACAAGCGAGAGTCTAGCCACTGTCTCTTGACATTCAACGGCATTACCATTGCCGAAACCTCCACCATTAACATCCTGGGGGTTACCATTGACCAGAAACTTAACTGGACCAGCCACATAAATACTGTGGCTACAAAAGCAGGTCAGAGGCTGGGTATTCTGCAGCGAGTGGCTCGCCTCCTGACTCCTCAAAGTCTTTCCACCACCTACAACGCACAAGTCAGGGGTGTGATGGAATACTCTCCATTTGCCTGACTGAGTGCAGCTCCAACACTTAAAAAGCTCACCATGATCCAGGACAAAGCAGCCTGCTTGATTTGCACCACATCCACCACCTTAAACATTCACTCCCTCCACCACCGGTACATCCTGGCTGCAGTGTGTACCATCTACAAGATGCACTACAGCAACTCGTCAAGGTTTCTTCGACAGCACCTCCCAAACCCGCGGCCTCTACCACCTAGAAGAACAATGGCAGCAAGCGCAAGGGACCACCACCACCTGCAAGTTCCTCTCCAAGTCATACACCATCCAGACTTGGAAATATATCACTGTTCCTTCATTGTCGCTGAGTCAGAATCCTGGAACTCCCTCCCTAACAGCACTGTGGGAGTACCTACACCACAGAGACTGCAGCAGTTCAAGAAGGGGGCTCACCACCACCTTCTCAAGGGCAATTAGAGATGGGCAATAAATGCTGGCCTTGCCAGAGACACCCACATCCCATAAAAAAGAAAGTAGGCAGGATATAAATAAAATAAAATGGATGAAATTGGGACTGTAAATAAAAGATTGTTGACTCAGAAGCAGGAACAGCCAAAAAAGACTTCAAAACCACAGAGAAATAAGGCAATTAAAATAAGATTGTCACCATCAACCACCATATTATAGGAAGGACATGATTGCACTAGAGGGGGTGCAGAGAAGATTTACTGGAATGCTGCCTGGAATGGAGAATCTTAGCTATGAGGACAGATTTAATAGGCTGGGTTTGTTCTCATTGGAACAGAGGAGGCGGAGAGGAGACCTCATTGAGGTGTATAAAATTTTGAGGGGCCTGGATATAGTGGAAAGCAACGGCCTATTTCTCTTGGTGGAGGGGTCAATTACGAGGGGGCATAGTTTTAAGGTGGTTGGTTGAAGGTTCAGAGGGGATTTGAGGGGAAACTTCTTCACGCAGAGGGTTGTGGTGGTCTGGAATTCATTGCCTGAAGGGATGATAGAGGCAGAAACCCTCACCACATTTGAAAGATGTTTGGATGGGCACTTGAAGTGCTGTAACCTGCAGGGTTACAGACCTATAACTGGTAAGTGGGATGAGACTGGATATCCTCTTGTTGGCTGGCGCAGATACGATGGTAAGTACTGCAGGGAATCGAATACGGCCAGGGTGATCTCCTGGACTAGTTTCTATCACCTGGATGGGTCAGAGAGGAAACTTCCCAGATCTTTTTCCCTAATTGGCCTGGGTTTTTTTCATCTGTTTTCTTGCCTCTCCCAGATCCGGCTGGGCTGGAGTGTAGAATGTTGCAGTGCAGGGGGTGTCACAGTTGTGTGGGGCGGACTGATTGGGCCGGATGCTCTTTACCTTTCCGCCACTTTCATACGTTTATATGTAACCTTCAGGGCTGCTGACCGAGGGCCGTGTGGCCCTTTGTTGGCCGGCGCGGACATGATGGGCCAAAATGGCCTCCTTCTGCGCTGTAGATTTCTATGTTTCTTTCTATGTTTCTATGTATCTATGGATGATTTGGTCCTGGGTACAAATTTTGCTGAATCCACAATGTTAGGGGCTTGACAGTCAGGAGGACTGACTGTAAACAATCTTCAGGAAGACAGACAGGTTAACAGAATGGCCAGACAGATAGCAAATGCCATTTAATGTAGATACAAGCATGAGGTCATATATTTTGGCTAAGGAAACAAGAATTGAGGATATACACACAATGGAAAGATGCTGAAGGATGTGGTTGAACAATATTATCCCCTCACCATATAAGTGCAGATAGATAAGGACAAAAGAGGCCAATAGCATTTGTGGTATTATAGAGTGCAAGAATAAAGCAGCAATGATAATGTTATACAAGGCATGGTTAGGCCACAGTTAAAGTACAATGTGCAGTTTTGGGTCCCCCATTGTAGAAAGGACATTAAAACTAGAGTGCATATAGCATAGATTCAACCAGGATGATGGCAGTAATGGGGAGAGACTATTTCAATTGGGAGAAGGCCAAGAGGACATTCAATACACATTTGTAAAATTCTGAATACAGAAAGACTAGTGCTTCTGGTTGGGGAGTCAGTGATGAGGGGTCATCGAGTTAAAATTGTTACTGGAGAAAGTAAGCAAAGAGATGAAAAGAAATTTCTTTACATAGAGGGTTGTTGGTGCATGAACTTTTGTCATGGGAGTGACTGATGCAGAAATTATTTCATCTTTTAAGGGAAAATTGGATAACTATTTCAAACAGAGCACGGGCTATGGGAAGAACATGAGGCAGTGGGACTAATTTTGAATAATTCCAGCAAAGAAACAATGGGCTAAATGTCCCCCTGTACTTTGAACATGCATGGTTCTCAATATATCATCTCACTTTTCTCTGCATTAAATTTCAACTGACATCTATCTGCCAAATTTACTAACCTGTATATGTTGCTTAGATTCTTCTTCACAGATAACCATATTCCCCATTGATAGGTCATCTATAAATTTTGATATTGTATGCCTATATCCAAGACCACATAATTTTATATCGGTCTTGTACATTCTGGATGCATATCATCATTAACTAAGGTAAGATATGGGAACAGAGGACATCAGTGAAGGAACATGCACAGAGATGAGACAAGACACAAGGAATGGGAGAATTTCAAAAAGAGTGATAAGCAGTACAAAGAGAGATGGACAGGAACAAAGATACAAAAAACATCCCCCAAGGATCTGTCCTTGGTCCCCTCTTATTTCTCATCTATATGCTGCCCCTTGGCGATATCATCCAAAAACACGGAGTCAGTTTCCACATGTACGTAGACGACACCCAGCTCTACCTCGCCACCACTTCTATCGACCCCCGTTTGGTATCTAAATTGTCAGATTGCTTGTCCGACATCCAGTACTGGATGAGCAGAAATTTTCTCCAATTAAATACTGGGAGACCGAAGCCATTATCTTTGGTCCCCGCCACAAACTGCGTTCCCACATCCCTCTCCCTAGCATCAATCTGAGGGTGAACAAGACTGTTCGCAACCTAGGTGTCATATTTGACCCTGAAATGAGTTTCCAGCCACATATCCGCGGCATAACTAAAACCGCCTTTTTCCACCTCCGTAATATTGCCTGCCTCTGCCCCTGCCTCAGCTCTTCTGCTGCTGAAACCCTCATTCATGCCTTTGTCACCCTCTAGACTTGACTACTCCAACTCACTCCTGGCAGGCCTTCCATATTCCACACTTCGTAAACTTGAAGTCATCCAAAACTCAGCAGCCCATGTACTAACCCGCACCAAGTCAAGATCACCCATCACCCCTTTGCTTTCTGACCTACAGTGGCTCCCAGTTGAACAATGCCTCGATTTCAAAATTCTCATCCTTGTTTACAAATCACTCCATGGACTTGCCCCTCACTATCTCTGTAATCTTTTTTAGCCTCATAATTCCACATAATGTCTGCGCTCTTCAAATTCTGGCCTCTTAAACATCCCTCATTATAACTGCTCAACCATCGGTGGAAGTGCCTTCAGCTGCCTGGGCCCTAAGCTCTGGATCTCCCTCCCTAAACCCTACGTCTCTCTACTTTTATTTCCTCCTTTAAGATGCTTAAAACCTACCTCTTTAACCAAGCTTTTGATCATCTGCCTTAATTTCTTCTGTGGCTCGGTGTCAAATTTATCTGTTTGTCTGTAACACTGTTGTGAAGTGCCTTGGGATGTTTTACTACATTAAAGGTGCTATATAAATAAAAATTATTATTGTTAATAAGAATGTGACAGACACATACAAAAAGAGGGAGAGAGTAGAACAAAGAAAAATACAGTGACACAGATAAAAGTTTGAACATTACAGATAAACAGATGGTTATGAGTAAAGCATTCTTTTGTCCAGGAACAATGCCACAGAGATCAACTATTATATAACAAGTTCAAAGAAAATGCATTTGCAATTTCATTATACACCATGCAGAGGAAAACTTTCCCCATTATGTGCTGATGACTATAATTGCTTGAAAAATTCGGATTTTGCTGCGAGCGGCGAAGGAACGGTTTTTGCCGTTCACCTCGTGTAGTTACCCACAGACTTTTAGCGGGCTTGTCAGCAGAGATGTCTAGTAATCTGGCATCAGTTTGAATTCAGCGCCCTCTACAGGGGATATGTGGCATCTGTGAGCAGCAAAAACAGCATGGAGGCTTCTCAACCAATCAGGCTGAAGAATTCTCACAGACACACAAACATCAAAGCAGGAAGTAAAAAAACAAGAAATATAAATTACAGTTAAATCATTGCACAAAAAGCAATATAAAGATTGGGACATTTACATGCGATTAAGGGAAATACATAAAAGAGCAAAATAGGAAAACTATATAAAAAGTTAATTTCTTATTAAATCTGCAACATTAATTTTCTTGAGGGAATGAGACGCCAAAATTGTCAAATTAATTTTTCAGAGAGGTCAGCAGTAATTATCACATACTACGCCATTAAAGGGAAGGAGTGCTGCACTGTTGGAAATGCCATCCTTCGGATGAGACGTTAAACGTCTAATCTTGCAAGTGGACGCAAAAGATCCCATGACACTATTTCGAAGGAGAGTAGGGGATTTATTCCCCGTGTCCAATATTTATACTCAAAACAGATTACGTGATCATTATCACATCACTGTTTATGAGAGCTTGCTATGCGCAAATTGGCTACCACGTTTCCTGCATTACCACAGTTACTACACTTCAAAAGTAAAGCATTTTGGGATGTCTTGAGGTCGTGAAAGGTGCTAGAAAATGTAAATCTTTCTTTAAAAAGGAGGTGGACTCAAATAAAGAGTTAAATCTGATTTGTGTAAACCAATAAAAAGGATATTAGTTAAATGCATCTATCTATAGCTTAATGTATTTACACAGTTAAGTACACTCTGAGCCAGCACATCTATAGCTAACAAAAAAGCAATTTACTTTTGACCCATAACTGCAAGTAGAATTCACATTACTGAGCAGGGATTTAGCTGAAGATGAAAGTATGTACAGATTTTTGCTTTCTGTCTCCCCAGAAACAGTATGACAAAATATTAAAATTGGCACTTAGCAACTTACCGCTTGATGATAGCTTTCATTGCTTCTTTCTGCCCTCTGGTATACTGAGAAATCAAAATATCATTTCCTACAAGACACGAGAATTCAAATTACACTTTTGTGCAAAGCCATTATAGCAAGTCACATAAACATAATTAATCCTAAACAATCATGGCTACCTTTCTACAAAACATCTTCTTACTTCTAAGTTTGTGCCCAATAATCTTCATTTTTGAGAAGTGGAAGTGTCCCTCCCCAGCTAGCCTTGTATTTCCGATAAGAAAGGTGCAGAAGAAAATTTTTCTCTCTGGTATTTAGGAAGGGTGGGAGAGAGAAACCAGGAAATTATAGACCCGGTAGTCTCACGTCTGTTGTGGAGAAGTTACTAGAATCTGTCATTAGGGACAGAGTGACTAAGCATTTGGACAAATATTAACTGATCAGAGAGAGCCAGCAGAGATTTGCAAAGGCTAAGTCATGTCAAACTAACTGAACTGAATTTTCTGATGAGGTCCCTAACATATTGGATAAGGGAGTATTTATGGGTGTTACTTATATGGACTACCAAAAGGCAATCAATAATGTTCCATACAAAGGACTATTAGCACATGGAATTGAAGGCAACCTACTGACATGAGAAGGGAGAAAGAAAGAGAGGGGGGGAGAGGGAGAGAAAGAAAGAGAGGGGGGAGAGGGAGAGAAAGAAAGAGAGGGGGGAGAGGGAGAGAAAGAAAGAGAGGGGGAGAGGGAGAGAAAGAAAGAGAGGGGGAGAGGGAGAGAAAGAAAGAGAGGGGGAGAGAAAGAAAGAGAGGGGGAGAGAAAGAAAGAGAGGGGGAGAGAAAGAAAGAGAGGGGGAGAGAAAGAAAGAGAGGGGGAGAGAAAGAAAGAGAGGGGGAGAGAAAGAAAGAGAGGGGGAGAGAAAGAAAGAGAGGGGGAGAGAAAGAAAGAGAGGGGGAGAGAAAGAAAGAGAGGGGGAGAGAAAGAAAGAGAGGGGGAGAGAAAAAGAGAGAGGGAGAGAAAAAGAGAGAGGGAGAGAGAGTAGGGATAATGTGTACTATCAGTTTCTCTGTAATTTTATTTGGGTCACGCGGTCCCCTTTTACGAGCTGCATGGCCCATTCAAAATTCCGTGCATACGTGGTTTTTCTATTTAAAAGCTGGGACCTCCCATAGTTGTGCAGCTTAAAAGGGAACATTGGGTAGTATGTACTCCAATTGAAAGGATGCGACTAGTGATGTTCCCCAGGGATCTGCACTGGGGCCTCAGATTTTCACTCTACTTATTAATGTATCAGATGAAGGAATAGAGTGCCACAAATCCAAGTTTGCTGATGCCACTATATTAGGTGGCACAGTATGTAGTGTAGACAGGAGCAGAAAATTTCACGGGAACATTGACAGATTAAGTCAGTGGGCAAAACTGTGGCAGATGCAGTTCAATGTGAGAAAGTGTGAGGTCATTTCTTTGGACTCAAGAAAGATACATTAGAGTATTTTCCAAATGGTGAGAAGCTAGGATCTGTGGAGGAGCAGAGAGATTCATGTCCATGTACAGAAATCACTTAAAAATTAGTGGACGGGTACAAAAAATAATCAAAAAGGTTAATGGAATGTTAGCTTTTATCTGGAATACAAAGGATGAACTTATGCTACAGTTGTAATAAAGCTCTGGTTAGATTACATTTTGTTCTGGGCACCACAGGAAATATATATTGGCCCAGGAGGGGGTGCAGTGCAGATTCACCATAATTATGAGTACAGACTAGGTATATATTCCCATGAGTATAAAAGATTAACGGGTGATCTGTATGAGGTGTTTAAAATGATAAAAGGATTTGATAGGATAGGGAGAGAAAAACTATTTTCTCTGGTGGGGAGTCCAGGACAAGGGGGCGTAACCTTAAAATTAGAGCTGGGCAATTCAGGAGGAAACACTTCTTCACAAAAGGCTAGTGGAAATCTGGAACTCTCACCCCCAAAAAGCTGTTGAGTCTCGGTCTATTGAAAATTTCAAAATGGAAATCAATAGATTTTTGTTAGGCAAAGTATTAAGAGATTATGGAACGAGAGCGGGTAAATGGAGTCAAGATACAGATCAGCCACAATGTATTTGAATGGCAGAACAGGCTCAAGGGGCTGAATGGTCTACTCCTGTTCCTATGCTTCTAATTTCAAAATTAATCAAATGTTGCTATTCAACCAATAGCAGATTTTCAGTACAAAATTCATTCAGAAAAAGCAGCAATTAATTCTATCATCTGCTCTCTTCCCTTGAAATTGCATTTCCTGTGGACTAATCATGGAGCAGCATTTACAGCAACCACAAGTAAACTCACAGCTTGTACCATACTGCTCTCTTCATTGGAAGAAGACACAAGCAGTGGGAGACAGGCTTTAAGCTAAAGTATGGTAATTTATGAGTCCATTGCACATATTTACATTCTCAAAATGTGCCACAAAACCAATTTGGAAGTGTGTTTTCTTGGTCATACCTTCGTGTTTGCTGCCATCTGCTGGTTCTGTTTGAAGGTGTCCTGCAGTTGTACATTCATGATTTGAACTTGAACACTGGTTTAATAAAATACAAAAGTAATCAGTAAATTTTCCAAAATAATCCATAGACCTGCATCAAACCTGCAAAACAAGAATCAAGAAAAGATTTTCCAAAAAAATTGCTTCCTTGCTCTTCCTCATTATTTGAAAAAATTAATTTCCTCCAAAGCTTCAAAAAGTACTTAATTGGTTATAAAACACCTGGAGTCGGCGAGTTTGTTAAATGCACTGTATAAATGCAAGTTTTTCTTTATCTGGGAAGCTTAGTTGTTCTGTACCAGTGTACCATTATCACAGAACAGGTGCAGAACATTCTGCAGGGGTGTGGGTAGAAACAGCCAGAGGTCATACGGTCCATGTTGGAAGCAAAGACATAGGAAGGAATTCTGCAGTCAGAGTTTCAGGAGCTAAGGAGGAAGTTAAAGAGCAGGACCTCAAAAGCAGTCATTTCTGGATTACGTGCAGTGCCACATATATCAAAAATTCATGTTATTCATGTTCTAAATTGGTTTAAAATGTCTTCTGTAAAAGATACATGTATGGAAACTCTTATGTACAAACTTTTTTTTTAATCCTTTGTCTGTACAGTATAGAAAGTGCTGGTGAGTATCGAAAGAATGACGCATTTATATAATGCTCTTCATCACCGCAGGACATCCCAAAGTGTTTTACAGCCAATGAAGTATTTTTGAAGTGCAGTCACTGTTGTAGTGTAGGCAACGCGCCAGCCAATTTGCACACAGCAAGCTCCCAAAAAACAGTAATGTGATAATGACGAGATTTAAAAAAAAAAAGTGATGTTGATTGAAGGATAAATTGTGTGCGCATTTTGCCTGGTGCTTCAGACCCGAGCCTTTAACCCCTTTTTCCACTTCCTTCTCCCGCTTTTGCTTTTTCCCTCAATGGTCAATATCTAACGTGTTGTAAAATTGTTGTGAAGCGTCTTGGGACATTTTACTACATTAAAGGTGCTTTATAAAATAAGTTATTATTAATAAATATTAGCCAGGACAAAGGGGAGAAATAGTGCCGTGGGATCTTTTACGTCCACCCTGATATTTAGCGTCTCATCCGAAAAATGGCACCTTCAACAGTGCAGCACTCCCACAGTATTGTACTGGAGAGTCAGCCTAGATTTTTGTGCTCAAGTCTCTGAAGCGGGACTTGAACCCACAACTTTCTGACTCGAAGGCAAACGTGCTATGGGAGCAGTAAGATGAGGCAATTTAATCAAGCAGAGTCAGCATGGTTTTATGAAAAGGAAATCATGTTTGACAAATTTTCTGGAGTTCTTTGAGGATGGAACGAGCAGGGTGGATAAGGGGGAAACCAGTGGATGTGGTGTATTTGGATTCCCAGAAAGCATTCGATAAGGTGCCACATAAAAAGTTACTGCACAAGATAAAAGCTCACGGGGTTGGGGGTAATATATTAGTATGGATAGAGGATTGGTAACTAATGGAAAAGAGAGTCAGAATAAATGGGTCATTTTCCAGTTGGCAAACAGTGACTAGTGGGGTGCTGCAGGGATTAGTGCTGGGTCCTCGACTATTTACGGTCTATATTAATGACTTGGATGAAGGTACCGAGTGTAATGTAGCCAAGTTTGTTGATGATAAAGATGGGTGGGAAAGCAAATTGTGAGGAGGACACAAAAAAATCTGCAAAGGGATATAGACGGGCTAAGTGAGTGGGCAAAAATTTGGCAGACAGCGTATTATGTGGGAAAATGTGAGGTTATCCACTTCGGCAGAAATAATAGGAAAGCGAATTATAATTTAAATGGAGAAAAATTGCAAAGCGCTGTTGTACAGAGAGACCTGGGGTCCTTGTGCATGAAACACAAAAAGTTAGTATGCAGGTACAGCAAGTAATCAGGAAGGCAAATGGAATGTTGGCCTTTATTGCAGGGGGAATAGAGTATAAAAGCAGAGAAGTCCTGCTACAACTGTACAGGGTATTGGTGAGGCCACATCTGGAGTACTGCGTACAGTTTTGGTCTCCGTATTTAAGGAAGGATATACTTGCATTGGAGGCTGTTCAGAGAAGGTTCACTAGGTTGATTCCGGAGATGAGGGGGTTGACTTATGAGGATAGATTGAGTAGGTTGGGCCCATACACATTGGAATTCAGAAGAATGAGACGTGATCTTATTGCAACATATAAGATAATGGGCCCAAGTTTCCACATGATTCGCGCCTGATTTTTAGGAGCAACTGGTGGAGAACGGACTATTTTAGAAATCGCAATTCTCCACATTTTTTTTTCTGCAGTTCTCGTCAGGTAGAACAGTTCTAGTTTAGAACAGAATTTTTTCTTCAAAAGGGGGCGTGTCCGGCCACTGACACCTGATTTGAAAGTTTCCACAGTGAAAATGTACTCCAAACTAAAGTAGAATGGAGCCAGTGAAGATTTTTGTAGAACTGAAAAAACCTGTTCTACACATTAAAAAATCAGGCACAGGTTACAAACTAGGCATCCAGAACGAGGTGGGGGGGAGGGGGGGGGGGGGAAGGGAACTCATTAAATTCGACAATAAATTCTTATTGATACTTCTACAAATATTATACAAATAAATCCAACCTGAATAAACATTTATAAGCCAAGAAAAGATTAAATAAACCATCTTCCTACCTGTGTGAAAGTGCTTCAGCCAGGGAGAATTCTGCAGCCGTTCGTGTCGCTGAGCGGGAGGGGAAGAGAGAGAGAGAGAGAGAGAGAGAGAGAGAGAGAGAGAGGGAGGGAGGGAGAGAGAGGGGGAGGAGGGAGGGAGAGAGATGGGGGGGGAGGGAGAGAGAGTGGGGGGGGGGAGGGAGAGAGAGAGAGAGAGAGAGAGAGAGGGGGGAGGGAGGGAGAGAGAGAGGGGAGGGAGAGAGAGCGGGGGGAGAGTGAGAGCGGGGGGAGAGAGAGAGAGAGAGAGAGAGAGAGAGAGAGAGGGGAAGAGAGAGAGAGCGGGGGGGGGGGTGAGAGAGAGCGGGGGTGGGGGGGGGAAGCGAGCGGGGGGGGGGGGGAAGAGAGAGCGGTGGGGGGGGGGAAAGAGAGAGAGAGTGAGAGAGAGAGAGCGCGGGGGGGGAGAGGGGGGCGGGTCAGGGAACAGGAGCGCGGGTCAGGTCAGTCGGGAGGGGGGGAAATCGGGTCTCGGGTCTGGGGGGGGGGGGCGGGAGCGGGGGGCGGGTGTCGGGTCAGGTCGGCGGGGGGTGGGGGTGTCGGGGCGGGTCTGGTCGGCGGGGGGGGGGGGGGGGGGGAGAGTGTCGGGAGCTGGCCGTGGGAGGAGCCTCATTCACGCAGCCCCAGTGAGGCCATTCAGCCAGGGCTAGGGGCTGCGTGCTTCGGGCCCCTCCCACACAGTTCGCCGCCTGGAGCTACTGCACTTGCGTGCCGACTGTAGCGCGCATGTGCAGAGGTCCCGGCACTGTTTTTAGCGCCGAGACCTGGCTCCGCCCCCCCCACAGCTCGTGCTGGCTGCGCCGAGGGCCAGAGGACCTGTAAGTAGGTGGAGACTACCGAGGATTTTTTTAGGCGCCGTTTTAGGCGCGAAAAACGGGCGCCCAGCTCGGAGGGGCGCCCATTTTTTTTTCTTGTGGAAACTTGGGCCCAATGAGGGGGTTCGACAAGGTGGATGCAGAGAGGATATTTCTACTCATAGGGACATAGTCTTAGAATAAGAGGCCGCTCATTTAAAACTGAGAAGAGGAAAAATTTCTTCTCTCAGAGGGTTGTAAATCCATGGAATTCTCTGCCCCAGAGTGCTGTGGTAGCTGCGTCATTGCATATATTTAAGGCAGAAATAGACAGATTTTTGAGCGATAAGGGAGTAAAGGGTTATGGGGAGCGGGCAGGGAAGTGGAGCTGAGTCCATGATCAGATCAGCCATGATCTTATTGAATGGAGGAGCAGGCTCAAGGGGGCAAATGACCTACTCCTGTTCCTATTTCATATGTTCTTATAATGCATAGCTGGACAAACGGTGCAGGACGGAGGGCTTCGGATTCCGGAGGCATTTGGATCGGTTCTGGTGCAGGAGGGGTGTGCACAAGATTGGTCCTCAACCAGGCTGGGACCAATCTCCTTGCGATGAGGTTAATTCGGGCTGTGGGGGAGGAGACCCAGGCTGAAGCATTAGAGAGGAGAAAAAAGGTACCGAGGATTAGGAGACACAAACAGCATTGGAATAAAGAGTACTGTAGTTCAGAAATAGGAGGGATCAGACAGGGGAGCCAGAGAAAGATCGGTCTGGAGTGCATGTGTGTAATAAATGCACGGAACTTGAAATATGTCCAAGAGAACTTTCTTGATCAGTGTTTCCGGCCCAACGAGGAAGAAAAAAGTCCTAAATCTGGTTCTGGAGAATGAAGTGTGGCAGGTGGATCATGTTTCAGTGGGGGAGCATTTGGGAAACAGTGATCACAGTATCATTAGGTTTTGAATAGTTATTGAAAAGGACAAGGAGCAATCATATGTAAAAATACTCAACTGGACTAATTTCAGCGAGTTGAAAAGGGATCTGGCCCAGGTGGATTGGAATCAAAGATTGACAGGTAAAATAGTAAATGAGCAATGGGAGGCCTTCAAAGTGAAGATAGTTAGGGTACAGACAAGACACATTCCCACTGGTGGAAAGGGAAGGGAATCCAAAGCGATAGCTCCACGGATGACTAAAGAGATGAGAGATTGAAATGAAACAGGAGAAGGAGGCATATGATAAATGTCAGGCTCATAATACAGTGGAGAACCAAGCTGAATAAAGAATGCACAGAGGAGAATTGAATAAGGAAATAGGAGGGGCAAAGTGAGTGTACGAGAATAGATTATCGGGCAACATAAAAAGGAACCCAAAAGTCTTTTATAAACATATAAATGGTAAAATGCTAGTTAAAGGAAGGGTTGGGCCAATTAGGGACCAAAAAGGAAATGGAGGCAGAGGGCATGGCTAAAGTACTAAATGAGTACATTGCATTTTTCTTTACAAGAACATAAGAAAGAAGAGCAGGAGAAGGCCAGACAGCCCCTTGAGCCTGCTCCACCATTCAATAAGATCACGGATGATCTTCTACCTCATCTTCACTTTCCCGCCCTATCCTCATAGCCTTTGATTCCTTTAGTTCCCAAAAATCTATCAATCAGTCTTAAATATTGACAACGAATATTCTGTACCCTCTGAGAAAGACCTGCATTTATATCGCGCCATACACGACCACTGGACATCTCAAAGCCAACCAATGAAGTACTTTTGAAGTTTGGTCACTGTTGTAATGTAGGAAACGTGGCAGCCAATTTACGCACAGCAAGGTCCCACAAACAGCAATGTGATAACGACCAAATAATCTGTTCAGAAGGAGATATTTGGGAAGATGGCCAAAAACTTGGTCAAAGAGGTAGGGTTTTAAGGCTCGAGTGATGTTGATCAAGGGATAAATATTGGCCAAGATACCAGCCAATGCTCTCCTTCGAAATAGTGCTGAGAGATCTTTTATGTGCACCCAAGAGAGCAGAAGAGCCTCGGTTTAAAATTACCTAAATGGCCGATCCTTTATCCTGAGACTATGACCCCTAGTTATAGACTCTCCAGCCAGGGGAAACAGCCTACCCGGTCAAGGTCTCTAAGAATGAAATCACCTCTTATTTTTCTAAACTTCAGAGAGTATAGGCCCATTGTACTCAATCTCTCCTCATAGGACCATTGTACTCAATCTCTCCTCATAGGACAGCCCTCTCATCCCAGGAATCAATCCAGTGAACCTTTGTTGCACCCCCTCTCAGGCAGGTATATCCTTCCGTAGGTAAGCAGACCAAAACCATACACGGTACTCCAGGTGTGGCCTCACCAAAGCCCTATATAATTGCAGCAAGACTTCCTTACTTTTATACTCCAACCCCTTTGCAATAAAGGCTAACATACCATTTGCCTTTCTAATTGCTGCACCTGCATGTTAACTGTAAAGTCCTGTCCCCTCAGTACAGATTCACACGAGGCATGTAGTGAAGTCAAGGTCACTCTGGACCTGCACCTTTATTTCACAGCTCTGGAATGCTGCACTTGCCTGAGACCTGACCTTATATACCTGTCTCTTGCAAGTGCACCCCTGGTGGTAAGGTAAGCTGGTGGTTACAGGTCATATCTTATTACAGTCATGTATAGCATGTTAGGATACAGTTATATATAATAATGTAAGATACATGACATCACCCTCCCCCAAGGTCTTATTGTCTTTATAGGTTCAGTCTCTCAGGTGGTCTACGCTCTCGCGTGGAGCGTCTGAGTTGTGGTTCAGTTGTATGCCTTGGTGTCTGTTTTTCTTTGGGTGCGGTCGCTGGTATCTCACCTGGGCTGTCTGTTTCGATTGGTGCGATTGTTGTTGACTCGCCTGGGCTGTCTGTTGGGATTGCACTTTCCTCAGGTTGTTCCCTCTGTCTGTCCACCAGATGTGGTGCGAGTTCCACATTGTAGTCTGCCTCTGGTTCCGCAGTGTTGTTGGTAAATCTGCTTTTGACTTGGTCTACATGCCTCTGGCAGGTTTTGCCATTGTCCATTTGTACTACCAGTAGCCTGTTTCCTTCCTTGCTCGTTACTGTCCCTGCAAGCCATTTGGGACCCCTGCCATAGTTTAGTACAAACACTTTGTCCCCCATCTCATTCCATCTCCCCCTCGAATTTCTGTCATGGTACTCAGTCAGCTTACGGCGCTCTGCCTCAACGATTTCATGCATGTCTGGGAGGATTAATGAGAGCCTTGTTTTTAAAGTCATTTTCATCAACAGTTGCGCGGGGGGGGGATCCCAGTCAATGAGTGCGGGCGAGATCTGTATGCCAGCAGCAGTCGCGACAGGCGACCCTGCAGCGTGGGACCTTGGATTTTAAGCATGCCTTGTTTAATGATTTGCACTGCTCTCTCCGCCTGGCCGTTGGAAGCCGGCTTGAACGGTGCCGTCTTGACGTGATTTATGCCGTGGTCAATTATAAAATCTTGGAATTCTGCGCTGGTGAAGCATGGACCAGTCACTGACCAATATGTCAGGGATTCCGTGTGTTGCAAACATGGTTGCGAGGCTCTCCACAGTGGTGGAGGTTGTGCTTGAGTTTAAAATGATGCATTTGATCCACTTTGAAAATGCATCTACAACTACGAGGAACATTTTGCACATGAATGGGCCCGCATAGTCTACGTGCACCCGCGATCACAGTTTGGTAGGCCAGGATCAGGGGCTCAGTGGAGCCTCCCTGGGGGCATTGCTGAGTTGGGCACAAATGGTGCACCTTCGGACGCAGAGCTCCAGGTCCGTGTCGATACCAGGCCACCAGACGTGGGATCTGGCTATGGCCTTCATGAGAACGATCTCCGGGTGCTCGCGGTGGAGCTCCCGGACAAATGCCTCTCTGCCTCGCAGAGGCATGACTACTCGGCTGCCCCACATCAGGCAGTCTGCTTGTAGTGATAGCTCATGCATGCGCCTTTGAAAGGATTTTAATTCCTCGGGGCAGGCATTGCGAGCCTCTGCCCAGTCACCGATCAGGACACATCTTTTTACTCAGGATAACGTGGGGTCGCTGGCTGTCCAGGTTCTGATTTGGCGAGCCGTCATGGGCAAACCTGTGGACTCAAAGGCATTGATTGCCATGACTATCTCAGTCCTGTTAGTCAGACCCTTTCGTGGTCGCCAGGGGTAGCCTGCTGAGCGCGTCGGCACAGTTATCTGTGCCTGGTCTGTGCCTTATGGTATAGTCGTAGGACGCCAGCATGAGTGCCCACCATTGAATTTGCGCCGAGGCGTTGCCGTTTATTGCCTTGCTCTCGGATAGGAGGGACGTGAGGGGTTTGTGGTTGGTTTCTAACGCGAACTTGGCCCCGAAAATTGGTGCATCTTTTTGACACCGTACATGCACGCGAGCGCCTCCTTCTCTACCATTCCGTACCAGCGCTCCGCCCGCGAAAGTGACCTAGAGGCATAAGCTATGGGTTGTAATTTGTCCGCACTATTGACATGTTGCAAAACGCCCCCGACCCTATACGCTGACGCATTGCATGTGAGAACTAGCTTTTTACCTGGGTCAAAGAAAGTCAAAACACTGTTGGAACACAGAAGGTTGGGTGCCTTATTGAAGGCGCGTTCCTGGGCGTCCCCCCAAAACCAATCGTACCCCTTTCCGAGTAGCACGTGGAGGGGCGGTTGGATCAGGTAGGCCTACGAGTCAAGAAATCCAAGTGACTGTTTCTCGCACCCGAGGTTGAATTTTTGGGCAGGATTGCCGCTGATGGAATCCGCCCAACAGAGCCCAAAACAGAAGCAATGCGCCTGGTACCCAGGCCCCGGAATGTCTCAGAACAGAGGCTGCAACAGCGTGCTTAAGTTCTGCATAAAGTTCCCAAAGTAATTGAGTAGCCCGAGAAAGGCGCGCAGTTCTGAGACATTCCGGGGCCTTGGTGCCAGGCGAATTGCTTCTGTTTTGGACTCTGTTGGGCGGATTCCATCAGCGGCAATCCTTCTGCCCAAAAATTCAACCTCGGGTGCGAGAAACAGGCACTTGGATTTCACGACTCGTAGGCCTACCCGATCCAACCGCTTTAGTACTTCCTCCAAATTACGGAGATGGGAGTCGGTGTCCCTGCCCGTGATAAGTATGTCGTCTTGAAATACGACCGTCCCCAGGATGGACTTGAGCAGACTCTCCATGTTGTGCTGGAATATGGCAGCTGCCGACCTGATGCCGAATGGGCATCGATTGTACATGAAAAGGCCTCGATATGTGTTGATGGTGGTGAGTAGCTTGGATTCCTCGGTCAATTCTTGCGTCATATACGCAGATGCGAGGTCTAATTTTGAGAAAAGTTTACCTCCAGCCAAAGTGGCAAATAAGTCCTCCGCTCTGGGCAGCAGGTACTGGTCCTGTAGGGAGACTCTGTTTATGGTAGATTTGTAGTCCCCACAGATTCGTACGGATCCATCAGGCTTCATGACTGGGACGATGGGACTTGCCCAGTCGCTAAATTCCACAGGTTGATATAATGCCTTCCAGCAGAAGCCTGTCTAGTTCGTGTTCAATCTTTTCCCTCATCACATAGGGTACAGCTCTGGCCTTGTGATGGACCGGTCTAGCATCCTGTGTGATGTAGATTTTGATTTTGGTTCCTTTGAAAGTGCCCACACCTGGCTGAAAGAGATGTTCAAATCGTTTTATCACTGTTGAGCAGGAGGTCCGTTCCTCTAATGATATGGCATGGACATCATCCCATTTCCAGTTTAGTTTTGCCAGCCAGCTTCTCCCCAGCACTGCTGGGGGGTCTCCGAGGACAATCCACAGGGGAAGTCAGTTCACTGTCCCTTTGTGTGTGACAGAGAGCATGGCGCTGCCGAGGACTGGTACGATTTCTTTGGTATAGGTCCTTAGTGTGGTGTCGACCCTTGTGAGTTTTGGTCTGTCTTTTTTATGCGGCCACAGTTGTTCAAATTGTTGAGCGCCCATGAGAGATTGACTCGCTCCCGTATCCAGCTCCATGTTGACAGATATCCCGTTGAGTAGGAC
The DNA here is from genome assembly GCF_044704955.1 of Pristiophorus japonicus. Lineage (NCBI taxonomy): Eukaryota > Metazoa > Chordata > Chondrichthyes > Pristiophoridae > Pristiophorus > Pristiophorus japonicus. Next base: position 231,725,704 of record NC_091980.1, read on the forward strand.
CCTCATCATTTTCGGAGGCGTCCTGTTGTAGGAGCAGCGGCCATTGATCATGTTGACCCGCTGTACACCGGTGTCCCGGGTACTGTCCCCACCATCTTCTGGTCCGCTTTCCGACCCATCCGATTCGTATCCCAGCCAAGCTGCCGTTTTTTTGCACATGCGGGCCAAATGCCCTGTATATTCACAATTACTGCAAACAGCCTGCTGAAATCAACATCCCCTTGCCGAGTGCCCACCCCCATACCTCCAGCACAGACCTGTTCCATTGTTCAAAGAGTTTCCAAAGAATGAGCTGCGTCTGGCTGATCTCTCTTGAGCTTCTCTCAGTTTATAGTTGTTTGCTCGCATTGTGGGTTGATGAGGTGTGAACGGCCATTCCTGTGGCCCTCGAAGGCTTCTGCCTGCTGTCGAGAACCTGTTCTCCCGGTTTTGTCTGTGGGTGGGGGTAGCAGCTTGTTTAGTGCTGTGAACTTCTTGTTCCGATATTTCATTAGTTGTCGTACCTGCATTGTAAATCAACCTCGTTTCTTCTTCCCCTACCAAGAATGTCTGTGCAACCAGTGCTGCTGCCTCTAAGGTCAGGTTCTTGGTCTCTATGAGCTTTCGGAATATGCCTGCGTGGCCTATTCCTTCAATGAAAAAGTCTCTCAGCATTTCTCTCCTCAGTTCATCGGAGAACTCACATTCACAAGCCAACTTCCGAAGTTCCGCCACGAAGTCGGGTATGCTCTGGCCCACACAGCGTCTGTCGTTGTCGAACCTGTGTCTGGCCATGTGTAGGCTGCTCGCTGGCTTCAGGTGGTCTCTTACCAGTGTGCTCAATTCTTCAAACGACTTGCTTGCTGGTTTCTCGGGTGCCAACAGATCCTTCATTAAAGCGTATGTTTTCGAGCCACAGCTGGTCAAGAGATGGGCTCTTCTCTTGTCTGCCTTCTCGTCGCCTAACCAGTCTTTGGTTACAAAGCTTTGCTGGAGCCTTTCTATAAAGTCCTCCCAATTGTCTCCCAAATTGTACTTTTCATCTGATCCGTTGTTTGTCATTCTGTGGATTCTGTAATCCCGTAACCCGTCGCCACTGTAAAGTCCTGTCCCCTCAGTACAGATTCACACGAGGCATGTAGTGAAGTCAAGGTCACTCTGATCCTGCACCTTTATTTCACAGCTCTGGAATGCTGCACTTGCCTGAGACCTCCCTTATATACCTGTCTCTTGCAAGTGCACCCCTGGTGGTAAGGTATGCTGGTGGTTACAGGTCATATCTTATTACAGTCATGTATAGCATGTTAGGATACAGTTATATATAATAATGTAAGATACATGACATTAACTTTCTGTGCTTAGTATACAAGGGAACATTTACTCGTCTCTCACCTTTTTTAAAAAATATTTTGCTTTTCTATTTTTCCGACTAAAAGTAGATAATTTCACATTTTCCCACATTATATTCCATTTTCCACCTGTCTATATCCCTTTGCAGCCTCTTTGCGTCCTCCTCACAGCTTACTTTCTCAACTCGCTTTGTATCGTTAGTAAACTTGGATACATTACATTTGGTCCTCTCATCCAGGTCATTGATAGATTGTAAATAGCTGACGCCCAAGCACTGATCCTTGCCAACTCGAAAATGCCCCACTTATTCCTACACTCTGTTTGCTGTCCATTAACTAATCCTCAATCCGAGCTAATATATTACCCTCAATTCCATGAGCCCTAACCTTGTGCAACAACCTCTTGTGGTACCTTAGCGAATGCCTTTTGAAAATCCAAATATACTACATCCTCTATTTCCCCTTTATCTACCCTGCTTGTTACACCCTCACAAATAGATTTGACAAATACTATTTACTTTTCATAAAACCATACTTAATCATAGTGTTTTTCTTAGTGCCCTGCTCCACATCCCTAATACTACACCACCTAGCATGGAACCAAACCCTGCAGACCAAGAAAATGTAAAGTTTGATCCCTGGTCTGTGCTGAATTGGGGTGGCAGTAAAGGCACTACAATTGGATTTGGCAAGACAGCTGAACAAGGACATGTGCAGGCCTGGCTGCAATGCTCCACAGAATAACACTCACTGTCTAGACTCACACATGAAGATCACTTGGGCTGGGTTTGAGGATAGGCAGCACCCAGATAACCATACCCCAGTCTCAGTTAGAAAGTCCAGAAAAGGAAGAAAGAAAATAGAGGAAAATGGAGTGAATGCTCAAACCACTCTCAAACTCCAGAATAGATTCTATTTTTGATTAATTTTAGGTACATTAATGAGCTTAAGTGATGGAGAATGCAAACATCAAAAAAACTTCTCTATCTATGCCACTCTGTTATCCATTATATGATACGCAATATGCGACTTGCCCTCCCTACTTGTGGAAAGCTGCTTAGACTATACTAGCTACCTTCTCCTGTTGGCTTGCTCGAGGGATTAGAGCCAGTTGTTGAGAGAAAATCTGGACACATAACTTCCTCCCTCTATACTGACACAGCCACATATGGCGACAATCAAAAAGGCCATAAACTGTCAATCAGAACAGTTCTTTGTGAGGTTAATGATTTCTGATTTTATAAATCTCGAACTAATCTCATCACGACACAGCAAACCCAGGCAGTTGATCGGCATAAAACCACTTTGTTTCAATCTCCCAAAGTAGTATCCCAAAAGCGCCACACAAGTTATTTCACATAAGTAAATAATCATCAGAGCAGAGAGCAAGTAGACTCTCCGGAGGTTTGTTATAAAAACAGAAAATGCTGGAAATACTCAGCAGGTCAGGCAGCATCTGTGGCGAGAAAAACAGAGTTAACGTTTCAGATTGATAACCTTTTGCCAGAACTGGAGTAAGTGAGAAATAACTGGCTTTAAGCAAGTGCATAGATCGGGAAAGCGGGGAGGGGAGGGGAGGAAAGAACAATTTCCATCCTTCCCTCACCTTCACATGGTTCACCTCTGACTCTTCCCTTCTGTTCCTTGCGTTCTGTCTCCATTTCTAGTGATAGTCTATCAACCAATATCCACTATAAGCTTACTGACTCCCACAGCTACCTTGACGACCCTTCCTCCCACCCCGCTTCCTGTAAGTACCCTATTCCATTTTCTCTGTCTCATCCATTCTGATGATGTCACCTTCAATATCAGTGCTTCCGATATGTCTTCCTTTTTCCTCAACTGAGGATTCCCCTCCATCGTGGTCGACAGGGCCCTTAACCGTGTCTGTTCCATTTCTCGTATCAGTGCTTCCGATACGTTTTCCTTTTTCCTCAACTGAGGATTCCCCTCCATCGTGGTTGACAGGGCCCTTGACCGTGTCTGTTCCATTTCTCGCACCTGCTCTCACCCCTTCCCCTCCCTCCCAGAACCACGATAGGAATTCCCTTGTCCTCACCTTCCACCCCACCAGCCACCACATTTAATGGATCATTCTCCGCCATTTCTGCTCCAGCGTGATCCCACCACCAAACACATGTTCCCCATCGCTTTCAGCATTCCTGAAGGGACTGATCCCTCCGCAACTCCCTGATCCACTCCTCAATCACTCCCAACACCTCCTCTCCTTCCTACCAGACCTTCCTGTGCAAGCACAAGAGATGCAACACCTACCCTTCTACCTCCTCCCTTCCCACTGTCCAGTGCCCCAAATACTCCTTCCAGGTGAAACAGCGATTTATTTGTTTTTCTTTCAATTTAGTACACTGTATTTGTTGCTCAGGATGCAGTTTCCTCAACATTGGAGAGACCAAAGGCAGACTGGGTGACCGCATTGCGGGACACCTCCGTTCAGTCCACAAGTGTGACCCCGAGCTTCCGGTTGCCTGTCACTTTAATGCTCCGCTCCACTCCCACTCTGACCTCTCTGCCCTACACTGTTCCAATGAAGCTTAGCGTAGCTCAAAGAACAGCACCTCATCTTTCGATTAAGCACTTTACTGTCTTCCGGACTCAACACTGAGTTCCACGGAGTTCAATAATTACAGATCATAACTTCTGGCCCCATTTTTTTGGGACAGCAGCTGCTGATGATGATTCTGCTTGTCCCATTTAATCCTCTTCTTATTTCTTTACTTGCCCCATTACCATCTCGTTTTGCCTTGTACTATCATGCCTTTTGTCAATTAATCTTTCTGCCTTCCACCCGATAACAGACCTTCCCTTTTGTTCTCTCCGCCCCTCCTCCCTTTCCCTGCCTCTGCATTTGCATTTGCTTAAAACCAGTTATACCTCTCCAACATTCCAGGTTTGATGAGAGTTTCAGGTCAATGACCTGTTTCTCTCTCCACAGATGCTGCCTGACCTGCTGAGTATTTCCAGCATTTTCTGTTTTTATTTCAGATTTCCAGCATCCTCAGTATTTTACTTTTGCAAAGGTTTGTTTGCAGGCGATACCATTTACTTATTTCAACTATGGCAGATTAATAAAAATATTTAGTGGACTCTCCTCATGGCTCAGTTAGTAAGTGCACTGTGGGTTTGTACTGAACCACCCAAACCAAGAAGATTCCATCTTCAATTTCACATTGTGGCCAGATAACTGCATCACATACAAAAAATTGGGGCTACAAACAAGTTACAAAAATAACAGTATGCTGTGTTGTATTAGTCAGGACAACTTTGGACCGATACAGCAGACTCAATGAGGAATCATCACTGTACAATATGAACAACAATGGACATAAATGCATTTGCTGTGTCCATCATTAAGCTATGAAATAAAATATTGCAAGTTCTTATGCATAACACATTAATTATGGCCTCCTCCCCCAATTCTGCCAAACCTCAGGATCCCTCTCCATGCTGCCAAACTCCAGAAGCTCCACTGCAGTGCTGAAATCCAGGACCCCCACTCCAGTTCGACCAAAACCCAAGAGCATTTCTCCCAAAACAAACAACTGCCCCAGGGCAGCTAAAACCCATTTCCTCTACTCAGTACTGTTAAACACTGCAGCTTAGAATTTCCTTGAAATGAGTTACATTGCAACAACAACTTGCACTTCACAGGAGTGTTATCAAACAGAATTTGACACTGAGCGACATAGAAGAAACAACAAAGACGGATTTATATAGCACCTTTCACGACCACCAGAGATCTCAAAGCGCTTTACAGCCAATGAAGTACTTTTGGAGTGTAGTCACTGTTGTAATGTGGGAAACGCAACAGCCAATTTGCACACAAGCAAGCTCCCACAAACAGCAATGTGATAATGACCAGATAATCTATTCATAAGGAGATACTAGGGAAGATGACCAAAAGCTTGGTCAAAGAGGTAGGGTTTCAAGGAGCATCAAAGGAGGAAAGAGAGGCAGAAAGGGTTAGGAAGGGAATTCCAGAGCTTATAGCTCGAGCAGCTGAAGGCACTGCCGCCAACAGTGGACCAATTAAAATCGGGGACGCGTGAAAGGCCAGAATTGGAGGAGCACGGATATCTCAGAGGATTGTAAGACTGGTGGAGGTTATCGAGATAGGTGGGATTTGAAAACAAGGATGAGAATTTTAAAATCGAGGCGCTGCTTAACCAGGAGCCAATGTACGTCAGTGAGCATAGAGGTGATACATAGAAACATAGAAAATAGGTGCAGGAGCAGGCCATTCAGCCCTTCTAGCCTGCACCGCCATTCAATGAGTTCATGGCTGAACATGAAACTTCAGTACCCGCTTCCTGCTTTCTCACCATACCCCTTGATCCCCCGAGTAGTAAGGACTTCATCTAACTCCCTTTTGAATATATTTAGTGAATTGGCCTCAACTACTTTCTGTGGTAGAGAATTCCACAGGTTCACCACTCTCTGGGTAAAAAGTTTCTCCTCATCTCGGTCCTAAATGGCTTACCCCTTATCCTCAGACTGTGACCCCTGGTTCTGGACTTCCCCAACATTGGGAACATTCTTCCTGCATCTAACCTGTCTAACCCCATCAGAATTTTAAACGTTTCTATGAGGTCCCCTCTCATTCTTCTGAACTCCAGTGAATACAAGCCCAGTTGATCCAGTCTTTCTTGATAGGTCAGTCCCACCATCCTGGGAATCAGTCTGGTGAATCTTCGCTGCACTCCCTCAATAGCAAGAATGTCCTTCCTCAAGTTAGGAGACCAAAACTGTACACAATACTCCAGGTGTGGCCTCACCAAGGCCCTGTACAACTGTAGCAACACCTCCCTGCCCCTGTACTCAAATCCCCTCGCTATGAAGGCCAACATGCCATTTGCTTTCTTAACCGCCTGCTGCACCTGCATGCCAACCTTCAATGACTGATGTACCATGACACCCAGATCTCGTTGCACCTCCCCTTTTCCTAATCTGTCATCATTCAGATAATAGTCTGTCTCTCTGTTTTTACCACCAAAGTGGATAACCTCACATTTATCCACATTGTACTTCATCTGCCATGCATTTGCCCACTCACCTAACCTATCCAAGTCACTCTGCAGCCTCATAGCATCCTCCTCGCAGCTCACACTGCCACCCAACTTAGTGTCATCCGCAAATTTGGAGATACTACATTTAATCCCCTCGTCTAAATCATTAATGTACAACGTAAACAGCTGAGGCCCCAGCACAGAACCTTGCGGTACCCCACTAGTCACTGCCTGCCATTCTGAAAAGTACCCATTTACTCCTACTCTTTGCTTCCTGTCTGACAACCAGTTCTCAATCCACGTCAGCACACTACCCCCAATCCCATGTGCTTTAACTTTGCACATTAATCTCTTGTGTGGGACCTTGTCGAAAGCCTTCTGAAAGTCCAAATATACCACATCAACTGGTTCTCCTTTGTCCACTTTACTGGAAACATCCTCAAAAAATTCCAGAAGATTTGTCAAGCATGATTTCCCTTTCACAAATCCATGCTGACTTGGACCTATCATGTCACCATTTTCCAAATGCGCTGCTATGACATCCTTAATAATTGATTCCATCATTTTACCCACTACCGATGTCAGGCTGACCGGTCTATAATTCCCTGTTTTCTCTCTCCCTCCTTTTTTAAAAAGTGGGGTTACATTGGCTACCCTCCACTCCATAGGAACTGATCCAGAGTCAATGGAATGTTGGAAAATGACTGTCAATGCATCCGCTATTTCCAAGGCCACCTCCTTAAATACTCTGGGATGCAGTCCATCAGGCCCTGGGGATTTATCGGCCTTCAATCCCATCAATTTCCCCAACACAATTTCCCGACTAATAAAGATTTCCCTCAGTTATTCCTCCTTACTAGACCCTCTGACCCCTTTTAGATCCGGAAGGTTGTTTGTGTCCTCCTTAGTGAATACCGAACCAAAGTACTTGTTCAATTGGTCTGCCATTTCTTTGTTCCCCGTTATGACTTCCCCTGATTCTGACTGCAGGGGACCGACGCTTGTCTTTACTAACCTTTTTCTCTTTACATACCTATAGAAACTTTTGCAATCCGCCTTAATGTTCCCTGCAAGCTTCTTCTCGTACTCCATTTTCCCTGCCCTAATCAAACCCTTTGTCCTCCTCTGCTGAGTTCTAAATTTCTCCCAGTCCCCGGGTTCGCTGCTATTTCTGGCCAATTTGTATGCCACTTCCTTGGCTTTAATACTATCCCTGATTTTCCTTGATAGCCACGCTTGAGCCACCTTCCCTTTTTTATTTTTACGCCAGACAGGAATGTACAATTGTTGTAATTCATCCATGCAGTCTCTAAATGTCTGCCATTGCCCATCCACAGTCAACCCCTTCAGTATCATTCGCCAATCTATCCTAGCCAATTCACGCCTCATACCTTCAAAGTTACCCTTCTTTAAGTTCTGGACCATGGTCTCTGAATTAACTGCTTCATTCTCCATCCTAATGCAGAATTCCACCATATTATGGTCACTCTTCCCCAAGGGGCCTCGCACAATGAGATTGCTAATTAATCCTCTCTCATTACACAACGCCCAGTCTAAGATGGCCTCCCCCCTAGTTGGTTCCTCGACATATTGGTCTAGAAAACCATCCCTTATGCACTCCAGGAAATCCTCCTCCACCGTATTGCTTCCAGTTTGGCTAGCCCAATCTATGTGCATATTAAAGTCACCCATTATAACTGCTGCACCTTTATTGCATGCACCCCTAATTTCTTGTTTGATGCCCTCCCCAACATCACTACTACTGTTTGGAGGTCTGTACACAACTCCCACTAACGTTTTTTGCCCTTTGGTGTTCTGCAGCTCTACCCATATAGATTCCACATTATCCAAGCTAATGTCTTTCCTAACTATTGCATTAATCTCCTCTTTAACCAGCAATGCTACCCCACCTCCTTTTCCTTTTATTCTATCCTTCTTGAATGTTGAATACCCCTGGATGTTGAGTTCCCAGCCCTGATCATCCTGGAGCCACGTCTCCGTAATCCCAATCACATCATATTTGTTAACATCTATTTGCACAGTTAATTCATCCACCTTATTGCGGATACTCCTTGCATTAAGACATAAAGCCTTCAGGCTTGTTTTTTTAACACCCTTTGTCCTTTTAGAATTTTGCTGTACAGTGGCCCTTTTTGTTCTTTGCCTTGGGTTTCTCTGCTCTCCACTTTTCCTCATCTCCTTTGTCTTTTGCTTTTGCCTCCTTTTTGTCTCCCTCTGTCTCCCTGCATTGGTTCCCATCCCCCTGCCATATTAGTTTAACTCCTCCCCAACAGCACTAGCAAACACTCCCCCCCTAGGACATTGGTTCCGGTCCTGCCCAGGTGCAGACCATCCGGTTTGTACTGGTCCCACCTCCCCCAGAACCGGTTCCAATGCCACAGGAATTTGAATCCCTCCCTGCTGCACCACTGATAGATGAACGCATGCCGGGGGCCGCTTAGCCTAGGCCTACGATCTTCATTGGAGCAGGCCGGGGAGCTGAAGGAGCAGCGTGGCGGCCTGGCCCAGCAGGCTGAGCGGCCCCCGGCCTGAGAGTACCATCAGAGCAGGCCGGAGAGCAGAAGGAGCAGTACATGCTGGAGCAGGAGAGCAACGGCAGTGAAGAGGGACGTCACCAAGATCCAGGTCAGTGATTGGAGTGTGGGCAGGTACAGCAGGAGCAGCGAGGTCGGGGCAAAGGAGCGGCAAGAGATCGCAAGGGATGTGATTGGGGCCCAAGAGAGGCGAGGGCCCAGGAACAGCACAGGCCAGCCCACACTGTGATATGTGTGCGCAATAGGTCCGTGCAGCAGAGCTGGTCTCCAGTCGTTTTGGGTAATCCTTCCCACTGGACCAAGACCTAGCTCTGTCAAGCCCATGTGGTGGCTGGTGTGCAACGGCCATCACACGTTAAAAAAATCCACGCACAGGCATCTTCTACCCTTCAAGATTTAGTTCAGGACCTGGAATTTTAGGTCCTTCATTAAAACACCTGTGAACTTTTTGATGAGCGGTCCTCGATTCAAGGGACTGCCTAGGATGATCGGAACTTAGTGCGAGTTAGGATATGGGAAGTAGAGTTTTGGATGAGCTTAAGTTTATGGAGGGCGCAGTCACCTTTAAACCCGTCACCCGCTTTGAGAATAAGGCCATGCACCTCGTGGGCACTCACTTTGCTCTTACAGTGAGAGATGATGGCATGATTGGAGGAGGGGTTAGGGAGTTATTTTCTCCCTCGTCACATGCTGCATTCTCCCACCCCCCAACTGCAGCTGCTTAATCATGCCCAATCTTCCTCTGCCCCAGCTCCATTTAACTTATTACCTGCAACATTTGCTTCCTCTCTCCCAAGCATAGTGTGGATGTGGCATGGTGATTCACAAAGCACAAGGGAACCAGAAGAATGGGTGAGGATGCACCTTTTCCCTGCAGATGCTAAGCAGTAGGCTGCCAATGGCTGAGGAGAAATCCATCAGTGGCTGAAGAGTTGTGGGATCCAAAACTTATGAGTACTTGCCTGAAAGAAAGATGCTTGAGGAACATCATACCTTGGCAAAGCTCAGGTCAATCGCCAAAGATGTGCGGCATCTGACAGGTGCGACTCAAGTCGAAAGCTGCCCTTTGCAGCAATATCAGAAGGCCTCGTTATCCTTACAACCATCAATGGAACGCATGATGATTTTCTTGGATTCTGCAGAAAATCCCCAGCTAAAAAGCAGCTAACAGAGGACAGAATGGAGTGCAGCTTCCAGACCATGACGATCGTTGTATCTCAGGGACACCAGATCTGATAGCTGTCTTTAGACCAGCCATTCTGCTGTTCAGAATGCACAGAGATCCAGGACCCAGTGGAATGCGACAACTAGAGTTCACATGCCAGATATCAGGGCATGAGTACATATCAGGCCTCCAGCCCTCATTCTCAGGTCACCACACCAAAGTAACAGGAGATGAGACACCAGGCTGCTCATGAACAAGCTCCAGAGATGTAGCCAGCAATGTTTCCCCGCCAGGAGCAGGCTTTCATGAGACAAGAGCCACCTCAGTCTCAAGTGCCTTTTGCAGAGCAAGAGCAGCCAACCACCTCCTGTGATCCTGGCCCTCGGGTGGCACTTCAATGGATTACATAGGATTACATAGGATATATAGCACAGAAACAGGCCACTCGGCCCAACCAGTCCATGGTGGCATTTATGCTCTACTTGAGCCTCCTCCCATCTTTCCTCATCTATCAGCATAACCCTCTATTCCCTTCTGCCTCATATGCTCATCTAGCCTCCCCTTAAATGCATCTATGCTATTCGCTTCAACCACTCCCTGTGGTAGTGAATTCTGCATTCTCACCACTCTTTGGGCAAAAAAGTTTCTTTTGAATTCCCCATTTGATTTCTTGGTGACTACCTTGTATTGATGGCCTCTAGTTTTGCTCTTCCCCACATGGAAACACTCTCTCTATGTCTACTCTATCAAAACTTTTCATAATTTTAAAGACCTCTAGTAGGTCACCCATCAGCCTTTCTCTTCTTCCAGGTTCTACCCTCCGTCAACTTGAGCTCATCCAAAACTCTGTTGCCCGTGTCCTAACTCACACCATGTCCCATTCACCCATCACTCCTGTGTTTGCTGACCTACACTGGCTCCCGGTTAAGCAACTAAAGCCTCGATATTAAAATTCTCATCCTCATTTTTAAATCCCTCCATGGCTTCGCCCCTCCCTAGTTCCTCCAGCCCCACAATCCTCTGAGATGTCTGCGCTCCTTTAATTCTGGCCTCTTGAGCATCCACGATTTTAAATGCTCCATCATTGGTGGCCGTGCCTTCATCTGCAAAGGCCCTCAGGTCTGGAATTTCCTCCCTAAACCTCTACACCTCTCTTTCCTCCTTTAAGATGCTCCTTAAAACCTACCGCATTTGGTCATCTGTCCTAATATCCTATGTGCCTCGGTGTCAAATTTTGTTTTATAACGCTCCTGTGAAGCGCCTTGGGACGTATTACTAGGTTAGAGGCACTATATAAATTCAAGTTGTTGTTTAATAGCCAGCAGAAAGAGCAGACTTTCAACCAAACAATCTGAGCTGAATTTTCAATGGAGAAAGAGTAGTATGCACTACCAAGGTCACAGAGGAGACAAGCTTATAAATAGCGTTTCTTATGAATTTGTCCATTAGTACAGCTAGTCAGCACTAGTTCTCCTTGGAGCAGAGATGGCTAAGTGGAGATTTGATAAGTGTTTAAAACTATGAAGTGTTTAGTTAAAGTAAATAAAGAGAAACTGTTTCCAATGGCTGAAGGGTCGATAACCAGATGGCACATATTTAAGTCAATTGGCAAAAGAATCAGAGGCAACATGAGGAAAGGTTTTTTTATGCAACGAGTGGTTAGGATTCGGAATGCACTGCTTGATAGGGTGGTGAATACAGTTTCAATAGTAGCCTTAAAAAGGAATTGGATAAATACGTAGAAGGAAAAAAAATTGCAGGGATATGGGGAAAGAGCAGGGGAGTGGGACTAACTGGATTGTTCTTCAAATGAACCACCGCAGACTCGATAAGCCAAATTACTTCCTTTTTTGCTGAACTATTCTATGATTCTATAAATGTATAAATAATTAAGTAAGATTTCTTACCCATTGTGGTAACTTGCAATGGTTATAGTTGGGTTCCTTTCGAGTCTGCTGACCAGTTGATTTTGTTCTGAATAAATCATGTTCATGTGCTGAAATCAAAATGATGAATAACTTAATAAGCACAATCCTCACAAAAGAGACACATATAATTAAACTTAAATAGGCAATTTCCATAAAATGCAAATAACAGGAAAAAGCTTTCAAAATGTTCACTTTTCTTTCAGGAAACTTTTTTTTTTAGAAATTTCAAGATGTAATTAAACAAAACTAGCAAAACCATACAATAGTAATTCATGGCACTCCAATAATTAATCAAATATAGGCAATTTGCTATGTTGATTTCCATAAAATGCAAATAACCAAAATTAGTAAATGACCATATTGGTTTTTAAAATTGTCCACTTCTCTTTCAAGTAATAATTTTTTAATGTAGAAATTCCAATACAACAAAACTTGCAGAACTGTTGATTACTAATCCACTATATTCCTAGGATAATGGGAAATGCACATTTTAAAATACATTGTGCTACAGAAATAAAAAATGCTAGAAATACTCAGGTCAGTCTGACCTACTGAGTATTTCCAGGATTTTTTGCTTTTATTTCAGATTTCCAGCATCCACAGTACAGTATTTTGCTTTTGTGTTGTCGTAGTACAATGTTTAAGGATTGCTAACATGCTTTAAAAAAATGAAGTACATGAACTTGTAACTCAAGTACATGCACTTCAAAATAACTTCTGCACAGACTACTTTGTGCTAAAATTATGAATTAAATTTGCAATCTGTCATTGTAGATGAAACTGAGACTATATTCAGGAGAGTTTTTTGTTTTGATTAAAAGATTTTGAACTGTAGGACCACTGGTAAATTAACCTAGAACATTACAAAATTTACCAACTGGCAAATAAATATTAGTGTTCAATAAGTTTCGTTCTTTTGTTTGGTGAATAGGCAAAACAGGCCTTGAATTTGGAAATTTGTGTCAGGAGCTACAGTTGCCAGGTTCTACCAGCTAAATGTGTACTTTATGCATTCACTATAATTGTTGTCGCACACTATAAAGCAGCCTCAAATTATTGGAGCTCAAATTCAAAATGTTGCTATATAAGACATATTTTACTGTAATTGTGACTTTAAATTCTGAGGTTAGTTTCCTGCAAAAAATTGTAATTCGGCCAGTGGCTCACTGGTGTGCTTGAGTAAGCGGTGACCAATTTTGTTGCATCTATACAAAGCCCTGGTTAGACCACATCTGGAGTACCGTGTAGAGTGCTGAGGACCGCACCTTTGAAAGGATATATTGGCCTGGGAAGGAGTGCAGCGCAGATTCACCAGAATGTGATCAGAACTCCAATGGTTAGATTATCAAGCTGACATAAACTCAGCTTGTATTCCTTGGAATATAGAAAGTTAAGAGGTGATTTTATTGAGGTTTCTAGGACTTTGAAAGGAATTGATAAGTTTGATTGAGAGAAACTTTTTCCGCCAGTGGGCAGTCTCGGACAAGGGGCGTAACCTTAAAATCAGAGCCAGGTCATTCAGGAGAGAAATTTGGATACACATCTTCACGCAAAGAGTAGTAGAAGTATGGAACTCTCGACAACAAAAAGCAGGAGATGCTAGCTCAATTAATAATTTTAAATCTGCAATTGATAGATTTTTGCTTGCCAAGGGTATTAAGCGATATGGAGCCAAGATGGATGCAATTAGGATACGGATTCGCAACGAAATGGCAGAAGAGGCTTGAGGGGTTGAATGGCCTACTCCTGTTCCCATGTTCTTAACTGCCCAGGTTCCTACATCAAAAACAGTTACTTGACAAAATAACATGGCTTCTATATTCTCAAAACCACCTCCAGTCCTACCACCACATAAGTCATCTTGTATGCCTTCAAGATAGAAGAGGAGAGAGAAAAGTTATGATTGCATCTTTTTGCAGATTTAGGATATTTTGAATGCTTCTGCTTTAACCACAAGTATTGATATCATTGGCGGGTATTTGTTTAAAAAGACTTGGATTTATATAGTGCCTTTCACGACCACGAGACGTCTCAAAGTGCTTTACAGCCAATTAAGTACTTCTGGAGTGTAGTCACTATTGTAATGTAGGACATGCAGCAGTCAATTTGTGCTCAGCAAGCTCCCACAAACAGCAATGTGATAATAACCAGATAATCTCTTTGTTATGTTGATTTAGAACTAAGTATTGGCCAGGACACCGGTGATAACTCCCCTGCTCTTCGAAATAGTGTCATGGGATCTTTTACGTCCATTTTAGTGCAGACGGGGCTTCGGGTTAACGTCTCATACGAAAGATGGCACCTCCGACAATGCAGCACTCCCTCAGTACTGCACTGGAGCGTCAACCTAGATTTTTTTGCTCAAATCTCTGGAGTGGGACTTTAACCCACAACCTTCTGACTCATAATAACATAAGAAATAGGAGCAGGAGTAGGCCATACGGCCCTTCGAGCCTGCTCCACCATTCAATAAGATCATGCCTGATCATCAACCTCAACTCCACTTTCACGCCCGATCTCCATATCCCTGGATTCCCCAAGACTCCAAAATTCTATCAGCCTTGATTATATTCAGAGACTCAGAAGCGAGAGTGCTACCCACTGAGCCACAGCTGACAATTGGTGGAATTAGTAAGATCCCAAAAGTTTAGTGAAGCTGACTTTCGGCAGAGATGCAATCAATAACCCATGGGTGCTTCAGTTATCATGGTCAAACGTTAATTCAACTTCATTGCAGCAAACCTCGCTCTGCGCCAGTGACGGTACCTTCTTGCAAATAAGTTTATAATTGTGCATTTTGTTTCACCCCCGTGCTGTTGGAAATAAATAATTTGGCTTTTCTTTTTAATTATAAAAAGTAAAACTGGAGCAGAATGGACATTAACCTTGTGAAGATGCTCCTCCTGACCGCTCTCCATCAGGTGCTCGTTTGTCTCCGCGTGGTTTGTTTACTGGCAGAGCGGGTGGGATGTAAACGGATTCCGCAGCTTCCGCCGCACGGTGCGGAGAAGTAACTTCGCGCAACTTTTGTATCGATATCTGGACTTTGTTCGCGGTCCCGCGATGACAGGCACGACCCCCTTCGACCATAGTCACCGGCAACTCCATTTACCCGCCTGGTGCTGCCGGGAGCAGTTTCCTTTTGTGTCGGAGATGAAATGTGTTCGGAATCACTGGCAGTCAAAGTGGCTCGGCTCAGCCCGGCCCCGCGTCTCACCGACTCCTTCCCGCTCCTCCTACAGCGCTTGGCAGCAGTTTCAAAATAAGCACAAAATAACCGGCACCTCGCCGCCTTTGTTATTTTGTTCTATCAGTTTTTTTAAAAACACAAAGTTTTAAATAGTCCGGGGGTAAAATGCGTTAAAACTTTAAACAATGCGGTCGGGTCCCTCTCGGCTCTATTCCCGGTGACAGCCGTGTTTTGAAACGGTTGGGACCGGCCTTTAGCTCCGCCTGTAATCGGCACAACCCACGCAGGGGGCGGGGTTAGCGCCGCGTCCAGTGGCAACGGCGTTGCCAGAGTGAAAAGCGGCACCAGGGCGGGTTTTGTGCGCTTTAACCGCAGCTCAGGGATCCGACTTCTTTCCTATAATAAAAAGAGAATGCTGGAAATCTCAGCGGGTCAGGCAGCATCTGTGGAGAGAAAAACAGAGTTAGCGTTTCGTCCAACTTGTCTCCCTCCGGTTCACAACGGCTAAAGCGCCGCCGTTTGCCGCTCGAGCCCAAACTTGGATTCAAATTCAAAAAGCGCTTGAGCCGCATCCGGGTCCCCCCCGGGGCGGCTCATCCGGGTCCCAACACAAAGCAAAACTACCCCGTGATTCCTAGCTGGCGCTTTCGATCATCCGCTGGATATAGCTACATCTCTTTTGTTTAAAAAAGACATATGTATTAACCGAAAGCTGTTCCTCGAAGTTCTCTAATCGGCGATTAATGACTGTGCAGAGTTGGGTTATTTTATTTCGGTGATTGTGGTAATGAATGTGCGAGAGGGAGCTGAGACTTACGGCGGGAACTCGGCTCCGGTAAGTCAGCGATTTGGCAGCCAGTATCGGTTCGGGGAGGACCCGGCACACAGCGGTCATCCGCACC
Source organism: Pristiophorus japonicus (assembly GCF_044704955.1). Taxonomy (NCBI): domain Eukaryota; kingdom Metazoa; phylum Chordata; class Chondrichthyes; family Pristiophoridae; genus Pristiophorus; species Pristiophorus japonicus. The sequence continues at coordinate 231,741,796 of NC_091980.1, forward strand.
GCGGCTGGCGCCGACCGGCACTGAGCAGCAGGTCTGGAAGGAAAGGACCCGATGTGATTCCACTGACCGCAGCCCCGCTCAAGCTAGTTGTGGGGAGGACGAGGGGTAGCTTGGAGTGTGTCCCTTCCCGCGCCGTCTGCTGCACGGGCGAGCGTTCCCATTCAGGGTCAGTTTATGTTCCCAATAATCAAGCTCTTGCTCTGTGGTTAAAAGGCAGTGAAGGCCACGCGGGATGAGGAGCACTGCTTGTACCAAGGTTAAACACCAACATGAACTGGCTGGGCTGTACGGCCTGTTTCTATGGCATTCCTCATGCAGTAACGCAATTTAGCTCTTAATTTCTCAACCCAAGAAGAAATATACTCCAGATAGTTGTGGGAGTCACTAACTTTTTTTTAATATACGTTCCTGGGATGCTTACTGAAGGCGAGCATTTATTGCCCATCTCAATTGTCCTGGAGAAGGTGGTGGTGAGCTGCCTTCTTGAACCGCTGCAGTCCATGTGGTGAACATACTCCCACAGTGCTGTTAGGGAGGGATTCACAGGATCTTGACCCAACGATGATGACAGAACAGCGATATATTTCCAAGTCAGGCTGATGTGTGACTCAGCTGAGGCCATTTCCTGTGCTTCTGCCTTATCCCTTCTCTCTGCCTCTGCAACCCCCTCCCCCCCCAAAAAAAGTGATAAGGTCTCCCTTGTCCTCACCTTCCATCACAACAGTCTCCACATATGTTCGATCTGCCATTTCCACTACCTCTGTGATCCCACCACCAAAAACATCTTCCCCTCCTAAACATTCCAAAGGCACTGTTCCCTTCATTTGCACCCTGGTTCACTCTTCCAACACACAACCACCTTTCAGTCCCTGGCACCTTACAATGAAAGTGTGGGACATAAAACACCTGCTCCTCCTGTGAGACAGCAATTTACATGTACTTGATATACTGTATTTGCTGCTCATGGTGCAGTCTCCTCTACACAGTAAAACCATTAAAGATTTGCCTTGCTGATCACCTCCATTCTGTCCACAAATAATGGCCTGAGCATTCGGTCACCCTTAGCCTCTTTTGTTGAGCAAAGGGGCTCCAGTCTGTTCATTTTTTCCTGACTAGCCTCTCAGTTCTGGTATCATCCTTGTGAATCACCTTCTTCTATAACTTTTTTTTTTAAGAACATGGAGACCAGAACTGTGCACAGTACTACAAGTGTGGTCTAACTCGGGTTCTATACAAGTTTAAAGTAACTTCGCTTTTTAATTCTAATGTGTGTATATATACTGTTTTGTTGCCAGATACATTAACCCTTCCCAAGGCCTAAAAGCATAGTTGTAATGGCTGCACAAATATCAGAAACAGACCAGATAAAACAGGTAATATAAATTTACGGTTTGTTTAATATTGAAAGTTAGTAAACATCTTTGAGTGTGACTACAGAAGGCAACACGGGATTTAATACTATAACTATGTACCTTTTTTTTTCCACGTGCAGTTTAAAGAATTTCTGGGCACATACAACAAACTGACTGAGCACTGCTTTATGGACTGTGTAAAGGACTTCACAACCAGGGATGTGAAAACAGAAGAGGTATATTCTGTACTAATTGTATTTTTAACATAGTTTAAATCCACACAATCATTACTCAGTGACTTATATTCAACAATTATTGTGCTTTGTGAAAGCACAAACACATTTTCCTGGTTTTGATTTTAAAAATAACAAATTAAATGCTATCTAATATTCCCCACTTACCAAACACTGAAGGAGAGAAACTACATTTTTTTTTAGACTGAAATTCATTTAGGGTAATTCAATTGAAATGGATCAATTTTGTGAGCCTTAAAATGCCTCAAAATAATCTGTACATGTTCTACAATGAGGCTGCGGTATTTTGAATGTGAAATGGTAGTCAAAATGATGCATCGGAGGAATGCTTCTTTCTAAAACTTTTGACTACAGTTGGAGAATGCTTTTTTTCCTGAATTTTTATATTCAAAAGATCAGGAATGTTAGTGGTGAAATGGAACACACTTTCCCATTCTGTGCACAGTCATCAACCCTCAAAATTCAAGCATAACAGAAGCTCCTCCACACTGCTCCTTTGCCCTAACCTGAGAAACTATTTTTTTTCTTTTTTGGGGGTTGCAGAAAGGAGAATTGAAACTAGAAAGTCTAATGGTTAAATCATAGAAAATCAAGAGGAAATAAATGGTGCTATTCATACAACTGGGAGAAGGAAGCTCTTCATCTACTGGCCAGAACTTTCCTCCTTCAACTATCATGTCATTCATCTCATTGCTCTGTGGGATCATGGTTATGAAGGGGCCTGAGAGCCCACCATGAATGCGACATGTTTCACAAAATAAGTATATAAAATTGAGTACATTATTTATACCAATCACTGAAAATTGCATTTTAAATAGCGAATGTTCAAACTATTATAAAGTAGAGATAAATTTTACAGCCTTTGCGACTGCTGCCAACGACCAGAAGCTGTGCTGGTTTAAGTATTAATGTATAAATTTTTGGAATCTGGAATTCTAGGTTGGTTTAATAATATCACGGGTTGGTTTAAGTATTAATGTATAATAATTTTGCGGAAGGTTGTGGAGATTTTTGTTCGGACCACAAGCTCTGTGAAGAGAAAGCAGGAAATTAATTAAAATGGACGCTTGCTAAGTTTTGCTGGCAGAGGTTTTCTTTTCCTGACGCGGCTCTGTTCAGCAGTAGTGATGCTGCTGATCCGCTCGGTGTAAAGGCGGCGCTGTAGATTCCTATTCGAGTCTTGAGGCCTACACCGGGTGTTTACAAAGCCTTTTCACCAGTTCCTTGCACCCCATCGCCTCCTCCCCATTCCGGAATCTTTTCTCCGCCTTCCACCTCCATCACCCAACTGCAGGTCCCACCACCCGTAACGAGCCTTCTCTGTGCAGTTGGTCCCTATAGTATTTAATCGGCCTATTCTATTGCTGGGAGTGTTCTGTTTTTTTTTTTAAAAAACACCATTTTCAAACTGCATATGCACAACTATTTCAACTTAGTTGCCAGTGGCTACTGCCTAATTTTAATAGTTTCTTGATAGTCGCATGAATATCTCCATTTCTTCTTCCTCACCCAAACCTACTTTTCACATACTGACCTTTTTCACTAGCATTAGTGAACAACTGTGTGGGGAATGTTAAATTTCCTGATTTAAATTATCTACATGGGCACCTTGTTTAAATATATGGGACACTGTTCTGCAAACTGGCATGTACTAGTGTGAATATTTGTTGTGTATATTTTTGCGTATGTAAACACACACGCTACATGGGAAGGGGAATGCCAAGGTTTACTTTTACTCTGGGAAAGATGAAACTACCCTTTCATCTTTACCATTTTTGTTTCCAATATATTTTGTTTAAACATTTATTTCCAATGCAGGTAACCTGTTCAGAACACTGTCTACAGAAATATTTGAAGATGACTCAAAGGATATCAATGCGCTTTCAAGAATATCATATTCAACAAAATGAAGCTTTAGCAGCTAAAGCAGGACTTATTAGCCAACCTCGGATATAAAAATGGACCAATTGAGAGTCAGTGTAAAACACTGTTGCACTGGTAGAAGAATGGCCACATTTTTTTTTAATGTTCTAAATGCTGGTGCCTATTAAGATGCAACTGAAATGAACATTCTTATAATCAAGTGAAGGTAGATGGAAACAGGAATTCATTATGTCTGATGGACCAAGGCTTTTGTTTTATTTTGAAAGTGAATGGTACACTTTTGAATTAGTTTGTAAACTTAAGTCTACAGTAATCACTGAGGTTAGAGTTCACAATGATGATGGAATAAACTTTGTTGGAGCTGAAGACGGTGTAAATTTTTTATTCAACGTCATCTTCTACCAAATTCTGTGCATTCATACCTGCAAGAAAACGCTGATATGGGGGGAGGGGGGGGGGGTGGAAGAGAAATAAACATTAGAAAAAAGAAAATCAAGATTCATAGGTTGTACATGTACTCATTTCACTTTATACTTTCGATGAAATGTTAAGATATCCAGTTATATCATATTTAGAAAGTTATAAGCTCTTTATTTCAGTGCTTTTTGCTTTCAAAACAAAATTATTTAATTCAACATACTGCACCAACAGCACAGTAATAAGAACACTTACTTCAATCTTCCCACTATTTGCCAATGAAGTATCTTGGCACTTGTCATGATATTTCGTCAAATTTTGAAGTACCATCCACTTTAGAAAATAGTTGGATTAAAAACTACGTGACCAATTGCCTCGTTACCAGCAGACTTACTAATCAAATGTTATATAACTGATAGTCATGAAGAAATCTTTAGTCTGAAGAGTGGGCATCTTAAATACAGTCAATCTTGTTTGTTCATGCTAAAAAAATTTGCAAAAGGACATCGACAGGCTAAGTGAGTGGGCAAAAATTTGGCAGATGGAGTATAATGTTGGAAAGTGTGAGGTCATGCACTTTGGCAGAAAAAAATCAAAGAGCAAGTTATTATTTAAATGGAGAAAGATTGCAAAGTGCCGCAGTACAGCAGGACCTGGGGGTACTTGTGCATGAAACACGAAAGGATAGTTTGCAGGTACAGCAAGTGATCAGGAAGGCCAGTGGTATCTTGGCCTTTATTGCAAAGGGGATGGAGTATAAAAGCAGGGAAGTCTTACTACAGCTATACAAGGTATTGATTAGGCCACACCTGGAATACGGTGTGCAGTTTTGGTTTCCATATTTATGAAAGGATATTCTTGCTTTGGAGGCAGTTCAGAGAAGGTTCACTAGGTTGATTCCGGGGATGAGGGGGGTTGACTTCTGAGGAAAGGTTGAGTAGGTTGGGCCTCTTCATTGGAATTCAAAAGAATGAGATGTGATCTTATCGAGACGTATAAGATTATGAGGGTGCTTGACAGGGTAGATGCAGAGAGGATGTTTCCACTGACGGGGGGGGGGGGGGGGGGGGGGGGAGACGAACTAGAGGGCACAATCTTAGCATAAGGGGCCGCCCATTTAACAGAGAGACGAGGAGGAATTTCTTCTGAGGGTTGTAAATCTGTGGAATTCGCTGCCTCAGAGAGCTGTGGAAGCTGGGACATTGAATACATTTAAGACAGAAATAGACGGTTTCTTAAACGATAAGGGGTTATAGGGAGCAGGCAGGGAAGTGGAGCTGAGTCCATGATCAGATCAGCCATGATCTTATTGAATGGTGGAGCAGACTCGAGGGGCCATATGGCCTACTCCTGTTCCTATTTCTTATTTCCCATATTTTCTAGTATAATTCACAAATTTACATTGTCTTAAGGGTGGGTTATGGAAAAACACATTGTAAGTACGAGTTAAGAAGTACCAATTACTAATCCATTGTACTCCTTGGGTAATGAGAAATATATTTTCAAACAGATTTGGTACGATCTTTAAAGGGTTGCAACATGTTTTTTAAAGAAACAAATAAAATAAGTGACCTTGCATCTCCTTTAATGTTGTAAGCAGAATTCTGTATGTTTTAAAACAAAATTAGTACACAATTTTACTTGTGACTGCAATTGATTGCCCCGTAATTGGTTTCTAGAATCAATATGGGTAGCTATGTAATTCAAAATAACTTCTGTACAGACAACTTTGCATCACAGCGATTACTTAATTTGCAGTCTGTCATTGGAGATGAAACAGAGTATCTTCAGAAAAGAGTTTTTTGTCTTGACTAAAAGGTTTTGTATTGTAGGACCACTGGTAAATTAACCTAGACTATTTACAAAATTTACCAACTGGCAAATATTACAGTTCAATAAGATTTTTTGTTTTGTTAATTAGGTAAAACAGGTCTGGAACTTGGAGATTTGTGACAAAGAGCTACAGTTGCCAGGTTCTCCTACCAGCTAAATTGCAACTCGACCAGTGGCTCATTTTTTGTATTAAATAAAAACACAACACATTTATAAAAAATTTAATTATAGACTTGATAAGTGATCTTATTCCTCTGAAAATCTTCGCATTACTTTATGGCCAATGGCAGGGTAATTGGATTTGGAAATATAAAAAGGAAATACAATTTTTGGGGTACATGCAAGATATTGAAGGAAAAAAAGTGAACTTATGCATATATAAATGAATTGTCATACCTGTCTAACAGCAGGCAATCTTTGGATAAGCATTTGGAACACTGGGTGTGGTAGTGTTTGCTGGAGAACCTGTAATAATTGCTGGGGCTGACCACACACCGACACAGCATTACTTAAATGATCAACTCCTTTCTCATAGTCACCTGAAAATCAGAAAAGCAGTATTGTGGTTATGGACTAGTAACACAAAGGTTGAGAGTTCAAATACCACTGGCAAATTGTCAAACTAAATTCAATAATTCTGGTACTTTGTGGGCTGCTGGACTTCAACTGGTTCAATAATTAGCAACGGAAACTTTTCAGGATATTAAAGGGAACAGATAGGGTAGATAGAAACTATTTCCACTGGTTGGGGATTCTACGTCTAGGGGAGCATAGTCTTAAAAATTAGAGAGTCAGACCTTTCAGGGGTGAAATTAGGAAACACTTCTACACACAAATGGTGGTAGAAGTTTGGAACTCTCTTTCGCAAACGGCAATTGATGATAGATCAATTGTTAATTTTAAATCGGAGACTGACAGCTTTTTTTGTTAATCAGCGGCATTATGGAATATGAGCCAAAGGCAGGTATATGGAGTTAAATCGCAAATCAGCCATGATCTCAATGAATGGCAGAACAGGCTTAGGGGGCTGACTGGCCTACTCCTGTTCCTATCTGGTCTGGCCTATATACGATTCCAGTCCCACACCATGGATTACTCTTAATACCCTCAAGTCAGAAAAAATAGTCACTGCAAAACTACTGCAGTGGTTGAAGGAGAAGGCCCATCCATCATCACCACACAAGGGCAACTGGAGGTGGGCAATAAATGTAGCCTTGCCAGCATAACTCACGCCTTGAGAATACATTTTTAAAATCAGGATATATTTCAGTAATTCATTTGGGTTAGTACAAAAAAAAAACTTTATTTTGCCTTCTATCATTTCATCCCTGAAGACACTGCCTCACATCCTCAGCAACTCATCCTTCTGGTGCAAGCCTCACCTTGGGTATTGGAAGTATTGAACCATGTGAGCTTTCAAAGCTGAATCAGATCCTGCTCCGATCTCAACAGTTTCAGCAGGGATTACAAGAGCAGGAACTCCCAGTCTCTAACTGCTCCTTAGCTCAAATTCAATATGGTTTCAAAAATGAGTGATGAAACCTTGCACATTCTTTGTCTGCACTGTTCAACACACGAGGCACTGTATTTAGCTACCAATCTTCAGATTTGTTTTATGTTTACAATGGCCTTAATTTATATGGAAACTACAAATGTTGATAAGCATAGAAACAAATGGTTAGTCAAAAATATGACACCCAGCACCTCATACTTGTTACAAGTTGTCTTCTTGTAACAAGCAGAAAATTATAATGGAACTGCTAGGAGCCATATCAGTCGCAACTGTAAAGCTGATTGGCTGCAATTATTCTAAATTCAAGCTATATATTACTAGATTATCTGCTCCAGCATTGCTCACAAGCACTGGCCAGGTGTGGAGCCCAAGGTTTTGGAGTAGATCGCCAGGAAACCTTAATTAAAAATTTCTGACTGCATGAGCTCACTCAACCAGAGGGTTGGCACTTCGTTGGACACGGAGTTGGTTGACTGCAGGGGAAGGCGGTCATTTCTTTTAAAAAAACAGCTTCTGGGCCTTCCACATGGGCACTGCATTGCATTCGGCAGTTCTTTTCAACACACGAAGTACATGTGTCTCAATCAGGTACTGGAGTCAGCTGGATATGATTAAAATAATTGCCTTAATCAGCCACACAGATAGTTTAATTGAGTCCAGACCAGCACTGCCAGCTAGAATACCAAATAAACAAATAATCACAGTCAGATAGTAAAACATTTTCCCAGCAAACCAAAAGAAACAGAAATAAAGCGTGCAAACCATATTATTGCCACTTAGACGAAGCAGCATTTTTTCTTGTAATTTGAAACCTACACATACTAGTACAACTCTCAGCATTGCGTTCAGTGTATCAGAGGATATAGTAAAGTATGATACATATAGGAAGTGTCCACTATAGACATATTACAGATATGTATACATTTTCTGAACAAATTGAGTAAGATAAACAGTGATGTTGCAGTTTATCTTTGGTGGAATGGTTTAATTTTTAAAAAGGGAATATTTGCTTCACATTATTTGGGCTTTATGCAACACGAGGTCCATCCCTGTGTAGGGTGAAGCTAGGTATTCAAGGATCCATTGGACCTTCTGCAAAGTTGTTAACACTTTGAGAATGTGGACACTCACCTGCACTCAAACACTGAAAATGTATTGACATGTCATTACATTCCGCAGGTGTGTAAGCATGTATGTGCAGAGTTGTCCTTTGGTAGAAGGATTGTAATTTATAAACTATCTTGCCAACTGTAAACCCTGCTCAACAGCCATCGACCGGTTACAGACTAGTAGTACAGTAATAAGACAAGCAAAAGAAAAAAAGATATAGAATAGTAATGGGAGCACGTCACTCCATGTGGATCTTCCACAATTCAGAAACAATTTTGTTGCGCTGTACCTGCTTGAATCCTTTTATTCAGTAACATGAAAACAAAACAGTTGAAATGTATTTCTTCATGACATTCTGTCATTACCTGCTACTCAGTGTGATAAGTTTCACAGTACATCCAGTGACATAAACCCAGAGTGGAAGTCCTAAATATTGGGTCGACAGAAGATTGGACGGAGAGCGAGAAGACACTTACCAGAACTGAAGCAATGTGGTGGTGGCAGCCAAGTTGTGTAGCAGGAACGGGTTAGAGACCAACAGAAGATGGGGAGCAGTGCACAGGTTGAAGATGACACATTTGAACAGTGGATTGCTTGGAGGGATCTCACATACAGTTATCGGGAACAGGAGCCACACAAGTTGCAGCAGAGACTGGGGAGAGATGAGAGACAGGACAGCCCAGAATTCAGCTAAAGGAGCTGGGAACCCAGACAGATTTTTAAAGAAGACCAAAATAGTCCTGTGGCAAACCACCAGTGGTGAAGGCTCCAATTCATCCAAGTCCTGATTTTTACTAAGCCCCGATTTGTACAGCAATTAGGGTGTCACATAACGTTAGATGAAAAGCAAATCGCAGCAGAACACTTAATTACACTACCAATCATTATCACAGCACCACCTACAGACATAAATGTTGCTGCATCCAAATGTTAACACTTAAAATAGATTTTACCAATGCAGGTGGAGGAAGGAGGCACTGAAAAGAACGCAGAGAGCACACAATTTAGGACACATTTACCTTACCACTTTGGTGTCAGTGCAAAATCTGGTCTGGCTGTCAAAGAAATATGTAATGAGCAATAACATCCAACATTTACCTCTTGCCAGCAATTCTTCTCCCAACTGGACCTCTTCGAGAAAAAACTTCTGTACTGCTTCAACATCCTTCAGATCAGGTAACTGAATTTATAACAAGGCAATGAGAAACATGTGTCACAACAGTCTTCAATTCGAACATTTTCTTTGAACCCAAAATGGGGATCATAGTTATATAAATCTACAATCTATATTTTACTGTGATAATTATTCATGAATATAACGTGATCATTTTGTACCAATTTTCTTTTTTATAGCTTGACCCTGCAATATAATCTATTATCTGCATCAGTGGTTCCTAACCTTTTTGCTTTGGAGGCCCCCATCCCGTGTTATAAAAATTCCATGGACCCCCTGTAACACAACACAAGTATTTTTTCTGTATAAAAGTTCTCAGTGCTGCTCCCACTCACCATGTTACCGCTGCTGCTACTCCTGCACTGGGGAAAATACTGGTCCCCCACACCTATCCCACTCCCTCTTTCCCTCCACATGAGCCCGGATCACATGACCCCTCCCATCTCTTTCTTACCCCTGACTCCCTCACCGACTGTTCCCTGCATATCAGCCGGTCTGGTTTTCTTCTTCATTGTCTGTCAAACAGTCTTTTCCCCCCCATCTCCAATACTTTCATAACTAATAAACAAAAGTGTACAATCAAAATGCAAAAAAAAAAAAATTCGGTTCAGGCCCGTATGATTTTTCTCCCAAATTGCTCGCAACAATGTCCAGATTAATGTTTCATTCCTAGCCACTCCAGGGCAATCCTGGAAGGTTGAAATCCTAGCTGGAGGCCAACATTAGGTGTGAACAATCAGGTGTGGCTGTTATGCCCTCCTTGGTAGAGTAAGACTGCGAACACTCAAGGTATAGGCTCGCAGATGAAGAATGAATGAGGTTAGGCGCCAAAGAGCAGCCAGCACCCTTGTAACTATACTGCCGTGAGAGTCAACACTCTTGCTAAAATCTATTGGCTAACCGGAAGTTTCCGATATTGTGCAGAATAAGTTCAGAGTGGACTCGGACACTTTTTTCGAGTCTTATATGTCGAATCAGTTGGACAGATAGGTGGTTTCGGCAGTGCTATGTCGGATGTACTGCAACTGTTCGATCAGCAGGCCAGTCAACCCATATACACAGCGGGATCTGGCGAGATGAGAGTGGAGAACCGAGAGCTCGAGCCGGGGGATCTGCACTCAGCGATGCCATCTCTCTCCTTTCTCAGCGAGTGGGGTCTGCCGCCGTCAGTACAAACATTCGGAGGGGTAAAACAGAGGTCCACGATGGGGCCGGAATTGCCAGTTTGCTCAGCTCGTTCGCAACTTCATGCGACGATGTATTTTTCTTTTAATATATCGCAGAGGTTATTTATGATTGATCCCCTGAAATCCTCTTATGGACCCCTAGGGGGCAATGGACCCCAGGTTGAGAAGCTCTGATCTACATATCACTATATTGCAGTGACAGCTTGCTAAACCCTACTACTGATTTGACTACATGAATGGCACCCCTGCTCTTCTTCAAAATAGTGCCATTGAATCTTTTACATCCACCTGTGTTTAACGTCTCATCCAAAAGACGGCATCTCTGACAGTACAGCCCTCCCTCAGTACTGCACTAGAGTGTCAGCCTGGGTTTTTGTGCTCAAGTCTCTGGAGTGGGACTTGAACCCACATCCTTTTGACAGAGGAGAGAATGCTACCAATTGTGCCATAGCTGCTAATCAGAGAAATACATCTGAACCCAAACTCTTTGCTTCCTATTAATTAACTTTCCCTCCATGCTACCATACTTCCTTATAACGATATGCTTGAATATTTTAATAGGTCTCCTGTGAGACATTTTGTCAAACACATTCTGTAAATTAAAAAAAATAGGAGGAGTAGGCCATACAGCCCCTCAAGCCTACTCCACCATTCAATAAGATCATGGCTGATCTTTGACCTCAACTCCACTTTCCTGCCCGATCCCCATATCCCTTCATTCTCTTAGTGCCCAAAAATCTATCAACCTCTGTCTTGAATATACTCAACAACTGAGTAACACAGCCCTCTGGGGTAGAGAATTGCAAAGATTCACAACCCTCAGTGAAGAAATTTCTCATCTTCGTCCTAAATGGCTGACCCCGTATTCTGAGACTATGACCCCTGGTTCTAGACTCCTCAGCCAGGGTAAACACTGTCTCAGCAGCTATCCTGTCAAGCCCTCTCAGAATCTTATACGTTTCAATGAGATCACCTCCCATTCTTCTAAACTCCAGAGAGTACAGGCCGAATCTACTCAATCACTCCTCAGAGGACAACCCATTCATCCAAGGAATCAATCTAATCTATACACTAATGCATTGTCTTTATCTAATCAATAATTTACTTCAGAAAACTATATTTGTCAAATTTGACTTGCCTTCAGAGTTGGTACATTGGCTGCCATGCAGTCCCCCAGCACAACTGCATATCTAAGGAGCATTGCAAAATTGTGGTCAGAGCCTCTGTATATCTCCTCTGTCTTCCTTCAACAGCCTAGGATGCATGCCATCAGGGACCAGTGACTTATGAACTTATATTTTTCAGAACCAATTCCTTTTTTCTAGTTATCTTCAATTATTATTCCACATTTTTCTCTAGTACATCAATATTTTCACTTCCACAATCATTTTTGAATCATTTATGTAAAATATTAATTTAATGTCTACAGCATGCCTTCATCATCCACGGTCAGCCTTTCCCCTTTATCCCCAAGTAGTCCTACTCACTTAAACCATTCTTTTGCTATTAATATGCTTATAAAAGTCCTTACTATTTGCTTTTATATTATCTGCTAGCCTTTTCTCATATTCCCTTTTAGCCATTCAAATCCTGCTTTTCACCTCCCACTGCACTACATTCCTCATAGTTTTCTTTAGTAGTTACCCCTGATTTTATTATGTACCTCCTTTGTAGTTAGCTTGGTTTAACCTCTCTATTTATCCACAAAGCTTAATTTTTTGATGTACCTCCTTTTCACCTTATAGAAATGTAATTATTTTCTACTCTATCCATTTCATATTTGAAGATTTCCCACTGATGATTGGTTGTCCTGTTTACTAACTTTTCTACCCGGTTAATTTGAATCAGATCTCTTCTTATTGCACTGAATTTTGCCTTTTCCCAGTCCAGCACCCCTATCTTTGACTTTTCATTATCATTTTCTATTCTTACATTGAACCCAACTATATTTTGTTGTCACAGTTTTGCAATTGTTTTCCTACTTTCACATCAATTTTTTTGCTTCAATTAATTTCCCAGAACAAAACCAATGATTCTTTCATTGTTGGTTTAAAAAATACTGATCTAGAAAGCAGTCTAGGATGCACTCTATCTTCGTATAGTTCAAGTTCCCGAATATTATTGCACTGATGTTCTTGCATATCTCTGAATGATCTACAAATCTGATCTCCTCTGTCATCTTCAACATTTGGTCCCTTATAATGTATGAGATTTGTATCATTTTCCTTCTTGTTCTTAGCTCTATTAATATGGATTTTGTCTCAACAGTCCCCAGAACATCCTTACATTCTAGTGCTATGATAGAATGCTTTAATACTACCACTCATAGAAACATAGAAAATAGTTGCAGGAGTAGGCCATTCGACCCTTCAAGCCTGCACCACCATTCAATAAGATCATGGCTGATCATGCAACTTCAGTACCCCCATTCCTGCTTTCTCTCTATACTCCTTGATCTCTTTAGCCGTAAGGGCCACATCTAACTCCCTTTTGAATATATCTAACGAACTGGCCTCAACAACTTTCTGTGGTGGAGAATTCCTCTCTATCACTGCTGAAGATGTTAGAAAAAGGAATATCAAGTCTTGTCCAAACCAAAGACATGTCTATGTTATAGGTACTGTAACAGTGTTATGCAAAATGGTAGTACTCATTGCCTATGTTCTGTTGGAAGTACACTGCAGTTACCACAACTAAGCTATTGGGCTTTTATTTTGATTCATTTTATTAAGAACAAAGCGTATAAGGATGAGAAATGGTCAGTTAGTATATCTCAGCTCCCTACAATTTAGGTTACCATACAGATGATCTTTGTCTCCAACCCTGGCAATAGCCTATTTACTACAGAATCAGGAATCTGTCCATTTGTTTTATGATTGCTTCAAATTAATCAAAAGTTAACTTCTGAACATAAAATAGTTGCTAATTTTAGTAAGGGTAATAATTTTGAAAACTTGGATCACATTTCTCCTCTTTCATTTATTCCAATGAGAGCAGATTTAGCACCATTGGACTTTCTTCAATTTTATCAATTTAAGATCCAGTTCCAAATTTATCCTTTTGAATAACGCAATCCTATGAAAGATCTTAACTGATAGATTTTGGAAAGTATTATTCTTAGGATGTGTGCACTCCAGTAGTTTGTTTGCCTTGGCAATTGCTGTCATCCACTATGCCAATACAATTTTTTTTTTTTATAGATTTTTTCACGCAGTTTTAAAAGCATAAGAAATAGGAGCAGGAGTAGGCCATTCGGCCCATCGAGCCTGCTCCACCATTCAATAAGATCATGGCTGATCGTCTACCTCAACTGCCTTTCCTTCTTTCCTGAAGACACTGACATATTGGATTGTTCATAGTCACCAGCAGTCCTCCAGTACTTCAGGCAGTTGCTCATTCTTCATGCATCAATGTAGACAAAGAGCGTCAGCTTGCTATTAAAATATGGACTGCACCACAGTTCAGCCATAGCTTGCCCTCACTCATGTACTTTCCAGCCGGCATCACTGGATAATGATGAGAACCAAGAACTATGGTAGATTCCCCCCAACCCCCACACCTTTTCTAACCCAAGACACTGAAGCTAATTTCAGCAGGTTCTGACTGTCTTTCGGTGAGATCAGGTAATTCAGCAGAGACCAGGGATTGAACCTTGAAAAATTGCTCGCTTCCCCCACAACACTCAAGGATTTCTAGAAGTATAATGGTGCACATCACTATGAGCATTAGATCTTACCTTGCTAATACAATCATTTCCTTTATCTTGTTGCTGTTTTCTTCTTCCTATACATTTTTAGAGTCAGAATAGCCACTTAAAATCATGGAAATAAACAATGTAAAATTTAATCTGCTTTCTGAATTTAGAAACAGTATATAGATAGTTAAGAGCAAGTTAAAGGCACTTACTTATCAAGCCACTGGAGAGCCAGGGATGTTAGTTATATTTATCTTTATATTCATTCAATAGAATTTTAATATATCAACGATGATCCTCTGCATTGGTGAACTTGTCAATTACAGCATCTCTACCTCATTTTACGTCCTTTGAAACACAAGAAGCTCAAACCGATTCTTTCCCCATGTAATAAATTTTAAACCTTGTGCTATTTTCTTAATATTGTAAAACTCTTGTCAAGGAATAATTGTAGCATAGCCAGCAAGACAATACTTAATTTATCTCTGTAAAGAAAGATAGTTCTCATCCGAACATCTTTGTTTTTCATAATTGGAAAGAAAATTTGTTGCTTTTTTGCCTCAGCAGTGGTTCAAAACGACTTAAGTTTTGTTCAAATGTTCATTAAAATGTAACTAAGTGGTTGGCTAAAAGCACAATGTTTCATTGTGGTACAAATGGTGATTAAATTATTTGCAATTTGCCCTTAAACAAACATACATTATTCTGATGCCAGTTGGAGGCTGTAATGTTTCATTTCATATTGTAATCAGAGCTAAAAGTGTATGTTTCGTTACATCAGACTAGTATTCATTCAATATGCAACCAAGTGAAAAGTTATCTCAGTTAGATGTCAAATAAATCTTATAGAAAGAAACTCAAATAAGTCTAGCACCACTTTAGCTTTTGTAGTCTTCGATG